>NW_027211704.1:29660000-30860000 GCF_022749685.1 Semicossyphus pulcher | reverse complement strand
TTAAACTATTCCCCTCAATTCATCTGAATTACACAATGGCTCATGGGATCTGAGTTTCCTCCTGTGGTGTCAAGTCCACTTCCCCCCCAAACCGCATCCCACCACAGTCAGCAGCTATTTAAAGTGTCAGCGACTGCTCCCAATTACTCCTCCCCACGCCAAACCAGAAGCTCAGGCCACGCAAACGGAGGCCTCCCTGCTGTGACTTTTATCTGTTTGTTTTCATATTTCCCTTCCCTTGGCCAGCCCTCCTCCCTTGTTCTCTTACTGTTTTTGCCTTCGCCAAGGATTATTGTGTTTTTCCTCCAGCTGACCTTGGTTACATAAACTAAAGCCTAATCCCCCTTCCTTGTTTCTCCTCCTTGTCGAAGTCCTCCTCCTCCCTGTCCCACCGCTCTGCCAGGCTCCTATCCTCTGGGCGCTCCCACAAAGCCCAGTGTTTTGATTACATTGTGAAATATGAGCCAGGACTATTTATTCCCAGGCCGGGGTAGAGTGTGGAGGACCTGGTTGGAGGATATGCCAGAGAGGGGGAAGCCAGGAAGTGTTTGTGGTTGAATAAGGCGGATAGTGTTGGTAGGTCAACCCTTTATGTCTTCTCATAACCTCTGTTTGTGGGCCATGAATCCAGCCAAATGGACAGAACGCCCTGGGTCGCATCTGACTGTCAGCAGCTTCATAACCCCAACCCCATCATTCAGGTTTGGCTATATCCGGGTGGTGGATTGACCTAGTGGTTTGAGACACCATCCAAGTGTCCTTCAGCAGGAGGACAGAGGCTTAGGCCTTTTTTTGGGAAGCATACTGAAATACAACAGAACACTGTGCTGTAAGCAGTGTGACTCTGTAACAACAGTGGCTGATTAGACTTGTTCACAGAGGTGTCAAAGTGTACGCGGATTATTGTTCACTAAAATAAGTTTGGCTCAGTGAAGTCATGTAGAACTTGCCGGACCATCCCAAACCCCTTCTGCTGCAAAGAATACTTACAGACCATCAAATGTGCATTAATCCGCTGCTGAAAAAAGTAGTTCCAAACAAATGAGCTATTTACTCATGCTTAAGTAACATGCCCAGCAGCTTTGAAAATCATTGATTATGGCTGGGATGTATATGGTCGATGTGCTATGCTGTAGGTGGTTGTGGCTAATATAAATTACCAAACTCATGAGTATAAGTGCAGCCGTCTATGAGTCCCACTGGTTCCTTCAATTGGCTCGACAAAAAGCTTTTTTGGTAGCTGATGATCCAATCACAGCTATCCGAAGTACAAGGTGAGAACAAAGTGGCCCAAGAATTAAGTGGGGCGAGCCAAGGACTAACCCACCAGCAAAAGCTCAGAGGGCTGTGCTTACAGAGTTGTGATTTACAGTGTATAACTAACCTTCAAGTCTTTTCACTTTCAAAGACCAATGGTGTAACTTCATCACTCACTAATTTGCCAGTTTTGGGCCCGATTCCCCCCTTCCGACAATCTTCGAGCGAAGTCCGGACTTTTCCAATGGTTCTAAAGATTATCTTGTCAGATGTTCCTGTGCTGTGAGGGATGTTAAGAGTGACTTTACTTTCCCGGATCTGCTCGGAGGAACATTGTGACCGCACCAACTTCAAATCGAACATGTTTAATATTTACGATCCGTTATGTGGGGGGGAACTCCGATGACAGCTGAGCATGCAGTCTGTGGATTGTCACCTAGAACGAAATAATAGCCAATGGGGAACAAGCTGACTGAAGAAGGAAGCACAACAACCACAGCCACGGTGACAAAACAAACGTGAAGCATAAAGTAACGCGTACATCCCGTGTTCACGCCGTCTCCATCACTTCATCCACAGTTTGTTCTTTTTTCTCCCTGAATTTTCAGTAAAAAGTCAAAAAACTATCATCGCCATTTCTTCCTGCCTGTCGTCCTCCATGTTTGTTTGCTCTAAAGTCTCGCTTGACCACGAGAGTTTTGCGAGATTTCCAGTGTTGAGAGTCGGGACTCGAGAATGGAATCTGTTAGTGTTTGGTGTGCTGTTTTGGCGTAATGGTTGGCGTAATCCGCACACTATAGGAGCAAAACTATGATTATATAATCGTTCAGCCCGATCGTCCAGTCAGGAAACAAGTGGCTGTTTCTCCTTATCTGCTCATCCAGTGAAATATTTGAATCAGCTGAATCAACCGATTTATTTCTGACTGGTCTGAATCAGTTGTCCCTGCTTTGCTTTTGTATCAGATGATAATGTAATGTTCTGATCCAATACATTGATCCATGCATGTGCAGTTCACTAGGACTTGCACTCTTGTTAACAGAATTTCTCTGAAAGGACAGGGACACATTTTCACATATAAACATATTCTCTGAACAAACACACCTCATTTGCTTGGTGGCTCACTGGTTGACCTTGTGTTGCATGCAAAACATACAAGCCCCAACACTCATCTACACACACAAAAGTACACAAACTTGTCCGCACAAACGATTTCATACTTGTGATGTTGAGTCAGGTTAGTTTAGGAATATGATCTGTAATCACTTGTTTTGCTGTCGTCATCAGCAAATTACTGGTTCACTGTTCTCAGAGAATTAAACCGTGAAACACAGACACACACACACACACTACACATGCACATAGCTGAGGCTACCGGAGATGAGAGACCGGGCATTAGATTACAGGGAAATGATCCGCCACTGTAGACAGGAAACACTGCTGGAGAGTGAAATGTGTGGTGTATTTTCAGGTGTGTTGGCTTCCTTACCGTTGGCAGTCTGGGACACAACCAGATCCTGAAATACTTTCTGAAATACTGGACAGTGTTTCTGTTTTAAAGGATGCAGTAGTACAAGTGAAAGATGTGTTAAAGAAAAGTTCAAAACAAGACGGCACACAGAATCCCTGAAACCAATTGTCTCTGATCTGATTTAGCAAAAGGAAACGCAAATTGGATCTTCTGTTTGGCTACATTCTTGCATGATTCATTTTGATTTTATTTTCAGTTTGGTTGCAGGCCAGGGCCCATTATTGTAACTGTCCTGTTTCTGTCAGACTGAGGCACAGGGCTGGTTTAAAGCCTCTGGAAATGTATCCTGAAATAGTAAAAATGCATTCATGATATTATGCAGCCATGCTGAAGCCATGCCTTTGAGAAAATTATTAATTTAATTCACTGAATGGCGAGTTATAAAAGGCTTTGCTATCACAGTTAGCAGTTAGCATGCACATGCAATGGTAGCACAGATGCTGCATGCAAAAAATGATCATCAAGGGTCTGCACTGAACTCCTACGGCTGCAAATATACAACCATGGTCAACACTCAATGGGGCGGCTGTGGCCCAGTGGTAGAGTCGATCACCTTTCGATCGAAAGGTTGGTGGTTCGGTTCCCTGCTTCCTCGAAGTGTCGAAGTGTCCTTGGCACGACTCTGAACCCCAAATTGCTCCTAAAGGCATCAGTGCTTAAATGTGCATAGATCTGATAGGCACTTAGCCCTCAGTGGCATCAGTGGCATCAGTGTGTGAATGGGGTGAATGTGACATGTAGTGAAAAAGCAGCTTTGAGTGGCCACAAGACTAGAAAAGCGCTATATAAGTACAGTCCATTTACCATTCACTCAACACACGGAGCCGTCAATAATCAGCCGCAGATGACACCCAGGTTGGCTGCAAAGAGCTGGATTGCTGCCATTCAATATTCTTATGATTGGTTTGCTTAATAATTGCATAATTTGTGGCATGAATATTCGAGCCAATTCCAACAGCGTCACGAAAGTTAACAGACAATTAGATGTTTGATTTTTAACTTATTTGTTATACTTTATAGTCTCTTACTATTATACCGTTCCTACCGAAATTTCCCCGGAAGACCCGCTTATAGATGCCAATTGTCTCTTTTCCCATTGCCAGTGGAGTATCCTCCTTTCGGTCTCTCTTCTCCTGCGTCACCGTTTGACGTTCCAAAAGCACCGGAAACGGTAAACGAGTTAGTAAAGAGTTAGTAAACAGTGAAGATGTTATGGTGGTTAGGTCTTTATTGTTTCTATGACTCATACAGTCTACATATCAAACTCGGCGGCGACAAATTTGAAACAATGTTCAAACGCTGCTCGGACGGAGACGGGAGGAATTTGTAACTGAGATGACAAGGAGTCGCAGAAGCTACTGACAGAGCATAGCATCGCGGTGGAAAGGGGGCGGAGATAAGCGTGTCGACACAGGTTTTGTGTTTCCATCAATGCCGATCGGAGCCGAGGCGATAATCACCCGGGTCTACTGCAGAGGCATTTGACCTGGGTCTGAATGCCGACTGTAACCTTTACCACTAAGCAAAAAAGCCGGGTGTTAGTGGGTTATTTGACCAGTGGGAAAGGGGCTTTACATTTATGAGACCCAAAATTAAAAATGTAACTATGTTTTGGAGCTGCAGAGGCCACAGATGTGCCATGTGTGGAAAATGATAATAGCATGATAAGCCCTGATGCCATAAGATTGATCCATGTAGTGTTTCAACCTCAGCAATGTGACGTGGTAGTATAAATCTGAACCACCCTGTAGGTATCTAAAGCTGGCTTTCCGGTAACCCCCCCACCTAAATCCCCACCCCCGTCAGTAATCCATTTTACTCAACAATGATCTCATTTCACATGTACCATCTCATTTCACCAAATGATTTGAGGCCTGATTGAAAAAGCTCTACACACCAGTTCCGTACATGCTATTTTGATTAGAACAAAGACATGATTTAACAGCTGCTGCCAAATGTAAATGTAGTTGATGTGTGGTATGCTGTGCTGAGAACAAAAGGCTCTTCAGCCTGCACCATGACCATGTGTTAGATCACATCTGCTGCTGCAGGTCTCTCTGAACCTTGCTCAGAATCTTTGCTCTGGCTCGCCCCGTGCAGACTTCAGCTGGGAGGGGTAGATAGGGGACTGCAGATTAGTGTGCTTTTAAGGGTATCAGACATCTTAACTAACATTAGGGGGCTTGATAAAGAATCTGGAATGATACCAAATAAACCTGCTTAAATGAGCCCATACTGCGTCACCAGATTAACTCAAGTCATGGGCTTCATCTGAGGACTGCTGAGCCTGAGCCTCTGAAATACTTTGCAGTTGGATTGGAAGTTTTGTTTATCACTTCCTGTTCCTTCTGTTGGGTACAGCGCTTGGTTTGTGCGGGTGTTTCTTTGTTATTTGTAGTTCTTGGGTAAAAGAGGTTTGTACTGTTTTGTCTACACAGACTCCAAAGAGGGTTTGGAATGAGACAGCTATTGGCTGCTCCATGAGGTGTGTCCAATGCTCCACATGAAACAGACTCAACAAAGTGGAAAAATCCTCTCAGACTGATGTTAACTGGTGCTGCCGGCAAATGAGTGAGACTCAAAGCAAGGTGAGACCTGCTAATGACGACAGTGATGACGACAAGTCCTGTCTCATACCAGTGCGAGAGTCGCTCTAACATTTCCACTAAGTCAGTTTTCTCCTTTTGTAAAGACAGTTTTGGCTGGTAGGGTTCAGGCTTTTTTGGTGAATTGGCATGCTGGGCTGATCCGTGAGAGCCCGCCTTGCAAGATAAGGTTGCTTGTTTTCCTATTCCAATTAGGGATGGGCATTTAGAGCAAAAATACTATTCGACATTCACTCAGAACTATTCCACATCAGTGCAGAAGCACCTGGCTCTATTGCTTTCTTCTTCTTTTGTTATTTAATGGCGGTTAGCAAACAGTTTTCACATGGGCATGCCACTGTCTGGCAGTAGTACTACATACAACCAGGCGCTGGTAAAAACAAAGCAAAATATATATTTTTAAAACGAGATGACTGTGGCTTCAACTTTTTGTTTTTTATAAATTAAAGACTATTCAAATATTCGTAATTCATGACCCATGCCCAATACCTATGTGGATTAATGAATGTTTTTGTTAGGCTCACAGTGGAAATACCCACTGCTGTGTAGATGACAAGTTTGTGGTGCGACTATAGCAAGCTGCTATACAGCAAAATACTGCTGACCCAGACAAGGGATGCCAAAATTAGGAAACTTTTCCTCATGTTTATAAACTAGTGTAGAGAACACTAGTGTCTAAGATTACTCTGCATATTTCCAAGATGGAGTGTCATCTGTGTCATTTTCTATTTGTCAAGTCAGGGTGATGGTTAACGAGTAGGAATGCACAATATTATCTGCACATTATCGGTACAGCAGATAATGGTTTGAAAATGACAGATATGTCAAGTTTCCAAAAAGACAGCAAGGCTGATTTCATTTGATGTATTTTTTCTGTGCAGTAGGTCAAATCTGCCCTAGTTGAGGCTATTATCAGGATTGTCTCAGGGAGAGCATCCTCCAAGCCTGTCTAAGTTGTATAAATATTATACAACTTAGACTGCTCTCATTGTACAGAATTGATGCCAAAATAGCCCCTGTGATAGGCGCTGGCATCTTGCGATGGTGACGTATTTTGGAGCCAGAGTCTGTGCAGTAGAGATAGGTGGGTGACGCTGCTGTAGCCACTTCCGCAAACTAAAACACACACTTTACATAGCGAAAAAACAGCAAGGATCCCGCACACTGGTATGTTTAACAGCAGAACAGCTTCTTTGTGTTGGTCTGAGGTTAACGTTCACAGATATGGAAACTTCAATGATGTGATTGCTTTAGTTATGTTTCCTCTCACCGATCGTCTTCCACTCTGCTAATCAGGAACAGCTCGGCTGCAGGAGCCGTATTGGTCAACAGAGCTGTCAATCATCATTTTTACAGCATTAAATAACTAATTAAAAATACATTTGTCAGAAACATGAACACTTGGACATAAATCAGCATGATAAGAACTAACTATAATGACAGAAACCATGTTTGAGAAAAATGTATTTAACGTGTAATTTGATTTTATAGTTTGACTCATGTCCCATCTGTTGACATGGAGGAGGCGGGCTTTATGACATATACTGTAGCTAGTCAGCAGGGGGCGATCTGATTTTTTTTTTTGGCTTCACTTTTAGGGAGCTGTCGCCCATCTTTTTTATACAGTCTATGATGTAGACAGGCAGGTAAGCCACCCAGTCTACCTGTGCGAGAGAGAGGTTATTGCACTGGTCTGTTCTCCCCCATTTCTGGTGTCTTATCCTCCACCAGGACAGAGAAGGCTGTGTACATCTCTTTGTTTTTAGGGAACTATTTTTCAGTTGGATACTTTCAAAAGTAAAAATGTGGATGACCCCAGTGATGATGCTGAACTTTATTAATGATAAAGTTTTATTCAGATCAGAAACAAATGTTGACCCTTTGCTTTGTTGGAGGTTACAGAGGACACTTCTTTGATGTAAGTGATGATTGCTCCAGTACAATGCATGGGAGGATTAATAAATAGACAAAATATTCTGCTTTGCCTTTGAGTAGATGAAAGCAGAAACAATAAACTGCACTATTTCCCTCCAGAGTCAACCTCATGGGATGTAATGATGTTTGTAATCAGTACTTAAGTGAGTACTTAAGTAAGTCCGTCAGTAGTGCATCCATTATCACTCGGTGTCCTCTTGTTGTGTGTATCCCAGAAGGATGTGGTCATCTCAGAAAGTGGCTGCTAATCATAAATCCATCCCCAGAGGGCTGTAAATCACTGGCAGGCCATTTGTTCCATGGGAATAAATGTTCTAATGACAAAGATGCTGCCTTTTCTAAGAGCAGCATCAGGCTCCGGGGTTCTCTTCTTTATAACCGAGCTAAGCACAACAATTTGAGCATTTTTTAAGGTCTTTTTCCGTGTTTCTCTTCTCGCTGTTTGACAATACATGAACGTATTAAATAAACCAGTGATGTAATGCAAAGCGCCATCCCTTGCGTATCTCCCCCAGTGAGACAAGGTGACTTTCCCGGAGCGAGGCAGCTGGAAACGCTCGCAGCAAGCAGGACGATATAATCAAATCATGTCATTTAGTCGTCCTTTTGTCTTCTTTTTTGTTGATTGTATTTTCGTCTCAGGAGCAGCATGATCTATGCCTGAACTTCACATGACTTCCACGAACAAGACGGAGGGATGAAGACACTCATTTCGCTGATTGTGTCCTCTTCTTTTAAATTTAAAGTCACCTACATTCATCTTGGGCTTCCCGGACAAGCTGAGCACGGCGCAGAATCTCAATCACTGCTTGACCATTCCCATGACTTTCAGTCACTGGGGCTTTTCAGCGGCCTGAAGCTCTTTTCCATTTAGTTCCATATTTAATTCTAATGCCCTCCTCCTTGAAGATGCCCCAGACCTTAAGGACATTAGACCCAAGCAGGGTTGAGTGCTTTTTGCAGGGCAGTGTATTGCTTTTGATGTTGGAATCCTGTGCTATCGAAAGTGGGGGAAGCCGTGAAAAGGTGAAAAAAAAGTGGGTCATCCCTTCCACACTCTGCTGACGTTGAAGGGAAAAAGCTGGAACAAGGAGGTTTGGAGTGGAAGAGCTTTTAACCAAAACATCCCCAGCTACAAAGAACTTTTACTGTAATTGAAGTGATCCACTCCCCAGATCTGTGCATGCAAATGTGTCCAAAACCCCCAGAGAAGAAACAAGAGAGCAAAAACAACAAAAAACACTTCTGTATGAAATGTTTTTAGATTCACCCCTAATTAGGCATTCTCAGCTGTGCCTGGCGTGCAACACACTCTGCTTTTTGCTATTCAAATGTATTAAAATGAGAGGATATGCCATTTGCTTCTCTGCTGTGGTGTTCGTATTTGGTTTTGATTATTTGCTTGTTCGTTGCTGAGGCTTGGGGCTTAGCAGCTGTTTGGATTTGCTTCCCATCTGTTATAAGATTTTACACTGTCCACGCCCGTGGTATGTCTAGCATTAAAGGTTCATTCAGGTATTTTTAAACCTTTTACTATTATTTTTGTCCAGATAACTGAAAAGGTTTTGGAATTGGTGCACTCGGTCGCTTCGACTGGCAGCTGCAGGACCGGCTGTGATGGCTGCAGATGTATTCTTTTGGGACAAAAGAAGAATCCCTGCAGAGATGCCAGTCTCCAGACTCCAGTGATAAAAACACTAATTTTACCTTGATGAACACAGGAGCTGCTTGTCCACTGCGTGCTGAAAGATTGTGCTGGCTCTGAACTAACCTTTGTAAAACTAAAAAGTCACACAATACCACAAACAAACTAACTGATTGTGACAGCAGTAGACCAAAAACTCTGTGTTCTGCAAGATTAGATTAAAGTCAATGGAGTCTGGTGGCTGTGGGGAGAGTGATGTAATGGCCGATTCTGGTTATGGTTATAAAATACAATCTTACCAATATTTACAAAGCGGGTGTATTTTGGTCAGGATTCATCAGATGCATTTGCACATTGCTTTCATTGCAGATATTACAGCCCGCTTAGCAGCCTGTAGCTGAAGAAATTCACTGGAGCAGTTCCAAACTTTTTGCACCAGTTAGTCAGAGACCCAAATATATGTAAAAATAGGGCCTTGGTTTGAAAGCACCAGTGTTCCACATTGAAGGGGATATAGTGTTCAAATGGTTTGCTTTTTTTTTCTGGTTAAGACGGTTTCATTAGGTTTCCAAAGGATGTAGTAGATGAAGTCTTCCCAGACAGACACGTCTTAACAAAGACGAGTGTCTCTTATTTCTCTCTGCTTCTCAGTAATTCCCATCCTCCACCTTGTCCCGTACACTCACCTTTCTCATTTAACCAGCTGTCCTCTCTGTCTCAGTTCTTCTTCCCTGCCCCCATCCATCCAAGACAGACTAAATTAATAGACAGACTGAGAAAGAGCAAAGAGACAGAAAGCTAAATTAGCTGCCGAGAGAGAAAAGCAATGCAGGTTGGGGCAATGAGGAAATGGATGGAGCAGAGGCTTGTTGGTACAGTGAGGAGATGAAGAGAGAGAATAGATGGAAAGAGACAATGGACAAATTAGGGATGGAGGCCAGATGATACCCAGAGGTACAGTTAAACACACATATGAGGCTGATCAATAATGTCCGCTAGTCCCCAGGGAGCGGGCTTGACCCATTGACCCACACACACACACACACACACTCTCACACAGTGATGAAAGAACAACACACTCGCCATTTGGCACCCTCCCCCCAACTCACTGCGCGCACATTTACACACAGACGCCGGCACTGGTCTCTGGGGGGGAGGCAGCTGGCAGATTGGAACCCATCCTCACTGTTTCCCTCTGCGTTACACCACTGACCAATTAAGCATTAACAGAGAAACCCAAGCATGGAAAAGCTGCAGGATGCCCACATGACCAGGCTTTTAAAAGCTGTCTGTAAACTACGGCCTTCTTGTGCTGAAATTAATGGTGGGAGAGGTCTATGGATACAAAAAGATATTTATAGAAACACAACACCCCACCCCCCGCAAAAGAGACGTGTCATCACATCCAGGAGTTGTGCCATCGCTACTCTCCTGCTCGTGGCTCTTCAGGGCATTGCTCGAAACCCTACTATAATAGAAAAGCCCCTATACGTGCAGCACTGGCTTCAGATCAGATGCAGCCCTATCTCAGTGTTTTGCACACATTTACGCTCATATCATCCTACAGGGCATTTGGTAATACGCAGTTTAGACAGTGCACATACATAGTCCCACCATCGTAAAGTAATGACGTAAGTCAGAGTAAAGAATACCTCTAAAAGGACACATTTTTATTCCCAGTGAAAACAGACGGTTGAGATAAAATGTGCTGATGTGCACAGTCCCAGGTTTTTTTTTAACACACACACGATGTTAAAGTGTGCGCCCTCATTCATCAACATCAGACTGCCAGAAAATGCTAAAATGCAGAACTGCCAAAAAGCAAAACTACTCAAACTCAAATTCCAATGCCCGCATTAAAGGCAGCAAAGACCACAGCCCCTCTAGTCTAAAGAGCGTGTATTAGGGGCTGGGGCGAATTGTCGATTAGGCAATATATCGTCGCCCTGACTCGCGCAATACAATTATCGATAGGCTGGCGCCAAATATCGATATTTTAATTTACAAATATATGGCGCTCTTAACAAATTTCCCTGCAAATTTGACCCCCCATGTCTGTACTTCATGACTCCTTGTGGTGACGCTTATGACACGAATGAGGTCATGTTAATAGAAATGAATCGGTCTGACCAGCCACTTTCTAATTTGTTTCTACAGTTGTTCTATTGTTCTGTACATTTTATTATATAAAAAATATATTTTATTGTACATTTTTATTTTATGTGCCAAATTCAGTGAAACCGACACCCAATTGCAGCGAAGGAACACATTAATCCTGCACTTCACTCTTTTAGGGGCATTTTGTATTCTTCAGTTAATCACATATCGTGATTTATCATTTTAGAATTGTCTTGCAATATATCGATTATTGCAGAATCACTCTATCGTGAGCCTTGCATCGTACCGTGATTTGTGATTCCCACCCCTATGTATATAGTACTGTCCAACGTGGGCTGAATGTTCTGCCTTCATATTGTAAATGAGGAAATTGAAATGAACAATGACACCGATTATGAACCACTTTTGTAACAGGATCATAGCTTTTCATCACATGTGGGAACATGTGGTCTAAATTATCAAGCTGTTTCTTGACCGTTTTTAGATCGTTTGTTTTTTTTTAGCTTTTAATATGAAAAATATAGTTATGTTTTTTTTTTTACGTTTATAGAGAGTTAAAAAAGTAATGCAAAGCAGCCAAGACCTTGAATTTCAACCCGCTTAGTTTTTTAGGAAATTAAGCTATAACATTGCCGTATCTTTTGTTGAAAAAATGTGTGGGTACATGTTGCTTCAAGTACTGATGGGACAATGAAATGCGATCCAGGAAGTCAGGCTCGAGTAACACATTCATGCCAAGACACACATACAGCAGTTTATACTACAGGAATTCAGTGGTCTGGGAAGTTATCACCAAAACAAATGTTTTCTCTTCGCTTAGTCAGCTGAAATAAGGTGTTTAAGTTACAAAGATAATGTATCAGGAATGAGCGCTCTCTCACATATGACTAGCTCAGGACCCTTACACACCAGGCAGGCAGTGAGCTATTTGCTATAGTTGGGTGTCAGTGTGTCAGCTAGCATGTTTGGCCTTTGTTTTTGTTGTGTTTCCTTCACTGTTTGCGGTAATCGACCCTTGTCTGCGACTTTTTGGCAAATTGAGCATGCTTAATTGGTGGAGGAGCCCGTTGTTGAGAGGAATAAAATTGATTGGCTGTTCAGCTAATTGAATCCGTGCACAAGAAGAGAAACAGGATCGAGGAAATCAGGCGAACGACTAGTCCTTTCATCTTCCACAAGCAAAACATCAAAGGCTGACAAGGCCAGTGATTTATGTACCCTCTTATCAGACATAGAAGTGATGACAGGTAGCTCTATTACGAAACCGTCTGATTGGTGAGTTGGAGTGGTTTGAAAACGGTAGGCATACTGCTTTGTCATAACAAAGTTTCTCTTTTTGCATGTTGAGTAGTGAAAACAGCCACCAGCAGGTAAGGAGGTTTATTTCCTCTCACACAATAGCAGAACAAATCAGCTAGTTAGTGGCCTGCTGTAGCCTTGGTGGTGTGTTCAAGTGCAACTTCTTGGCACAGACAAGGGAGACATCAGGCGTCACAACAGTTGGCCTTCATTGTTGCGTGTCCTCAGATGTTGCTTTTGTGAGTCAGGGGCTTAACTTTGCCTAGCTCATTGATGCAATGTCACTTTGCTTTCCTGAAAAAGTTACAGATTCAACCCAAATGCGCCAACAACGTGGACTTTTAAGGGTGCCTACTGGACCTTATTTTTTTGGAGGACTGCGACATTATCAGTCAGTTCTGTGTGATGTTAGCTAGAGACGCAGTAAAGCTCACAGAATACTTAATTTTCAATGAAACGATCAAACACGTTTCATAACAATGGGATGCCCCGGACAATCTTTGTAGCATGGAAGGGCAATTAAACAGGGGCGTGTGGGCCCTATCACAGCAGGGGGGTGCTGAGTCTCCATAATGACCCTGCTAACATGCCGACTCTTGAAACTCACAAGAGAACAGAGCGGCCAATTGAACCGATTGTGCACACAGCCTGAAGGAAGCTGATTGGAAAAGCAGACTGCTTGCGGAGCCGCTCGTCTTTGATGGTAGTTGTAGAGCTCAGAGAACCGGCCGGACCACAGAGGTCTCGCCGCTGGGAAGAAAAATTAATGAAGACATTTGGGAATTGGAGCCGCACTGTAGTGTGACTGTGCATTTTTGTTAACATGTTGATTAGCTAGTTTTTTGTGTGTGTGTGTTTGAGTGTGTCATTGCTGGTCTCTGGTTTACTGCCAGCTTGTGCATCTGTTACCTGACACCTTCAAAGCCCACAGTTCCAAAGGACCAGCAGCCTGTGAAACCAAACACACTTTGTATCCTCATCTGCTGTTTACTGGCTGTGTAAACACATCTACATCACAGCATGAGGAGACACACAGCAAACCCAAACTCGCTGACACTGAAGCTGCAGCTCTACTACAGCTGTCAGCTTCTGAACATCACCTCAGTGCAAACAAACTACTGTAAAAATGGATTTCAGTTTAACTCTCCATGAATTTACTCTGTAATGTGTGATTACATGTGGAGCGCTTTACTGGTGTGGACATGTGTGCAGCATCAGTCATGGCGTTGCTGCTGCTGTGAGTCTGGCCCTATCAGAGCCGGCCAGCAGGGAGGACAGAGTAATGACTAGTACTTAGGCTGCTGTCAGGCCACTGTGCAGATAACAGTGTGTGGGAGAGACTGTGAAAATAGGCTGTCCATCCTTCAATATCATTCCCATAACCAAGGCAGCACCCAGAACACACACACACACACACACACACACACACACACACACACACACACACACACAAACACACAAACACACACACACACACACACACACACACACACACACACACACAAACACACACACACGTTGACAAAAGAGGGGGTAAGATACAGCACAGGGAGTTGTTGTGGAGCTTAAAACAGCCAATCCAAATATTTCCGTCTCCTTGTTGGTTTCAGACAAAGAAGTAAACATGTTGTTTCTTAGTGGCGTGGGACTGAACCACATCAACACATGCAAGAGCTACTGTTAGGAGCCAGTCAATCCTTTTAATTAGGTCTTGCAGATTTGGGACACTGAGATTCTGAAATCCTCTCACTTGTTTTAAATGCCTCCACGCTGGCGACAGCCGTTGCCGAGGGCTTTATGTTTCCGTGTCAGCTGTCCGTCGTTTGCATCACTGTGAAGACAATGTGTCATGAACACTTAAGGCGAATATCTTCAACATTTTGGCCTTAAATCATAAATTCACACTCCAATTACAACCCAGTGTTACAAAAATAATTGTAAATGTACAACTACAGATGTCAGATGTTGTTCTTCTTTTCATTCAGAATTGTTTTCTTTCAATCTGATGGAAAACATGTTACAATTTTAGTAATTATCCATTTATCACAATTTCCACACACAAGTCAATTATTATGGTTAATTGACTTAAAGTGATAATCTGGAAGATTCTCTTTGGCGATAAACGGTAATTGTGGGAGCCGACTTCCCAGATATCCAGACAGTGTTGCATTTTCCTTGCTGACGGTCGCTTTCCTTTTTAGACTGTTTGCCTTCATCTGAGCGTTGAATTTGTTTCTTTTTGTTTTGGATTTTCACTCATTTTTGAAGTTGTATCTGTAATCATCCATCTTTTCTTTGTTTGTTCAGCCATAGTAGATTACTGTTTACTCGCAACACTTGCAGAGACCGGAAAAGCAGCCGCTTAGCTCCGCCTACCCTCTCTGGCAACCACTGCTGGCTGATGAAAAACGCGCCACTAACTGGGCGCCACTTTTTCGGTAATACTGCAAATGCAAAGGCTTTCATCAGTGGGCCATAGACTCAGTCACCATTGTGTTCCCTCATGCGGCGATAGTGACTTAACTGACATTTATTTCAATGAAAATCTCTGAGATTATCACTTTAAATAATCTTTTAGCTTAGGTTGTACAGATTCTCTGCATATGAAGCATTTTCCAATAAGAAAGGACTCAGCTGAGCTCAGCGGCTAAACTGTGTGTCCCATGTACAGAGGCTCAGTCCTCGATGTGGCAGCCCTGTCTTAACTACTGTCGGCTCCTTGCCACTCTTTATTCCCACTCTCTCTTCCCCTGTTTCCGAAACTATCTACTCTCCTCTCTCTCAATAAAAGCACAAAAAGAAGAAAAAGAAATAAGTAAAAATACTCATGGCGGCTCTGACAGATTATTTCTATTTTAGCGCTCTAAAGATTGAAGCTTTGTTTGCTGCCATGTCCACAAATGTAATCATTTCATTGAGAATGATGACCAGGACTACAAAGGCACAATTGTCTGAAATAAAACTGAAAATTGCCTGCTTGGAAAGTTAACCAAAGAGAGTCTACAAACTCAGTGTTTGTCTTTGTGATTCCAAGTTAACAAGGCTTCAGGTTTACAGCAAATGCACGACAGAGGTGGCTCCCCTCCAGAGGCCACCTGGTAGATCGTCTCTCAGGTCATGGAAGTGTGATGACTGTCAGAAGAACTCTGTCTAAAAAAAAATAAGTAAAATATTAGAAATAACATTTTCATGAAAATAAGTCAACAGGAAAAGGAATCGGAGCCAGCTATGTCGTCCGCTGTAACTTTAAGGGCGCAGACTGATAATACCCCTGCCACTGTAGACAAGAGCAAAGAGAGATGTGTTTGCTGATCGTCTATGGCAGTCACAGGGTGTGGTTGTATTCTCTGGCTGGAGGTCTTTTGTTGTCTGATTGTGTACTTGTAGGCCAAAACCACACAAGCATGCACACTAACCTGACTGGTGATTATCCTGTTTCAACTTGCAAGAAAGGAGCTGTACACTCGGCTGAAGGGCTTTGATCCTGCACAAGGAGGAGGAGGAGGCTGTATAGTGAAGGCTGATGCTATAGTCTGTGTGTGTGTGTCAGTCCGTCCTCTTTATTGATCTATAAAGGAGCTCGTCTGTGGCACAGCAGGGGACAAACTATCACACCAAAAAACTATCAATATGTTTTGTCTTGTATTGTGTTGGTGTGTGGTTTTGTGTTTTGTTGCATCCATCACTGTAAACATACTAATGAAAAGAACTATTGAGTAAGCACAACAATTGTGATTTATACTTGTAACTTGTAGCTGTTGGATCATCTCTCGATAGTATTTAAAACAAAAAAATAATCATAAAACCTGTGAAACTCTGCCTGTTAATAAGGTATCGGTGTGTTCAATGCAAAAGCAAAGGTTTCTTTTGTGTGTGTGTGGCTCATTAACACACAAAGTCAATGTAAAGAAATGTATAAATTAACTTTTATCAACTTGAGCGAGCAACTTTTGGAACATTGAGTCGCCCAAGCTCGGCAGAGTCTGGGACTCTCCCAATCTCTATCTCGCTATAGTCTGAGACGATATAGCCTCTGGGGTCACCGGTGAACGCGCCGGGAGGTTAGCGATAAATGTCTTCATGTCAAGACTTCCTTTTCCGCGTGCTGCTCTGTCAAAGAAAAATAAACCGTTTTCTTGTGATTTGCTTGTTATTAACGGGTCTTACCTTTGCCGAAATTTCAACATCATGATGCGGTAAAATTCAAGCTTTGTCAGGTCTGTCCTCAAGCGGAGAAGAAAACTTTTAAAATGCTTGTTTGTTGAACAGATCGATCTGATGCATTCGAGGAAGTCGGGAAATCTGAACACTGAACAGCATTCGTGACACAGCTTCAAGGGAATTCGTGTCAAGTAAAATTTTAGATCTAGAGCAGATTGGTAGCTGAACTTACATGCAGATGTCTGATTATAGGGATCAGTAAGAAGCTAAATCATCTTCAGATCACGCTGTTGGGAGCTGGGATGGCATTACTTTTCAACCCTTTAATTGCATATAAATCACAGCAAAATGTATGTATTCTGGCTTTACACTGCTCTAGTTAACCAGGATTTAGCCAATGCGTGACCAGCTAGATACATAAAACTACCATTCACCAGAGAAAAATGGACAGGCACTCTTCAGCCACCCAAGAAATCCTGGTACAGGTCATCTGACTGGGCACTGGGCAGACTAAAGTAGCAGGAATAATCACCTAAGTACAGATGAATGCCCAGGAGAAGGTGGTGAAATTGTCCCAGCTGTATGCTCCTCCAGATGTTGCAGCTTGTATTTTACCAACACAAATAAACACAAAGAATCCCACGTTCAAACGTTGGCTAGTGGCACACGGTGAAGATTTACCTCACAATTGGTGTGAACACAGTTTAACAGGACTTTACTTTTCTTCCAGGTCAATCCAATAGGAGTTTTCATTTTTAAAGGTACAGGCTTTTATATCTGTGATGGGCTTCCTATGTTATCTGTCTTAACAGCTGCTCGACGTCCTGATAATAAGGCTCGAATTTGTGATGCACTCTCTCAGTTTGGTCATTATTTAGCGACATCTGTAATGTTAATGGGCATCTTTTTGTTAGCTCTGATTAGTGATGGCCATTTTTAGCCATGTCACACACACACACACACACTGACACAGATGCACAAAGTAGTCATTGTTGGTACCAGCAGGAGACTGATGGGGGCTGGGAGGGTGCCTATTGTCTTTTTAATGTAGCAGTCCATCCACTGTATTGGAACAGAAGGGAAGGGAGATGCTCACATAGTATCAACCAACACACAGCACACACACACACAAACACACACGCACACGTCCTCCTGTTTTTCCAAGCCACCGGGGGAAGGAGGACATGGATGCAGAATGGGACCACTGGTGCGTTTTGATTGCCCCACAACGGTTGGGATGAGTCATAAATCAAGCCTGTGACCTGTCCCAGCTCCTAATCATCCCCCACATACACACCACAGAAGAGCATCTTCTTGTCTTCACTCTGGCTTGGTTTGGACTGGTCTCACTGGGAATTGGCCGGGGCCGTCATTACATGCAGATGGAGGGGTGAGGTGCACCAGTGGCCTCTCCAGGCTTATCTCTGTAAGAGTAGCACGTTATGGATTTTACTCCGGGTGAAGAGAGAGACGTTGGTTTTACCTCCCGGGGCTGCAAGGAGGCAGCTTGTCACAACACTGAGTTAGAGGTGTGTGTGTGTTTGTGTGTGTGTGTGTTTGCGTGTGTGTTGGAGGTTGTGACACACACACTGACACTTCACCCAGCTTATCAGTGCTCGGGCAGCTGTGTGCCTGACTCTGTGTTATATCATTGATCCCTTTCCAAGCGATCTTGAACCAGTGTTCAGTCTACAGAGCTGCCTCCACGCAGGACCACAGACTGGGACCTTGCTTTTAAAGTCCAAGTAAAAATTGTCTTCACTCCTGCGAGTGGTTTTTATTGACTTGAATTTGAATATATAAAGATTTAAGGTTATACTTAGTTACTATTTTTACTTATATCTAAGAAAGCAATACACTATTTGTGCATTACCCATGTAATCATGAACAAATGTGGAGGTCTTACTTGAGACGGAGGGGGTTTGACTCGGTAGGAAGATCAAGTTGGCTACTATAAACATGGGGTCAATGGGTGATAGATGAGCGAGTCCCGTCTAAAACATCAGTAAATGTTGAGATTTTATTGTGACTCAATGTCTTGAGAGTGTTGTCCACTAATGGGAAGATTGGCGTTTCCATCCCTGGCTCCTCAAGTCTGGATGTTGAAGTGTCTTTGTGGAAGTTACTGAACTCTACATTGCTCCCAAAGCGTTGCCATCAGAGTGTGTGTGTTCGAATTACTTAGTTTAGAGCTCACTGGGCAGGTTAGCAGCCAATCGTTTAACCACTGCAATTGCGATGCACGCATGTGCAATAGTCACATCGCAGGACGCACGATTGTGAGGCAAATTAACTGCAACATGTCAAACTGCTACTTTTGTTGCTTGGTGCAAAAGGTGTACTCTGCATTTTCTCATTTTCCATCACTAATCTACAAAAGTCGTCAGATATCACATTAGTGCCACTCTGACAGCACAGAGTGTTCTGACCGCTGAGCTGCGTAGTCTGTGTTTCACCTGTCTGTAAACTGTACACGTGCGTGCGGCGCTGCTGCCGTCACAGATAATGTCCGTGGGATGATCAAGGTAGGCTTTTAGTTATGTGTGGCACCTCGTCCCGGTACTCGTTAATGCTGTGGTTACATGTATGGACTGGTAACGAAGCGGACGTGCTGCAGATGTTTACTTTTAGTGGCGTTGTATACCTGCAGCACACACACGGCGTGAGGTTGTGTGGGCTGAAAGGAAGTAGGATACGGTGAGCTTTCGTTTCCAAAAGGTACCGTCACCAAGCTGGTTGTGGAGTCCCAAATGATACATCGTGCAGCCCTAGTTCATATGTTGTGGTCATTTCTGTTAATTCTAGTACTATTTAGTCTCTACCTAGTGTTTGCATCGGTTAAATTTTCCCATATATGATGTATTTTTCATTGATAAACACTTGTGTTGTATTGGGCGGATTGGGTTCTACCTTCTCCTTCGTTGGATTGCAAGATTCTTATTAGTTGTGATGTTATGTTTTCCTACCTTGAGAGTGGCCAGCAGGTTTTTTGCTGTTTGACTGGCATCATCTATTTTTTTTTGCAGTTGAGACACTAATGAGGAAAATGTTTGTCCTTTTGCTTCTTTTTAGAAAGTCACTGCTCACCATCGACTGCCACCCCGTCCTGAACCTGGCAACCTCCCTTCTTCTGAAAGTGTGGCTGAGGATAAACCTCCATCCCATCATCGCTGGACCACAGTGGATCAGGTCAGATTTTATGTTTCCAGCTCTTTTTAACAAATGCTGTGAAATTGAGGGTGTTCTTTTTAGTAAATTAGCTTTGCAGTCCCAGCTGCTCTGTTGGCTCCTGTCTCTACCTGTGTTCCTGCCTCCTGGCCAGATGAAAGCACAGTGCTGCCTGCCTCCAAGGTCAGGTCGCTCAGACCTTGTTTAGATGTGACTGATGCTTTGGGTGATTTCAGAGCAGCGGCTGTGTGTGCTGTTATCCCCTGCCTTCCCGTATAATGAGGTGTATGTGTGTGTGTGTGTGTGTGTGTGTGTGTGTGGAGCGGGTTGACCCTTGTGCTGTCTGGAGCACAATGATGAATGAGTGGAGATTCGAGACTTGACTGTAGAATTTCTTCACCATCCAACAATTGTACACACATACACACATTCATACCCACACACACACATTACTCCTGCGTGAATCTGTACAGGCGGGTCTTGCTGTCTTTGTCCACCTTGAAGTATCATTTAAACCCAGCACCTTAGTTTTCTTCTTCCATTTATTCCCCGTTGTGTCTACATGTGGGCATCATTTAAGCTTTTCAATGCAGGTGCCAGTTTGCTACATGAGTTTCACGCCTCATGAACAATGCAATTTCAATATATTAGTGTACCTCTTATATTACTGGGTATTAGCATATTTTCTTTGACTAAAATAACAAAAAAACTCTCCAGTGGATGAAATTTTAGAACATGATACAAACACCTACTTAAAATATATTAATTAGAATAATTGTTCTTTAAATCACAGTTTCATTGGGGCTGGTTATGGCTCTCCGTAAATACAGATCATTTCAGCAGAATGTGCGTGGTGCCTTCAGTTAGCTCTGTGACCATAACAGCACAGTGTCCTGTTTTAAACCAAAACTTTGATTTATTATTATAATTTAGCCCAAAACCATGATATTTTTCTAAACCAAACCCATTGGTTTTGGTGCCTTAACCTCACTGAATTGTGGCAGTTTCACAAAATGAAACAAAAACAGTCTTGTAAAGGTTGCTGCCTTGCAAGCTGCAAAGTTACAAGCAGGAGAAATCTATATTTTGTAAATCTATGATGAAACAAACAGATGTCTGTAACACCAAGTATCAAAAACAGCACTGAATATCTGGGCCTGTACCAGGGCTGCACGATTTATCGTCTAACAATCGCAATTGCGATGTGCGCATGTGCAACAGTCACGTTGCAGGATGTGCGATAGTGAAGCAAATGAACTGAAACACGTCAAGCTGCTGCTTTATTGTTGCTCGGTGCAAAATGAAAACTCGGTAGTTTCTCGTTTTTAATGACTAGTCTACAGAAAAAGTCTGATGTAACATTAATGCAGCCCTATCTGAGAGCACAGAGGGAACTGACCGCTGTGCTGCAGAGTCTGTGTGTCACCTGCCTGTAAACTGTAAACAAGCACACAACGCTGCTGCCGTCACAGATCATGTCGGCAGGCTGAACGAGGCAGATGCACTGTTACGCGAGGTGATATATAAGTGCGTGTATTCCCGTTATCAGCGGCAACTTGTTCTCCTGGCTACATAAACAGGCCATTCATGGAGCAGACGTGCCGCGGAGTGTTTCCTTTTAGCGGCTTCCCCTGCAGCACACATACGTGTGAGATTGTGTGTGTCGACAGGAAGTAGGAGACGTGAGCTTTCGTTTCCGAAAGTTACCGTCACTGTCAGGCTGATCACGCTGATTAAACATACATTTGAACACTGTTAAAAATTATATGACATGGTATGATTACATTCCATATAACACACCTGCAGCCCACAAGTCTAGTTGGATTTATTTTATAAGTAAACGTGTCGCTCCACCTGAGCTCTCTGTGCCTTTTCATGTGGGTGTCGCTGAACCAAGTGTGGTTAAAGTAGAAAAGGGGGTTTTGTTTTGTTGAAAATTGACTTAATTTAGATACAAGTCACAAATAATAAGTATGACTGTTAACTGTTTATATGCACATGAAAACACACTGTGATAATAAAAAGTTGTCGCAATGTCACTTTTTTCCAATACCTTGCAGCCCTAGCCTGTACTTATCAAGCATCTCAGTACACAGAATATTCAATTACCATAAAGTCTTTACTTACGTAGAAAATGACACCTATGTCAGTCGTGTAGGAGTGCTCCAGAAGTTTCCTAATATGTTATGAATTGCCAGGTGATTAATGCCGAGTCATTATGTGTCAGTAGGTGTGTTAATGCCTGTGCAGGTTACAAATGAGAGCCCCACCTGGCTCTGCAAAATCAAGCCCACTGCTGCCTAAAAAAATGTAGCTTTTTAGCTGCAACCTGCAATTTGCTGAGAAATTAATCAAATTACTGCTCTTACAAAACCTCAGATTACGTGCAGTTTCATGGAATCCACCAGTACTCACTGCGCAGTTATTGGAAAACATTCAAGTAAATTGCTGTTTTCATTCATTTGTTCTATTGATCTTTGTATTATGTTGTGCTGACGGGCTCAGTAAGTACTCAAACATATTAGCGCTGCGTTCATCAGCCTTACACAGCTTGTATTTGACTGCTTTAGCCCGTAAACGTCACCAGCTGCCATAAGAAGAGTGTGAAGGCACCTCTGCTGGTTTCAAATGAAAGCCTTTCAGTCCCTCAAACCTCTCATTAGATGAATGCACAATGAACATTCAGTCATCACACAGCTGAAAATACTCACCATAATATGACTTAACTTCTACCCAGAACACTGCAACAACCACAAAATCCAAACAATTTCCCCATGTAACGAGCAGCACACACAGTGACGTTATTGTGCAGTAATTCAACCACAGCTATAACAGGCAGCTTCGCTGTGTGCTTCCCAGAGGGAAAAAGTCATGCTCTTTTCAAACACAGATAAATTTTCAAGACCTTTTGAAATTTTTACACTCCCTATTGTCTCGTCTAACAGAAATAATTTAAGCCCCGTTCCTTCTGGCTCACCTTTAAAAGCGAGCTGCTGTGCTGTGCTGTGCAGATTTTTACTATATATTCCCAGTAGGAGATGAGGCCAGGGCTGAGAGGAAAATGTTCCCTGTGTGTGCATTTAACTCTGAATACCGAGAGTTGCTGCAGAGATGCTGCACTATTTATGGCGAGGGAGTGAAAGAGGCCTTCTTGCACCTGTACTTCCATGACTCCAGTATGATATACAGAGCAGAGTGAGAAATGGAGTTTAGATGAGTGAGTCTGAAGTGAGGAAAGTAGTTTCATTATTCATTTGTTTTTCCATTTTCCATTGACAGACAAAGGATGTTGATAGCCAGTCAGTGAGTCGTATATTTGTGTCAGTCAGAATGTCATTTTTTTAAAGAAAGAAATAATGTGAAAGTAGTAAATAATGGGCCGTCGTGTACCATATTATTGCATTGTGAGGAGGTGTGGTTACTTTGCCACTAGGTTTCACTCATTTAATTGAGGAAACAATGACACCTCTGTGCTAACTGTTTTTCAATGTCTCAAGGAAAATGTGATGCACTTACATGCTGATGCACATATGTAACATGGTTACTAAGTGACTGCATATAAGAAGTGGATGTTGCCTCATGGTGTCAAAAGTGACGCCAGTGCAGAAGTGCTTTAAACCTGCATTCTTTCTGATGGCCAGCAGGGGGCAACTTTACTGGCTGCTAAAAGATGTCTAGCAAACAAGATGGCGACTGGTCAATCAGAATGGAGGCATAGCATGACATGGCGATGTATGACACGTCTCCATCTGGTGTCATTGTACAGGTGCTGCCTTCTTCCGATTTCACGTTATTTGATGCCAGAGTTGCAGAGTAAATATCGGCGGGTGGAGCTGCTTCCGCTAACAAAACACACACTTAACATACCGAAAATAACGCCAAAGTTCTGGCATGTCGGCATGTTTAACAGCAGAACAGCAACTTTGTGTCGGTCTGAAGCAGACGTTCACAGATAGGGAAACTTCAATGACTGTAGTGATTGTTTTAGTTACGTCTCCTCTCGCCTTCCTCCTCCACTCTGCTAATCCAGAACAGATCGACTGCAGTATTTGTCAACCGAGCTCTCAATCATCCTTTTCATAGCATCAAATAACTACTTAAAACTAAACTGGACAGAAAAATGAACACACGTAAATCAGCATGATAAGAACTAACTATAATGACAGAAACCATGTTTCAGCAAAATGTAATTGATGTGTATTTTGTATTTTGATTTTATAGTTTGACTCATGTCCCATCTCCTAACATGGAGGAGGGGGGCTTTATGACCTACACTGCAGCCAGTCAGCATGAGGCCCTAGAGACGATTTGGCTTCACTTTTAGGGAGCTGTCATGTCGTCCATCTTTTTATACATATGGTAGCAACTCTCTCGTCCAAATGTGGTCATGGTATCCCAAAAACTGTCACAGTGGCTACAACCACGTCTTATTTACAGTCTGTGTTACATCGCTTTAAGGGGATTGCTTTCTTGACAGTTCAACTCAGTAGATTACCTAAATAGTGGGTTATCTTTTGAAATTATGGACCAACTGAGATTACACTTAGACCTCCTTTTTTTTTAAATGTCTCAGTCTGTTTACTGATTAATGGCTAAATACAAAAAACTGTTTGTTTAAAATGCACCAAAGATGTAAAGTGTAATCCAGAGACAGGTTGGGGAGAAAAGAATTTAGAAGTATCTTTAACTAGATCTCGGGAAAACTATTGGCAGTAAAGCCCCTTTATCACAAGCACTGCGACCCTGAACATGTCTGGAAATCACCCAAAGGAGCTGTATGTGAGTCTGTATCAGTTGAACTGGACTTAACCTGCCCCTAAGTACAAAGTCTGTGGCGTGTTAGCTGCTTCTGCTCTTTTTTTGCCTGCCTGTAGAGTTGATTTTACATCCGTCCACATACCAGTACACCTCCATACCTTGCATGCTCTACCCAGTTGCCACCACTCGCCTTAACCGAACTGAGAGTTTCCAGAAGGTGAGAGCACCTCCAACATGGACAATTGCCTGTTGTATATCTGTTTCTACTGACTTTGTCTGGAGTTCATATGAGAAAAGTCTTCATGGAGTGACTGACAGACTTGAAGGGTGGGCGGTAAATAGGAGGCGTAACTCCTCTCTCCTCTCTTTACCTCTCCTTCCATCCTTCTTCACCTCTGCTGCTTAATAACCAGACTAACACCTGAGTCCTTCAGCACCTGCTTGTACACCTCAGGCTTGTAAAACAGGCAGAGGTGAAAGAAAGTCACAGTGATGATATCTCTTCATGTCTCTGCTGCACACTCACAAACACACGCTGTCAGTTGGGAAGTAAACAACATTTATGCAGTCTGGATTCAGGCAGGAATGTGCAGAGCTCTTATCTGTGTTTCGTTTTTAATCCTCATCTCTTTTCCATGAAGTTCCTCCGTTTGTCAGTTCTGTCGGACCAGCATGCCTTTCTCCACCCAGCAGCGGCTTCATACGGGCACGCTCACAGAGGGTGGCCAAAACCACGATGGCAAGTCCACCTTCAGGGTGGTCTACCGTGCCAGAGCGGTTTGTTGTTGGAGATTACTCATAGCTTTAGACAGTGCTATGGTTCTTAGACTGTATTACACTGAACGGTAGCTCGCTGTAGTTATCATTGTTACATTAGATTATGTGACGCACTGTGGCCTTCTCTCACACAGACACACACATATCCCTGCACTGAGGCTTCTAACAATATGAACTTGCACAGATACTTAGAGTGCAGCCACAGACACACACACACACACGCCCACAGATTCACGCGGTCTACCCTCCCCCATGACATATCCTGAAATATTGACTACATTTGCATTATAAGCAGCTCATAAAAAATGTTTCCCTCTCGAGCTCCATAACCGGCTGTTGGGCTGCGGTGTCTCCTCCCCGCCTGGAGCACTAAAGCTGGGCTGAAGCACCGTCATGCTCACCTCCAAGAGGAATCCGTGGCATTTAGCAGAGCCCGGTGAAGAGAGGTGGCTGATTGTGGAAGTCAACTGGAATGTATTTAGGGTAGAGATTATCCCCAAATGACCTCAGTGGATGTTTGCTGGACTCTGACTTGAGTGCTTCATTCAATTTCTTTCTACATCTTCCACCTTTCTTTCATAGACTGTATATAAGAAGTGTCAGTAGCAATTGTGTTGCAAGCCATTGGTTTTTGAACTACCTTTTTGCAGCCTAAAGTTTGGCATTTTAGCCGTCGCCATCTTCTTTTTTTAAGAGAGTGGAAACCATGGATGTTAGAGAAGTTCTGGATCCAACTTCCCACCATTCTTTCCTATAAAATCTGCTCAATGGCACATGAAATCAAAAAAGCCTGACTAAATTACCTGGATCTTCCAAATGTTATGCGCCATAGCATGTCCATAGAGAATTTTACAACTTCAGAACTGAAGGATTTTAATAAGCGCTATTAAAGTTTAAGTAGTGGAAAATTGATGTACCTAGAAAATGTATCCGCTGATTGGAAAAGGTCTTTTCCGGGCCACTGTGCATCACCTTATGGACCAGGAAGTTTTAACTCCACAGTTTGGCAGTATGTCAAATTGGCTTTAAAGCCTATGGAGTGACTCCTATGGGCTTGGTGGAAACACATTGCCTCTATACTGGTTGAGAGATCGCCTCCATATCATATTGTCAATATCAGGTATCCACGTCCAAAAACATAACCTGCTTTCTACATTTTTTCCCCTTGAAATGGGACCAAAATTTACAAAAGGACGATGTTGTTTTGGTTTGAAAGTACTGATTGAGACCATAAAAGTATTAAGAAAATGTTTAGTGATGGGACACATCAAATGAGTAGGGGGTCATTTTCTCTTCTGTACCAGTGTTGGGAATTCCAGTTCTTTGAAGGGAGCCAGGTCATATGGCTCCGTTCCGAGAGCACACACGCGTATTTAAAATTCCCGGCTTTTAATGTTTAAAAGGAAACAGCAGAAAGATGTAGGAACAATTAATCAACTTCATTGATTTGCCAATAATTTATGATACAACTCTGGAGTTGTACTCTTTTTGATCCTATGTGCTGAAGCCGAGCTGATGAGCCGTGCTGAAGCTGGGGTGAGCATGGAGGTCAGAGGGCTTGCACAACAATTATAAGCTATTTTTACCGGTCCGACTGTCTTCCGTCTTCAACAGGCAATGGCGCTCCTTTTTTGAGTCAGCGTGATGACATTTTACCTCGCTGCAATAGCGGACTCCGGTCCAATTAACAACGAGAAGAGGGGAGAGCTCTGCGAGAGGAGGGGAGACCTTGGTGAGTCGGCTCATACAGTATGACTACAGAGATGTTAACAAAGAAACAACAAACCTGGCAGAGGGTTATAAAGTTGCCCACCATCGGCACTATGTTCCACTGCATGTGTCCTAGTATAGCAGAGTTGCAGTTGAATAAAGCTGCCTGGTAATTCGGCGTAAAGGGGAGTGGCTCTCGGGCAGGCAGTGAAATCTGGGCACAACTATAAAAAGAACGGCTCCTACGACACGGTTCCCGTCGTTCGCAACAAAGCGCCGTTCAAAGGAATCGGATTGTTTGCGAACGTCACAACACTATTCTGTAAAATGAGAGGAGTCACCCGCTTCAGGCTATTAAAAAGGATTCAAGTTTTGGGCACTTCTGCATTGGCTTCACTTTTGAATCCAAGAGGCTACATCTTTCATAAAGTCTATGGTATCATCCCATTTGTCTAACTTCCAGCTGTGGGAATGCCTGACTCTCTTTATGGTTTCATGGCTCGTCAAATCTGTGGAGTGGCTGGCTGTAATTTGACAAGAGAATACATTTTTTTAAATTATGGATCCGTGTTGGAGAAGCTCATATAGTCTTTACTGCACTCCAGGCACTTTTGCAGTCTGGTAAAAGGAGCTCCAGCAGCGGTCTTCAAACTGTTTTACGGCCTCATTCCCACCTTTATACGTTACACAACAAGCGTGGCTCCATAAGCAACACGCACCCTAATGTTTATGAAGGCAGGCAACACTATGGAAAAGCAGCATTAGCCGCATGGGACGACAAAGGGGCTCTTTGTGTAGCGGTGTGTTTTACACACACACACACACACACAGCATTCAGAGACGACCAGACAACACAGCAGCCACACTAACATTTACCCTTCACTCCCTGTGCACTGCCCTTGTTATTGCCCAGGCAGGCACAGAAAGGAGCCTTTATACATGCCAAAGTGTGTGCGTGTGTTTGTGTTTGTGTGCAGGTCTGCCCTTCCTCCATGAGAGCATGCTGTCCATGATTTGCAAAATCACCTCCGCTGCCCGCCCTTCAAGAACACAGCCTTTAAGATTATCCTCAGGTTGCAACAGTTAGCAATATGTAAAAATGCTGCTCAGAAAAAGAGCAGTGTTGCAAGGAAAAGAGGATTATGCTGCTGGTTTCTAGAGAGAGAGAGGGTGTATTGTGTTTGCATGCTCAGAGGTGAGTACCATGTCAGTGGGAAATTCATTTTCATAACAGTTGTTGAATGTTTCAGAGGACTGTTGGAGGCTAATCCTTCACTGAGCTCTGTTTCACAGAAGAACAGCTCATCTTGTTTCCAGAACCTGAATTTGGGCTGATCACTTTTTCTTCATCACGTTGAGTAAAAGAAATCAGGTTGATTGTTCACAGTCCCAAATCTGTGCTGCTTACTGTACAGTTTACCTGTTTAGTGCCTGTTTAGGACAATGAAATGATGACGAATGAGTGTCGGCGTGAATGAGTCACAGGACTGATTTTTGTCTTGGTTCACATTACTTCTCTTGAGGAAACAAATGTTTCAAGCATTTGTAATGTCTGTTTTTCCAGTGGAGCAGGAAGGCTTTTTTAGGCCTATTTTCAGGTTATATCTGTAAAATGTTATTGTGTCTTGGAAAAGTTTTTATGTATTGTTTTGCAACAGAAGAGAAAGTTATTTTTACTAGGTGATATAAATCAACTGGTTTGTTTAGCTGTTAATTGGCAACAGCTTATTACAACCATAGGCTGTATAAGAAATGGACGTAGCCACCGTGACATCACCCATTGGTTTCTTTACTGCGTAAATGTAGCCAAAATATGGCTGCCGCCATGTTTGTTTTCTGGAGCCAAGTGGGCATATTTGATGAGAGGGTGGTGCTGGAGAGGAGAGAGGGGTTGGCAAATGCCAAGTTATCAAAGCTAAGCAGTCTGTGTCTGTGGCTGATCCATTAGCTTGTGAATTAGCTACTTTAACTTCATGTTACCCACAGAGGAGATTGTTTTTGTGGTGGTGGAAGTAGTGGACTCGCTGCTTGCTCGCCCAGTGATGTACTGTTTTTTGTACCAGGCTGTAAACATGCTTATTTCTGCTGTAAAAATTGGCATTTTCCCATCTGCCATAATGTTATTTCTTGGTTTATGGAGCCTCAAGTGGGCACTCGAACAACTGCAGTTTTCGCTCTTCCTCATTGGCTTCATTTTTCAACCCCGGGGGTTGCCGCTCGATTACAACCCATTATGTTTAGAGTCAGAATGCAGACCCCTATTGGCCTTGGAAAATATGATGAGTAAAAAGAGGAAGTGAAGTGCTGAGTACTACAGCGATAAAGCCAGTTGGGAATTGTGAATGGGGGCAATGGATGGGTCAAACTAACACAGGACTTTGTGTACACAGCATGTCCACTGCTCCAGTGTTACAAACATAACTAACTTACTTGATTTAACCAAAATCTTTTTCATGACACTTCCCTCAGTGTTCTCACCAAACTTAACAAATCACAGCTGTTTCACAAACTTTGTACATTTGATGAATATGTTTTCCACTTGTGTAGCTTATGTCGGTGTTTGAGGTAATGGGAAACAAAGAAATGACTGTGTTTTAGGATAGACAAACATGGCCTAAAAAAGATCTGATTATTCTAACATCATGTACAATTTTAATCAGTTTAATACCGTTAATGTTACCTGCTTTTTAGCAGGACTTACAGGCTGCTTCTGTCTTGTTTAATTTCCAGTGCCAAACACTTCCCACTCAGCAGCTTACCTCTGTTTGAAAAGCTGGAGTACTTTTTCCATTGCTAAGAATTATGGGAACTCAGGAGAGCAATGGTGGTTCCATACCCTCCTCAAGTCTAAGTCAAATAGTTTTTCATATTTTAACATCCTCCTAAACTATGGATTTGCTTTAATTGAACGGTTTTTCTCCCAGCTCTGCTTTGCATGATTAACTGAATTTCCTTGGAATATTTTCAAAATAAATTAGACAAGAAATTCCAAGAGCTCAGAGAGGATCAGAGGTCACAGTTAACCAGGAGGTTAATCCAAGCAACAGTCCCTAAACTCCTGTGTGTTCCTCTTTGACCTGAGACGAGGCTTCTCATGTTGGTGTCTTTGTGTTCATGTGTGCCCATGTGGTCAGTTCTCCCATATTCTCTCAGTGCAGCTTGTACAAACTGTCCATGTCTCCCCTGAGAGATGCCAGAGGCCATCCTGCTTCCGTCTCTGATCACATCCATCTGTCGCTGTTTGGCTCCCCGGCCGCTGTCCCATTCACTGTTGATGCAAAAATAGCTTGTTTTTGTGTTTTGATGCTGCCACTAGCAATGTTTCTGCTCCCTGAGAGTCTAAATATTTGTCCTTTCTCACTATCCCTCATGGTTTAAAGTACAGTTACAAGCTGGAGGTCATTTAGCTACGACTTTGTCTCTGAATGTTGCATTTCTTGGAAAAAATAATGGAAAAGATACGTTTTGCATTTGTCTGAACCAGCTGCTAAATCTAGCTGGATTTGGGTGTTTGATTAGATGGTTTAAATTTGGGCTGAGGCTTGGACCTCGAATGCGATGATCAACTGATAATAGAGAAAAAGAAGTAGGACTCCATCTGCAGATTGTTTTCTTTTTTATTGGCAGCAGTTACAAACCCTAAAGCTTTTCCGTTTTTTTTAATGACATCAAACAGTTTGAGAAACTAAAGTCCACAAAAAAATATTAACTTGAAGCACAGATTAGTATTCAGTTGATTGAAGAAGTGATAAATAATCTCATAGTTATAACGGGACAGCCAGGAACTGATGAGATGCTGCAGAGTCTCCAAGCGTCTTTCAGCTGTCGGCCTTTTGTGTCTTGCGTCTTAAATATTAATGCCACAGTGACATGCTGTATTCTGAATGATAATAGGGACTCTCGTGTGTCTGAGGATCGATTTCAGCCTGTTTCAATGTTGTTTTGAAACCTGAAACTATTAAAGAAAATAGGTGGCCGTTATTTTAAACATGAAAGACGGATCAATATGTTGTCAGACAGACAGTGGATAATCCCAGATAACCGTCAGTTGAAATCTCTTTGCTGTAGTGCTAACATTAAAAATAATGCTTCCAGAAGAGATGATCCCCCACAAACAGTCCTTTTGTCTCTTAGATTTCACTTTCTTGCATATGCACTGCACACCAGCAGTTAAGCTTTTCTTTTTACTTAATGCCTGGTTTCTAGGGGACCTGTCTTTGCAGCAGCCCTCTTTGATGTCTTGTAGTTTCCAGCATCCGGAGAGACCCTGTGCCAAATTTGGAGGCATTTGGCTCAGTGGTCTTGGAGTTCGTTAAAATGTAACATGTCCTGAAACAGCAGGAAATCATCTCATTTAAATGGCAGGATCATTAAAAATGAGCTGCAGTAGTTTGGATTGGAGTTTCTGCTAACTGGAGATCCACACACAGGAAGTTTTTAAGTTGATGTTACAGGCGAAGTGTCTCTCCCACTGTTGCTAGGAAACTTTGGCCCATCACCCTATCACGGCTGCACTACTGCTTAAATTCTCCGTCAGTACAGTGCTGTCTGCATGAAATCCTGTACTGTAAGGCCAAGCAGCATTAACAAGCTGTCAAGGCCTGGGGGCTGTGTGTGTGTGTGTCTGGTCCCCTCTCCTGTGACTGCAGTCATGAATATGGAGCAGCTTCTGGCTTTGTTAGGTCACTCACACACAGCATCAAAAAAGAAAAAAAAAAGATAAGACTGTCAGAGTGAGCGTGTGCCTTCAGAGCACGTTAGACCTGCTGAATTACAAGCCCTGAACCAGCACTTTATCAGGTGAGGCGAAGAGAAACCCAGGTGGAGGTGAGGCACAGCTGGCTGCAGGAGCTGCTGAAGGTGCACAGACCAAGTGAATGTGACAAATGTGCAAATGTCTTGTTGTAAAATCAGAGTCTGACAATATAAGTGCCTTGAGATACACCTCAGTAACGACACTACTGTTGTCTTTCTGCAGTGTTTCTAAAAAGTCATAGAAAAACAGTGAATACTGCTGGACTGGAAATCTGCATTTAATTTACAGGCTTAATGATGTTTTTAACAGGGAGTGACATGCACTCGCTGCTTTGTATTGGGTTCACGTAGCTAAATACGTCCAACAATCAATCCCGTCTTCAAGAAGGTCCCCATGTTCACTTGTGGTTGAAACCTTTGAGAGGTGTTTAATTTCTGTGTTCATTTCGGAGGCTGTAATTTGTGCTGCGTGATACTGATGGGTGCTTCTACTATTTAGTCTGCCCTTAAAGGGGACGTATATTAGCTATGCAATCAATTTTATATTATTCTAATTTGTTTTTGAAAAATTTGTATACAGATATTAATCTAATTATTTTTCGGAGCCTCTCCTTCCACCTGAAACAAACAAGCCGTTTAGCCATTCAAAGGTTAGACCTTAGCCACGATTGGCTGACGACTTGACTACAAGCGAGTACATGAAGGCAGCCTGAGGTGAATGATGGTGAATAATGATTGGTGGATTTCAGTGAAAGCAAGGTTCTACGTAGAAACCTGCAGCTGTTCTGAACGGCCCATTTCAGAGGCGACCTTTTTAAAAAAAATCATTCTGGAAAAACACAGAATTATGCAGTTTTCACTTGAAATCCACAAAACATGAGAATATCCATTTAAAAGATATGGCATGAGACATGAGAAAACTGGTGTTACTGATTACATCAGACATTTTAAAAGAAAAGATCTGTGCCTAGAGGATGCTTACTATGTGGTTAGATTCTTCATCCATCTTGTTGGCCAACTGCCTCTTACTCTTGCTTTGGGTCGACTGCCCTTCCTGTAGTCTAAATATAAATAGAATTATTTTTATGAACAGTGTCGGAGTTGAGGAAGGCCACCTCAAACTGGCATTTATTGTATTTATATATGGTTGCCTTTGGGCCACCGAAAATGTACTTTGGCCACCTAATTTAGGCGCTCAGTGGCCGGAAAAAAGCGACTATCCCTGCAAATGTGGACTTCTCAGTAATCTGTCTGGCTGTCAGCCTGCTCGTGCTGCTCGCCCAAAGGCCTCAGTATGCTTCAAACAAAGTGTTTGTCAGAGTGGCGTCATTCTTCACACAACTACCTCTGTCACTTTTCGCGTGCAGCGGAGTGATACCATGAATGCCTCCAAGGAGAGACTGTCCAAAATTGTGTGCTGTGATGCCCTTCTCTGCAGTTAGTTGCATTGAGACTACAAAGGCACAGAAAACACAGAATTATTTAAGACGTAAAGAAGGCCAGCAGGAGGAGGTTGCCATTTGTTGGCGGTTGTATGCGTGGCCGTTGTAGAAAATACGGTGGCAGCATATATAAATAGAAATGTGCATCGGGACTCTGGTACTTTCTGAATAATTCAATCAAATGTTGTTGTAGTCGTACTTTGGCTTTGGTTCTTTCAGCCATTAACCCTCCCAACTCAGCATCTGTGTTTCAGAAAGTTTCTGCTCTCTGTCGTTCTCATTATGCTGTCATGTGTTATGTGCTCACTCTTAAGTGCTGTCTTTCCAGCTGTACGTCCCTTTCCCAGCTGCTTATGTGCGCATTGCTGCTGCTGAGCTGTGTGACTTTGTGATGAACATTAGCGGACAGGAAAAAATAACTCTTGTCCTTCTTACTTTCCGTCTCCGCTAGAGGAGTTTCTGCATTCTTTCAGATAACGTGCGCTCAGTTCTCTCCACCATAATCAGCATGAGAAACACGAGCTTTAATTTTTCTATGAAGGGATTGCCTCATGAAAACAATGATGTGCACCACCACAAGCACACGCACACACACACACTCACAAACACACACACTGACTCTCGCATATTGTTTAAGCCTACCCAGCGAGTTAGTGCTAGACAGTGGCTGTGTGCTGTTTATGTGAGCATGATTACTCCTGATATCACAGTCCAGTGGAGCACAGACACAGACTGCAGCTTCTGTTTGCTTCTAAGAGCGATAAAGTCCTTATTATTATTTCCCATATTTGTCAAAGTGCTTAATGACCTGGCCTCTGTTGGCTTCCTCTGATTTATTGGGTTGTCGGATGTGTGGCGAGAGATAATGCTCAGGAATTTACAGTAGCTGTAGATTGTTGCAGCCTTTTGCCTTGTCATAATTTGATCACAATATTTTTTTAAATCAACAAGACGAGGTCAAAACCTAGTGTGTGGCTGACCGCATCAGGTCAATGTGCGCTTTTGTGGTCAATGTGTTACGAGGACTGTCCTTATAAGGCTGATGACAACGTGTTTGAAAGCAGGTGCGCGCTGCGAACGTAGGTGAGGAGCAGCGGAGGAGCAGAGGAGGAGCAGCCCCGCCTACTCCCCGAACAAAGTATCCAGAGCTGTAAAGACAGAGTGTTGCGTCAGTGGAGGTCCAATATGCTCCATTATCCGCCATTATGATGTCGCAACTCTACCCTCACTCACTCAGTCAGTCAGTCAGTCAGTCAGTCAGCCCGTGTGTAGGGCTGACCAAAAATCATATTTGTCACAGTTTTTATAACGTGACAAAACTACCAGTTTGAAGTGTTTCCTGAAGAAAGCTAAAAGAAACCCGAGGTTTCTTTTGCCTAAACTGTAGAAGATATTTATATGGTAAAATGGACTGTACGTATATAGCGCTTTTCTTGTCTTCACTCCACTCAGATTGCTTTACACTACATGTCACACTCACCCTTTCACACTCACATTCACACACTGATGGCAGAAGCTGCTGTGCAAAGTGCCAAACTGCCCATCAGGATCTAATCAACCATATTCACACACTTTCACCCACTGGTGGCTGCCTTTGGAGCAATTTGGGGTTTAGCGTCTTACCCAAGGGCACTTCAATATGTAGACTGCAGGAGCTGGCCATCAAACCGCCAACTTTCCGATTAGAAAAGGATGCGCTCTACCACTGGGCCACAGCCGTTACTGGGGTATAACGGATCACTAAACTCACAGTTCGGATCGTATCACGTTTTTTAAGTCATGAATCGGATCATATTTCGCATCGGCAAGAAAAAAAGGATATTTATAATAATAACTTTTTTACTCCTCTGACTGTCACTCTTCATCTAAACTGAACAACGTTTCTACATGCAACTTCATGTAAAAAAAATTGGACTACAACAGTCTTCGTCATTAAAAGCTGCATCTTTTTAATATCGGTATCAGTCATTACAAATAAGAGTCAGACACAACGCTCAGTCTTGTCTCTTCTCACTGCAACTCTGCTTAAGGATTTAGAGGCAGCAAAAAAACGCATTTAAACACGTATTTTATATCATGATGTTAAACTTTGCACCGTTCTGCCGATCACATGCGTTCCGAACTGTGGGGAGTGATCGGTACGGATCACGGATAAACTATGATCCATTACATCACTAGCCGTCATGTAGGCCTACCTATAAAAATCAGCTTCTTACTGATGCGCTTTGGCTGGACTGCGGGCTTAAAGTCCCATGACTTCAGTCCTTCGATCCATTGTGTGATAGACAGAGATCTATCCATGCTGAGTAAAAAACGTCCAATATTTATCATGGTTATCAACAGAAACTTTATTAGGATTCTGTATCGCTACCTTTTTACAGATCAGCCATTTCTAAACAGTAATATATATAGAAACATATTGGATTAAGATCAGTTTTATTGTATGGTGTCGTACATTTTGTCTCCTTCTGTCAGAGGTCAGGGTGGGCACAGTTTACACATCGGGCTAGCAGCAAAAAAACACAGCTAATTGCTGCAGAGCTCTGTTCAGCCTATAGCAGCAGCTGGTCCTTGATGACCCCTCAAATCACACAGCTTGTGGGAAGAATACTGTATGTTCCTCAGTATGGAACTGGGCCTGTAGTCACACACACTTGTGTCCAAAATAGGCTCAGGATCTGCTGCGGGCAGGGCTGGAGCTGGTGGGACAGAGCAGACCAATGTCAAAGGTTGTGTTTGGCTCATTTGCCGGAGGATTACCGCCGTCCTGCCCAGCGGAGCTCTGGTGGAACAGCAGAGTCATTCACTGCAAAGACTCCTCTGGTTTTTAGTCCTGGTTCAGAGCCTCCTGCTGGATGTGGAGTCATTCTTATTTTCAAAGTTTATCAGTGTAACATATCAAATATCTGTGTCCTCTCCACCACTACTGTCTTTGGTTTGTTATTAATCTCTTATCACCTAATCTGTCCTCTCCTCAGCGCCCAGTCTGACTTTTATTATGTGTATAAAGCCCTGCCTCTGTCTGATGACCCCCTCACCTGGCTGAGGGTCTCGTCCGGCCGTCTGTGGCAGTAATGGTTTTTAACCTTCTGTCTCACTCGACCACTCAGGCTTTTAAGCAGTTAAATACAGCTTCCAAGAGAGTGTCTCAGTGTCTTAAGTTGGTAATGATAACCTGTGTGTGTGTGTGTGTGTGTGTGTGTGAGACTTACACAGAATAGGAGGGTGGACACACACCCTCCTATTCTGTGTAAATATGAGTGTCTCGTTTGGACTGCTGCCATCCACAGTGACTGTCCTGAACAATGGGATTATACAAAAGAATTCAAGGTTTACACACACACACACACACACACTACTCTATACTTTGCCTAACCCACAGTGGTGAGAACTTCCACATGCACTTGTAACACTACTCAGCTGCAGCTATGAGCAGGTCCAACACTGAACAGAAAAGGTTTCTGTATGGCAACAACTTTTCTTGAACTTGTATCTCTTTTTAATTTAAACCGTTAACACAGAAACTACAAGATTAAAAATATAAGTTGGGATTTTTATGGAATTTCTGAAAGTAGCTAATTAATCAGTTTTAATGCCCTGAGCCTCTAAAATTGGCACTGGTCTCAAAAATCTCTTATTGATATGGAGGCTGATATATTCTGTAGTTTTAAGCTGTAAAGACAACAGACCTCTTCTATGATTTTGTACCAGTATAACTACAATGTTACGATTTCATTTAGCAGACGCTTTTGTCCAAAGCGACGTACATCTGAGAGTTAATACAACACAAGCAACGATCAAGACAGGATAACTGTATGACGGTACTCACAAGGGTGTTTTCTTTAATGTGGTAATCTCAAAGATCTCTGTTTCGTTCTCTTTGGCGGCGCCTATGGCGATAAACAGTCATTGCGAATTTGTTTCTCTTTCTTTGGATTTTCACTTATTGTTGAAGTTGTATCTGTAGTCATCCATCTTTTCTTTGTTTGTTCAGCCATAGTAGATTACTGTTTACTCGCAACACTTGCAGAGAGCGGAAAAGCAGCTTAGCTCCGCCTACCCTCTCTGGCAGACCAACCACTGCTGGGTGATGGAAAACGCGTCACTAACTGGGCGCCGCTTGTGATTTTTTTCCCCGCAAAGTTGCACCAGACACCCAGCCTGTTATACTGCAAATGCAAAGGCTTTCATCAGTGGGCCATAGGCTCAATCACCATTGTGTTACCTCATTCGGCAATAGATGGTGACTTTAAGCTCCTGTGAGGAACTTTTGTTTTTGTGTTGATTTTAGCGCCCCCTGTGGACAAAGCGGTATTACTGATTTTGTCCTGTACGTTCTGAAGTGGTGGTTTTTAACAAAAAATCTCATCCTGCTTTCTTTAACCGTCACATGTATCACTCACTAAAAGGTTTGCCTTATAAACAAAGGATGAGCGGCCGCGATGTGCTCCTGTCATACGCAAGGTCCGCTTCATAAATCTTGCAGGCGATCCTTTTCTTTGCAGCATTGAGGGTGGAATGCTCCCAGAATTTAGAAGTTTTAGGATACGATGGTGTTGCATCGGCCGCCGCCATTTTGCTACGTTTTGTTTGCCTGACGCTTGGCCCCTCTCAGCAGAGATAGTAAGGATGTGAGATGGCTCACCCCTCAGCAAACTCCGCTCTGGAAAACAATGTTATGTCCGCACACAGCATGAAAAACACTTGTGATGATGTTACCAAATAATTATCAACAATTAAATTCATTGGCAACTATTTTTGTTATCAATTTTTGTCCACAATGTCGACTAATTGTTGTGGCGATATTAAATTACAGTGATGGAGGAATTAGGCCAGAAGACTTGCCAAACCCTGATTGTGAGTACTTGTTCTGCTTTGTGGTGAACTATGACTCGACCTGCCTCATCACTGCGTCTGTCTGAGCCGTGTTTCCAGGCTCAGGTGTGAAACCGATACCACCAACACTTTGTCTCGGTGAAGACATGAGTTACGACTTAACCCTGAAGCATTAAAGCTCCTCCTCTCGAGTGCGTTCAGAAGTTATCGCTTGTGCCACTGTAGATACTTTATGATGTGTTTGCTGCCAGCCGCACCTGTCTGCATCTGAGTTACGATCCAGATTAACTCCACACACTTTAATAGCTTCCTGTCTGGCAGCTGTGACTGTTTATAATGATAGCCCTGGTCACTCGCTACTTGCACTCATTAATGCCCTTTAACATCGTATTCCACCCCGGACCTGACCTTTAGCAAGTGTTCATGACTCAAAGGATTGTTTGTGCAGCGTGATTGGAGATGTTTGCATTTCTTATCTCTCTGAATTCCTTTGTCTCTCTATTTTATGCGAATGGAGAATTTGGATCCAACTTCCAATCCAGAGAAAGTGTTTAAACGTGTTTTAAATCTCTAATCCTGCAGGAATAGTCCTTTGTTCTGATGTCACATCTGACCTCAGCCCAGTGAACAGCAGCCTCAACATAGCTCTGATTCATGCTGAGGAAAAAGGAAGCACATGCTCACGTTTGGTCAAAGCTATTGAGCTCCACCCAAACGTAGAGGTGATCCCTGAGACCCGGATATCCGTCCTGTCTTGTATCCAGACTCAACCTCAGTCACCCCAGGGTGATTTCTTCAGGGCCATAAAGTTTAACAACCATGGGAACTTCCTTCACCCACCCAGCTCCTCTGCAGCGACAAGTGGCCGCCTCCTCCTCTGACCACTGAAACATGTCCACAGAAGCCTACTGTCATGTCACAAGGACTTCATCCCTTAAAAGGGCCTCATCAGAGAGACTTTTATGTCTTAATTTCTGGAAGGACAGTTTCTGGAAGAGAGTGCAGGGTGATGATTACCCTCCTCCTCCTCCCCCTCCTCTCTGTGAAGTTCATCAGCCGAGGAGGAATGTGTTCTTCTAGCTGGGCAGCCATTGTTGGGGGTTTCTCTATAAATAACTTCTTGTCAACCAGCCAGCCGGGCTGTCCGGCTGCAGCTCAAGCAGAGGGAATGCACCAACTGACACAGTACAGTAAGCACGGCTGCTGCTTCTGCACAGACAATGAAAAACAATAAATGAAACTTTGTGAGTCGGTCTTTTAAAATCAGAGGTCAACAGCTGTCTTATAAAACATGTTTTTGTGGAGCAGATATGGTCAAAGATTTACAATCTGTGCCAGCAATCTTATTTGATTTCCACTGTAACATTTTTTATTTCATACTAGATAAGAAATGGAAATCTCTCTCTTTAAAATGAACAGCTGTGCAGGTTCAGTTTGCAGCTCGAACATCTCCGGAAGCAACGTTGGCAGCACGCAGCCAGCTGAGTGATACTGCCGCCCTGAAGTTATGACTGAGTCTGTTATTAATAGCTACTATAAAGAGCTACCTTCAGGGTGAGAGACACCGCAGCAGATGGCAGAGCAGTAAAACCTTTTGCCACACCAGCCGTCTGCAGAGAAGTAAGATTCATTGCTGGGATTTTAAAGTAATAAGTTACTTATGTGTTACTAATGTGTTACTAATCAGAAGGAAATGATTACTGTCAGACGCTGTGGGGGACCAGAAGCGGTGCAACTTTTCCTGATAAAAAAAACAAACAAAAAACCTGCCCATTTAAGGGACTTATATAGTTTAACTGCCGGGCTTCCCACCCTGGAATAATGCATGACTTTTCCAAGTTTAAATGAAAGTTTTCCCAGTCTTCCCATTAGACTGACATTGCCTGAATACAAAATAAAGTAAAGACTACGCTTTGTAAAAGACTGATAAAACATTCAGCAGCTTCAACTAGTTCACTTTTACATTCTGGGTCAGTTTTGGGAGAATTTGAACAACTTTTGGAAAGTCTTTTGTTTATTGTCTCACAGCAAAGTGCTCTGAATGTGCTCCAGCTTTGTTTGGTCTCTGACTGGCTTCTACTCCACGACTGTTCCAAGCTTGGACTAACGAGCATTGTTCTTTTTAAAGCCGTCCATCATACCAACTTTAACTTTCTACATTTTTTATCTTAAATTAAGTTGGCATTGTTAAGACTTATGCTGCTTACATAAACCTAAAGCATTGCTACATTATTCAGAGACCCCAATGCATCTATGAAAAGAAACTTGTAAAGAAAAATATATGTGGAAAGAGTGTCTGCCCAGAATCTGCCCAGAAGTGTAGCATTTTTTTTTGTGCAACTTTTACATAGTAAATGCAAATATTCAAATGACGCAAAATGCATCATGTATTCACACAACTTGGGCCAGAATTTTTATAGTTTGAGCAAGAAATCAGAAGCCCCTTTCACACTGCGGTTCAGCCACAGCGCCGTAACTCCGCCGTCATGCAGCCTTTGTCATTTTACATTGGACCAAGCAATGCCGGCGTAATGCCGCCCTAGTGTGTGTTTTTTACAAAGCGTTCCGGCATTGTGGAAGCAAAACATGTGCGAGTTGTAAACAAACAGCGCAAGCTTCACACACACACACGGCGCTGTTCCTCCCTGCCGGCTCCGCTGTTTACACAGACGCCGCTTCGCGGCTGTTACTACCGCCGATGCCGACTCAGAGGCGGAACGACTTTGCCCCGCCAGTACGCCTCCGTGCGTTTTACAAAGAAGACAGAATGTAACTGAGGCGTAATAATCCCGCCTTGAACTGGCAGTGTAAAAGGTGCGAGAGATTCTCCTGATATCCTGAGAATGCATCAGAAATGGTTTCTCTGAACTCTATTTAAAAAAACAAGATTGAGGTCGTTTTCATGTCTCTTCTTGCGACCTGACAGAGTTTAGTTTTTACTTTTACAAATCTGCATCATGAATAATAATGTAGTTATTTCGGCATCCTTTAGACCCATTTATTCCAATCATAGTGAGCAGGATTGCAGCCGGTGTGTGTTTAGAGATACAATCAATCTGCCAACCAGATACAGCTGCGCTGGCTCTCTGCAGCTAAAATGGATTGTGGAAGTTGGTGATCTTCTTAGAAGTCCAGGTGCCAGGCTGAGCTTGACCTAGCTAGCTGATCATCAAGCTGGGCACTGGTAAGCCTTAAGTGGCTCGAAGCAGCAGTAAAGGGAAATCAAAACAGTCCCTGGAGAAGGCAGTGAAATTAACAGAGCTGTGGACACCGCTGTGTCAAGTTATAAACCCAGACACGATGGTGTTTGTTTTTTCCATCATTTCTGAAGAAGCATATTATGTGTTTAACCAACACAAATAAACACAAATGAGCCCTCGTTCGAACTTACTTTACAAATAAGGTTTGTGTTTGGTCTGAACAGGCTTCTGTAGCCTGACATGCTGTGTCTCTGAGAATCCAGCGGAGCCGTAGTGAACATTTTCTAGGTGTTACAACGTAGTACTAACAGTTTACACAGCTCATATATCACAGCAGCAACAGTTGCGTTGTGGAGGAGCGGGAGGAGGATGTTGACGGCCGGTGTTTCTGTAATTGAACACCACCGCTCCCTCGGCCACTGAAGCATCCTTTGTAAACACTGTTTGTTGATGTAAAGGCAATGACTGATTGCAGATGGCTGCGTTCACTCAAGGCCTCGCTCAGCCTCATTATTCCTCTGTGCTGTGTGTGCATGTGTGTGTGTGTGTGTGTGTGTGGGCTTGTTGGAGTGTGTTTATTTGTTAAAGTGTACAGAGGAGGACTTCTCATTATAGGCGTGTGTGTGCGCTTGTGCACGTTTTGTGTGTTTATGCTCACAATCATGTCACTAATTAGAAACTTGCTTTATTTCCCCTCCCCCTTGTTCTGCGAATGAGTGGGTGTTGAATGGGGCATTATGGGTAGGCACTGTAATTAATGGCCACCTCATCCTCTCTCATTCCCTCCCTCCCTCTGTCTCCCTCCCTTCCTCTCCCTCCCTCACAACTTCTCTCTCCCTCCCTCCCTCTCTCTATGGTTTATTATCATTAGTCACATTCCATCAGTTCTCAGCGAGCACTGAGCCTTGAAGCTCGCACTTGTTTGTGGCGATTTCCCCTCGCCGTTTCCCCCCAGTTTTCTGTCTCACCCCGTCTTCCCCTTTCACCATTGTCTTCCTGTAACCCCATTTTTCTGTCTGCTAATGTTACTCTGCCAGCGTTTTCACTTCAAGTCTGCTCCGTCCCTCTCCCTGCTGTTGTCCTTCTCGCTCTCCTCCAGAATGTAGGATAGCTGAATTGGAAATGAATGAAAGGCTGGACTCAATGAAGCGGATGATGGCTCAATTGAATGTGCCTCTCAGGAATGCTTCGCTGGGTTGTGGAGTCTTTCGGGCTGCAGCTCGGGGTCCAGTCCATCCGTTTTACCCTGCAGGTCCTGTGTGTCTGCTTCAGGCCACATAAATATCTGTCCTTTTAACAATGCATTAGTACAATTTAAGAATCGCATTTACGCTTAAGTGCTCCCCCCCCGCCCTCCGTTTGCTCGCACTTACTGTGGCAGCTAAACCTATCAAAACTAATCCAGGTCCATTCTCAAAGCTCTGTTGAAACCATCCTCCCATGATCAGTCTGGCATCGCCGCGCCTTCTTCAACGTGAAATTCTGAGACGATATTTGGCTACCAGCTGAAGTTTGTCAAGGCGAGGGCAAGGAGAGGAACATGTTAGGTCCACAAAAACGAATAATACATGTGATATTGGAAAACAGCCATGTTTTTACCTGTAAATGCCCCCTGAAACTGTCCCTTTTTAAATCAACTGACCTAAGCTAAACTGGATGGTGGATCCAGGTCCATGTGTCAGATCTCCCCCACCAACGTACAAAAACAGTGTAGATAATGATTTTAAAGGCCACTTGCAAAATCTATATTTGAGAGTACAAAAAAGAAAATCGCAGGGTAACTCACGATATTGATACATCACGATATCTGATTAACTGAAGAATACAAAATGCCCCTAAAAAGGTGAAGGACAGGTTTAATGTGTTTCACAGAATTTGACACAAACTGAGATGAAACAACGTACGTGTTTTCAGTCTGTAAATAAAATTTACATAATTGTAAACAACTATAAAAACGAATCACTTTGGATTGGAAAGTGGCTGGTGCATCTCTTAACTTCTTTTCACCACTGCCCGACATTAACCCACTGTCTTCTTCTTCTTTTATCCCGCTGTCAACTTCTTCTTAAGCCAATTAATTTCCCGTTCACGTTCCCCTCATGCATGTAATAAGCGACACCCGAGGAGTCATGAAGTAGTGATGCAGTGAGTCAAAATCACTGGGAAATCTGTTTAGAGCGCCATTTATTCGTTAATCAAAATATCGATATTTGGCGATATATGAGTCAGGACGACGATTTATTGCCATATCGATATTTCGTCCCACCCCTATTTCAACATTATCTCATATTTTTGCAGAAACATGTATCTTTTAACATTTGTGATTAGTCTTTACATTATTTATTTGAAAATGTATTTCAGGACATTTTTAGGATGAATAATACTCTAGCAGCCAAACTGTATTCCTGGTTTCTTAGCTGTCGACTGAAGTTTGCGAGGCTCCATGCAGCCCCATTTGATACTGCAATGGCTGTCTGACTACAAGCTTGCTGACTGTGAATGTGCCAGAAAACTTTTTCCAATTTTATGTATAGAAAACACATTTGCTGTCGATATGTATTCTGATGTATGATCAAGGTTTGATAGCATCACAGTTTCTAAACACACATTTCAGTACTGCTTTTACTTGAGTGACGCTGATGCAGGGTTTTTTTATCGCTTTCTTTTGACTCCATACCCAAGGGCGCATTTGCAGATTCAATGTGATGATAATGCCACTGCACTGAACTGCATTGAGATCATTGTACAGTGCTGTAGGAGGGAAAGGACACAATCTAAGCAAACTGCAGGGAAGTGCATCTGCCACTTTCCTGTGCATAAACAAGATTTTGTTGACTACTGATGCCGTGTCTGCAGAGAGTGCTGGAATAGAGTGGAGTCCATTACCTAAAAGTACAGGAACATTTAGATAAAGCTATTACAGGCAGACGTTTCCTCCTCTCTCCTCTCTTCAGACTGATACCTTTTGACTCGATGGAGTCACAAAAAATAAAGACTTCCGCACGGAGGCAAAATGGGATTTTTAACGTGAGAGAATCAAATCAGAAGTCCATTCTCTTGTTCTCATGTGTCTCACACTGTGAATGAAGTTGAGTGTGATCGGATTATTCACTGCTGGAAAGGGAAAAGGGCCGGTGGCAGCCCTGTTTACTGTAGTTTTTGGCTAAATGATTCGCAGCTTTCAGCAACGAGCGAATTAAGAGAGATGAGTGGCCTGTTACTCTTGGATCAGTGGAGTGACCGCCTGCAAGTATTGAGAGTCATTGGAAAAGACAAATCTGTGTTAAGATTCAACACTATTTCCAACGATGGAGTAAAATATATCCAGCTTTCGGAAACCGTTCGCTCGAGGAGGAAACAGGAGAAGCAGTGTATTTGTTGAACTAGTGCTTCCATGAGTTAACATGCCTGTCATTCCTGCCTGTGCTCCGCTAGGCGCTGGGCTGGTGCTTTCTCAGGATTATCTGCATTGGCTGTAAAGTGCTTTTTCCACCAGAGAGTCATGGCGGAGTTCAGGCTCTTTAGCCACAGAGTTGCAGCTTTAAAATAAGCACTGGAAACTTGCCCTTCCCATCCCTGGGGGTTAAAGACCATCGTTTGGTTTAGATCCGATGATTTTCGGGTTCAGCCACAGAGGCATCAATCAGCCTGCTTGACCTCTGTGGCTCCGCTTGCACTGGAACAGGAGGTAGTTCAATATCAGCATGGAAAAATAAACATTTGCAAGGAAGTGCCTGATGAGGAGTTTTAGATTTCATTCACATTTGGTTGAAATTTTATAGATAACAATGATCATAATCGTTGTGCTTTAGGTCGTTGTTTTTTGTGTCCTTATTTGGCCCGTTGCCAGGCCTTTACCCTCGTTCCCACACACAGGAGACTGCCACCAACAAAGCAAGCTTTCTAATGCTCCTAGTGTGGCAAGGAAAGAGGTGTGTGTGTGTGTGTGTGTGTGTGTGTGTGTGTACACTGGTTGAGGATCAGGGCCCGTTCAGTGGGTTGAATAGTGTCTTTTTCAGTCTGTCTCCGTCTTTTTTTCCTCTCCTCCACTTTGGATAAGCCCACTGGAGATCCGCCTGAACTCGTAAGAGATAATCCTGCTTCTGTGCCAGTGATGGAGAGTGTGGGGAGGCGATGGAGGAGGAGAGTTGGAGAGAAAGAAGCGGGAGATAATGAGCAGGGAAAAAGGAGGATATACCATTTATGAAGTGTAATTCAGCAGTCATAACTGGAGCAGACATTACAGAATTCCACTAAGTAAGCGTGACACCACAGATTCAGGTGCCCAAACAAGGGAACTCGAGCCCTCTTAAAGTTCTCATGCCATCTACTTTTACCTCACAGCAACTTGTTTTCCTGGCACGGACTCTGAAACCAAAGGGTTTTGTAACCTGTATCCTAGCAATGAGGGGGGATTGTATAATGGGACAGAGTGTGTGTGGCACTGAAAGAGCTCTTGGACTGACACTACTTGACTTGGCCTCTGCTGAAGGCTTTTCTACAGGCAAAAACGGATGTAGCCAGTAAGACATAGGTCTGAGAGGAATTTCAATGGGTATGAGCTTCCCACGAGGTTTTCGAACATCAAAGTTAGTGCTTGTCTCTTAGTAATGTCCTTAAGGATGAGGTCCATAAACTTGTAATACAAAGAAATGATTGCAGTGTTGAAAGTTAAACTCTTAAATCTATTTTTTTGTTTGTAGTGTATAAGATTGAGCTTTTTTGATTGCATTATAAAGTCACAAAAGTAACCTCATATAAATCACCTGGTGTGTCTCAGTGTGTAGAGGATACTGATGTGTCTTCTCTTTCCTTTATGTTACAGGTTGTGTCCACAAGGATGCGCACTTAAAACCCAATCTACTGAGAGGTCAAGAGGTGACATACCTCTGTGAAACAGCACTGGGAACAAATGGTAAGAAGCCCATGTCCAAGTTGATAATGATGAAAATAAAATGTTATTCACGGAGCACCTTTCTTACAAGAGGAGTTAGCAATAAGCAGGAACATTTACGAAGAACAATATTATATATAAAAGATTACATGAAACAGAAGAAAAGTTACAGCAAGTTAAAGACAATATTGACTGAATAGGTTTTCAATTGTCACTTTAAGATGGTCAGAGTTAGCATCTCCTCCTGCCTTGGATAGGTATTCTGTAATTTTTTGTGAATTTTTAAAAAGGGTGACTTTTCAAATTTCCTCATTTGTGATTGTTTGAATTTTGAACAGAGGCTGTGAAGGTGTTTTTTTTGCTGAAGGAATCCTGCTGAGGTTGTTTAAACAGTTGAATGCCACTCACTACAGCCATAGTTTCTAAAAAATAGAAACAATTCATGTTTGCTTATAAAACAATAGTTTTATATGTTTTCATGACATGGTTAATCTGCAGAAAGAACAGATATCTACAAACACCAACAGGTGATGGAGGTAAAGTACGACCGTCCTTTAGGACTACTCAGGGCAGAAGAATTGGATGTAGGATTTCTCTTGGCCTATATGCAACTGTGTTTCCCTTCAGTTTTTATGGGCCGTGGTTTTCCGGAGGCCAACATAGGAGACTTTTACTAGCCTTTTTTACACTGCGGTTCTGCCTCAGCGCCGTAACGAAGCCCGTCCTCATGCCACCTTTGTCATTCTACATTGGACCACGCAACGCCGGCGTAAAGCTGCCCCAGAGTGTGTTTTTAAATAGCGTTCTGGCGTTGTGGAAGCATGGCGTTTTGTCTCTGTTACTACCTCCGATGCCGGCTCAGAGGCGGAACGACTTGGCCCCACCATTCCACCTCCGTGCGTTCTACATAGAAGACGGAGCGTAACAGAGGTGTAACAATCCCGCTTTGAACTGGCGGTGTAAAAAGCCCTACTGATAACCTTGTTGTAAACTCACTCACAGGCCTGTGAGCGAGTTTACTTTTTCTTGCTTTGGGTTTTATATATATTTACAGTGTTGGGTTTATTACCTGTCCTATGAAGTATTCTATTCAATGCCAGGTTAAGACCAGATGTTCATAGCAGAATAAATGGCTACAAGATTGTGTGTATCGAGTTAGCCAAATGCTTGTTTCATCACCTGCCGCGTCACTAGGGAACTCAATTGATACGACATCTGGGACACAAACTACCTACTCAGATTCTCTTGTCCTTGTTTTGTTTGTCTTGTCTTCTTTGCGTTTTCTTTCACAAGATTTTGAAGGTATTTTGACGTGTAAGAGCAAAGGAAACATTTCCATACATTTCTTTAAACATCACGAGGCAAAAGAAGAATCATGTTGTTGTTCATGCCAGTTAAACTTACCTGTGTGCCTCAAACAGGATTACAAGGCCGCAAGATAGGATTTTCAGAAGACAAGTATGTAGTCTATGATTATGATTTAACAAGTCAAGGCAAGAGGTCATGTCCCTACTATAGAACGATTACACATTGACACAATTACCCCAGCAGGCATGGATCTGATTCCAGGATTAGCTAGCTAAAACAGAAACGGGAGTGCAACACATTCAGATAAAGTAGGCAAGAGGGCCTCTCACATTCTGATGACATACAGTACCTCAGTTAATGGGCGTGACAGGCTAAATCATATCGCTGCCTTGCAACCTGGTTGCAAATGATCCTTGGCCTGATGCTGCTCTGCAGCTGTTGTATTGGGTCTTTGCACAGAAATTGACACAGAAAGTTTGAATATAATTTACTTGAAACTAAATGAAAAACTATATTCAAATGTCCTCAATGTCACTGTCTCCATCCATGGTGTAATTAATCTGGAGGTCTGTGACTCAAACAGTCCTGTTCCTGTGACCATAAACATTCTTTCTAACAACCTGTCCTGTCTTCTTTCCCTCAGCTCTGCTGCCATGCCTCCGGGGATGGTGCGTTGTCTTTCAGGGTTAGCAGTCCAAACGCTGCTATCTCTCCTGCTGCTAGCCGTCGGCTGGCCCTTCACCTCATTAAGTAGTGGTTTCGTTGGAGGATCAGATTCCTTCCCATCCAGTCTTTATCCCACCTTTATCCGAAATGACACTCTGTTTGAGCACTTGGCCTTGCATCCAGACCCTACAGTGAGTCGGGTCTACGTCGGGGCTCGAAATCACCTCTTCCAGTTGGATCGATTCCTCCAACCTGAGCTCCAGGATGACACTGGACCTGTCACAGACAGCAGGGAGTGCTTACCCCCTGTTACTGAGACCAACTGCCCTCAGGCCAGGGCTACCAGCAACCACAACAAGCTCCTGTTGGTCGACCCTTACTCCATGGAGCTTATCACCTGCGGGAGTGTCAACCAAGGGATATGCCAGAAACGAAGTCTGGACTCTGTGGATGTTGTACTTTTCTCTACAGAGAGGCCAGTGGATACTCAATACGTAGCAGCTAACCACCCCAACGTTAGCACAGTGGGACTCGTGGTTCGCTCTCATCCCGACAGGCAGCCAGTGCTGTTTGTGGGACGGGGTTACACCAGCAGCCATCCACCCATTTCCACACGAAACCTTGCCCAGGAACCCATCTTTTCTTACGAGGAAACCGCCAAGTTGGCCGTGGCTGGCCGCCTCTCAGAATACGACCATCATTTTGTTGCATCATTCGCCCACCGTCAGCATGTATACTTCCTCTTCTACAGGCGAGACCTAAAGTCACAGTCGCGCGAGTACCGCACCTACGTATCTCGTGTTTGTTTGGAAGACCAGGCCTATTACTCCTATGTGGAAGTACCCTTAACGTGCCGCTCCAGGGCAGGAAAAATTTACAACCTCTTGCAAGCTGTGCAGCTCGGGCTCACCAAGGATGATGCAGAGAGTCAAGGCTCTGGGACTCTGCTTGGGGTCTTCTCAACTCGTTTGGCTTCATCAACTCGGCCCAGCGAGGACTCTGCCCTCTGCATGTTCAACCTCAGAGATGTGGACAGCAGGATCAACTCCACCAGAGACCTGTGCTACACACAGATGGGCAAAGAAACAGGAGTGGAGGCGGCCTACATCGAGTACGAAGTCAAATCCAACTGTGCCAACCTGCCAGAGGTAAGTTAAATAGATTTAGCTTATTCCTGTCATTACTTGTCTTTCAGTTATAATATAAAACCCTTTATCCATAAAGTAGGGATGCTGTTTGAAACATAAACATGCAACCATCCAATTCTGAATGAGTGCATGTTTACAAGGCAGTAGAACAGTTACATGGCTTTGGATACAAATACAACCTCTTACAATTTAAAACGAAAATACGTAAGATATTGCAAAAAGCATTACAAAACATACTGTACACAGCCACATGAACTTGCTTCCAAGTTACTTAGGATCACTTTAAACGTGTCTAGTGCGACCAGCTCCAGGAGATTAAAATAGTAGCTAAGAAGATGACCCAGGCATGTCTCATCACTTTCTCCAGTGAAACCGCACAGTGGTCAACATACTGAAGCAGATAGCAGTTATACCAATCTCCTCCATTGTGTCAGTGTGTGTAATTGTATGTTTGTGTGACAGGGTGTTACTGAAAAGCGGCATGCCAGCTAAAAATGGCCGCCTGCGGGAATAAGAATGGCCTTGTATTCTATAAGAATCAGTTGTGTGACCACATATTTGCTGTTTTATAGTGAAGAATGTTTTCTTTTTCTCTGAATGAGCAAGTTCACATAAACAGAAGGCAGAGAGGAACACTGTGAGCCTGCATGGCCAGATATTCTCCTCCTTGTTTTCTGTCCTCTGTTTACAAAAGAACATGATGTCCATTTTTTCTCTCTGTGATGACTACCCTGAGTAAAAGCTTTCATCTGCCAAAGCTGGTGCCGAGCATCTGAAGCTGTCCAGGCCTGCCTACCCTTTTCCAGCGCAGTAACCTTTGTATCAGAGAGCATCAAATTAAATTAGACATTTTTGTAGGAGACAAATGTAATTCTGTGGAGGAGGGATTGAATCACATTAGTTCTCATATATCACCAACTCTGGAAATCTTGACTTGTGCATGTAAACATAGCATTTGAATGGACATCGTGGGCTCGTTTGACATCCGTCTCTATTATCACTTTCTCCTGTGTTGAGGACAGAGCAGCACTGACCCCTCAACCTTTACAGCCACGCACAACCGGTTGGCTCGAGGGCAGAAGGCAGTGCGGGCAGTGTAATTTAATAGAATTGCTGGTTAGGGGGGGATCGATCGGCGGCATTAGCCGTACTTAGTGGGGTGGGGTTGAGGGTAATGTTTAACAAGGCCTGACAAGGGCGGATAAAGACACACCCCGCAGAGACAAGACTCTGAAGGAGAAAGAGGATAAGACACAGAAGGCATACAGATGCACAGTGGAGCAGTGGAGGCAAAAGCTGATAGAAAAGGAAGTATGTAGGGTAAGAAGTGGACTGGACAGATTTAAATGTATATAAAGATAATGGGTTAGAAGTGCTGCTTCTTTGTGGTCACTTAAAGCTCCAGAGGAGTTTTTAAAAATGAATTCTGATTACTCTGTATGACCTACAAAAGCAAACCAGATCATCAGCAGCAAGATTTATTATTTCTATATGGTTATTTTTAATGCCTGAAACCGCTGGTGGGGGGGTAGGTGTCAGACGAAGTGATTAACTGCACGCTGCCTTTGTTTACATTTTCCAGGGCAAAAATTTAAAGTGAGTGATACATATGACTGTTAAAGAAAGCAGGATGAAATTGTGTTGTTAAAAACACCACTTAAGCATGTACAGGACAAAACCAGCAAAGAGATAAGATGTACAGCTTTGTCAACAGGGGACACAAAAATCTACATGAACTGAAAGCTCCTCACAGAGCTTTAAAGGTGCTCTTTGGTTACTTTGGGTGTACTGGGCTTATTCCCTTTTGTAAAGGGCCCATTGTTTGGGTATAATGTCATTTCAAGTAAAATTGAAGTCAGAAGACACATTGTAGGGTTTGTACAAAATTAAAATGCCTTTATTTGACATGGTAATAGTTGTTTGCAAACCATCAGCTATTTTGTACACATAAGGCCCTCATCATTGTTAAGTTGTGACGTGCAACTGGGCTATTTTAAACCAATATGAATACCAATACCTAGACTTGTCTGACTGTCTTTACTTGTTTTAATTATCTTAACATTACATTTAAGACGGTACAGCCTTGAAACAGCTAAAATGTTCAACTCATGTAATTACTAACCTGTTATCAGTTCTTTGCTTCTCTTAAACAGTAGCTGCTATAGTAGCGATAATACATAGTTTTTTCTCCGTAAGGTCAGGGGTTGTATGGGATGGTGCACAGAGGGGTGTACTTGTATTTATTCAATATTACATTTCAGGCTGCATTCGAGGCATTTCTATCACTGCTTATTAGAACACATTTCGCCATGTAAAATAAGGCATTTCCATTTTGCACGAGTCCCTTTTTTTTGATGGACCTTTATTTTAAATTTTTGACTGCGATGACATTCTACCCATGCAGTGACCCCTTCACTAAATGGAATAGGAATATATGTTTTTGACAGTGAAGGTTACAAAAGGGGGAATCCAATCAAACCATATGGCCACAGAGGGGGACAGTGATGAGGGATTTGGAGCCGAAAAGAGATTTACAGTGTCATTAAGATGTTGAATCTCAATTGGATCCCTTTGCACAAACAACACCAAAGCAGCCTGATCCATGGTCAGACTTTGCCAGGACGGTCCATCTGCACTGGGGACCTGCTCTCACGCGAGGCCTTAGCTGTGGGGAACATGCTTTGTTATTGGTCATCAGGACTCCTACCAAATATTAGTGGCCCAAATGAAACTGTAGTCAATCTTTACTTGTTATCTTACTCCCTTGTGGTTATTACATCCCCGGAGAGTTTAAGGCTAAATGTCCAGATGATTGCAGTCTGCGGTAGCATGAAGCATTACAGTGTAATCACAGGCTACCATCAGCCAGGCCAGTCAGCCTTTAAGCTTCCAGGCAGGGGTCCAAAACTGGACGTCATAACTTCATAACTTTTTCAGTAGTCATAATGTAGTTTGGGGCTATTCTTAGCATACAGTCAGCCTTGCTTGTTTTCTTTCAATGGTTGGGTTTTACGATGTAGACAAAACAGGCCGTCTAAACTTTCCTGCACTCCCCTTGGAGTTTAATCAATGCTAAGACCTATTTATAGCTGTTTGAACACAGTTATGTTGTTACATCCAAGTTTAAAGCTGGTCAGTTTAGTTGATTGTATAATGGGAGTTCAGCCGTCTCTATTTCTTAAGAGCAGGCCAAATAAGGAGTCCTTTCATAACAACACGCCATCCAACTACAAGCAATGCATCAGAGCAAACTAGAGCTTCAACAGCTCTCAGGTTTATTGCCTCTACTTCCTATTGTTAAGATAACGCTGATGAAGTAGTGACCCCGCTTTTAAGAGTTCTTGTGGAAAATAAATTTCCCCAGACCAAAAACAACAACAATGCAGCCAGAGCAAAGACTCCCTACTGCCAAACCGTGGAAGCAAAAACAAATTGTCTTTAAGCTTTAAAGCGCCGAGTGAAGAAGTCACTGGGATCCAGTGATGGTTTGTTCCCAAAGCCCCAATCCCCCCCCCAGTAAATCCTGCTGGGATTTTACCCACCACAAAAGGAGCACCGCTGCTTTATTTTTGGTAACCAGCTTAGTTGCTGAGAGATGAATAACAAATCACTTGAGGGGCTTTGTGCAGAACAAGCAATACACTTTGAATTCCACATGCAATATGATGTGTGGTGTTTTTGTGATTTAATCTTCATGTCACCTGAACATGACTGAAGACAGACAGTGACAGGACTTTTTATATTGATACAGATGCCAATTAAATAGCGGAAAAATTCTGCGATATTGTTGCTGATTAGGAGTGGGTCAAAATATCTGTCGCAATTTATCGTCGTCCTGACTGGTGGGATACAATGATTGTATCGCTGGCGCCAAATATCGCTATCTGAATAAAAAAAAATTGTCGCTCTAAACAGATCTCAATTTTGATCATTGTTTTATCTGAAGTTATGTCCAATCTGACACCCAATTATAGTGAAAAAATACATTAATTATGCACTTTACCTTTTCTAGCATTTTTTTATTCTTCAGTTAATCAGGTATCGTGATGTGTCATTATGTGACCGTCTTGCAAAATATCAATTATCGCAGAATCGCTGTATCGTGATATTATCGTTATCATGGGCCATGTATCGTATCGTGACTTGCCCTGCGATTCCCACCCTGTTGTTGAGTTCTGAATTTATTATCTGGATTAAAAAAGTTATTTTCTCTTAGGATTGTACATCGATATGATTGTTACTCTGAAGACTCTTTTCTCTGACAAATGTTAAATAATATTAAACATGATGTTATATTGTCAACCAGTTCTGTCTGTTCTGCCCTGCTGTGATTTGCTGCAGACCGTGCTAAGAATATTGTAAACTAAGGAGTCAGAGGCCTCTGTGGAAAAACTATGTGATGAAACCATTTCTAAATCACCCCAAGCATTTATTTCTGCTTTATGTCGTCTGTTAAAAGGTTTTATTATTGGTGTACATTTGAAAACATATATGCTAGTGCACTATATCTGTGATAGTCCCATACTGGCTGATAATGTTGGTAGGACAGGGCTGGGCAATAGTATTATCTTGATACAGGAATGTTTATATCAAAAAGTGGGTAAAGTTGGGACATTTTTAATCTATGGATAGATCTTTGTCACTTTGCAGATTTTAGATTAATATAATTGAACCAAATGAAGGATTTAAATCAGCTAGTGAGCTAAAATTGGCAACAGCAGAGGGTGAAACTGATTTATTCAGAGTTTTAATTCTAGGCAAAGTGGGAAGTTGCAGACCTCTGCGGATAACTTAGCTCCTGTAGTAACCTCTTGATTGATGTACACACTGAAGAAGTCCTTACCTAAAAAAACTGTGCTAAAGTTGTGCTACAGCTCGGCCCTCAGCTCCTCCTGACATAGTGTGTCCGCAAAAGAGTCTCAGAGAGGCAATGATTTTTAAACAAGACAAGGTCAAAACCTAGTAGGTGGCTGACCGCATCAGGTCAATGTGCACTATGTGGGCAATGTGTTACAAGGACTGTCCTTATGAGGGTGATGACAACGTGTTTGAAAGAAGGTGCGCACTGCAGATGTAGGTGAGGACTGCGAAGAAGCAGCGGAGGAGCAGCCCCACTACTCCCCCTAACAAAGTATCCAAAGTCGCATAGACAGAGAGTCGGTTCAGTGGAGGTCCAATATGCTCCATGATCCGCCATTGCGATGTGGAAACTCTCTCTCTTATACGGTTTTTAATGATCTTAAAAAAAAAAATCCTTAAAATGTATGATAGACAACTGTCTTCACACTGCCATCACTATCAGGATGCTCTTCAAACTGGCATCTTTATTGTGTTACTATAATAATTTAAGATATTCATCAATATAGAAAAGGTGATTTAATATGTTCTACACATGACTTTTTACATTAGCCACATACTGATAATCCTCTCCTGTTTCCCCTCCACTAGAACACTCTGGATGCCTACCCATGCGGCTCCGATCACACCCCCAGCCCGATGGCTAGCAGGATCGCCGTAGAAGCAGAGACCATCCTCGACAGCCCGTCTGCCCGTCTCACTGCTGTGGCTGTGAGCGTGAGGGCGGGACATACCATCGCTTTCCTGGGGGACTCCAAGGGGAACCTGCACAAGGTAAGATGGTCTCACAGATATGAAGGCATGTATGGACAGGTTGTCAGCTTGCATTCTGGTGTGTTTCTGCACACACGCACACAAACCACTATCACTAACAGAGTGTGCTTTGTATTTGTGCGACCTATGATGTTATGCAGAGATCGTGCTTTTATTGCTGGGAGAATGAAGTAATAACCTGGCATGCTAGACAAGTTGTGTCATTATTTTCCGACCTTATTTGGCTTCGAATTTTTAGGACTTTCTCACATGACTGTAGTACCTGTACCTGCACAGTCATGGCAGTCAACCCAGTAAACATCCGATAGACTATTCTCTCTTTTCAGCTCCAGACACTGAAATCTGCCAACTAGCGGAAGTCTTAAACAGTCTCAGTGTGTAGAGGCAGGCAGGCTGCAATAATCTCCGGAGCAGAGTCCTGCTACATCTTGTTAAAGGAATGCACTGAGATTGTTGTAGATTGTCCGACTACATTTAATCCCCTCATGCAGTGTGATAAGAACATAGATAAAGCAACAAAAACATGTGTATGCCTGGAGCATACACATGTTTTTGTTGCCATTGAAACCACTGCAAATAAAAAGATTTAAAAACAAAGTTATATCATATATGGCACATACTCTCTGACAGTTATCCAGGTTCACCAGGTCAACCCCTTTTTCTGTGAGCGCGCACAGAGCCTGAAGCAGAAAGCCTGTGATAACACAGAAAGTTCACAACGACCTTATCTCTCCTTATCCCGGTTACCCAGTTACAGGAATTAATTGCTTGTAATTTATAAGATGAGACGCACAGTGGGGGACAGTATGCATTTTGAATGTCCAACAGCTCACCACTGACATTTTAGTCCCGTCTCCTCTCATTAACAAAATCAAAACATACGTGTCGTCAGAGTTTTTATTATCAACGATCTATTTTTAGCTCGTAACGGCTCTTAACGTATCGTCTTTGTCATGGAAAAAGGTCGTTGACGAACATTTTTCGTCATTATTTTCGAATTAACACTGCTCCGAAAGGCTTCTTGAGTTCTAAACTGACTGGTGGACGGAGCCATAAATATAAGCCTCTGTAGGTCATTAGAATGCTTATAGGCCTTTTTCACAGCGGACATTTTTACATGCAACAGGAGGAAAAGCACAGGTGTTTATAGTAGCATTAATGATGGCTGTATTCCATTTAGCTGCTTCCATGGTCATGGTCCTGGTTGTGTGCATGCTTTGTCAGACACCTGAATAGAACAGAACCAGCTTTTCCTCCTGTCTGATATAAAAAATGCCCACTGTGAAAAAACCCCATAGGTGTGTAATCAAGGGAGGATCGTTAACCTGGGCTGTTGACCTCATAGCAACAACGACAATCGTTAACAACCTCTGTTGTTGTTGGGGTGTTGGGCTCACGTGATCCAAAGTGTGAGTGTGATTTGAGCTGAGATTTTTGCTGAAATCATACTCACAACTGAACTGATCTAGAAGAAGCCTACAAGCACAGAAGATCTGTGGTTAGTTCTCCCAGATGTTTGGAACAACCTACCAGCCGAGTTCCTTCAAAAACTGTGTGCTGGTGTACCTAGAAGAAAGATATTCTCATCCCGAGCAGAACAGACAGGTACAGGTAGCCTATGTAGATTTTTTTTTAAAGAGATGTGTTCAAATAAATATAGCTGTCACAGCACAGCTCTCTTGGAGCACTGAATGTTCGTTCTACCGTAACCTAATTAATTATTTTCCTTATTTTGCAAGGCGTAGGAAGCCTTTATTGACCTTTTAAAAGGCATGTTTATGTTTAAATAAATGCATCTCTGCAAGTAAGTTTGTCGTTGCGCAAGAATAGATGTTCAAATAGTTCAAACTGTGTTTTTTTTAGAAGGAATAATCAAACAGCATTTTTGGCCAGTTTTGACAGCACTAGTGTAGACTTCTATTGAATAATACTGTAAAGTGTTTGTACTATTTGGCCAAACTCAATTACGGTGATGTCCCTGCTGCCTTCGAGTGCCACTCCACTGAAATGTTTGTACCTGTCAGTCATTGTGAGCGCTCAGCTCAGTGGCTGGATCATGTAAAGCTCCTCTGAAGTGTTGTTTACCCTCAACAGGTTGTCAATTAGATTCCCGAGGTGCTGCAGTCACGACACTGTGGGGTCACATATGGCGGTGTCTCCGTGGGGTCAGACAGAGTTCAGGGTGAAGCTTGGTCACACATAAGGATCGTCCAGTCTTTGGTAGAAAGTTAAGGGGAAAACAAGTAGATTTGATTAAATAAACATTTTAGCCAAGAAGCTGAAAAGCAGATAAGGACACAAGTGTTGGGCTTGTTGTATTTAATCTATATATAAGTTTAGTGGAGCAGGCCCCTTGATATCAGCAGTTTACAGATCGTGAGCTTTTCTTCACACAGTGCCTCTTTGTGCCATTTTTTTCTCAATGGTGGCTTGTGGTTGAGGCACCCTGCACAAGCAGAAGTAGCACAATGACAGCCATTAACGTATTTTACACAGTTACGTCACACAGGGCCAGCCAAACCCAGAGCAGCACAATCACTGTGACCAGAAGACGATGAAGCTCCATGCTTGTCATCGCTGACTGGCAGACACGTGCGCTTCCTAACAGAGAGACTCATTCACGGTTATGAAGAGATATCAGTCATAACAGCAGACAGTGTCAGTGTCAATGTCAGCGTCGTTAATGGACACATTGTCAGTCTCTTACTTTGAACACCAGCAATGGACATTTAAATTCAAGCTATGGTATTACCCTTAACTGTTCACCCAATGTTCTTCTTGTGAAAAAGGGGATTGTCCAATTGAGGAACGGCAGATAGAAGAGAAACGACAAGATCAGACAAGAGGAAAAAAAGTAAACAAACTTTAAAGCAAAAACAGTGTAGCAAAGATAATATCAAAGTTTTCTTTTCTTTTCTTTTTTCTTTCATTTATTCCTTCTTTAACAGTCAGCTTATGCCCCCTAGTGGCTGTCATGATTAAACCGTAGTAAGAAACGTTGTTTATATATTCAATCTTAATGATTAATAGATTTAAAAAAAACACAACATTGTCTGATTGCTTCAGCCTGCAACCTGAGACAGGCTGTAATAGCTGCAATGTAATCTTTGGGGACAAAGATCCTGACTCAAAGTATGTCCACTCAGAGTGCCTTTTTTTTGCCACTGACAGGCTCATATTGTTAGTCCAACGGGGAATCTGCACAGGCAACGTATTTGAAGCATATTTTTGGCACGTGTGTGCCAGGACAGAAACGCTCCAATGTTATTCAGTGCTGCATACTCCACCAGCGGTGTATGATGCGCGGGCCATTGACTGCTGTCTAAATAAATGCCCACAACCAAAGAATCCATGTTAAACGATGTGATCTCTTCATATTGGCCAACTTCGATTTCAGTTTCCTATTTAAGTTATTGACAGACTAGACGAGCAGGCAAGATTAATTTGAAAGAGCAATGAATATGTACATTTGCTCAACATCTGGGTAAACCAATCCTATTAGTTCATTCTCATTTTACCTCTACATCCTACATGAAATACGTCTACAAGTCGGTGGCAAAGTTGTCTTCTTCTACTGTTTCCGGCAGACTGCGCACTTAATGGCGTCACTGCCTATTCACTGCGAGACTCTTCTTTGCTGTAGTCGCAGCCAGTGTAGATTGCAAAATAGATGCTGCCATGGCGCTTACATGTCGCCCACGTTCCTCTGATGCTACAGTGTCAGTGTTGATTCCCAGTTAGTGTCTAAAAACATTAGTGTAAGGAGTCATGCAAGAATAGACCTTTTTGTTAAAGAGGAAGAGAAGAAGAAGATTATGTGTGTTTGAGCCAAACAAACAATTTAACATGCAGGATCACACATAGAGAAAACAATCTAAAAATAAATAAACATGATTTAATTGGTGACATACTTCGTATATGTGATGCAGAACATTCACTCATGAATAAACAGACTTTTATATAGGTCAGTTATTTCCCTGCATTATCTGTAACTATAGGATACATGGTTGAGCTGAACTGCCTCTTGTTAAGATGCATGACAGTTTCTACTGAGACACATGACCCAGAATCTTAGATTGAGTTTACCTCCTCTTTGAACTGTGCTGACACTAAACACTGTGTTCAGGCTCCAGGCTTGTTGTTGTTTGATTTTTTCTTCTGCTTCACTCAGCAGTTTATTTTTGAGCTGATTGAAGCAGCTTTAGATCAGAGGTCACCTGTGATGTCTTCTTCTCACAGTAACTTTCTGTCCGACCATCCAGCAATTCCTCTAAGTGTTGAGTAAACCCTTCTTATTATTTGTCTTTATCTGACATCTGTTTTGGCATTTCAAAGATTGGTTGGTCTTTAGGAAACAAGCTATGTGGCCAAAACTTTGCGGACACTCAAACATAACAGCCATACAAGATAGTTTAATATGTAGCACCAAACCCACCAATGTGCTGCTGTAACTATTCTGGAAATACTTTCCAATGTCTCGTGGGAGCAGGGGCATTGTCACATTTTAACTAGTATATTGTATGCTGTTGGATTAACAGACCAAAAGTAAATGTGTGTGGGCAGGTCCGTCACCATATAAAAATCTTCCTACAACAGCTATAATAACCTCTTTTGTCACGCTTCTAATTGGTAATTAATGTATGCAGAAAACATAATTTCCTAAAGCAATAACATCCCATAAACAGATTATACAATAAACTGTAAATCAATAAACCATAATACAGCTTTATTGCCAAGACTTCCGAGCTTATGTGTTGTGTATTTTTCAATTTCCTACAGGAAGCAACAAAAGGAAAGGCAGGTTTATTTATATAACACCTTTCACACACAAGTGGTTTACTGGGGCATAGAAATACTTCAAAATAAACACATTAGGAAAATATTATAATTAGTTTTAAAAGACAATAAAATATCATCTAAACTAAAAACGGTCAGAAATTTAAAATGTTTTTATTTTTGTTAGAAAGCTGCAAAAAACAATAATGTTTAAGTCCTGATTTTGATAAGCTGACAATTCTACCTGAGGGGTCTCGATTCTGCGTAGAAGAAAGTCAGATCTGTATCAAGACCAGTGCCAATTTAGTGCGTCATAAACAATTAATATGGTTTTGAAATCTGTGCTTTGAAATACAGGAAGCGAATGCAATCATTCATTCAATCAAAGCTCCTGTGAGGAGTTTTTCGCTGGTTATGAAACAGACTGAAATTAATTCTGATGACTCTGTATGACCTACAAAAGCAAACCAGACCGTCAGCGATAAGATTGATTATTTCTATATAGTTATTTTTAATGCCTGAAACGGCTGGCGCAGGGTAGGTGTCAGACGCAGGGATTAACTGCACGCTGTCTTCCATTTTCCAAAAATTCCAAAAGTTTAAAGTGGGTGATACATATGACTGTTAAAGAAAGCAGGATAAGATTTTTTGTAAAAAAAAAACACCACTTAAGCATGTACAGGACAAAATCAGCAAAGAGATAAGAGGTACAGCTTTGTCCACAGGGGGCGCCAAAATCAACACACACCAAAAGTTTCCCACAGGAGCTTTAATCAGCAGTCTGTATAAGCTGCAGCTGAATGATTCATTTTTTACTAAAGCCTGTGAAGAATCATAGGAACTGACTGGAGGACTTATAATTAATAAGACTACAATTTTCAGTCTATTGTCTCTTACTAAAGGATGAATGTTAAGACCTGCCTGAGGAGCTCCGATTTGCTACATCAGTATCTTCTTTGAAATCACTTTTGAAGACATATTTTTATCGAAAGGCCTCTTTGGAATTTTTTATGTTTTATTCTTGGTGTTTTATTTCTTTATTGTTTCTTAAAGTTGATCCTCTTTTATTCTTTTATCTTTTATTTTTTTACTCAAGTTGTTCCTGTTTTGTGTCTTGCTGTTTTATACCATCATTGTTATGTATTTTATTGTTGGGCTTTATGTTTTAAAAAGTACTTTGTAACCTTAGTTTTGAGAAGTGCTATATAAAACATGATATTATTATTATTATTATAAATCACATGTTGTCGGTACAGTATATTTTTAGAGTGAAGAGATAATCTTATCTCATGTTGTGTTGTGATTGCAACACACTGACCCCTCCCTCAGGCCCCTTGTTGACCTCAGGCCCCTTGCAGATAAACACGGTGAGCAGTGATTGGCTAATTGCAGCTACTTGGGAATAACAAGAGAACTAAATGAGGTGAAGCTGGTGTTTAAGACACAGGAGCCACAGAGGTTTTAGAGGAAGTCTAATTGCTGGAACCTCAGCAGTCTTATTAACGGTTGCATGAAGACGCACTGCTGACCAGTTAAGATTCCATCTCTAAATGTTTGTTTTGTTGAGGTCAGCTCGGTGCATCGTGCTGGAAGAAAGACGGGTTTTGTTCAGCGGGCTTGCAATGGCTGATGTGTAGCTTCCAGTATTTTGCAAGGTTTGTCCTGTGCTTCCCTGCCAACACATGAAGCTGATGATGCTATACCTCCTGCTAGTCTTGTACTTTTTGAAGAGAGGAATGTCATCTAGTCAGTTTTCTCAGTTTTCCATTCTTTTGTGAAGTTTCAGGAACTTGCTGCCGTCTGAATGGACAGGTATTAGATCCTGGACAGTGTGTTTGTGTGGAGCTGTAGGATCAAAGAGTGTCAGACTACATAGCTGACCTCAAATCCTCCACATACCTTGAGGATCGGATTAGCCTGGCATCAGGGAGACGTCCTGGCACATCACAGGGCAGATTGTGGAGTTGACGCTTCCTCCTGACCTGTGTGGGATTTTCCCATTAGGATGATTGCTGCTCTTTGTTTCAGCACAGTTCCTCTCACGGTGGAATAACTTACTAATGACATTAGAACATCAAAGGGCCAATATGGAGCAGTTGGTCGGGCTGACCCCTCGTATTAACCCACATTACAGCAGCTCTGGACTATAAGCAGGTAGCACAAGGTCACAGTACTTTACACAGGACTCATAAAGTTGTCTGGTAGATTGTCGGGTCTGACTACCAAGATTTGTCTCCTCTTTCTGTCAATCCACCTCTGTCTTACCATCATGTTGTGCCGGATTTGTAATCGAGTGAAAAGTAATATTTGATTTTTTTAATTCCGTATTGGTATAGGTCTCAAAAATCCCATATCAGTGTGGCTCTAGTGATTTTATAGATTGGAGTCTGATACAAGTACAGTTTGGCTTAGAAGTTAAAGGAACTCTCGTGTTTTTGACTACTAGTGGCAAAATGTTCATGTGTGTAGGTCCTGTTTAGCGAGCTCATGTGCACACCCACAAAGTCGTTATGCAATATAAATATCTGTCAAAGTTTTACACTATGTCAGTTTGTAGAAGCAGGTGTAACAAGCCAAGGCATGCCTCAATGTGCAAAAACAAGATGCAAGAAGAAGATGACTGCTCGTAATAAAGCATTGATGTCAGTTACTTTCTTTTTTTTTATTTTACATCCCCAAATCTTCTGATATTTAATGCTGAAGAAATGCAGTTATTTTTGGTTTTAGGCCTTTAGGATATATATAATCTCAGTAAGTTATATAAGTTCAGCTAACCAACTTGAGACAAATTCCCTTGATGCGGTGTCACTAAAGCTGTTCAGCGTTCAGATTTCCTGACTTCCTCAAATGCAGCACGGAGAAAAGGAAGTCTTGACTGGAAGTGGTTTATCACTAACCGCTGGCTACACGCCCGGCATGTTCACAGAGGCTATATCGTCGTCAAACTCCAGCCGATGGGATCTGAGATTTGGGTACACATAACGGATGTAAAATCTGTAGTGGCCAGTGCTATGTTCTTTGTTGTGGTGTGCTCTGGAGAGGGTGCACGCACATCAGACCAAAACAGAATTAATAAACGAATGAAGAAGGCCAGCTCCATTATTGGGACCGTGAACAATATTCAGAATATGACAGAGGCAAGGATGCTCTCAAAACTTAAGTCCGACCTGAGAGATCCCACACACCTGCCCCACAGTCTGGAGGCGATTCAGCAGAGCACATTCAGTCACAGGCTGATTCCACCGAGGTGCAGGACTGAATACAGGAAGTTCTTTCTGTTAGCTCTGCCATCAGACTGTTTAATGAGCAGTTATAAACCAACAACATACACTCATGTGTAGGTAACAGTTGCATTATGCTTATATTATACATACATTTGTATATTTATGCACTGTATATATTTGTAAGTTTTCATCTGGTTTGGAAACTGATTTTGGTCTTTTTTAGCTGTAGTTTTTATGTGCCTAAATGTTTTTATGTTCAGTGTTAAATGTGGTGTCTTAACTTTGATTGAAGCTGCTGTTACAGTGTCATGTCCTCTAAAGAATTAATAAAGTTTCCATCCATACATTAACAGCTTTTGTTTGTTTACAAGTAAACATGTCACCTTATACAATAAAAGTCTGTTATTGATGTTGATAATAGTAGTTTGACAAAAACAATCCCATTTTAAGGTCAATTTACTAGATTTTTCCAGATGTTCAGTTGTATAATACAGTTAAAATACATTCTCATATATGGTTACATCCATTGAAATATGCCAAACAATGTTCAGGTAATTAAACTGCCTGATTTCATGTTCATGTTCTCATTTAAGAAGAACGAGATTTAAAGGTAGTACAGTCAAGGAAAGTATTACATAATCTCAATGACTGTTTATTTCCTCAGGTGTTCCTGGGGCCAAACGGTGAGGTGGAGGAGTACTCTGTCATCTCCATCCAGCAGAACAGGGCCATCAGCTCGGACCTCATCTTGGATCAGACAGAGGAACATCTCTTCATCATGACTCATACCATGGTAGCTACACACACACAGATGCAGCATACAGTATTTCAACTCTTGCAGCCTCATCTTATGCTTTTCTCTCCGGACGTGTCCTTCATGTGTTCTAGTTTAAGGCTAGAGAGAAATCATTTTGACTCACTTGTTTTTTTCTGCCCCAATTCTCTCTTCCAGTAATTCAGCCGGTCATTAGGATTATTCTAATGAACATATTTTCATTTTCCATTGTTCCACTGGAGTATGTGGGCCACCTATTCTTTATAATCAGATTTTGTTGAGCTTAGTGTGCACAGTTTGCACGACCGAACATAATTGTGTTGTCCTGCTTCCAGCTGCAGAAGAGGCCGGTGGCGGAATGCCAGCAGCATCCAGACTGCCACTCCTGCCTGCTGGGACACGACCCCTACTGTGGCTGGTGTGTCCTGGAGGGAAGGTGAGAGAAACTGCAGCCCTGAATGTGTCCTAATCCAGCTTCCTAGAAAGTGTGGCTGAGATTTAATCCAACAAGAACCGGAGTTTAAGCTTTTAAAATAATCTACTTAAACTAACCAGAAATAGCTCCTTTGTCAAATCTGAGTACAGGTTCTAGATTCTGTAATAATACCGACACCAGATACCAGATGGCCCTTGAAATTAAGCACATTAAGTATGTGTAGTGGCAACTTTAAAAAGAAACCTTCTTTGCCACTCTTGCAGGATGTGAGGTTTCTGACACGTGCCCTCAAAAAGGCAAACTTCAGCGTGATCCAAAAGACGAAAGAGACAAATGTAAAATGAAACAATCAGACGCTTTCATAAACTAAAGTCCACAGTTACAAAAATAAAACTAACTTTTCTCCTGACTTTTAACCTATGAACAAAAAGAAGACTACGAGATGCCTGTTATCGTATTGGCAAAGGTCAGAAAAAGTGGTGCTCCCTGCCCTGTTCGCTTCAATGCCTCATCTCCGGAGCATGTGCCAACAGGTGCCCACATGGCATTTTACTACACTTGGCCGTGCTGTACGACACTAGGGACAATTTTTTATAGCAGGATTGACAAATAAAGTCTGCTATGATATAGATATACATGACATAACAACGAAAACAAATATTATAGAAATATACAGATCAATGTAAATACTTCAGTATATAACTTACAACTATATGCAAATGAGGCACAATCTGTTAATATAAACCCAATTTTCTCTGTGGCTCTAACAGCCTGTGAGAACCAGTGCTGAATCGATGAACCGGTCCGTTAACATCGGGTTGATCCAAAGATGAATTAATCACCAAACAATTTTAATAATGAGTTTTTATTTATAAGGAAAAAAGATTCAGCCATGTAAGTCGAAGAGATGCTGAGCTTCAACACACCTGTGCTTTGAGCTAAACGTTAGCATGCTATCATACTCACACATTTTTTATTTTATTTTATTTAACCTTTTTTTTAGACAGGTAGTCTCATTGAGACATGTGGTCTCATTCTCAAGAGAGACCTGCTTAGACAGCAGCAACAGCACAGAGTTACAAACAGACAGGACATTCAATACACAGATACAAAACAATAATACAATCATTAAAGTGATAAATGCAGAAAGTGTGTTCCAGGTTTACGGGGCAGAGTAGGGAAAGGCCTTTTTACTGAGTTCAGTATGGACTGATGGGGTGGACAACGTGATGAAACCCTGGGAGCGTAAGCTGTAGCAGTATGAGATGTAACTAGACAAGTAAATGGGCAACAGTCCCACCATGGATTTGTAGATGAAGCTATACCAGTGCAATGTTATGCGCATGGATAGTGATGATAAGTTAACTAAGGAATACAGGGTGCAGTGATGTTTACAGTTTGTAATGAATCTTAGAGCTCCGTGATAAACAGCAATAAAAAGGCTAGCATAGCGATGCTAATCAGGTATTATATTTACTACAATCATCATGTCATTACTTTTGCAAGAAAACATGAACATGATGGTGGTTCTAGATAAACAAGCCGACAGAGGGGAAATAAACGTGTACTAATTATCTTGGCAAGTTAAAAAGACTTGAATTCAGTGAACTGACCCAGTTATTTGGGTTACATAACAATGTCTAAGGTGTGCTAACAACAATTAGAATTAGCTAATTAAAGCAGGAGGTGCAAAACCTCTATTGATATGAAATACAGTTCTTGCTTATGAAATAGATGTTTTGAAAGAAGAATGTTTCAGTTTCTTAGTTTTCCTTATATAATTATATTTATATTTTAATGTACTCATATCTAAAGTTTGACACAGCTGTTTTTTATATCTCGATGTTTCATTAGAAACACCAAACTTCTGTTTCTGTGAAATGTTTTGCCTCATTTAGATTCACACGGGTCTTGTTAAAAAAACTTTACAGGAAAAACAAGTTCAGTTCTGACATGCAGTGAGGTATCAGCAGACTCGTAAGCAGCTGGCACTCTTGTTTATTTTTCAAGTGTTTTTGCCAAGTTGTGTTAAAAGAGTGACTGAGTGTGGTCTGATGGGATTGTGTTTGAAACTGATGAAAGGAATCTACCTCTGCATCCCATCTGTGTCTCTCCCTCTCTGCTCACTGTTCTGCCTCCCCACCTGGCCATCCACCTCCCTCTCACCTGGATGTTTTTCTCACTGAGCCTTAAGTTCTGTCTTTACTCCTTTTTTCCATTTCCTCCTGGTTTCATAACAGTCCTGTTTTTACATTTTTGTAGTTTGGAATCAGTTTGTCTTTCCTAGTTAATTTGCATGTGTTTAACTATTCCTAAAAAAGTCCAGGAAGGAGTCCAGGAGGAGGAGTTTGTATGCACTTTAAAATCTTATATTTTATGTATTCAAAGTATATACTGAATTAACTTTTCATGGTTTAGTGTTTACTTCAGAGAGACATGGATTTAGCTCACAACATAGCGAGAATAGAGTATATGATAGAGTATATGAAGCATGTGTTTTTCTCTGCAGGTGTGTGTTGCAGTCACAGTGTGCTCGAGGGGACCAGGCAGGTCAGTGGTTGTGGAGCTTTGACATGGAGCAGCAGTGTCTGACCGTTCAGGACCTCAACCCCTCCAACATCAGCAGGGAGGAGAGCAGGACGGTAAGAAGGCTTTAACTTTACATAAAGTCATGCAGCTCAAAGAACTTTTGACATGTATCTCACTGTCTGTTTAAAACATTACAGTGGGTTAAAGAGGGTAGAGTATGTTCACGGTCATATTCTGCCTGTACACCACACTGAAATAATTACGACATATCCAAGTAATGATTGAATGTCAGCAAGTAAAAGTGTGGTGTAGAAAACTGCAGACAAAGGGCCTTACATGTATTAAATGTGCTTATAGGGCCTAAAGAGTTCACAGGCTTAAAATAAAAATTAATTATTATAATTATCTCATTGAGTGTTGTAGTCTAGTAACCTAGTGATGTTTTAATAACTGTGATGTTTTAATTGTGACCTGCTGAGGGACTGCAGATGAAAAATAGCTTTAATCTAACTCTGGTACAATACTTCCAATGGTAACATTTATGAATGAATGGTTTCAGGGTGGTGTTAGAAGGCAGGACATTGGGGCTTTAGGACGTTGTGATAGACATTTTCCATTTCCTTAAACTTTGTGGATTACATAATTGTAAATACAAAAATAACTGGGAGATTCATCAACTGGAAAGATAATTGTTAGTTAGTGTCCTACTTTGACAAAAACAAACCAACTGGTCAAGGCAACACAGCGGTAGTCCAGCACATCTCCTCTTCTGCCAGGCAAAATGACTGTTTTTGTCATTGTGGTCTGGTGGCTTTGCAGAGACTGATGAAACTGGTGTTTCTTGTAAAAACAAGGACTTTGTCATAACAAAAAGGTGTATTTCTGTAGCAATCCGTTAAATAACAACCTGAGTCCATTAGTGGCAAAGTGACCAAGCACTGTTTTTATGAACTTGCTTTGATTGTGTGGCTGCAGGCCGAATTTTTTTTCTGTACATATTGGTCATTTTCACCCAAAATAAAAAACAGAATTCCACTTTTATCATAAGTGCTGATAACAACCCTTTCTAAAAGGACAACCCAGAAAATCCAAGTAAAGACATCACTGTATAGATCATACTATTTGACTGACAGATATTTTATATTATACAACAGTTAGTTAAAAAATTAAAAGACACAGATAAATGTACATGATAAAAAAAGCTGATCTGTGGTAACCATAGACACAGAGTGCAGGAGAATGTTTGGGTTGCTTGGCAACAAAAGTCCAGTTTCAGTTAAGTTGTGGAACAAGTTGAGTTGGTGGTTCATCTGTTGTTGATTATTAGTTTTTACTTCTATTTGCCGAGGTTACTCGAGGTTGTGATGTTAAAATGAATATCAGCGCGGCTGTGATTACCTGCATGACCTGCTACGACTGAATCATAGCCGTGATGATGTTCAGTACAACATCACAACCTCGAGTGTGATGTCGCTCAACTGCAGCAACACCACAGGAATAAGGACACGTGGAGCCAACATGACAATAACAAAGATTATAATAATAATAATACCGCAAGGACACTGAACAGTATAATTCATGTTCATACAGCAGGAGGATCTAATTCAGTTTTCAAATTGAATTTTTCGCCGTTGACATTTACTAGTGAGAGTGTCCGATTTATGTGTTCAGACAGTTTAATCACCTGCTGTCATTATGTCCTTCACTGACCTCCATAACAGCTCAGGTGCACATTTCTCTTCACTAACTCTGCCTGCTGCACATGGGGACTTACACAGTGTTTACTGTGCTTAAACTGCCTGCTGGTGGATGGCTGTCCTCTGTTCGTCCTGCCACAAGTAAAATTTAGTCTAAAGACAGTCGGAGCTGCATCGTTGCACGTTCGCTTTAATCAGTGTTAATGTCTGGTCTTTCCTCAGGTGTCTCTGTCAGTCCCAGGACTTCCAGTGTTGGAGAAAGACGAGTTCTACTCCTGCTACTTCCAGGACACCCACAGTCCCGCCATCGTCACCAAAACCGGGGTCACCTGCCATTCCCCTGACACCCGCCATGTACCCACTGTGCCTCCAGGACAGGGTGAGTGCATTTGGAGCCCAGACCTTGTCATTCCTTGTTTCGGGAACAAAGCTGATAAAGTTTGATTACTCGCTTGAACTTTTCATCCTTTATGTGACTGGAGGATTTGGTCGTAATGAGATTAATCTTTGTATGTTTTAGGCATGTGTTTGCATGGTCACACATACCATACAAATATACAGTGCAATCTGTGTATCCATCAATCTAGGCCAACCCAAATACTTTATTTTAAGCCAGCTTACCCAGCGGGGAGTAATCTGTATTTTATAGTTTTAAACTATCCATAAATCTACTGCTTTTCATTTATGATTTGAGACGTGCTTTAGTTTTCCAGGTTTTTGTTGTTGTGTAGCGTGACAGCAGCATGTTAAGTCAGTGAGCGGCAAAAAGTACAGGTGCTTGTAAATATCAACTGAATCCTCTACAGAGGTCACACTGCTCCAAAAGTACACTGTTTGTGTGTGTGTGTTTCTCTCTCTATTCCACACACACACACACACACACAAAGACTCAGTTCCCAGGCGTGCATTCCTGAAACTTGCAGCTTGTTGTAGTTCTCAGGGTGCAGGGCTCAGGCAGAATCAGCCTTGGGGGGCGTTCACTAAGAAATGGACACACAGGCGGTATTTAAGGATCTAGCTGTGGCTTTCCTTTATTTGGAGAGGGTTAGCGTCAGCGCGCACTTCATAAAAGATTAAGCTGAAGGCCTGTAAGGACAAATGTTGCTTTCAAGTTGAAAATCAGATTCTCACCTGAATGCTGGAGATGCAAAAACACATCATACTGCTTTAACTCTGGGTTGTCCACAAGTCCAAAATGTGATCAGACTGCGTTGTCCTCAAAATTTAAACTAGAAGCGGCAGTGATTTTTTAATATAATTGACATGAAGCAGAACTCTCAATTTTCTTTAAATAACAGGCGTTAAGCCACAGACTCACTAAGCTGACAACAGAGAACTAGCTGTTACGAAGGCCGACTGTTGGATTTCTTGTCTTTTTGCCAAGTTAAAGTGGTGATCTCAAAGATTTCAGTTGCATCCTTGTTGGCGGCACCCATGGCGATAAACGTTAACTGCGGGAGCACACTTCCCAGAAATCCAGACAGTGTCGCATGTGTGACGTCCACGGTCCTTGGTTTTCCTCGCTGACGGTAGCTTTCCTTTTTAGACTGTTTGCCTTCATCTGAGCGTCGAATTTGTTTCTTTTTCTTTGGATTTTCACTTATTTTTGAAGTTGTATCTGTAGTCATCGAGCGTTTCTTTGTTTGATCAGCCATAGTAGATTATTGTTTACTTGCAACACTTGCAGAGACCGGAAAAGCAGCTGCTTAGCTCCGCCTACCCTCTCTGGCAGACCAACCACTGCTGGCTGATGGAAAACGCGTCACTAACTGTGCGCCGCTTGTGATTTTTTCTGTGAAAGTCGCCACAGACACCCAGTCTGTAATACTGCAAATGCAAAGGCTTTCATCAGTGGGCCAAAGGCTCAGTCACCATTGTGTTACCTCATTCGGTGATAAATAGTGACTTAACAGACATTTATTAAAAAAAAAAAGATCTTTAAGATTATCACTAAATTGTTTAATGGAAAAATCTGGCTTCATACAACTTATAATTTTCATAGTTTAGTTAAATTATAACGATGCACTCACCATGTTAAATGCAGAGATCTAAGAATGACATCCCTTTAAAGAATTCAAACAGGTAAAGAAACATGAGCAGAGACCAGTATGGAGCGAAATCAGCCAATTTTATCTGGAAGAAAAGGTGACCATGTCTGCGATTGAAATTCAATGGTACCCGAGCAGTGCAGCCTCTCGAAGCTTTTAAAAGGGATGAACTTGTTCGGTGTTGAACGTGTGTTCGACAGAAGGTAATTCTCAGAGCCTTGAGCCCTGCTGTGTTTATGTCTGCTCTCTCTGGGCTGCAGTTGGAGGGAACACATGGCTTCTATTAAGCCTGTGTGTTTTGGCTATGTGGACCAAACCCTCTATCCCACGTTCCCTCTTTGTGTTTTGGGAAAGATCTTACTCATCCCAGACTCCTGAATCAGAGACGATAAGCCCGGCCAAATATTATCAGAGCTTTTCCCGCTCAGCTCTGTGCTCAGGTGAAACATGATGTCACTCTGTTGTTTTCAGCTCTTCCTCTTTGTGTTTTGTTCTCCTCAGACTTTGTCACCGTCACCTTGTCTCTTCGCTTTGGAGATGTCACCGTGACAGCGAGGGATTTCACCTTCTACGACTGTACGGCTGTGAAGCAGCTGTCTGGCAGCATGCCGTAAGTTACCACTGATGATTTATAAGCTCCTGTCTCCTCCCAAGCTCTGTCCCTCCATCAATGCAACCTTCACTTGTCTGTCTTCAGTCTAGGTTTTCTTTCAATTCTTCTCACCTTCTTTCCTGGTATTAATCCTTCCCCTCCACGCGTGTGACCCAGTACTTTAATACTTAAACACATCACTTTCATCAAAGTATGCCCATGAAGGCTGCAGGTACCTGACTCCTGCCCTTCACTCTCTCTCAGCAGTCAATGTGCTTATCACATGGCTCAGCTGTGCTCCTTGAGCCTGGTTTTACTGTAAACCCAGCAGCACACTGAATGGCTTTGGTCAGGATAGATCTCCATTGGGTCTCATGCTTTCCATATGTTTCTAAACTTCCAAGTAGAGATACAGCAAAGTCTTGTACCTGCTTGTTTCAGGCTGTTTCACACCACCTGTTGCTAACTGGGTCCACATCTGTAAGATGTTATCCTTGGCATGATCTCCTCCCCTGTTTGCTACCACTTGTGTAACAGTGTGTGGGCGTCTTTTTTTTACAAACACTTCGCGTCCTGCAGTCAGATATTAATACAAAACAACATCACAAACTTAGCAGTGTCATATTGACTTGAGCCTGACCAATATGGGTTTTTTGAGACAGATACAGTATTTTAAAGGTAATGTCCAATTATAGATACTGCTGTCGATAAAGAAATTACTTTAAAGAATATTATTTAAATTAGGCATTGTCAGCTCATTCTTTTTTGGCCTGCTGTCTGCTCAGATATGATGTGCTGAAAGTATTGGATAACAACAAGACAATTTGTTCTTATCATTGCAACATTTACACAGACACCGATATATCTGTGATAGGCGGATATTAGCTGATAATATTGGTCGACCAATATAAAATGGTAAATGGACTGTTCTTACTAGCCTTCCGACCACTCAAAGCTGCTTTTACACAACATGTCACATTCACACTCATTCACACACTGATGGCAACGTGCCAATCTCCTATCAGGATTCTGTGCCCATTCATAACTGATGGCTCTGCCTTCAGGAGCAATTTGGGGTTCAGTGTCTTGCCCAAGGACACTTCGACATGTGACTGTAGCAGTCATGGACCGAACCACCAACCTTTCGGTTGAGAGACGACCGACTCTACCAGTGAGCCACAGCCACCTCTAATCTGTAACCAGTATAAGTGGCGGCTTTCAAGAACAGTCATACAACTGCATGTGTCATCAGAGCAATGTTGTCCTGTTACAGGAGAACAGAAGTCCCTACAATAAATAACTATATATAGATATATATACAGGATGCAGTCAATCAGATGTTACAGTCATAAGAGAGGGACAAAATGACAAGTGATGTTACACTGTCATCTGTATGCTCACCCGGACAGATAACGATGAGGACGTGACTTACAAAAACTGAGAGAGCAGCCCTCTGGAGATGTTTTAATGTCCATCAAGCTTATAGGAAGCCAATAGGAAATGGTGATAAACCTGCATATTACTCATAAAACATGACTGATGTATGCTGATACAGGAGTTTGATTTGGTGCTAAACTAAAAGAAAGGAACGGTAGGCCAAAGCTTTGTATTAAACAGCTTGTTCTGCGTCAGGTACAGCCCTACTTAAAATTGATAATAAAGAACCCCAATCAAATCAGATGGAAATGCCTTCTGACTATTACTTCATCAAATGCTTGTTTTGCACACATGCTTATTCTATCCGCCTCTCTCTTCTCTTTCCAGCACAAATCTGAGGTTCAATTCAATTACATCATTGACCTTTCTCACCACAGGGCCCAGATCGGCCGAATTGAATTACTCTGTGTACTACAGAAGTCTTACCTCTCTTTCTCTACAACATTACTTCTCTCCCTCTCCCTTCCTAACCTTTAGAAAAAAAAAAAGAGATTTCTGTTCCACCTTTCCTCCACTTTAATCTTAAGAGCTTCACACCCTGACTATCTTCTACTCCTTATGTTTTGTTTGTCACCTTCTTCCACACAGGCTTTTAACTCCATGTCTCTAATCTGTACTTCCTGTTGTTTCTGTGTGCAGTTGCCGTGGCTGTGTTCAGAGCAGATGGGGCTGTAACTGGTGTGTTCACCAGCACTGGTGTACCCACAAGCCCACCTGTGAGGAGGGGGTGATCATCTACAACCACCATGTAAGTTACTCAAACAGAACAGGCATAATCATACAGCACTGAACAATTAGATCTGAGAACAAACACCTGTCTCATAGGTGTTCAGCTATACTGCCCAGGTACGAGAATTCCTTAACACTTGTCAGCCAGAGCGGCAAGATTTTCTTTCCAGAATAAAGCAGATTTATCAAACAGGACTTTACAAACAGCAATACACAACTCCTGCTAGCTAGCAGCTGCCTGCCAGCTGTAGCCAACGTTAGCCTGAGGCACATGGCCCATGACAGAAGTGGCTAACTTTCACCCCACAGCGCTAATATCCAATATTAATGCTGCTCGGTCAGACACTCCTCTTCTTTTATGCTGGAAGCTGCTGTCTTTGCTCTGTGACCCATTCACAAGACTTAGTTTTGCTATCTGTCCCCAAAATACAGAAAAAAACATACATCTTTTTGTTTTGTGATATTAATGTGACATTTATTTAAATTTTAAAAAATACAGGAAATTACACCAGATAAACACAGTGTGTTTTCATGTTTATATAAACAAATGTTATTATTTGGGACTTTTAAGTCTATTTGCTTCTAACAAAACAAAAACCCCTCCTGCTTTTATCACTCTCGGTTCGGACCAATGACTGTATATATATTTATCACGCAACGGAGCTGCTGCTGTCACAGGCTCGGTTACGCGGGTTGGCTTATAAGAGCGTATGAGAGTATTCCTGTTAACAGTGGCACCTCGTCCCGGTGCTGGTTTATGCTGTGGCCACATAAATGGACTGTTTACAGAGCGGGCGTGCCGCAGAGTATTTACTTTTAGCGGCTACACCTGCAGTGCACACATGGTATGAGGTTGTGTGTGCCGACAGGAAGCAGGAGACGTGAGTTTTGGTTGTTTACAGGCAGGTGAAAAACAGACTCTGCTGCACAACAGTCAGATCTCTTTGTGTGCTCTGTTGAAGAGTTGTTCTAATGTGATATCAGACGGACTTTTCCTGTGGATTAGTCATTAAAAACGATTTTGCTGAAACCTTTAAGATGCCCCGCATACATGCATTGTGTTTGTTTTTCAAGACTAACAAACGTGCAAGATGTGAATGCTTTCTATTAAAACAATTGCAAAGCAGAGTGTTTTAAGTCCAGGATAAATTACCTCCGTGTTTCAAGATAGCAGTCTTCTTCTCTGCCTTTGGCAAATTTCTGCCGTAACAACAACAAGACAGAGACTCCATGGAACCCCTTGAAGGAGGCAGACAGCATGAATTATGAATAAAACACCAAATATATCTTCAGGCCACATTATTGTTCCTCTTTATTCAACAGCTGCACAGTCTTTTTTCTTTTAAACCCTAAAATAAAACAAAGGATGCTTCAGCTTCTGGTTCAGTTATGGTGTTTTAAAAGTGTTTTTCTGAACCCAAAATGATACGCTTGCACTGTGTACAAGCAAGAGTATTTTTGGTAAGTAGATGAATGGTTCAAGTTTTCCTATTTAGAAATAATGCTTGAATCAGTGCCATCAATACATGTTCTGTTGTGCTTCATAAATTCAAGCTTCTATTATTTGTAACAAGTCATTGCTGTGCATGTATCATAAGCAAAATAACACAATAACAGCAGTTATGTGTTGAAAATCACCCTTCAGGTTTAGTTATTGGTTGTTTCCATTTCCCTTTGTCCATTAGATTTTTATTTCTGTCTCACCCTCTCCACATGTCTTCCCCTCCTCCTCCTATTCCTCCTCCCTCCCCCAGTTTAAACTCCCCACCTCAGCTCCTCCCACCACCAAACCTATTAAAGTCATCACAACACCCACTCCCACAACGGCTGCCCCAATGACCACCACCACAACAACAACCGCTACAACTATAACAACTACTACACCAACAACAACTGCAGCCCCCGTCACTGTAGCAACTACTCAGGAGCCAACCACTACTCCTGCTCCAACTGCCCCACCTACGACCACCACCCCCGAGCCGACCACCCCACCCACCACCCTGCCTCCTGCAACCACCATGCCACCCACCACACTAGCACCCACCACACCTCCACTGCCCGAGGTCACCACCAGGAAGGAAGAGGAGACCGAAGCAGGGGAGCTTGTCGTCGTTGTCACCCAAAGTGACACTGAAGGAGACGCGGTCACACCCACTGTCCTCATAGACGCCGTGGATTTGGAGCCTGTAACCACGGCTGATGGTCCAGAGGGAGATATGGACCCTGTGATGCCTTTGATTATCCCGCCTCAAGACCAGGACTCCTCCCTCCTGGAGGTCCAAACAGAGTCGCCCCCCAGTGACAACCAGGAAGCTGAGGGAGCTTTCAGCCTGGCAGAGCCTGCAACCCCAACCTCATCTGGCTTCCCCCTGCCGACGCCCTTCCCTATGGAGGAACCAGACGACTCTGAGCCCTCCATCTACCTGGAGCAAACCCAGACACCCACCTCAGTGCCCACAGAAGACTCACAGACTGAAACAGGAAGTCCAGATATCAAAGCCGAGGTTACCCTCATGCCAGAAGAAGAAGCAGACGTCCACGCTGAGCCGGAAAACGACACAGCCTCGTTTTCAGCCGCTGCCGTGCTCTCAGGTGACGGTGAGGTCGACCACGCCCCCCCATCCTACCCCCAACTGATGGACACTGATTCAGAGCTGGACTACCAGAATGATCCAGCTGATGCCTTTCTCCCGGTGAGTTTCGCCGCCTCCCTCCTCCTTCTGCTCCTCCTCCTGCTTTTTTCTCAAAGCTTCAGCAGCCTACCTGCTCCTGACTGGACTCTGTGCTCCTGCTGCAGGAACAAAAAGCTCAAACTGGCTTCCCTGTTTTCCCTTGGTTTCCTGCTCTTTCTCCACTCTTTCTCCACTGTCTGCGTTGTTTTTGTCTGTTTGCTTTCCCTTTATCGACTGATCCCAAGAAAAACAACTGCTCCAGTGCCGGGTGCGGCAGTTGTTTTTCTGTTTGAATGTTTTTCCTGTTTCCTGTTTTTTCTTTGTCATTTACACCTTAATATTTCTTGAACACCGCGCTCTGTAAGTAACGCAGAGGAGGGATGCCTCTCAGCGGACAGACAGACATACAATAGATGTCGTATGTACAGAATAGAGCAACAAAGAATCGTAGAAAATATAATCCAGGATCCAGCTATGTTTATTTTGTATGGTAATAGCGAGATGATGGTTAGATTTATACAATATTTCATAGATACAGTAAGACATGATTGTGCCAAACACATGTTTTCTCTATATGAATAGAAACATGTTAAATAAGCAACAAACAGATCGTCACAGCACAACTTATCATTTAACACTAAGGTGTGAAATCACTGCAGGACAACCAGACAAAACTGTTTTTCTCCACACATTCTTCTTCCTGGTCAAAATCCTGGTGCCTACATTAATGGCAATGCCACTCAACCAATGAGAGTCCAGGAGCTGACCCTTATGTTCATACTTTGTATGTGTGTGTGTGTGTGTGTGTGTGTGTGTGTGTATGGGGCAACAGGGGGACGAGGGCTCGTATGTCAGCTGGGGTTCCTCAGCCTGTCCATGTGTGGAGAAGGTCCAGGGTTCATCACTGCTTCCTGTCAGGGTGGAGAGGAAGATCACCCTACTGGCACGCAACCTGCATCTCTATCAGGTACACACACACACGTGCGCACACACACAATCGTATACTCTTATGATCCTTTCACTAAAAACAAGTCTTTGTGTGTTCAGGACTCAGATCTGGACTATGAGTGTGTGCTGGTCATCGAGGGGCAGACAGTGGTGGTGGACGCCTACGTGGAGACCGATGACATGAATCCATCAAACTTTGACATCACCTGTCAACTACACCAGGTCTGACACTTTGCAGGATGGAAGCAATGTTGTGGGAATTTCAAACCTTAATTTCAGTGTTATTTAGTCAGTGGGAAGGCGTTCTCATTGCTCTAATTGCTACTGTACATTGAAGAAAAAATTGTGTTGGGGAGGTCCCATCTCTGGCATTGCTGTATGCATATCACTGTAAATTGTGTTAAAGGGGGGGCATTATGCTAATTACAAGCTTCATATTTCACTGTCATACCTGTGGAGTAGCTTAGCATAATTTACAGTAAAAAAAACACGCATAATTCTTCTCACACTGGTGCTCTGTGCAGGCCCTCATGCAGCCTCTGCCTGAAACTACTCTCTGCCCCTTTAAGAAACCCCGCCCCTACAAGTCCACTGTCTTCTGATTGGCCAGCTCTCTGAAGCCTGCTGAGGCTGCGCTTTGTGATGTCAAAAAGTGCAGCGTTTACAGCCTGCAGTCTGAGCTGAGAAGCCTGGAGATTGCTCCAACATACTTTTACCTACAGATTTTAAACTTCACCCACGTTTAGTCTGGACATCCAACATTGTAACATATGTCTTAAAATGTGAAACAGCATAATGCCCCCTCTTTAAGGTTTGGACTCTAAAACGTTCCATGTCGCAAGTATAAACAGCTATCACTCTGGCTTTAATCCAGTTAGAATGGAATGTATGTTATTGATGTTAGTGCTGTATGGAGATCGGAGAGCAAGGTGTGCTGTTTTCTGTAAGCAACAATACAATAGAGCAATGGTGCAGTGTGCAAAACGTGCTAGAATAAATACTAAATGATGAATGATGAAACTTCAAATAAGTAAAGGAGGTGTATATGACTGTATATGCAGCATGCTTCACAGAGTGCTGCATTTAGGCGACTTATTTTTGAGATATTCTTGTATAGTATTATAGTCAGTTGTTTTTTTTTCATATGAAACTGTTGCTGTCTCTCCAGTACACATATTCTACTCCATTGGAGGAGTACAACGCCATGGTGTATGTGAAGAGGAGGGACACCTTCCATGTGGACAGCGCTCCTGATCTCTATGGTGAGGAGAAAATATTAGAGTTTCTGGGTTTTTTTGCTCGACATGCATCTTGAGAGCAAAAAGCAAACCCGGCTGACCAGAACACACGAAAGCACTGATTGATGCTCTCCTCTGTCTGTTCTGCCCTCAGTGACTCTGTACAACTGCGCTGTGGGCCGCTCCGACTGCAGCCGCTGCCACACAGCTGACCACAAGTACGGCTGTGTGTGGTGCGGTGGTTCTCACGCCAGCTGCCTGTACTCAGACTCCTGCAGTGAACCTGTACAGGAGACCTGCCCCGCTCCTGTCATCCACTCTGTGAGTATATTGACCTTTGACCTCTTTAGTAAACTCTTTACTTTCTCATTTTTCAGATTAAAGCTTTTTTGCCATCAAAGTTTAAAGTGAGACAAATTGGCTCTCACAAATATATCATAATACATAGAGAGACCCCTTGTGTCCATAAAGTTACTCTTACAATGAAGCATTTCCTCTCTTCCCTCAGATTGAGCCTCTCACGGGCCTGCTGGAAGGAGGCACCCCAGTGACCATCTCAGGCTCCAACCTGGGCCAGAAGGCTGAAGACATCCTCCACTCAGTGTCAGTAGCCGGGATTCCCTGCACTGTCATCCCCAGCCTCTATGAGGTCTCCTCCAGGTACAGACAGACTGCTGCCGGGGGCTTTAGGAAGTCATTGGGGTCTTTATTTTCTTGTTTTGTATGGATTTGTGATGATTTATCAAATCTAAAACATTCATTCACTTTTTAGCAGCTTATTAAGTATTTTCATGGTGCACATAGTAACTAAGAAGTGACTGTCTTCCAGGATTGTGTGCAGGACCAAAGCCAGCGGAGGAGAGAAGGTCGGCCATGTGTCTGTAAAAGTGAGTGGAGGAGAGTTTGGCATTTCCAGCCAGACATTCAGCTACCAGGTACAGTAGACCTTATTATTATAGTAGATACCAATTTTTTTTGACAGTCAAAATACATATTTATTATACTTACAACAACCTGAAATTTTAAGGATTGTATCAAAATGAATGACGATGAATTATTTCTTGATTGATTTAGCTTGACTTCAACAATTGAATGTTGTCAACATTCCAGCCAGTCTTTCAAATGTGTTTTGAATGTAACATATAACACAGAATTTACAGTATATTCACAGAAAGGAAGAAATTGAATGTATCCAATAGCTGTTCTGCTGTTGAGGGCATTTTGCTTGTTTGGTTTTAGGTCCACTTGTCACCTTAGAGGGAAGGGTCACTTAAAATCCAAAATATGAACTTAAAGCACAGCTGTAAAAGGTTTCAGTTTTAGTTTCTTTACGTGTTTTTGATGATGTGTTGATGCACTTACAAATGCCTTCTTCCTCCATCCTCTCCCTCCTCTCAGGACCCGTTTGTAATGGGTGTAACTCCTGAAAGGGGGCCGAAAGCCGGAGGGACGACTCTGACGATCACTGGGAGAAACCTGCTGACAGGACGACCCTCTGACCTTACCATCACTGTGGGAGGGGTGCCCTGTAACATGTAAGGCTACGTCCACACTATTACGTTTCATTTTAAAGTGTCATTGTGAAACAAAAACGATCTCCACAAGCGTTTAAGCACTGTTTAGGAACTAATATCTGTCCATACTAACTAAGTCACATGACCATCTTAACTTAGGGGCTCTAATACGTCTGATTAATATGGATTCCAGGTGTAAAATTACCAAGAGTTTTAAAATGAAAAACATTCTAGTGTGTATGCTGTCTAAGACCTTTGGTTAAAGTAAGCTTTGATACATAGAAGCAGCCAGAACTTCTTTTTCTCTCCTAGATCTTAATTTCTGTTCTTCTTTCAATCTGACCTTCGATCTTTTTGTGTGAGCGAGGGGAAAGAGAAAAGACACTTTCAGTCTGGGGTCAATGAAGTATCACATCATTTATGAATCCATCTCTCCCGTGCCTCCGCCTCCTCCTCTTCCTCAGAGTGTCGGAGGTGCAGAGCTCCAGTGTTCAGTGTGTGACAGGCGGCAGTAATAAGACGGGAGATCACCGGGTCACCCTTCATTACGACAGCAGCCAGCGCCACCTCCACTCTTCAGCCTACCGCTATACCCACAACCCCAACATCACCAACGCCAGGCCTGCAAACAGCTTCCTAGAGTGAGTCTGAACTTCATCTCGCAAACTTCAGCTATTGTTACAGAAAGTGCTGTTAAATGTATAACCTTTCGCTCTTTTTGTAGTGGTGGCCGGCTGATCTTTGTGTCGGGCAACAACCTGGACGTGGTGCAGGAGCCCCGGATGGTGGTGACTGTCTCGCCCTTAGAGTCAGTCAGCCATAATAAAGGAAGGAAACGAAGGAGGAGGAAGAGGATGAGTGGAGGGCAGCAGGAGAACAGGTGGAAGACTTTAAAAAGGGCAGCAAGGATGGTTCCTGACCATATCTGTCCTGGAGACCCACTATGCTCTGTCAAACAGGTATGTGTGTGTGTGTGTGTGTGTGTGTGTGTGTGTGTGTGTGTGTGTGTGTGTGTGTGTGTGTGTGTGTGGCTTGTTATTTCTTATCTAAAAGCAAGATTCTTCCTTCATTAACTTCCTTCTGTCTCATCAGTTTGTGGAGCGCTGCGAGGTTAACTCCTCCTCCCTCATCCTGTGCCGCTCTCCTCTGGTGGACTCCTCTGTCTGGGGGTCAAAGGTCACTGTTGAGTTCCTGCTGGACAACCTGCACTTTGACTTCAGCAGTCTGAACACCCAGACCTTCAGCTACGAACCCAACCCCGTCCTGCGACCCCTGAACCAGCAGGACCCCGTAAAGGCTTACCGCTACAACCCTGGCAGCTTCATCCAGCTGGAGGTGAGAAGAGAGGAAGTGATAGATGAGCGTACTGAACAGGCCAAAAACAGCTGTGTGTGCTGTTTGTCCATTTTAAACAATTAGAGTATGTCAGTCAGTTACAGTTGAGTTTTATTACACTATCTCACTAACTGAATGTGCGAAGAGGTTCTATGTACTACATTTATTCTCATATAAACATAAGGTCATAAGGTCATAAGGGCAAGAAAAGGGGAAAAAAGGTTCAGAAAGGAGACAACAAAGACTCTTTCTCTGTATCTCTCTTGTTGGGTCGGTCACTGCCCTGTCCCTTCAGTAAACTAGCGGCTGGTCCTGAGTCTTTTCGTTCAAAAGAGAGAAGAGAATGTGAGCTGATTTTTTGCCTCACAGTCACCAAAATATATATTGAACAGAAGCCAAATACATCCTGAACATTCTGACACAAAAATTGCATTTATGAGAAATCTTGAGAAAATTAACCAAAAGTTGCAAAAAAGTTTTTTTTCAGAGCTCGAATAATGCAAAGAAACGAGTTCATGTTCATGTTTAAACAGCAGAATACTAATGTTTTAACTCGGGAAGAGTTCAGAAATCCATATTTGGTGGAATAACCTGGGTTTTAATTACAGCTTTCATGCATCTCTGCATGCTCTCCATCAGTCTGTCACAGTGCTGTTGGGAGGCATTAGGTCACTATTGTTGCAGCTCAGCTTTGTTTGATGGCTTGTGACCATCCATCTTCCTCTTGGTCACATTCAGGAGGTGTTCAACAGGGTTCAGATCAGGATCGGAGGGGGACATGAGAGAGATGCTGATTGAGGGAACATTTGGAGTGGTCTCTTAATTTTTTCTAGAGCTGTATATTCTTTCTGTTTGTGCTGAACCTTGCAACCATGGCATTTTCACATGCTAACATCATCATTATTATATGTGTGACTTTTGGCATGTAACATTTAGCATGATACCAAGTGCATAGCCTTGAGGGTTACCTTGAATGCAGTGCTGGTTCATCATGGCCTTGGTTGTGAGCTTTGCTGTTTGTCAGTATGGTACAAGACCAGAGGAGTAGCAGTTAACTTTTGCTGAAACAGTTGTCACAGAGAAAGATGAACAAAAAGAGCTCTGAGTAAAAGGCTGTACCATTCTGTTATACATATATCAACATATTAACATATAAGATACCTTTCAAGAGCTGGAAGTTACATTAAATACTAGATAAACTCACAGTTCAATCTTATCGTGTTCTCAGGGAGAAAACTTGGACCTGGCGATCACTAAGGATGAGGTGGTTGTGTTGGTCGGGGAGGGTGTGTGTGCTGTGAAGACCCTGACAAGAAACCATCTGTACTGCGAGCCGCCACCTCAGCAGCCTGCACCGGTGCCCAATGGCAAGAAACGAGAGGGCTCCGACAATCTGCCTGAATTCACTGTGAGTCCTCCCCGCTTTTATTTAAATACTGGAAAATCTTTTAGCATGTTGGACACTGCGCTACACTCTGAAGCCTCTGACGGATAAAGTAATGGGGATGTGTGTTTGTCTTTGTGTTTCAGGTCCAAATGGGGAACCTGAACTTCTCGCTCGGTAAAGTTCAGTATGACAACCTCGGCCTGGCCACCTTTCCCCTGGAGGCTCAGATTGGAGTTGGTGTCGGGGCGTCAATAGTCGCCCTCATCGTCCTCATCATCGTGCTCATTTACAGGTCAGTGATTGTGTTTGTGTGTTTACCATGGAGTTGAATGTCTGATGCTTTTGAAATCTAAGTAGAGCTTGACAACAAACATCTATAGTGTAGGTTTATCAATGAGGAACAGCATGCGTAATTTACAGCTCCTTCCACACATGCGCCTCATTAGGTAAATGAGAAGGCAATTCAACATGACGGTCTCGGTTCTGAGCACCCCCTTGATAGTGTGTGACACTTAAATTAGGACCCATGGCAAACATGAACTCAATAAATTAATGGGCAATTTTTTTGCCACCAGGATCCCAATACATCAGTAATTAAAAAACCCTAAATAATTAGGAACAAACTGTTTGACAAAATCATGAAAACTTGGAGTAATAGAATAAAGCACCTGTGAATTATGACAACAAGAAGTATACCCTTGAGATCAGCTAACACACTGAATCTGAACTTTATATTCCTGTTAACATCTCTTAAGCCTTATGAGCGCTGTATTTGTATAGCATAGTGTATAAATAGGGGCAGTAGCAGAATTCTCAAATTCACAGTAACAAAATCTGAACCCAATCTCAGAACCAATCGGCTATCATCTGATGACGAAATAGCCTCTGGGGACAATAGTGAACATGTCGAGCAGGTCCGGTTTAGCCAGCGGCTAGCGATAAACGACTTCCAGCCAAAACTTCCTTTTCCGTGCGCTGCATTGTTTACAGTCCAGCAACTCGAGGAGCGACCGTGTGTTCAGATCAAAAGTGAAGCAGATTTCGCCCCTCAATATCTGTCAGCAAAATAAACCGTGTCATTTCATGGTTCATTAAATCCCCCAGAGGAGCGCCCGTTCATCTGTTTGTGGTGAGTCTCAATTCACTGTAAATAGTAAGTTACACAGAGGCTGCACTCTGGTTTACTTCAGTGGTATGAACACAAAAAAGAAACATTTTCTTGTGATTGACTTTAATGAACGGGTCTTAAGTTTGCTGAAATAACAACATCATGATGCAGATTAGTAACACGTCAAAATGAAGCTTTGTCAGGTCTGTCCTCAAGAGGAGAAGAAAACTACTTTTGAAATAAGAACTTTGTTGAACGGAGGTTGGATCGATCATTTCTGATGCATTCGAGGAAGTCAGGAAATCTAAAGCTGAGCGGCTTTCATGACAGGTCAAGAGAATTTGTCTGAAGTTTAAATTTTAGATCTAAAATAGATTGTTAGCTGAACTTGCTGCAGATGTCTGTTTATATAGATTAATAAGAAGCTAAATGATTATCAGATAGCTGCTGATTGGAGATTGGATGTCATTACGGTGCATTACGTTCCGCTGGGCTCCACACGGACTGTTTTTCCTGCATACGCCGCAGCCTGCTGACATGTAATTGGTCTATACTACTCAGACTACAAACGTACTACAAACAGAAACCAGAACACTTCCCATACTAAAAATCCACGCGCCTTTATCAAAGAGATTAAAGCGACCCTAACAGAACGTGGGTGGGTGGTAATGATACAGCTTTCAAAATATGCCACATTAAGAGGGATTAATAAAGTCATCTTTGGGTGTTACCAAATCAGGTAGTGTTTCCATTTTCTGACCCAGCTTGCCTCTGATTAACCCTGATCCTTGCTTGTGGGGGGTTCTTTGGGTCAAATTACTTGAGTCAACCTTTTCACAGGTTCAATGGATTTCCACTAATCCAGTGTGAAACTGGTATTAGTTGTCCTCTCTGCTCTGTCCTGACCTGACCCTGTGCTCCCGTCTTTGTTGTTGTCTCTCAGGAGGAAGAGTAAGCAGGCTCTGAGAGACTACAAGAAGGTCCAGATCCAACTGGAGAACCTGGAAACCAGCGTGAGGGACCGCTGCAAGAAAGAGTTCACAGGTACGTGTTACAGGACAAAAGAGAGGAAGGAGGTTGGGAGAGGAAAGTTTATTTTAGTTTGTGGAGCCGACAGATCCACTTTGTTTTCAAACCGGCTTCATCCCATTACATCACTCATCCTGGATGAAATGTTCCTCTCGTCCCGAATGGCTGCTGTAGAGGAGTTTAATTTTAGTCTGCCAACACTGTCCAGTGTCAATATTTACCAGCTCCTACCTCCCAACACTGTTGCCATCCAACACACTTTGAATACAACACATGATAGAAGCTTGTATGAACACCTCCTGATCTCTCCCCCCTCCTCCTCCTCCCTGACTCAGACCTGATGACAGAGATGATGGACATGTCGAGCGACCTGGTGGGTACGGGTATCCCGTTCCTAGACTATCGGATGTACGCCGAGCGAATCTTCTTCCCCGGACACCGGGAGTCTCCGCTTAGGCGAGACCTGGACGTTCAGGAGTGTCGGCGGCAGACGGTGGAGCAGGGCCTGGTGCAGCTGTCCAACCTGCTCAACAGTAAACTCTTCCTCACCAAGGTAGTTCTTGCCACATTCAGTGCCATGAGCTGAGTGAGACTTTAGAGGAGAACTCCAGTATTTTGAAACATGGCCCTATTTTCCATGTTTTCGAGTGTAAAGTTTTAAAATTGCTCGCTCAGCCAGCAGCAGCTACACAGCTGTAATAGCTGTAACTTAAACCCTGTGGTGCCCATTTAAAGTACTTTCACACTAAAACTGTTTGTTTAAGCCACTGACAGGATCAGACAGTTATTTTAAGTGTCTATCAACATATCCCTAAAGAAATAGATCTTTTTATTAATGAGTAACATGGTTGTTGTAATCAGAAACATTTTACCTCTCAGAATACTCCAGTTGCTGGTCTATTATCACCTTGATTAGTTAGTTTTTTGTGCCCATGTTTGTTACACAAATATTGTGTTAAATCCAAACTGACAATTTACAACACTAAAGTCACCTAAATAACACAAATAGACCAAACGATCCAGGCAGTGGTAGACCACACACTCGCATGTTCTGCAAGGTAAAATGACTGTTTTTGTCAATGGAGGTTAGTGACCTTAAAGAGAGAGATGTAGAAGCTGTTTCTGGTTCATAGAGTAGGGTATTTCTTTAACAAAAATGTCTATTTCTGTATGGATGCTTTCTGTAATGTTTTCAGAAATTTTGAATTACAATGTGAGACTATCCTATCCCAAACAGAAAAAAAATTACAGCCATATTGGAGCTGATGGCTGAGTCGATCTTCTAATAGTAAAATGGTTTAAACCTCTGAGTCATTTACACACACCCGACAGATTTGCAAATTTCCCCTTAAGTCAGTACCAGCATTTAAAACTGAGGAACAATTTGCTCATTTCTTTTCTTCCATTCAGTTCATTCACACTCTGGAGAGCCAGCGGACCTTCTCTCCCAGAGACCGGGCCTATGTGGCCTCGCTGCTGACGGTGTCTCTGCATGGCAAACTGGAGTATTTCACCGACATCCTCAAAACTCTCCTCAACGACCTGGTGGAGCAGTATGTGGCCAAGAATCCTAAACTGATGCTGCGACGGTAAGAAGGAGGAGGAGAGTGAGAGGGTGGTTACAGGTTCACAATGCTTTAAAGGTGATTTAACTTTGGGTTTTCTCTGCAGGACGGAGACGGTGGTGGAGAAGCTGCTGACCAACTGGATGTCCATCTGCCTCTACGCTTTCCTCAGGGTCAGTAAAAACATAAGACATGATTTATATTGAAAAGTAAAGTAAAGAAAGCGTTGACAGGATTTTATCTGCATTTACTTATAGAATATTTTGAGTTTGAATCCTGGGACGTGTTGACAAAATGGCCTTAAAAAACACAAGTACCTTTGAAACTTCTTACAACCAAATTTCTACTAGACAACATTTTCCACCATGCAGGAAAATATGGAAAGGTGTATTTACACAACTCGCATAAAAGATCTAAAAGGAAGGAAATGAAAAGAAAGACAAAAAAAGCCACGTTTCTTCTACAAGATCCAAATCGTCCTTTCAGATATTGTTTGTTTGGGTCATCCTTGTAATTTAAGGGATTTTCAACATTTTGTGAAATGCTCTTATTTGCTTCTTTACTAAGAGAAAAAATTAAGAGGCCACTGCAAAAATAGGTTTTTCTTTGGTTCTACTATTTATAAGTCTGTGTTTGTGTAAAATAAGCTTTTGTTTTATTGTAAACATTTCTTCTACTTCCATTAAAATATTCTCATTGAGGTCTTTTATTTGCAGAAAATGACAATGCAGAAAAGATGTTTTTCAGAGCTCAAATAATGCAAAGAAAACAAGTTCATGTTTTAAAAACAGAATACTAATATTTTAACTCAGTATTCGGTGGGATAACCTGGTTGTACAGCTTTCATGTGTCTTGGCATGCTCTCCACCAGTCTGTCACAGTGCTGTTGGGTGACGTTATCCTGTCCATCCATATCCATATTATCGTGATCGCGATGCTAACTTCCTTTAGCACTAAAACACCAGATCCTTTGACTTAAAATGACTTGATGACATATTCTTATGGCAGCTAGCCGTTGTTATAGCCCTACTGGATACAGTCATTGGTTGCTACCCTTACTGGTTTCCGTAAGCCAGCTGTTTCTGTGTTTACTTAACAGCAGCAGTTGTTTTCTGCATTATCAGAGGTAAATGACTGTGAAAAGAGGTCAGAATTGAGTGTATGTTGGAATTTCCATCATAAACATGTTCTTGGTAGCAGAACAAAAAAAACCAACCTTCTTTTGGAGAAGGAGACGACTTGCATGTATAGTTTAGTTCTTGGAAAATCATAATGTCCTCACCCTTTCAAATATTGGAAAAGTGACTTTCCAGTGTAACTTTTCTAGCAGATTAATGTTACAGTCTAAGAGCAAAGTTCTGACAGTTGTGAAATGCAAAGTCAAACTTTTATCAGAAATGTTCCAAAGCAGAAAGAACGGCTTTGTGAAAAATCCTGTGTCAATCAAGCTTAAGTAAATAATTGAAGAATGTCAGGTGAAGACATGAAGTCCAGCTTTTCCTGATGGAGTTTTGCAGAAAGCAAACTTCTCAGTCTGTTTGGCACAGTGCTGTGAGTCACTGAATTTAAAGAAGGTTAAAGAATGTTATTGTGACTGTTATTTAAACCGTTCATTGTCTCCCGCAGAGTGTGTTAGTCCATTACTAATTAACTTCGGCATGTCGATGTGTGTCTTCATGTGTGTGCAGGACTCTGCGGGGGAGTCTCTCTACATGCTGTTCAGGGCCATAAAGCACCAGGTAGATAAAGGGCCGGTGGATGCTGTGACGGGGAAGGCCAAGTACACCCTCAATGACAACCGCCTGCTGCGAGAGGACGTGGAGTACAAGACCCTGGTGAGGAGAACTCTGACTCTGCACTAAATGATCGTTTGCAAGTTGTTAAGGATTCTCAGATCTCAGTCACGACCTTCAGGAAGTAAACAATTTTTTCTTCTTCTGCAGACACTAAATGTTCTGGTTCAGGGTGGAGGAGTGAATGAGACCCAGCCACTACCCTCCAAAGTTCTGGACTGTGACACCATCACACAGGTGAAAGAGAAGCTGCTGGATCAGGTGTACAAGAGCACCTCCTTCTCCCACCGACCCCACGCCGACTCACTGGACCTGGGTGAGAATCATAGCACAATGTGGTGCTTGGGGCATATTTATGTACAGCTTCAATCCTTTCCTGTATATTTGCCATTCGCCTTCAAGTGTTTTTATTGTTACGTTTGTGGAGCTTTGGTGCCCCCTACAGCAAGACAACAGTTATTACAAGAGAAGTTTATTAACTGGCCGGCCTTTTACCATAGCACCACCATAAATACTAGACAGAACATGAAGGGGTTCATGCACACACAGATGGGGTTACACCAAGGAAGCTATGAAAGAAGGAAGGATCACAGCGTCATCCTAATTTTCCGTTGATGCCAGATTTCATGGATGAATGGAAGAAGTTGATTAAACCTTCTATCTGTGTTGTTTTAACCTTGACCGAGCAAGACACACAATAATGCAAGAAAAGTTCAATCGTTGGTTAGTCCGACACCAGTTATAATTGCATCAAAATGACAACATGTGCTGTAAGTAAATGCTGTGTAGCCCCTGAAAATGAGCACATATTCCACCGTAAATAGGCTATAGGCTTTAGTAGGTATGTTTGTCTTGGGTGAATTCACAAAGCATGGATTGGGACCACTGATAGCACCAAGAATCGTGCGTCAATTGCCTTTTTCAAGGTCCGATTCACAATTGACATTGCATATATGCAAGCTGCAGCTCAGTGAAATTTGCTCTTGTTTTGCATGTGATGGACGACAAGAGCTGTCAATGCTTCCAGGAGTCCAATTGCATCCAGTCCCACTGCAAGTCCCGCTGTAATTCACTATATCTGAGTTGTTTCAATTTTTACCTGAAATTGCTCCCATAATTAAAAAACATTACATGATGGCGGCTGTGGCGCAGTGGTAGAGTCGGTCGTTTTTCAGTCGGATGGTCCGAGGTTCGATCCCCAGCTCCCTCAGTCTACATGTTGAAGTGTCCGTGGGCAAGACACTGAACCCCAAATTGCTCCCGCTGGCATAGCCAACGGGTATGAATGTGATAACTGATTGACAGTTGGGCACTTTACGCAGCAGCCTCTGCCATCAATGTATGAACGTGTGTGTGAAAGGATGAATGTGACATGTAGTGTAAAAGCAGCTTTGAGTGGTCGCAAAGACTAGAAAAGCGCTATATAAGTACAGTCCATTTACAATTTACATGATGTTTACTGATGTCTAAATGTTTGTATTTCTTTTCCTTGTTGTTGGTCTCCAAACAGATCATGACTCTTTTTAGTTGATCAATATACATAGCTCAATTTATGGCCCCAGATTGCTAATGCCAAGGAGAGACTACAGATATGATGGTTTATGGGAGTTGCCCCAATAACCTCAATAGAAGCGGCACCAAAGTCCGAGTCCAATGCAAACTTCCGATGCTGTCATGACTCTTCCTTTCTCAGTTTTATTGGTTGATACACACTTTGCTGACCGTCTGGCTGCTGTCTCTTGTTTAGAGTGGCGTTCTGGTGTTGCTGGCCATCTCATCCTGTCAGACGAGGATCTGACGTCTGTGGTTCAGGGGAACTGGAAACGCCTCAACACACTGCAGCACTATAAGGTCAGAGTTCATGCTCCACTAACATGCTTCTCTTCAAACCAAATATAATGTGTTTTACTCACTAACTGTGACAGGGAATTTGTGTTCTGATAGTGCTAACTGTATGTTGTTCATCAGGTCCCGGACGGTGCAACCGTAGCGCTGGTCCCTCGTCACACCAAACACATTCATCATGACAACCACGACTACGTAGCAGGAGAGAGTGAGTTAACTGTGATGCTGTGACTGATATTGTTGATCCCCACTGTGGGTCAATGAATATTTCTAACTAAAGCTTTGAAATCATTGCCCTGTGCAGAGACTCCGATGCTGGAGGATGCAGATGAAGGCGGGGTGAGGCTGTGGCATCTGGTGAAAGCCAGCGAGGAGCCTGAGCTGCCCAAACACCGCAGAGGGAGTCTGAGGGAGAGAGAGAGGGCCAAGGCCATCCCAGAGATCTACCTGACCCGCCTGCTGTCCATGAAGGTACACACACACACACACACACACACACACACACACACACACACACACACACACACACACACACACACACACACACACACACATGCAAGAGCACACACAATGAGAAGTCATGTTTCCATACAGTTGTCATGCTCATTTATGAGTAAACGTTTTGACACTGACAAAGATGCAACCATAAGTCTATATCCTACCTAAATTTAGGGTTTTATACGACACAAACTTTTTACAAACATTGGTAAGTAATTAATTACACGTTTTGTCTCAAAGACCACACTATGTGGAAATCAGCAACATCAGCAACTTGTATGCAATTGCACATACGCATACAACCAGCAACACACTCATGCTGCAGTACATTAGATTTGCTCTTATGTTATGTTATGTATGAGCAAAGAAAACTCCTCACCACTTATTTTGCCTCTCCTTCCTCCTCTTCCTCCAACAGGGGACGTTGCAGAAGTTTGTGGACGATCTGTTCACAGTGATCCTCAGCACGAGTCGTCCGGTCCCGCTGGCTGTCAAATACTTTTTTGACCTGCTGGACGACCAAGCGGGACAACACGGCATCTCCGACCCAGAGACGATACACATCTGGAAGACCAACAGGTACAGCAAAGATCCACACAAACACAGACAGGATTAAAGGATTGCGTCTTAAAGTAAACAAGAGGACCAAGAACTATTTTTTACTCTAATGTTGAAACTAATGAGCCAGTTGTTATAATTCTAATGTTTCTTTCTTTATCTCCAGTCTGCCTCTGCGTTTCTGGATCAACATAGTGAAGAACCCTCAGTTTATCTTTGACGTCCAGGCGTCGGACCACGTGGACGCCGTGCTCTCTGTCATCGCACAGACCTTCATGGACTCTTGCACCATCGCTGAGCACAAGCTGGGACGGGTGAGAATGGACGAGGGGATGTGGTCTCAGTTGCTGGCAGCTGTACAGCAGTTAAAAATGTTAATGACATTCAAATACGCTGTGGAGAAGCCTCTTGTCCCTCCTCTCTAAGTTTCTAATTCCCTCGTTTTTCTTTTGCACAGGACTCTCCCATCAACAAGCTGCTGTATGCCAGAGACATCCCCCGATACAAACAGATGGTAGAAAGGTGGGCTCAGATTACTAACTCATCAATAAGTCCTGTAAAAAAAGTTCTCTGTCAATGTAACGTAAGATATTATGTGTGTATGTTGGAATAAATTGATTTAATATTCATTGCTAATATCGTAATATTGCAATCATTATCGCAGGTACTATGCTGACATCAGGCAAACCATCTCAGCCAGCGACCAGGAGATGAACTCTGCTCTGGCTGAACTGTCCCGGGTGAGTGCAGACACACCTCTAAACCCACCATGTGAAGAAATACAGACACGAGGTTTGACCTCTGACCTTTCTGCTTTGTGTTTCAGAATTACTCTGGAGAGCTGAACTACCTGGTGGCGCTGCACGAGCTCTACAAGTACATCAACAAATACTATGACCAGGTGTGTTTATCACTTCCCCAATAGAGTCTTATAAATGATTTCCTGCTTTGAGTACTAATGGGTTCATATGGTTGTATCTTCAGCCTTAAGCACCTCTGATAGTAATTTTAATATTGGCAACAACAAGTTTCATTTACTCATTCCAGAGAGGATATAAGTTTTAAAGTGGCAGTAAGCAACATGAACATTCTGCCTCTCTGCATTACTCCGCTACACAAAACGTGCACGCGCATTTTGCAACCGGTTTGTGCTGCGCAGCCGTTGTGCTGTGTGTCTCTCTGCAGCACCGAGGAGAGAGTACATTAAAATGTTCAAATACCACTAAAGTTATCATTATAGTTCTGATTCTTGGTGTGGAGCTACTGTTAGCTGTTACTGTAAGAGCTACAGTTCCCTGTTAAGAAGGGACAACAGGAGCTTTTATCTTCAGCCCCTTACACTCCCACTCGTCTGATCCCTCTTTTTATTTAGACTCTCTTTGTAGCTTTTTTCTCCTCCAAGTTCTTCCTTCTTTTTTGCTTCTTTAGCAGTATATGTCGTTCGGCAAAGGAGGTACAGGAAATTTACCGCAAGTTGCCGTACCTACTGACTGACACATGCGCTGCGTGCGAGCTGCTGACACAAGTCACATGGAAGCCTGATGACACTAGTTTGTACAGAGTTGCTATGATTGGCTAGTTATGTGGGAAGCTCACTTTGATTGGTTGTTTGATTCAGACTGGACACATTTTTTAACAAACTAAATACAAGGGGGCGGGCGCTCACAGTCAGATCAGCGATCAGTATCATTTAAATTTAATATTGTTAGTGAAATGCAATCATCAATCTGTTATTTTAACCAAATTCTTATGAAATAATGTTGCCTACTGTAGCTTTAAATGACAATAATGTCATACACAAGCATGTTTGACAAGGGTACAAGTGAAGGGGTGGTAGAAGATAGATAAATGCTCTGCTCGTTGAGGTCTCTATCTATCCTTGCGCTACTGCCCTATTTTAACCCCCTTACCTTGTCCCCCTTTCCTGTATTATAGAAGGAAAATTACCTGGCTACATAGTGAAAGCTAAAACTTTGATTGGCTTACAGTATACGAGACTGTGTAGTTGGCTTGATAACTCCAGCCCAAAATCACACTTGTCATAGAAGTGTTTCCGGTCACTTTACATGGACATGAACAGGAATGTCCTATACTGCTTGATGAAAGAGCTTCCTGTCAGCACTGAAGGCAAAAACAACTAGCCACAGCACAGTTGAGGCAGAACTCTGTTGGGGGAAAAAACGCATATTTGAAGCCTTTTCAAAAAGGAATGATGAATCTAATTCCTGTTTGTCATCTGTTATTTGTCCTCCTCACATCTATTCCTCCCCAATCATCTTGGTGCCTTCTTCCTCTTCTTCAGATCATCACGGCGCTGGAGGAGGACCCCACAGCCCAGAAAATGCAGCTCGGCTACAGGTTGCAGCAGATCGCAGCCGCTGTAGAGAATAAAGTCACTGACTTGTGACAGAGGAAACACCCACCAGAAACGAGCAGACAGAGTGGGAGGTGAATTAAGAGACTTGCACCCTGCAGGCTGAACTGAGAGCAGGAGAGCGCCAGACAGATAAATGGGATGATAGTACTTACTTTCCTGTCAAGTTGAAGAACTTTTTTCGACGCTTTCGGATCAGAAGTTTCAGTTTGGCATTGAAGTTCACATCCCGGGAACTTTCTGTCCTTCTTTAGTGTTGGCGATTGATAAGTCATGACCCTCTGAGGCCCTGAGCTCTCTGGAGAAGAAGGACAGATCATGGACACAGCGAAAGGGATGTGTGAGAGACACCAGCCATGCCTGCTTGTCCCTCTGTCAACGTAATGAAGAGACATATGGAGGAACATTTTTTATCTCTACAGAACATGTGCTGGACTTCAAACATGACGTCTTACACAGCCGCTCTCATGCAAAAGAAACCAGCTGGTCCACAGTCAGCTGATCTGATCTGAAGACTGATGAAAGGGGCGATTTTATGTCACTTTTTTCCAAATCTTATGAAGCGGTACCTCTTATGCCTTTTGTGCTTGTCACTGCTGTATGGTCCGAAGTTATTTCTTGGTGTGTGTATGGTGATTTGTGAGTGTATGTGTGTGCCAACATTTATCCCTGTTGCCCTGGTAATCAATCTACATCTTATTTTTTCATATTTCTGGTTGTTTTAGATGTTTAATTCAGCAGTATTCAGAAAACAAAGAACTCAGCTTCAAGAATTCAAAAAAATATCAAGTTAAAAGACAGAATAATGACATTAAAGTCGATATGAACAGAATTGAAGTTGAAACTTTGAGATTAAAGTCAGAATTTTGGGTTTATAAGATCGACTTTAAATTTCTTTTTTTATTCTTTTTGTCATTCATAATTTCGACTTTGAACCCAAAATGTACACTTTTTTGGCCCCTATCCTCTTCGTAGTTATAGAAAATGTCATAGAAAATGTTTATAAATGAACCTTGGTCACAACATTATCTGTAACCCCCTTCACTGAAAGCTAAATGCTGAGAGTTTTATCAAGTCACTGCCACTCTCTACCTCAAAATCAAATCCTTTTTTTTTCTGTATTGTTGTTGACCCAACACCAATAATACTGTGTACATTTCAACTAGTGAATTGTCTTCATGCACATATGCAGTTCACATCAGTTCACACACATGCACACAAACACACGCACACACATTTCAGACTTTTCTAGTTGACCTTTTTCCTTTGTGTGAAATTAGAAATCAGATTCTGCTCGTCGGAGCATTTTAAGGTACTTAAACCCAGACTGAGTGACAGCTGACTGTTTTTATTTCTTGCTTTTATACTTATTCATGTGGATGTGTCTTTAGTGTACAAGTCACTGGAAAGATGTTTGAGAAGAAACATTATCCTTCCATGAAGAATCTCATGAAGTGGGATCTCCGTGTGCACGGCAGTGTTTTATTGTGTACGTCAGCCATGTTTTTATTTTGTACATTTTTAACATTCCTTTTAAGTTTTTAAATCATGTCCCACTCCATGCTAAGGTAACGGTACGTGTTGAGATGTTTTGGTGTTTGGTGTGCAGTTCTTATTTTGAACACAAGGTGGCACTGCTTCATTCGCTGAAGGTCAGTATGACATATTGTTTTGTCAGATTGATACAGGTTACGCATTAATTATATATCTACTGTTACACTAGTTGACATCACACTGTTCTTTTATTTTGGAGCACAGAGACCTTTTATACACGAGCATAAGTTTGTTGATGTTTTTCTTTTTGACATAAAGACTGATACTGTTTCAGAGGGCTGGGTGCAGATAGACATTTATTGATCATGCTCTTGTGTCAAACTCTGTTTCCCCCTTTAAATGCTGTTTACATTAGCACTGCCCTATGTGTTCGGGGTTTAGGGCTTAATTTAGGTTAATAATATACTGGGTTATGGTTAGGCAATGCAGAGATAACTTGTTGGGCTCAGGTGAATGCAGGGGGAAACTGACAGGGAAACAGAGTTTGACACAACCTTTGTACAAATAATTTTGGTACACGACCATTAAAAATTAATTATCACACAGTATATAAAAGACAACCAGACTGATAATTTGACCAATTAAGTTGCAAATACGGTGCTTTAATTTGAATCAGTGCTGTAGAAACAGTTTAGCCTTCAGGCCTCATACCCAACCCTAGTCATCTGTGACCAAGAAGGAAGACAGGAAAGAGGATTCACTTCTGAAAGCGATCTCATTTATCTCATTTCTATTCATGCCCACCTTTGAAGAGTGTTGATGTGCGTCAGTTAAGTCTGAAGTGTGTCATTCCAAGGATCCAGGCTCAATGTAGCCTATAGGTTTATCAGTACATCACGTAACACACATAAGCAACTAATAAACTCCCATAAAAGGAAGGTTTGTTCTTTCATATGCTGTTGGGAGTTAAAGCTCAGTGTTGATAAGGACAAGCCAACTGAGGTTAAAGTATAACTGATGTATAAATTTGGCTATGTAGAGCAGGCTCTGCAAGGAGCAGTTTTAAGGATATTTTGTGTGTTAATATCATTGTACATACTGATTTAAAATGTAACTGTAGTGATTTAACCTGTTTAATAAGAGAAGGTGCGACTTCTTACAGATGCTGATGTAATAAAGTATTCTTAAAATTTGGTGATGCATTTTCAATTTTTTTGTTCAAAAATATAACGGTATTTGGGCGGCTGCTGGGGAACAGTGGTGGAGTCGGTCGTGTTTCAATCGGAAGGTTGGTGGTTTGATCCCCAGCTCCCTCACACGTCGAAGTGTCCCTGGGCAAGACACTGAACCCCAAATTGCTCCCGGTGGCATAGCCATCTGTGTGTATATGTGATGGCTGATTGACAGTTGGACATTTAGGCAGCAGCCTCTGCCATCAGTGTGTGAATGTGTTTGAATGACATGTAGTGCAAAAGCAGCTTTGAGTGGTCGCAAGACTAGAAAAGCGCTATTTATGTACAGTCCATTTGACTTGCAATGTGTTAATTTGTAAATTGGTGTATGAGTGCTTTAAATCTTACAGCTGTGGCCTAAAATTAATCACTGATTTGAAGTAAACTAAATCTAAAATCTTTAGGATATTTAATATATTTTTTATTATAAGGTGTTTTTTGCATTCAGATTCTCCCTCCACTGGCATGGACAGAAGAAATAACAGAATATAGGAAAAATTGCATTTCCTTGCAGAAAATGTGTGGGAATGCTGAAAGCTGAAATAAAACTGCAAAACGCTGCTGAAAATTTAGAATAAACTGCTTAGAGCTGTTGAAAAGACTGAAAAGGTGAGAAAGAAGAAGCTGAAAGTGAGGAAGAGGAAGCTGAAAGTGAGGAAGAAGCTGAAGGTGAGAAAGAGGAAGCTGAAGGTGAGGAAGAAGAAACTGAAGGTGAGAAAGAGGAAGCTGAAGGTGAGGAAGAAGAAACTGAAGGTGAGAAAGAGGAAGCTGAAGGTGAGGAAAATCAAACTGAAGGTGAGGAAGAAGCTGAAAGTGAGGAAAATTAAGCTGAAGGTGAGGAAGAAGAAGCTGAAGGTGAGGAATAGGAAGCTGAAAGTGAGGAGAATTAAGCTGAAGGTGAGGAAGAGGACGCTGAAGGTGAGGAAGAAGAAGCTGAAGCTGCCCCACAGTCACTTAACATTACACTAATATTAAGACTCTTAGTCTTTAGGTGTTACATTAACACGCATTGGACTTCAGTAGTCTGTTTCTAAATTACATACTGTTAGATATAAGCATTCACCATCATCTCGCACATATAGGTGAAGCAGGATGATAACCTACTGTTTTAAAATATAAAAAGGTTTGCCCCCTCACCATTTTTCACCGCCCCCTCAGTTACTTCATCCTGGTATCTGGACTGGTACATGTAGCCTGTGGTTTCAGACGTGAAGCCAACGCAAAAGGTCCGTAAACCGCAGCAGGAGGCGACTCCACTGGATGCAAAGTAAGTAAGATTCTATAGAAGTCTATGAGAGAAGCAGCCCCCTGTAAACTATAACTTCACAACACATTTTCACAATGAGTTTATAATCTGAATCTCTAGTTTAAAGTATTAAGTTAGCACAGCCTGATGTTCATTAGGTAAATTAAGGCAATATTTTGAGAAAAACTAGACATTAAAGCAGGGTGAGGTTTAGGGCGATCTATTTAGAATTATGGAAACTAAAATAAACAAAAAGCAATTCACAAATGTAAAGTAATAATAGAGAGACGACAGTACAACTATGACCCCAAGTAAATTGCATAACATAGTTTTTCCTCATTTTGAAGGAGGAAGCTGAAGCTGAAGAAGAGGTAGCTGAAAGTGAGGAAAATTAAGCTGAACGTGAGGAAAATGAAGTAAAGCATTCCCACTAATTATGTTTCTAATAATTCAACATGTTTTGATTCCTACTGATTTAAGAGTGCATTTCGACTAAAAATCCACGTTTAAAATATTGTGTAATTGGAAAATATTTGGATTCTGAACTGGTTAAACAAGATAGAAGGTACATTCGGCTATACATCTGTTTGTATTCAAATATATGAGGGATTTACGTGCTTTTAAGTCAACCAATGCCGTTAATATGTGAACACACAGGTTATAAACACGTATGGCCGTTTTACAGACGTTATTCAAGATGCTACATCTGCTGTGAGCGTGCGCATATCATCACAACATTATTTTATTATCACCAGAAAATCTGTAACACCGCACTCGACAAGAGGCAGCATCCCGTGCCAACAAACACACAAGAGTGAAGAGTCCAAAATGGAGTAACGCTGAAGACAGTCGTCAGGAACGCCGCTGAATGTAATAACACATTCAAACACAAATTGCTCGGTCGCAGGTGAAAATTAAGAATTGTAGCACCATCTAAGAAGACGCCGTCTTTTTCCTGCTGTCGAGCTAGCTGCGCAAAAACAGGTAACCACAGGCAACTAGCTGGACTCTGGAGCTAGCCCGGTTAGCAGTAGCGGCTAATGCTAATGTTAGCAACCTTTGTATCAGCTGTTAAGCAAGACTTGATGCCATGATTAACTGTCAAGAAATCATAAGCGTAAAGCATGTTATTGCAATTTCTAATTAGTATTCTGTGTAAAAAAAAAAAATTGCTTCATTGTCTGTACGATAGCTAAGTTTGCTAACGTTAGCTGCATTGTTTTCGATGCTAATTTGAATGGTGTGCTAACAACTGTCACGAGCGCAGAACGAGCTAGCTTACGGTTGTCTTTCAACAGTTAACTCATGACTGTGCTTGTTACACTTTGTGTTTCTGTGTAAGGGTACCTTATCTTTTTTAAATGATCTTCATATTTCCTTCTCGCGTGAGAAGGAAACGCTAAATAGGCCAACCCTTTCATTCAATTTTAAATATGGCCTAGTCCGGAAGAGTAACGGTATGCTAAATTACATTAGCTTTAAACGGACTCTGACAGTGTACCAGCCGAGATAATTCTTGTATAAATCCAACATTTACTTGTGCATTTAAAAGCTTTGGGCCTCTGTTTATTCAAATAGTGATTATTGTTTTGCTGATGAGCCGTCTACCTAAGTTGCAGTAGGAGTCATGGGTGTTGAGGTATTTTTTTTTTTTTTTTGCAACAGTCTCATGAATGATATAAATGTCTAAACATACACACAGACACTGATAGTCTTTACAGGGGCCCGACTTGCATTTATCAGTTTTAGTCTTAAGGTGGTAACTTTTTTGACAATCCCGGTTCTTATGGTCTGTGCGGGGTGTTCACTGATTTGTGTTTTTCTTGTTGCAGTGAAGAATGGAGCCATCAGAGCAGTCCGGCCCAGACTCGGTCTCTCAGGATGTTAACCCTGTGTTTCTGCAGCAGCTCAGAGAGCTGGACATCCCAGAGGAGGCGGCAAAACAGGTATGAGCTTGTTTCAGCATTATGTATGTAAAGAAAGATGACTAAACTGACGTGGCACTTGACCTGGTGTTGTGACAAACCTGTTTACAGTCCAATGGCACCTAGCTTGTTGTGTAAGATGAACTTAGGTCATGGCTTTTTTGGGATTAGGACTAGGTAGTATTTTGAAATGCCTGACTGATTCCAGTTCTTTGATTTAGATGACATTGCTAAATCAGGCTGTGTCTAGGCTTGTCTTTGTTATTCAGGATAATGATTTATTTGATTTGTTTTGCCTGCATCCAACCACCATTTAATTGAAAATCCAAAGTAATACTTAACACTTGTTGAAAAACATAAAAGATGATGTCTTTTAGAATTTATGTGTTGCTCAGTCTATTGTCCCTCAGCCAAAATGATGGCAGATATGAACATATTATAGTCACTGCTTAGATCTCTGACCCTTTGTTGTATTTCTCACCTCTCCAGGCACTTCTGCACACTCGGAACGTGTCTGCCGAGGAGGCTGCCATGTACTACTACAACAAGCTGGAGAATGAGGTGCCCATAAGCTAGCCTTAGTCCCCACAGGTACACCTTGGTACATTAGACCTTGTGGAGTTTGTCCAAAGCCAAATCTCAGTGTCTCCTTTTGTGTGCTCTGACCCTCAGGAGGAGGGAGATGATGACCTCATTTTCAAGATGGTGTTTGTTGTGAACATGGACCTCGCCATGGGTGTTGGAAAGGTAAGTACAGTTCTACATTGGACATGTGCACTGTTCTGATACACAAGCTGTCACAAAGAGAGTGTTTTCCTATATTTAACAATATCTTAGTCATCGCTGCTCCTCTGACAACTTTTTTCATCAAGCTTACGTTTGAGCTCCCAAGGCTATATTTAATAACTCCTGTCTCTGGTTTCACAGATAAGGCTGCTTTGTCTCTTTTTTAATTTGCTTTCCTCTGGAATTTTCCAGGAGTAATGTATGCTCATGTTAGCTGCTCTGAAAAATTGTGATAGAATTGGTTAATGTATATATCTTTAGGTAGAGTTTGCTTTTCAATAAATAAAGTGATTATTTTTAATGCAGTGTCTTTTTCATTTTCCACGTGTAACTTTATTGAACTACAACAGATAGATGCCATTTTCAGAACAGCTTATAAAGTTAAGGTGTAAACTAAGCGCGCTGTTTGTGCAGGTGGCCGCCCAAGTTGGCCATGCAGCTGTGGGTTTGTACCAGGCTCTCCAGGAGAAGAACAGCTGGAGGGAGATGGCATGGAAGTGGGACCACAGTGGGTAAGGCTTGTACAACATTTAAGTAGGGAAGGGATGCATGATAAGTAATGCATTTAAAGTTTACACTGAGCCATGATATAATTTCTGGGGGATAAGGTCCAGTAATTTAGGTTAAAATGCAGACTTTGACGATCAATGCAAAATACAAACGTGGGGGGTCCATTTCTACATCACATGAGGTACCCTGCTAACACGAATCCCATGAAAATAGGGCTTGAGTGTCCATTCATTTAATAATTAAAGCAAAGCATTAGAGTTGCAAGGATTGAACTTTAAAAACAATTAACAGTAGTCATTTTAAAAGGCCTTAGAAGTGTGACAAGGAAAATGAGTGTCCATATCTAAAGCTCTGCTATCATCAACAAAACAGACTTTATTTCAGGAGGAGCAAGCAAGTTCTGACTGCTGTTTATATAAATCCAAAATGTTACTCCAATAACGCTCCAATTCCTGAAGTCTTTCCACATATGATGTAATCTCATTTTTTTTCAGAAGGTTTTCTTAAACACTCTTCACCCTTACTCTCTTGAATTAAAGAAATGTAATCCTTAAACTGGGTCAGGACGGCTGTGCTACTTTTGCTTCTTTTTTTTGCTCCTGTCATTGCTCCACTGTGTGTGTGTTTTCTGGCATCGCTACTGGCTCTCTTCTTATTGGTTGATCCATTATGTACTTTGTAGAAAGAGCTTCAAAAAGCCTTTATTACGATGTTAAATAATTTAATAAATTTGTGTTATCATTAGTGATGATTAAGTAAATGTGCATGATGTTGATACAGAGCCAAGAAGGTGGTGGTCCAGGGCACCAATGTGGCTCATCTACTGGAGCTGCAGGCCCTAGCCATGAGCCTCAGCCTGCCCACTTACCTGGTCCAGGATGCAGGGCTTACCCAGGTGAGGGATGAAGGCCATTTAAAATGTAACCTTGTGTGTTAATGTCTTTTGAAGGCACCAGTAGTCTTGACCAAAATATTTTCACATTATTTGAATGTCAGTACTGGTCATTGCCTTGGCATGAAGACGTTTGACAATCTCATCACTATAGTAACCTCTCTCTGTGGCAGGTGGAGTCTGGGTCCCGCACGGTCCTGGCCATCATGGGTGAGGAGGACATGGTGAACAATGTCACTGGGAGCCTGAAGCTGCTCTGAGGGGCTCTAACCCACAGTGGGGGAGGCATGACCCTGCAGTGCCACAGTGCAATCAGCAGAGGGCAGCATTTCCCAACGCCACAGAGAGTCTTGGCATGCAAGAGTGTTACAACCTTAAAAAGAACTGAAGGAGCGGGGGAATGTCCCAACACCAGAAAACAAACACTCTCAGCCATTTGTTTCCCTTTCATTCTTTGTCTGAGCCGCTTAGTCTGCGGTTGGGAGCAGGAGGGGAGAGACACCGGTTCTTCACAGGGGAATGAGATGAGGGCAGTCTCTTCCTGGTGACCTTTTTCTTTTTTTATTCAGGTCACCTACTTAAAAGAGTCTTAATATCTTAATCTGTTTTCAAACCATCTTGTCTTTTGTCCAGTTTCAGTTATGGCAAGTCAAATTAAGTATTTTTGGTGAATGACAAATATTGTTATTATGCTTATTCAATGGGCGGTGTACTGTAGCCTAATACATATTGTAATTATAATTATACCCATAGCACATTTAGAATTTCCCAGTTGGATCCACTGCTCTTAAGTGATGGGTAACTTATTAACGGATATGTGAACACTCATTTCTGATGTTTAAATAATAGTGTGTGTATGCAACTTCTCCCAAAGATCCCTATCCTCTAGACTTAATAACATTACATGTTATTGATAAATGGCTTTATTTTGAATACATATTCCTATTAGGGCCATATACTGTATAATCTGTGGTGTGCCATCCTAAAGAGTACGCACAATTACTGGACTTTGTTGTATTGTATTTTTTTCTTTATGCAAAAGGGTAAAAAGTTCCTGAGTTACAGTATAGGGAAATAATGTTAGAATTTGTTGGTGGGCGAACCAAAATGTCATGTAGTTTATAGGTTTGTGCTGAGCCTGACTTAATGCACTCGGGCTGCCTGTCACAGAAAGTTTACAATTGTAAAGTGGATCAACCTACTGCTTGAGAAGAACGCAGGTGATTGTGCGAATGACAACTGTTACAGACTTGGTGAATATCCTTGCACACTAATAATCTTAATACACAAAGAATGATGTTTGAGCTGTTGCGTGTTTATGTTTTCACTAACATATATTTGTGGGCATGAGCTGCCACTCCCTGAATTCTTAGTTTACTTAATGTCAAAGATTTATTTGTAACAGAAATGTTTTTAAAAAATGGCAGTCATGCATGCAATATGAGATGTATATTTGAACAAAACATTGGAATCCCAAAGTCAATTTTAGTCACACATCCACACTTTGATACCTCCTGTGTTATACAAAAAATTCTGTGAGTGCTTCAGAGTATGGAGACAATAAAAATGCCTCTAGATTAAATCACAAGCAGCCTGGATCGTGTTTTTACCATACAGACTCGGACATGCAGACTGTGCATACGAGAAGAGATTTGCTTGAGTTATGGCAGTGAAAGCAGTGTGGGGGAGGGTTGAACACAGCCATGTTGCAGTGCTCTGCCGTTTGGACTGGCCATATGACATTGCTGTTTCACCGCAGTAACAATGGCAGTATTGTTAAATGTGGCCAGACCCTATCATGGCAGTCTGACTGCTAAACTTGTAAACTCCCCTTCAATTATTTACCCCATGACGTTTCCTCGGAAATCATTCTAGTTGCCGTTTTTAGAAAGGGAAACAACCAAAGAAAATGCTGTAAAAAGGACAGGAAAGTTGATATTTATTCAAGGAAACGGATACCCATATGTATATTGGTCAAAAGAAAACAGAGGTTTATTCGGTTATATCCTGCTTTATCGGTTCGCATGGGACAAAGCAATATAATTCACCGATTATTCAAAAGATACATTTTCGTTACAAATGTGTAGACTTGCTTCAAATACATGGCAGTTTTCACAAGAGGAAAGATTCAAATACACCATATTTGCGTCATAATTCCATATTAGAGTATAATTTTGATGTCAGTATTGCAAACGTTTTTATGTCGAGCCTAGAGTTGTAATACTAATCGGAAATCCGCGACAATAGGCTCCTAATGTTATACATCTATATCACTGCTTTGTACGGCCTCAACATTCATTTCCTCATATATCCTCATATCCAGCCTTACATAAACTTCCGAAAACCGTCTCATAATTCTGCTTTATGCTGTCAAAAGTCTTAATCCATTTTAATGTGGAAGCCCCACACCCGCAATATAACAATTTTTATTATTCTGCTGTCTAATTTCATCGTCTCCAGACCACTGCAACAAATGACGTTGGCATTCATCACCACAGCCAATCAAAGTCGACCCTCTCACCGAGTGTCATGACATGACAAGAAACCATCGCGTCATTGTAACCATTTGAAGAATCGGAATCAGTTTTATTGCCAATAAGGTTCTCACATAGCAGGGATTTGTCTCGGTTTATTAGGGAATAACAATAAAGGGCGAACGTCAAAGCAGGAACTGGGTCAAGGATCATAAATGAAGACGTACGGAAATATATAAGACAGTGTGTACGATATGACTTACGGAACTCTGCAAGATTATGCAAAGTTTAAACCATAACTGTTTTAGATATCGCTGTTCAAGTCAAAAATGTCTTTATTCACTTGAATCTATTGAAAATGGTGTCTCTGTTTGACGCTTTGTTTGTATGGCAATCTATATAAAATACTAATTCTATGCTTATGAGGGCAATAGTACGATTCAACAAAGAACAAGGACTGCGTCCCAATTTTCTTTCTGTAATGGTAACATCAAACCAAACATTTCGCTCGTTTTGCGCCCATTGTTCGGGTATAACTCCAGGCAATGTTTAGCTTTATACTGACAGAGGTATTTTCGTTCTGACGGTCATTTTTTCTCCGTCTGCCAAGTGTGGGAAGAGACTGATTTCAGCAGCGGGAACAAAAGTAGGAGGGACCAGTAATAAGGAGGTGCAACCCAGGAGCACTGGTCAATTTCCCTGTCCAACCCCTTACCAGATGCTACCAGAGCGACACCTCATACTCCATTCATCTGACATTCCGGTAGGTGGGGCTGACCCAGTGGGCTAACCCTGCCTCAGGTGTCCCTGGAAGTGGGCCCCAGAGACCCCGTGTAGCTAACGCTTGCTACTATATATTAGTGTAAGAGCTCCTTCCACGGTAGATTGATGAATGTAACCCTCAAATAAAAGCCATTAATCCCTCTAACGAATTGAAATCAACTCCACGCCATTGGAATTTAATAACGAGCATTTCCCGAAACTTCGAAGATACAAATCCCCTGTTCGGTGTAAAATTATCCCGAATCCAGCCACTCTCTCTCGTTCTTCTGCGTGTACGCCACCAGTATACACATATCATAATGCTTCTGAATTTTCGCACCCCTCCCCAAAGCAGTGCCCGCCCCTTTCTACGTAGTTGAAGAAAAAAAAACTTATGGACGCTGTAATTTACCAAAGACTAACACGTGTAACATGATTGACACATTTCTGGCGAATAATCTGCGAGAGGCGGGATATCGCGACAAGGCCCGCCCAAGGAGAGAGCCCCTGCACGGTCGCCAGGGAAACCCCGTTGCGTGGTTGTGTGTCAGTTTCGCTGGGACCCGCGGTCGATGCCGGCGAGGAGGGGGATGGGCGCCTCGGCGAATGTAAGGACCCGAGACAGAATCAGAGCCCTGTATCACATACAGCAGCATATACCCCATTATAAATAGCGACTGTAAATATATAAAACACTAAAATAAATGGATTTATTCAACGGGGATCTATAATAGACACTCAATGGATGCAGTGCACCTGAACAGGACAGGGAATTTAACTTTCCGCCTTTGCGTGGGAAACACTGAGAAGTTTGTTTTCTACCCCTGGAGAGGAAGCTACTTTTGAGGGCAAAGGATACAGGAGACTCCGAGGCCGGACTACAGGCCTACTGGTCTGGTTGGATTTGATGTTGGGATACTCTAAGGACTTCCTACTGTACATGAACTTGCCTTGCTTGTACAAGTTTGGAATGCCTCTTTAGGTGAGTACTTTTAACCGTTATTTTTTTCTAAATCACCAGCTATATGGGGAGACAGTAACATAAATATAATAGTCACGCACTGACCATGTTTTTATCAACCAAACATAGCTATGAAGCTAACCAACTTAGCTAGCTCACTACTTAGCGTCCTAGTAAGAATATTAAAACAAGTTGGTTGGCCCCACTATCTTTTCACTTTCAAGTGGCTTGCTTGCCTGGCTGTAAAGCTCCTCACATAAATGGTGTGCTTTGCAGGGCTGCTCTTGCTTGTGTCTGGACCTATCTTCCTTGGCTTTCTGATCAGCTCCTCGTGTTGTTTTTGATAGCTAGCCTGTTAAGCCTAGAAATCCACCTCATAAGTAGTTAAAAAATGCCCAGTGCTAAAACATTATTTCATGTCACCACAGCTCTCAACAGCATTCTGCAAGTTTTCCGGAGTTTGACTCGTGTGACGTTAATTCCATTCGGGGTGCCTTCAGTTCATCGCTTTTGTCAGAAGCGTTTGCTTTATGAAATTGTAACATTTTAAGTTCATGATGTTCTCAGTTCTATACCAGGGATGAACCAGTCATGCAGGGCTGTCGTTTTCGGGCCAATGTTTGCCCAAACAACACTATAACCTTTAAACTGGTGTCATCTTGAAGCAATAATAAATAAACCATGGCTAGATGAGGAAGTTTAAATATTATGTGGCTTAACACACTCTTACGCTACACAGTGAAAACAACACAAGCAGTTTTGGGTACTTTTGTCGTGTTTGTTGCATAGTGTTATGAGGCTAAAATAGACCAACACAACCTCTATGGGCTAGGAAGTTAGGAATCACACTGCTTAAGGTAACATGCAAACTAGTTTTATTACATCCAAAAACTATTTGTTGCATGGATCCTTTTATAGCAGTGTGTTAAATGTTGGTGTGAGAACACAAAACTGTCGAGTGTTTTAACAGTTACCCACGACACAAGTAGCAATTTCATCGGTAATGACGACTCATGTTAGCTAAGCAACCAGCTGCTGTGTTGGTTAACGTTAGCAGACAAGCCATAGGCAACAATTGCTACACTAGCCTTTTAGCTAACTTTTTGGATGTTTTCCAGATGATTGTGTCCTTATTTTGAACCATTACTTCACAGCACGCGCACAGAAGAATCCCTCTGTGATGTATAATTCCGTAATTATGTATCGTTTCTGACTGGATTTATGTCCTGAAACGTTTACTTTTATGAAAAAAACATGGTGCCTGCATCATGGTGGTGTTCGAACGTTACATCACGTTAACATTCGACGTTGGCAACATTCTAACCTCGCTCAGGCGCGTGAATCAAGCTTAAAGCTCGGTTATGTTTTCTCTATTTGTATGTTATTTCTCCCCGGCAATCACAAAACCAGCAGATCTGTTGGGTAGTGACTTGCTGTTCTTCACCTCCCCCACCTACCAACCCCCAGCCTCGGTGGCGGTTAAGAGAAATGGGTGGTATTTTAGAGGGGAGCTCTTGTTTCCTTTTTTTAGACTCCATTTTTTATTTCTAACGTGTGAGTTACTGTGAGTTGTATTGCTGAGCATGACTGTAGCAATCACAAGTTTCGAGCACTTTGTAGGACCCATGTTTTCAAACACAATTTCGTTGCTCGACAATTCAGATCGCTTCTGAAGTGCTCCATTCACGTGTACACCTCTATTAGGCTGCTTTAAGGGTCAAAACTCGGCCTCACGGTTACATACGTCTCGTCATTTTCACAATGTAGTTTATTTAACCTTAAATTAAACTAACGGGGGGATTGGAGCTAGCGAAGACCAGAGTTAACATGTGATATAGGAAAATGCTGAGTTATTATAAAGCACCGTTTCCCTTATGTTATGTGTTTCTGCAATGTTTTTAATTCATGAGGACCCCGCGTTTCCTGAGCTCAAATGGCTGCCCCTACCCTCGCCTGAGTAGCAGTACTCCACTCAGCTGCACCACGTAGGCTCGCAGTGTGCTGCACTCGGAGTCCGAGCAGTGGACATAACAAGCACAGAGAAATAAGCTGTTATTTTGCTCTATAAGCCATGGTTAGGTCAATGAATGTGCCACCGGATGTATGACTGCAACCCTGTTGTGATATTTATATCTGACGTTTCACAAACTCAACTGGTTATACCCCCAGGCTTAAGTTATATCACATCATGTCATTTTCTTTCATCTTCTTCAATGTTTGAATATCACCAGATAACAAAATATGATGTATTCCAGCTTAATAATCACAAGCACATTTATGTTTCTTTTTTGTGTTTGGTTGTGCCCTAAAAGTACTATATTCAGTAATCAGATATTTTCAAACTAAATTTACTACTGGAAAATGTATCCATGTGGCTCCATGTACAGTGTGTTTTTCCCTGAGCTTGTTGTCGACCTTGCTTCACGAGGAGTACAAAGATTACACTCGTGCCCTGCTAGGAGTGTTCAGCCAGCCAGCGCCAAGTATTTGGATTGATCTTGATGTCTGTTGCAAGCCAGATTGCAGTGTGCCGAGCCTCGTTTTCATTGGTTGCGACTGGCATTCTCTGAATATACTTCACATCTTTTAATAGACTGTGTGGGCTGCTGCAGCCTGCAAACCTGGCCACTCAGAACCATTGGAAACATGAGCCCCTCCAGCACTCCCCCTGACCCTGGCCTGCCTTTATAACTCACCCTGCCACCCTGGGAAAGCTAAGAATGTGCTTGGCTGCTTGTCGCTGCTCTGTTGTGTACTGACCGGCCATGTTGATTTTCAAGACTTCTAAAGTGGGTTCACATTATGTTTTTTGAGTGAGGTAGAGCTATTCAGGGTGTTGAGTTACAACTATTCATGAAAGAGGACTGCCTACAAAAGCAGCCCTATACTTGTATGTGTGGATCTGTCTACAGGATGTGGACCCTTCTTTCCCAATATGGGCCTCTGAAACATTGGAGATGTGAGGAATGTGCAGACATTCAAGGTTAAGCCTGGCCCAGTTTTCTGTTTACTGAGGAAATAAAGTCTGTCTCTCTCATTCACATCCACTGAGCGGTTGCAAACCAAGAAATGTAATTGTTGGGCCATGGAAAGCACAATTAGAATAGGTGAGCGCTGTGGTCTGATGAGTCTGGATCAAATACCGTACAGATTGTAAACCCTGGTTTGTGTGTGTGTGTGCTTGTACAAGAGGGAGTGAAGCAGGATGTTGGCACATTTCCAAAAGAAGAAGACAGGATTCGGTCTCGCTGCAGACGGTTGGAGAAGCGAGGGAGCAGGGGGAGCAAGTGTGTGAGGAATAGGAATAGAGAGGGGGAAAACCCTGTCCTTTTAACGTACCATTTGCATGCTGATAGCACTCTGTATCATTACATGGAGGGCAGGTGTAGCTATTGATATGTTAATACGGCTTCATGTGTGTGCCTATGTGACTATATCTTCCAAGCTAGTATTGTGGCTCTACATCTGTATGGAAATATTTACAAATGTAAGCAGCAGTCTAATGTATTCTGTCCCCAAATTGCTTTTTCTTCTTCTATATAAAAAATGAAAAATATTATGATTAAACACCCCTATAATTATATGTCTTATAGTCTTTGCATTTGAAGAGTAACATGTGTAACACTCTTTCTTCTGTTGACTGGAGAGACCTTCTGTATTTCCTTTTAAACTCCACAGTCCATTTATCTCCCCTCTCTGTCGCTTCCACTCTGCAGCTGCTCTGTGTTGTGTGGCTCTCCGCCTTGCACAAGGGGGTTAAAAACAAATCGCTCTGACGCCTGCCTCAGCGCTACGTTCCTATTGGTGCAGGAGCTCTGGAGCTGCTCCAATGGGGCGCTGTGTTTCCTCGGCACTGGGGGAGCAGTGTTGCAGAGGGCTGTGCTGGTTAATTCTGTTTTGTGCCGAGGAGCAATGCTTCTTGGGAGAATAATGGAGGAGGAGGAGGTGGCTGGGGGAAAAAAACAAGGCAGAAAGGGGGGTGAGGCAGGCAATCTACGTAATCATCTCTCTCTCTCTCTCTCTCTCTCTCTCTCTCTCTCTCTCTCTCTCTCTCTCTCTCTCTCTCTCTCTCTCTCTCTCTTTTGCTCTCTCTCCTCCTCTCCCTCTCCTGATCTTGTTTTATGTTTTGTCCTTCATTTCCTCTTCTTTCTCTCACTGTTATGCCGCCTGTCCTGCTTTCTTGTCATACTTGGCTGAGCGTATAGCAGGAAAAAAAGCTCACCCATATTCAGAGTTTCTGTCTCTCCACCTTTTGAACTGCAGGCAGCCATTTTAGGCTTCACCACATTAACTCTCCCTCTCTTTTCCTTTCCCACCAATTTCCCTGGTCCTGCCTGCCCCTTTCTTTTAATGAAACTAGGCAGAGCATTAATAAAGGAGACCAAATAATGGTCAATTAAAATACCTAAATGCTTTGTGTGAATTAGGTGAAACCAAGATTGCAAAATCCACACACATTTCTCAGTGTGTTTGTTCAGAGGGTGTTGTCAGGCAGGGAACGAGAGAACAAATAAGGAGCAGGGTAGAAGAAAAACAACCAAGAAAGCTTTCTGCACCAAAGTCAAGCCACTCGACACCGACCCGCTTACAGCTGCCCTGTTTTGTAATGCACAGCGGCAGTGCTAAAAACAAAAGGGGGAACGAATGGCTGGTGCCAGGTTTTTCCTGTTCATAAGCGCCTTGCTCTGTCACCTTGAACAAATGGTTCCTGTTGGGAAGAGTGAGGTGGGAGTTTTTCTTTTTGTAAACAGGCTTTATCTTGGCCATTCACATGCTTTTAAAAGATTTGGTTTAAAAATAGAGCACCTTCTCTAAACCCTTTGAACCTTTGAGGTTTGTTCCTTGCTGAAGCTTGAACATTGTTTTGTTCAGACTTTCCCCACAATTTTGGTTGCGTTACTTCAAGACCTTTTGTGTTTTTTGTGTCCCTTTCATACACTCAACACTGTCAGAGCGAGACAGTATAAGCTCCACAGCAGTTCAAAATGGCCCCCAATCCTCCGTGTGTGTTTTTCCTTTGAGTGACACCTTGCAATCCTGCATTGGTTAGTCTCACATATGTGTTGTGCTGTAAATGTTGTCACGAGGTGGAGCCAGGGCAAGCCCTTGTGTCGCTTGGATAAGACTCCCAGCCAAAAGAGGAAATGGAAATGTCATGTAAATGTGTTTGTCATGCAGTGTGAACTAGTGGTGAGAGACAGAGGCTATCTCTGGTTTATGTTTGGAGCTTATCTAACAACAAGATGGCTGTTTAGGGCTTCATGCCTCTGCTCCACTGCTTTTAACAAAACATTCCTCCCCAAATTTGGGTATAGACATGTCTTACACAGACTACTGCCACTGTGAAGTCTGGGTGTGATTAAATGTAACATGCTAACCTCAATCAGGTGCACAACAGGGAATAGTTACCTTTTGACGTTAACATATATGTTGTTTATGTCCCTTTAAGTCCCTCAGAAGTCTTTGTTAGGATCCTTAATTAATTCCAAAGAAGCAGCCTGTTTTTAATTTAGTTTTACAGGGAAACAGAGGCATGTCGGAAAGAGGCACAAACAGGCAGCAGTATTTTTGTCTCTTTCCTCCTCTTCATTACTGAGTAGCTGGCTTGTTTGCCCAGAAACAGATGTTTCAGATGTTCGTGGTTTGATTTTGTGTCATGCTGACCCGGCTGTTTACTACTCTCTCCCACACCCCTCTGATATTACCTACTTGGGCTTTGTTCTCCATTGTGTGTCTCTCATGCCAAGTCTGTTCCCGGTACATTCAGACAGGCTGTGTTAATGGTGAGCCACTCTGCACTCCCAGTATGCTCGACCGCACAGCATGACAACAGCAACATCGCTGCTTGGGTTGAAGTATAATCCAGTAAGGGTGTAACAATTTATTGACACACTTCAGTACTCCGATATTATGTTTTGTGATCATGTATCAATTCTCAAAAAACCTGTATCTATTTTTCATTGTGTACGTGCAAAGATTCATGGCAGGGTTTTTTATTTTGTGCTCGAGCATGTAGACAAAAACACAGGTCTATAAAACCATCACAAAGACTCACAGAAGCTGATATAATTTAATGTTGCCTTGCTTATATTATCACAGTTTATTGCAACATATTCACGGATAGCTCCTGTATTACATTGTATCATATTGCCAGATTCTTGCTTAATACACTTGCTTATACTCAGTGTGGATACAACTCAGTCACAGGCCCTTTGAAATATATAGTTTACATTTTTTTTTACAGTAGGGCCAGATGTTTGCATCATTCTTCATCCGTCCTTCTTTTACCCCCACATCTCCAGCATGTGAAGACTAAGCCTTGTTGTTTAGATTTTGTGCAGTTGCCTGAACAGTTGGCTGATGCCTCAATCTGATCGCAGCTTGCTCCAGGAGTGCTTTCCACTGGCACTGCAGCAGCCATGTCTGTTTTAGACACCGCCTGTGCAATGTAATTGTAGCTAAGGTCTGTGATTGTGCAGCTGGAAACATTCTGTCCCACTGCATGACATTATTGTTTTACTTAGCCTATTTCATAGTGAAGGTGGTGATAGAATGCTTCTTTAAAAGCATTGTTGTTTTAGTGTCTTAGTGCATCTTTTTGGCTGACTGCTGGGGTCAGCCCTACGCATTGTCTGTATGTTAGTGAGTGAGTGATGGTACTTTCACAGCCATAGAGGGAGAGAGAGTTGTGACATCGCAATTGTGGATCATGGAGCATAATGGACCTCCACTGACGTGACTCTGTCTTTACGGCTCTGGATACTTTGTTCGGGGAGTATGCAGGGCTGCTCGTCCGCTGTCCTCACCTACGTCCGCAGCACGCACCTGCTTTCAAGCACGTTGTCATCGGCCTCAAGGACAGTCCTTGTAACACATTGCCCACAAAAGCGCACATTGACCTGATGCGGTCAGCCACATACGAGGTTTTGACCTAGTCTTGTTTGTCATCTGTGATCATCTTTTATTTTCGACTTGGTGGTTCTCACCCTGTGTCACTATGACAATGGACATGAGCCCATAGGAGTGCCATAAAAAAGGAAAACCTTTTGAAAGAAACTAGGGATAGACCGATATTCGGCATTTTGACGCATATCGGCATCGGCCATTTTTATGTTTATTTATTTATTCAATTTAAAACTGGGTTATTTTGGCTCTGATGCATATGCTTAAAGGCATTTAAACAGAGTTAAGTGTTGGAGTTTGTATTATTCAAAATTTTGACGCCAATATTTTCACTTTTACTGCAAATGAATATCGGCTTCAAGTATCGGTTATCGGCCTCCTTGACTACTAATAATCGGTATCGGCCCTGAAAAAACCATATCGGTCTATCTCTAAAAGACACCAAAAGTGGAAATAAAACAAGCAAAAAATAAAAGAGTAACATTAGGAGGGGAATAAATAAATATAACATAAAATCACGTGTATTCAATTTTATACTTCTAAAATCTAGTCTATTTATTCTTTATTTTTGATATAATTTCATTAATATATTTGTATCCCTGTATTTTCCTAATTCTTTTCTATATTGCTTCTCCCAGTCCTCAGAAGGCTAAGTTGTCAAAAAATGTCAGGTCCTTCTGCCAGGCACTTATGACATTGTATTAAAAATTCATAAATAAACAAAAACTCTAAATATACCAAAAAAATATGTGCATATTTGACAAATTCCTTTTTTGTGGGACTCAATAAATGGAAGCCATTATTATCTTTCTTAGAATTTACAAATATAGGCTACATCATAGATGTATAAATACCTGTGCTGAAAGCCAGTTTTTGGTTATACAATCTTGTTATGGAGCTGTGTGTTATGACATATGAAGCAGACTATTAGTGGGTGTTCAGATATTGAGTATAACGTCTTTTGTGTCTGCATGATTTTACCTCGTTGTGATATTATAAATTGTGTTTGGGTGTGTGTGAAATAAGATCTACAATGTGCTTTGCTTTCCCCTTTGCCACATATCCTGTTGGTCTTAAAGCCAGGCTCTATTGATTTGCCTGTTTTTCATCTTCAATTTCCTCCTGCTGTAGCTCAGAGAGTGCAGCTCGACCTGCGCAGTGCTGGGGAACGGCAGATATATTCATATCCTGCCTTGTACAGCAAGCATGTGTGCGGGGGCAGACTGAGGGGGCTGGTGTAATCTCACTGGACTGGATGTGTTGTGGAGGCTTGGCAAGGCACAGGTGGACACTCTGCGAGCATGGACATGATGTTCAAAGCCAAATTGTTTATCGGTGTCCATCTATGTGTGTGTAAAAACCCTCCTAGCGGTCTCCTCGAAGCTAAATGTTGAAAAGACATCGTGTCATCAAGTAAACCGCTTTGCCATCACCCAATCATAGCTTGCAAGCATAATGTGGTAGCTATTGTCATGGCTGCTGAAACCGAGATGAACAATAAATATGTTAAGCTGAATATGTTTTATCAAAATAATATCAAACCCGTATTTCCATATCTGCCTGTTGTTTTGTCCCAGCAAAGTAAGCACAAAAAGGAAGGTGATAATATTGGCTTTCAGTGGTGTGAGGATGTATGTTTATATAGCAGCCCAGTTCTTGCTCTACTACTGCAATTTTCTAGAGGATGTGACTTGTCTTTTAATGTTACATAAAGAAAGTTAATATACTAAAAGTAATGTAATACTTCAAATTAAAGGCCTTCAAGTTTCTTATTTGTTAAAATTACACTGTGTATATTGGAAATGGTAAATGGACTGTTCTTATGACTGGTCCTCTGACTGCTAAAGCACTTAATAAAACACTTTTGTGTTAGAAATCTGTTTCTATGACACCATTATGTTGTTGCGATGTCACAAGGGCCTGCAAGCTAAGCTTGTGTTAGTGATGCAAGTTGGTTTTAAGGCTAGGATTCTTTCATTTTGTCATCATGAACAAGGTTTTTAGTAGGAGCAGAATTGTATGTGGTGGTCTCCTCCTCTACAAAGCAGACAGTAAACTTCACTTAAACCTGAAAAACTTCTAAAAGCACTTTCAGGTTAAAACTCTGTGACACTGACTTGTACATTAAGAAAGTTGCCAGTCTGCAAGTTTTAGTTTATTTCTGCTTTGTAATAGGATATAAGGTCAATCCATATAAATAAGAAAATGTCTATCAACGTAAATAATCATGATCCCCTTTGGAGATCCACTGTCTCCCACAGGATTTCTTGTGACTATGGCAGGTGAACTCCTAACCCTACATTTTAAAGTTAAATGGAACAATCTGGTGCACTTTAAGACCAAAATTAAGAGGCTATGAAATGTGTTCTCTTGTCAACAAATTGGTTGTATAGATACGAATGGTGATGACACAGTAAACAAGACAGAATTTAACATCGTTCACCAATGGTCAAAACACAAATTCTACTAATTATAATAATAATAATCATTAATAACTTCTGCAGTAATGGTATCCGTTTGCTGTCATACATTGATAATGATAAAAAGAAAAAGAAAAAAATTGTGATAACTTTCTATTCTGCAATATTTGTTTTCTTTGTAAGCATTATTTTGAGCATGCAACACGCAGGCCACCAGTATACTGCAAACACAACTTGTCTTAAAGGATGCTATTGAAACAGTGAGCCAATACCAGTTAAACTGCTACAAAGTCTAGTCACTTTTTTTCATTGCATCTTCTGCAGAATCATTTGTGGAGGTTCAGTGGAAGTGGAAATTTACCCAATTTCTACTTAGTCGGTGCCATTTAAGCATTGTCTTGTCTTTGGAGCTTCAAAAGAGCACTTAAGATATAGAGCCTGAGTAGATGTTTTGCCTAGTTTCCAGTAAGAAACAGGTATAAGAGTTGTATTGATCTTCTCATCTAACTCTCGTCAAGCAAGCGAATAGTGTATTTCTCCAAAAGTAGAACTACTCCATTAATAATAGAGCAGATGCAGACAAAAGGTAAATTATCAGCACTAACGTTCAGATGTCCTTTGTGATCACTGGGCCAGTGGAGGAATGTACTGAATGACACGCTGCCTAGGGCATTTTTTCCTCGTCTATTGCTTTACCTTACTTTGAAGTTTCCCACTGGGGACTGAAGTTCTCTGTGAGTTTACTTTGAAATGAGTGTGCTCATGTACATGCTACCATTTGATTTCTTCTTTCAACTTCAGAGAGGTGGGTGGAGGTCCAGTTGTATTGCTTAAGTGTGTGCATCAGGATATTTTTTTCAACTGATTTCTGTATAGTTTTAGCCCTGTGTTTTGTTTTTTGTTTATCTGGAAAATAACTCTTCACTGAAGTTCTGCTCTGTTGTTGTCAATAGCTACGACATGCTACGAAGGGCTCTCCCAAAATACTAAATCTATAAGTTTGGATGTTAAAAAGATTCTGATTCAACCAAGTTTCAATTGGTCGGTTATTTGCAGAAAAACAGAAAAAAATCTCCACCCAGGAGTCGTAACTTGTCTCTCTGTAGTGCTAGCAGCAAACCCTTCCGTTTCACCTCTCTTACTACCTCAGATGCCGGCTCAGCGGTGGATCAACTTGGCCCTGACCATTCCGCCAGAGGCGTAATAATCCCGCCTTGAACTAGCAGTGTATAAGGGGCTTCTGTTTAGCAGTTTGTTATGGGAAGTCTCTCCTGTTGGTGAACCGAAGAAAAGATTGAAGGTGTACTGCGGAGACAGTAAGACAAGTGCATATGTTCCATGTGTTGTTAGGTGGCAGTAGTCAGCAGAAAATGTACAGATAAACTCAGATTTAAGTGTAGCTGTTGCAAAAATGGCTGTGAATTTTGTTTGCTACACTGAGTGAATTAAGCACCTGTTTAATGCAACGTTACCACGACAACTCAGTAGGGCTGTGTTGGTAACTGCATGACTGCAATACTGCAGTTATGTGACGCCAACACCGGCATGGACCCAGTGATGTCGCAAGTTACACGTCCAGCGTCTCTGACGCATTAAGATCTAAAGGGACGTAGTAAAGTCACTATGCATGCATCCTAAGGACGCACCTCATCTTTCCATACAGAACGATACATTATGAACAACAAACTTCACAACAAAAATCACATTTATCAGTAAAAGAAACCTTGCTGTCAGAGCACTGCTGTTTCAACCCTCTGCGCATCTAATCGGCGCAGACAAGTAGTGTGTAGTCCTGTGACATGGTTGTTTAGCCGCAACAACAACAACTAGCCAGTCGCCGTGGATTTAATTTCAAGAATCAAGCATACAAACTTAGTAGTGGTTAATAAACTTGCTGTGTTCTCTCATGTCGATGATGTTTTACCATCTGGGGATGTGCTGTAGTGAAATAAACAAAACATACCGCGGCAGCAGGCCGGGGGGGGGCGGCAGTTAACAGCCAAGCGCAAGGGGGTGTTTTCACCGTGGTTAGAAAAATTCAGTACTGTTGCAGCACTTTAATTCACCATTATTTGCTAGTTAGCTTTTTAGCTGCTACAAGCCAGGCTAAAGTTAACTTTAGCCAAACCATCTAACCATTATGAAACTTCCGTTACACTGTTAAACTGTGCTTACTTACATTTTAAATCTCCTCTCTTTTTACCAGACAAATTTAGATCCTCCTGCTTGAGCCGTTAGCAAAGCTGTTGATGCTTGCTTGGTGCGTTTGCTTGTGAAATGAGTTGAGATCATCTTTTTGTGCTGTTGTTGACACCGTCAAAAATGTAATTTCTCTTTATGTAATGTCATCTCACGGTAAAGTCAAACCATTGCTTTGTGGCCCTAATGGTATCTAAAACATGTACTTGCTTTGACACTGCACATTGTTGTATTTTTGCATGTGTTATTTATACACTGGATGACAGAAATAATTTAAACAGCCTTCTCCTTGCCATTCTTTCACTACGCTGCTATTGGTGTTGCTTTGTTATTAAAATTATGGTAATAGAGATATGTTTTAATGTTGACCCAATAATGTGCTTTATAACTCACACTTTCTATAGGCACTGTATCTGTGTGTGCTGTAAAATAATATGTGTGTTATTTAATGCAAATGAAAGTGAAACGGAGTCTCTGTTCAGACAAGGCTTGTGCCTTTGAAGGGTTGTGCATATGCTCTGGATTAGTTTAACACCCAAGAGACACATTTAGATATTTAAGGATAATCAAACAGCTTGTTTTAGGACTGTACGATGCACATATGCCAGTGCTTAACAATGGCAGAGCTGTTGCTTGTTTAAAATAAAAGAAGAAGAGGGGACAGAGGGTAATGTGAGAGATGATAAGGGGGTGAGGGAGAGAGAGAGGTTTTGCTGTTCATTTTGTGTGTATGTCCCTCCCCCTTGGACTTGTCTCCAAAATGGCCTCTGTTCTAGTGGAAGTGAAAAGACTTTGTTGAGCCTGCCGGTAATTTGAGCCCGGTATTCATGGCCAGAGGAACGAACAAGGAAAGAAGGGAGGTGGTGGGGGAGGAGGAGGAGGAGGCGGAGGGAGAGAGGTAAAGAAAGGCTTTCCTTCTTCGTATGGAATTTACCTCCCTAGTTCACCGTCTGGCTCTTTTGGAAGAGGCCCAAATAGTGACTCCCTTTGTGAGTTGGGTAGGAGCGAGCTTGCTATTTTTGTGAGGCAGCGATCATCCACAGGGATAATAAACCGCCAGTGGTTTTTGAAAAGGCTCTGGATGGGGTACCATGGGATCTACTCCATGGCATCATGTCTAAGTATGTTACAAATTTGTATTAAACCTTTGCACCACCTTCATGCTCTTCTTCTTAGTGCGTTTATAGAGGAACAGTTCTACAATAACCCAAATCGACCATCCAATCTCTGCCTCTGTACATCCTCACCTCTATCTCTCTGTTCTCATGGAGGCCATTTGAGCTCTGCTTTTGTAATCAACAGCTAGCTGACATTTCTGTTGCTACCTACCAGAGTGTGTGTGTGTGTGTGTGTGTGTGTGTGTGTGTCCAGCTGGATGGGGCTGACATTCTCCATTTGACAGTGAGCACAGCTGAACTGACCTTGACATTATTGGAAGTCCCCAGCCTAGCTGTGGTTGCCTCGGTGCTGGAGAGTGAGGGCAGCAGTCGCTGTAGCCAGGGGACGGCTACAGAAATGTCATGAATCCCGTTGTTGGGGCTCTGTAAACCAGTGTATGTGTATATGTTGGATTTGCTGTTGCGTAAGAGAGGCTTTGCTCCATTGGACTTCATGTATTCATCTTATTCACATGGTGGCCATTTTTATCCGTCATCACGCTCAGGGGTGAAACTTCATATGCTGTTATAATGCTGTACTGCTGTGCTCCAGGTTTTCAAATTGTAAATACATAGGGAATGTGACAAACTATTATCATTTTAGTTCATTTTCTTGGCAATAGATAGTAAAAATTCAAAAGGACTTATTTCATGGAAAAATAACATTTGATAACTCATTAGCGACTGTAGACAGTAGCTTACTTATAAAGCACGCCTCCTCCATGTTAACAGCTGGGACATAGAATCAACATACACTTTAGATACATTTTTCTCAAACGTGGTTTCTATCATTATAGTTGGTTATTATCATGCTGATTTACGTCCAAGTGTTCATTTTTTTTGTACAAGTTTATTTTTAATTATGCTGTAAAAAGGATGATTGACAGCTCTGTTGACAAATGTGACTCCTGCAGCCAATCTGTTCCAGATTAGTGGAGGAGGATCCGCGAAAGGAAACGTAACTAAAACGATCGCTGCAGTCATTGAAGTTTACATATCTGTGAACGTCTGCTTCAGACCAACACAAGAAGCTGTTCTGCTGTAAAATACGCCACAGCGGGATCTTTGCTGTGTTTTTCCCAGGTAATTTAAGTGTGTGTTTCGGTTAGAGGAAGTGGCTATGGCGGCTCCACCCGCTGATCTGGCGCAGCTCTGGCTCCAAAATGATGTCGCCATCGCAAACAGCAGTGCCTATCACGCTATTTTGGCTATTTTGGCTATTTCGTACAATAAGAGCAGATGGAGAACCGTCGGCCATACAGTCCTTGGTTTTTACAGTAATGTTAGTTAGTTTTATTTTTGGCTTGTAATTGGTTGACTGCTAATGTTAGCTGTTGTGACTTAGCTGTTAGTACCTAATGACATATCATACATGTTGTTTGACCTTGCATTATGTAACAACGTCCCTCCGGATTTTCACTTTCTATTGCCTTTTAAGTTGCTGATCAATGGAGAAGGGATTTCCTTTGTTTATATGATTTGCAAACCTGGAATACAGTTATACAACAACAACACAACACTTAAGTTTCCTATCCTGACGGTGTAAAAAATGAGGGCTGTGGTTATATCATTGTGAAATGTGGTGAATCTGATCACTTTGTTGTATGTGAGGTAACGTCCTTGCACGTGTTTGCTCGGTGGATGACCTTGTTACAGGCCAAATCCTCTCCTGAGCGTGTGAATGGAGCGCATGAGGGCCTGTTCGTCTGTCTGTGCTTCTGCTTCTGACTGAGCGGCAGAGCGAGCTAGGCAAGGAGGAAGAGAGAGCGAGCGAGAGCAGAGGAGTGTGGGTCAGTGTTTCAGCAGTCACATGACAAGAGGGTCGGGCCTGATGTTGGATGACTCACCCCTCCAGGCGTCTGGGAGGAAGGCGCCTCCTGCTGGCTCCCTCTTTTAGTGCATGGTAATGGGACACTGAGTGCAAGCAGAGCTGTAAAGCCCCTGGTTGTTTTTCTGCTCTTTGAATAGCCCCCTCCCCTCTATGCTGGGACCCTGTGTATGGAGGAGAGACAGGCTTATCACATCATGTCCGTATCAAGTTATATTATTAGACGCAGATGAAAGCTCTCCAGTGCCTCTCACATCCAAACCTTCATTGTCAACATGAGTCAGCAAATTTTCATTCTTTATTAGTCGTGTAAGGAGGATGTTTTCCCAGTGCAGTGTTTGGCTTATATGACCTTTATAACCCTCTGTCAATGATGAACTAAGACATACGTTTAGAAATGGGACTGTGTTTATATGGGACAGATTATACCTTTTATTGGACAAGCCTTTATTTTCTGTTAGTCACTTACTTGTCAGTTACTGCTTTGTTTTGTGTAACTTGATTCTTATCTATGAACCCTTTCTTTTAAAACATTATTATTGTCATTATTCAGCTGATTTTAAGTATGATGTGAATTCCATGTTTTCCATCTTTTATTTTAATCCTTTTTTTCCAAGTGGGCTTTAACATTCCATATTATGTTATGCTTTCTATTTTCATCCTTCTATTACCGTAAAATCCAAAACATAAGACGCAGTCTGTTTTTGGGGGTATCCCAGAGGGAGAAAGGTTTTCTATACCTATTTATTAATAGAAATATGTAATTTCAACACTATTTCAATTTATTTTTATTTAAAACACATTCAAAACACACAAATTACAGCCTACCAGCTGTTTTCGCATGTCGAGTTTGCAATCCTGCTATCTACCAGTGCTGTAGCTAACGGTAGCTCGCAGTCTAAAGTAGCGTTGATTGTTGTGAGAGTGATGGCTGCAATGCAGTCATGAAGATGCATGTGAAGTGTTGGCAACAATCAAGTTAGTTTTCCACGCTTAAAACAGCACTGCGGCACATTGTTAATAGGCGACAGTGTAGCGGCTTGGACCCGGAAACAGTTTAATGCGGAGATGTGACATCACCACTTCACAACCGGATAGCACCATCGTCTGGGTAAAATATGTCTGGGTAACACAATAACATACTTCTCTGCATTATATACTGGTATATTGGTGGCACCGGTAGGACGCAGCCCACTTTTTAGTTGAAAAAAAAAGTATAATAATAAAAAGTATTATACACCGAGTTTTACGGTAGCCTATGTCTTGTTTTTACGCTCATTATATTTAGGTTTTACTTTTATTTTTCCACCCTGTCCATATTTTACTAGGTCAGCACTCGGATGGTGTTTTTTCCTGTTGTAAAGCTCTTTGACCTGCATTTCAGTGTGAAAGGTGCTATACAAATAAAGATTATTCCGGATGTTGTTGTTGTTGTTTACTAGTGACTATTCATTGGATAATATAGTATATTTTAGTCTAAGATGTGATTTATAAAACCTCTAATAACTACATTTCTTGTAGTTTCATTACAAGCTTCCTGGCTGTGTGCTGCCTGGCTTATTTGAATGGTTTGCTTGTACAGTACTTTGTTGTTAATTACACCTCTGCTCTTCCTGCTACAAGCCACCAAAATGGTTGTAGTTCTTTCTATACCGCACAAACAAAGCAGTGTATAAAAGACAAGGTGAAATTCAATTCTATCACTAAATTTTTTAAATAATATTTGTGTATAAAGAATGTTTTCATTTTGCATTTCAAAGTAGAAAGCCTCTTTTTTTTTTTATAGTTTCCCTCAATCAAATATTTATTGGGGAGGTCAAGCAAGTCTTTAAACCTCTCCTGACTCTAAAAACATTTTGTTGTGGTGTTGGCATGGCGTCAAAGTTTTTTTGTGTAAGGCAGGCAATAATATTTATTTAAAAGGTTATTAATTAAATCAAGTATTCACTAAATTTAGCATGAAAATAAAGGCGATGGTGGATATTATTCAGGATATGAGCTGTCAGGGGCATCAATCCAAAATTCCTAAAATGCCGTGCTTGCTGGGGAAGTGCAGGTTTTTTCCATCACATCACATGACGTGCTGAGTCATGCAGCAGGTTGTTTGTTGCCTGTGTCCTGGCCGTGTATGTGAGGATTTCTGATGGTTTCTCTGTCTGCTGCCTTCTCTCCTCAGGTCCCCCATGACCGTCAGCCGTGGGCTACGGCTCGGCGGCGCCCCACCTCTAGAGTGGTCTGCTGCTGCAGTTGGGACCCTGTGATTCCTCTTCTCACCTCTCCTCCTCCCCCTCCCCCATCCCATCCTGTCCCTCCCCTCCCCCTCCCCTTCCTTCCCCCTCTTCCCCCCTCCCTCGCGTCGCTGTGCTGGACGTCATGAGCATAGTAATCGCGCTGGGAGTCACCACACCTGAAACGTCTTACTCAGATATGGCTGCTGGATCAGAGTAAGTACTTCATAATCAGCCGGATTGGACTCAATTAATTTTGCCCTCTTCTTAAAGATTAATTCAGTGTTTTTACAACCTGGTTCTTACTTTTATTCTGTTGCCCCTCAGTTCTACCTCTTACAACATTTTACTGACCAACTAACTTGCTGATATCTGTGGATGCGTCAACATTACTCAAACAAAGCATGTGTCACTGGCTGTAAACAAACTTCCTGTTCAACCTGATCATCTACATCACCTGGAAACCCGTTCGCAGAGAAAACAAAAGAGACTTTACTGTGTCTGTAAAATTCCCATGTTACTCATCAGCACCTGACCTTTTACCTACTGTTTGTAAATAGTTATGCATGCCAACAATTTTTAAATGTAGTTAGCAGGAGACTGTTTTTGGCTTAACCATGTTTAAAACAATCTGAAATAAAAATGATGATAGCTTGAGCGTTCATTCTTTTTGAGGTGGACAGCCAGGACTTCCGTCCTTCACGCTGCATATTCATCGATGACACCATTACATTACGTTATTGATTGGCAATGCTTTAAAGTGCATAAATGCCACATTTATCCCACGAACTAAAACATGTACACAGTTATAATGACTTCGGAAGTGTAAAGAAATATTTTTGTTCATGTTTCTACTTTTGGATTAATACGTTTTGTTTGTGTATTTAGAGAAATCTGATATATACACAATTTATGTCTTTCCGAAAAAAATATGGTCAAGTGACTCACATGACCTTTTAGTTTAGGTCGTAAGTGTGCTGTGGATATAAAGCGTTTGAAAAAATCCTAGAAAAGACATCACAATTAACAAATACGTCAAGGTAGGCACTGACGAACCAATTCTACTGCGTAGTTTTAAGGGTTAATAATGTTTAACGTTTCAAGTGTGTTCACTCTTGTTTTCATATTTCTAGATAACATGGTTAAACGGGGGGTTGTTAATAATTGTTAATGCTATTGTCTGACCGCTTGTGTTACTTGCCCCCATGAACTCATCATGTAATCATTAGCCAAAAGAAATATAATGGCCCAAACTACAAAATAAGTGGTAGAATCTTTCCTTTCCCTTTTGTTTGTAGGTTTTGTGTCGGCATCCTCCCATGGTTTTGAGGAGGTCCCATGAATTCCCAACTAATGGAAACAGCTCACGTTATTATATTTGGAAAATGCATCAGCTGTATTGTTGTGATTAAAGGGGTTCACCCACTTCCTCCACGTTGAAGAGTAGTCTGTTTTACCTAAGTAACAAAATTAACTTGTCCATGCAAAGCTGCTAAACCCTCTCCTTTGTAACAACCTTGGTTGTGATCAATACGGTTCCTTTGCGTATCCTCTAAGCAGTTTTCTTTCTTCAAAGTCTGCTGGAGAGACATGAAGGAGAGAGGATGTGCTGTACACCAAAGAATTAACATTTTAAAACAGAGATAAAGGAAATGCATTTTGTGATTCTTCAGTCAGTCTGCTTGCAGTTCATAAAATCACAAAAACTGTAAATAATAATAAATAACAATATTAAAAATAATAAAGCATTTAAAAATTAATTTGTTCTTAGACAACCCTCTGAAGGGGCTTTGACAAAACTGACAAAACCAAGACAGTCCTTATCTTTATTAACAAGAGAATTTCCAAGGCTGTTGTTACCTAATTTGAAAATTTCCCTACCTGTTATGTCATCATCGTTAAATTGGCCTTATTATGTCATATTATAAATGACAGCAAATTTATCTTCTTGAAATCATTTACACTCTTCTGTATGGAGGGACAACCCAATAAAAAGAGCTTAATTATTATTCCTGTAATCATTTTTATTTCTATTATTCAAAGTAAATTCCTCGAGGTAGACTTGTGTTATATTCCCACATCAGGCTGTAGTTGTGTTGAGAAGCTTCCAAAGACGGCCTTAGTCAGAACAGTTGCCACTTCTCTCGAGGTAAGCCAGCTTATGTGACTGAGCTTATGTGGAATGCAGTTGGTGTTTCTCCCATCCACCCCTGTTCAAGGCCCCCTTTAGTTTCCTCCAAACTTCAGGCAGGAGGATTGTTTCTAACACAAGCGAAAGATCCAAAGTCTCTGCTCAGATTTACAGAATGCAGTTTTTTTTTCACTGTGATTCTTTTCAGATTCAAGTTAACTGAATAATTGAAGGTGGGGGTCAAGGCAAGGTTACTTTCAGTCTGACCAGACTTCAGTTTAAGGGCAAAAGAAGTTGCATAACATAATGGCGGCCTGCATTCCATTTCCTAAACTGCTGTTCTCAGAGGCTGACGGCAACTTCAGGGTTTTGGTGCCATCTAGTGACTGAAGACTGTCTAGTGCTGCCATTTATTTCATGATCAACTTTATTCTACCACTTTATATTCTTATGCACATTAAGTATTGATTGAATTGATTGATGTCTAGCATAACAGCTCAAAGCATGAAGGAAAATATCTGCTGTAATGTTCGTTTGTCCTTTTGCAGCCCTGAGTCAGTTGAAGCAAGCCCTGCCGTGAATGAGAAAAACTACAACAACCACAGCTGTGGGAGCGCACAGAGTCATGGGTATCGGGGACTACCATATGCTGTGAGTTCATGCAGCTCTTTTCTATTCATCAATTCTGATCATAGCATGTTTTATTGTATGAAATCAGTGTTACGTTCTTTTAATCAAAGAGAAGTTGAGAACTATTAAAGCTACAGTTATAGTATATCATATCTCTTGTTTTCTAATCTTTTTAAGTTCCTTGTTCTATTAAATTAGAAAAGTAAAAGTTAGTTTGATTGAATATATGAATTTCTATCCTGCTATTAGTCTTCTGTAACCACAAACTACTTCCGTTATTAACAGCTGTACTGTTTCACATACCTGTTTTTTTGCCCTCATTTTCATTCGTCTCCATTTTCCGTTTCCCTTTTTGCCTGAACACCCGTTGTTTGAAGATGCAACAGTCTTCCGTTGTGTGTTGTCAGGATCACAACTATGGCGCGCCCCCTCCCCCTACCCCACCCGCTTCCCCGCTCTCCCAAACCATCATTCCCCGTATGGATCTCAACGGCGTGGTACGCAGCTCCCGCTACCACGAAACTACTGAGGACAACTCAGCCGACAGCGACAGCTCCTCAGACGAGGACGGTGCTGTGGCCAGCTGGTGTCACTGCAGCCTGACGCCGGACGGCCTGCTCATCAAATGTGACAACTGCAGGTGAGAGATGGAAAACCTGCACAGTCAGCAACCAGGAGCAGAAGTTTCATCAGCTGTATCAGGTGCAAGCGTTAAAGGACCAGAGCGTCTAACGTCAACAAAGTGTACGAGGACAGAAAAGTGCTGCAGAAAAATATAGATTAGTACAATTGACCCTTTGCTAAGTCATGCACTTTTTGGTTACTGTTGCTACGCCTGTCAAGCTTTCGCACCAGCATGTAAATATTATGGCGTTTTCAACTATAACATTGAGAGATGTTCAAAGGGTTAGGGTTAGAAGAAAAATATAGTTTCCAAATATCAGAGAGAAGTAGACGGAAAGGACGACAATACGCATTTCAAAGCTACATCTAGAATATAATCTGTCAGCGGAGTGTTGAGAATGAAGAGGACATAAAAATCGAGGCAAAAGCTCACCGGTCTTAATGCAAGCATCAGGCCCCCCACGTCTTGATAGTTCATGTTAAGGACAATCAGAAACAGGAACAACAATGTTCTTGCACAGCACGGTAAGTCAATATATTGTTTTATTTTAAGCTGATGTTTAGCTATGACTCCCTATAACTTTCATTATCTAATATGGTTAGCCCACTGCTAGCAAAACTAAATCATCCCACTTTTTCATTTTGTTTAAAGCGCGTCAGGATATTGCTCGCATATCGTGAGCTCCGTAGTTTCTGTTGATCCTCGATAGATAAAGCTGTGAGTGAGGTCTTCCACAATTTATTATCCATGTCCGACATCTCTCCTCTCGAGTTTTTGGCTTTCAAAAAGCCAAAAATATGACACCCTCTCTAAACTAAGCATTTCTCCATTTGTCCTTGTTCTGAAAGCTTGACAGGCCTCCCGGGCCTACTTACCTTTGCTAACGAAGGATTGGACAGTGGCTGTTCAAGGGAGGGGCTTAGCAAAGGGTCAATTGCGATGGCCTTGTTAGTATATATAAATCGTAACATTTGGTGCTTTATATCCGGTGTCCTAGTTTTTAAATGTAGAGTCAAAGGACTACTGTGAAATTATCAGTCTCTATAATAAAAGAAAATAAAGGTCGCACCACTGAAAGAATGGCAGGAAGACCCGCCCACAGCCAGTTAATTGAGAATAGAAAATAACTTCAATAATAATTGATAGTTAATAATCAAGTGTTTTATTGTCTCTCCAGTTGCAGGGGACTCGACAGGAGGAAAGGAGCAGATGGCCAACACAGAAAAACAGAAAATGTCTCGGGTACATTGTCCACTATCTTATCTTGTTATATTCATATAATGCTATATATTTATTGCTACATAAATGAAGAGCTTATTTCCCCGTTATCCCTGATGATATTTATATTTTACCATAGCTGGAGAGAGCAGTGCCACTGAGAGTGGTGACGAGGAGGTGTCCCCCTCCACCATCTCCTACACCGCCACCCAGCATACCCCCACCAGCATCAAACTTACTGTCAACCGGGTGAAGAGGAGCAAATCCAAAAAGAGGAAGAAGAGCACAGAGAAGGCCCGTGGAACGCCAAAGGGCAAGAAAGTCAAGGTAATCAAACTGCAAGAAGAACAGTTTAGTTTCAGTATAGCCAAAAATCTGCTGACTTTGTCTTTGTATTAATACGGTTTAATTTTCTTTCTTTCAGGCTTTCAGAGAGGGTTCTAGGAAGTCCATGAGGATGAAGGTAAGATTTGAGTTAATGTGATATTTCCTACATTTAAATTGAGCATTACAACCAGCTTCATACTTTCCTTTTTCTGCTCCTTGGTTCATTCTGTCCAGAACTCGACCACGGAGGCCAGTGTGTTGGACGAGAACACAGCAGAAGGATGGGAGAGCAAGATCCGCCAGTGGACGGACCAGTATGAGGAAGCTCTGGCCAACCAGTACAGCGCCGATGTCCAGACACTTCTCCAGCTTCATCGTACTGCCAGCACCCCCGTCTCAAAAACCGAGAGCGGGGCCACACCACCTCCTTCCACCACACAGATCCACGCCTCAGGAGACGCCATGGACACCATTAACCGCACTGAGCTGGCCTGTAATAACACAGTGCTGGGCTCACAGATGCAGGTCAGTCCCAGGCCTGATCCAAAATTAAACATGCACTTTGGAACCAAACAATTTATGGATTCAACTTCTATGTCACAAGCAAACATACACAACAGTAGCATTGTAAAAGATTCAATTAAATTAGCCAGTAATAATGAAGCTAATAATCACACATTATGTAAACCTTTTTTAAAAACATAATACGAGGCTGTGAGCTTTTTATCCAAAAAATAACTTAAGCCTGATTACATCTTAGTTGCTGGTTTTTCTGGCAAGCTCTTTTTGCATGACTAATGCCCAGTCACAATAGTTTTATCTGTTTCAAAAGGTAATGCAATCATTTTTGCACATTTTGGGGCCTAAATAACTAATAGGCACAAGAAAAGCTCAGGATTTGCTCCAGGTGATTGCTTCAGACAGCAGCCGCTAGACAAGATGTAACGGCTGCAAGGTAATCCTACTGGCAAGTGCACCTGATCAAATAACAGCCAGTAAACGTGCAGTTTTTTTGCCATCTGCAGACTCAGATTAATATAAAAACTCCCTGACAACATTAAGGGAAGGATCCCTACAGAAACATTTTTGTTAAGGCTTGATGCTTTTTTTGACAGAAACAGCCATCACACAGCTCTCTTCAAAGCCACCAGACCATTGACAAAAAATGTAAATTTCCCTTACTCGAGGGATATGCTTGTCCACTTCTGTCTTGATCGGTTAGTTTGTGTTATTGTGTGACTTTCTGGTTCTAAATGGTGAGACCAGATCCAATGGTGGAACCAATCAACCATTGTCTGACAAGATATAGCAGGTCAGCATGTTCGGTTTAGCCAGCGATTAGCGATAAACGACTTTCAGTCCAGACTTCCTGTTCTGCGTGCTGCATTGTTTACAGTCCAACTGGCAACTTGAATGAAGTGAAATCCTAAAAAATAGGGCTGAAGTTTTTAAAATACTGAAAGTACCCCTGTTTGAGATCTTAATACATTCGTAAAAAAATTTATGATTCGTTGTGTGCAGCTCCAGTTGGGGCGGGTAACCCGGGTGCAGAAGCACAGGAAGATCCTCCGAGCTGCCAAGAACCTGGAAGCAGACACACTCATCATTGAATATCGGGGAAAGGTCATGCTCAAACAACAGTTTGAAGTCAACGGGCACTTCTTTAAAAAGTAAGACTTCATAGTGTTTGTTTCTATATTTATATATTTGGGTCCAAAGACAGCAGGTTACATTCACAAAGATTGTTGATGTCTTACTTGTTGCACTGCTTTTGATACCATTGTCCTCTTACCTTTCCAGACCCTACCCATTTGTGCTCTTCTACTCAAAGTTTAATGATGTAGAGATGTGCGTTGATGCAAGGACCTTTGGAAATGATGCCCGCTTCATCAGGAGGTCGTGTACTCCCAATGCTGAGGTCAGACACCGAGCTAAATGCTTGCCAGTAGCCTCTCTTGTGTTTTGAGTTTTGTCTTTTTTCTTTCATTGAATCTTTCTTTGAATTTTCAAACTAAGATAACGCATGCATGTGTTTTCTCCCCCAGGTACGGCATATGATTGCGGAAGGCATGATCCATCTATGTATCTACGCCGTCGGTCAAATCACAAAGGATGCTGAGGTCACCATTGGATTTGACTACGAGTTCAACAGCTGGTCAGTACACCTCATCACTTTACCTTAAACCATGTTTGTGTGCAAGCTCATTCTTAACATGTGGCTACTACATCATGTCATGTTCTCCAGTGTAATCTTCTCCTCTCTCATCACAAACTACCAGTAATTACAAAGTGGACTGTGCCTGCCATAAGGGCAACCAGAACTGCCCGGTGCAGAAGCACAACCTGAGCCCCAGGGAGAGCTTGCTGAGTCCCCCCTCCCTGCCACCTCCCTCCCCTCTGGTTGGTGCTGAGACTCGTCGGAGGAAAGCCCGGAGGAGAGAGCTGGAGGGCGGCACTGTTGGTGACATCAACCAGACCCCGGACCAGCACCAGGAGGCCAAAGAAATTCATGGGACCAGTGACACAGAGGTGTGTGTGTAACTATGGTTGATCAATTCATATTCATATCGTCCATCCTTGCATGTACATGCAGCTGGGTTAGAGGTCTTTTCTCAAGTACTGCTTTTCTCTGCGTTTAGGAGAGACTGCTGGATGAGGTGAAGGTGGAAGAAGGAGAGGAAGGAGAGATAGATGAGAATGGGGTCACCATCTCGATTAAAAAAGTAAGACATTTTAGATATTTTGTGTTCTTTGTGACGATGAATTCAAGTACAAGCAATAAATCAGTTATTCAAAGGACTGTTAACTAAATATTTCAGATAATTTAATCCCCTCTTTCATCTCATTTAGACATGTAACACCCAGGAAAGGAGGCGAAGGAGAGTGGGAGGAGCTGAGGCAAAGGAGGAGGGTGTGGAAACTGAGGACGGGGCAGGAAACCCCGCAGGGAACAACCCCACACCCCCTGTTGCTGGAGTGGGGATCAGCACACGACGCGCCACCTATGTAGTGGTCAGTAAAGAATTCAAGTTTTATCGTCTTTTTTTGTTTGTATTTAATGAATAATGCAAGTAATATATGCTTTTTATGCTTTCTCTAACAGGACCCGCCATCCACTGAAGAAAAGACATCAGTAAACAACCTGACTGCCCCAATCCCTCCCCCGAAACCTGCAAAACCCACCAAGCCTCGTCCCAAAAGTCGTATCTCTCGCTACCGGTCGAACTCCTCCCAGCGTGCCCGGCGGCAGCGTCAAGCGCTCGCCCAGCAGGCAGCAGCAGCTGCAGCCGCAGCAATGGCAGCCACACCGTCATCGGCTGATCAGGGCGCTGCTCTGGACGAGGATGGCTCTCAGGGCCCTTACGGTGCTGAACACGACGGCAGTCTGGGCAGTCATCTCCTGGATGGAGATGGTCAGGGTCTGAACTGCATAAATAGAGGAAATTTGCGCTACCCCAAGACAAAGAAGGTAAGAGGGCGTCGGACTTTGTGGACATTAGGTGCTTTTCGACAGCAGGAACTTTCCACAGGAACTAGGAACCTTTTGAGGAACTCAAAGTGCGTTTCGATAGCAGGAACCAGGGTCTAAATTTAGTAATTGATTTACCCCCTGAAAAGTCGCTGCTGAGGGGGTAGTACTTTCCAAAGGTCCAGGAACTTTCAGGTGATTCTGATTGGTCGAGTACTCGCAGCGTTTCACCCGACATGTTTAAAAGACTGCAGCTGCAAGCTCACAGTTGAATCTCCGTTTGTCGCATTTTATGGCGTCATCTTTATAGTATGGCCTTCATCCTCTTCTCACCCCCACCTACAGGACTGGCGGTGTAGTGCAGCTACTTTTATTGCTTCTCCATACATCTTTGATCTTATAGTTAGTTCCTTAAAGAGAAGTTCCCGAAACTAAAAGTTCCTGGTACTTCTGGTCGAAAAGCAGCTATTATTTGTGGTATTTATGTGTAAATTCTGTGCAAATACAGAGCTAATAATAAATGTCTGTCTTTGATTTCAGTACCTAGTTACAGAGTGGTTGAATGACAAGATCCCTGCAGGGGACAAGGTCCACCAAGAGGTGACCGTTGAGCGGCCTCTGCGGATAACCACTGATCCCACAGTGCTGGCCACCACCCTCAACATGCTGCCAGGCCTCTCCCACTCATCGCTTATCTGCACCGCACCAAGACACTACGTCCGCTTCGGCTCCCCCTTCAACCCTGAAAGACGCCGGCCCCGCCCGCTCCAAATGGATGGCACTTATGGCTGCTTCAAAAAGGTGATAGATGCAGGAAGGTGTTGTAGTCAGGCGCGAGAAAGAAATACAAAAATATTGAGGACAGTAGTTATTCTTGGCGAGTTCACCTTGAGTCCTACCACTGTGAGTCCACCTGCAGGTCCTTTAACATGACAGCCAAAGCTTACAACTTTAAAACTGTTGAATTAAGATTTTTTGTTACACAGTTTTTCCATTGAAACTTGAAATTGATCGTCCTGTCTAACTTAACATAAGATAAGCTTTATTGATTGCCCACAGGGAAATGTACTCGTTACAGCAGCTCACAAGACAAATTAAAATGTCATGTCAAATGTGGTTTTTTGTTTTTTAAACCAACATTTTTGTTGCCTCGATACAGAGATGGTTAAAACAGCTGGAGGATGAGAGCTGCTCAGCGAGTGTGGAGGACGGCACAGAATCCACCTCCTCCCAGCAAAGCACCAGTAGCAGATCGACCCCCAATCCCATGTCTACTGGTATGTGCATCCCCACCTCCATCCATCTAAATTAGTCATTTTCTTGCTTTTCTAAAATCACCAAAGAAGAAGGATGAATGTCCTGAATAATCTTGGTTGGTATCATTATATATTATATTTTTTACATGTTATGTTTGTTTTTTTAATCGCAGAGGTCAATGCGCCTTTCAAGAAGCGTCGTTCCAAGTATATTGCTGAGATGACACCAGCTCCCCTGGACCACCTGCTTCGCCCGCTGTCGCCTATCACACCACCGCTCCCAGACGACTCCCTCCACAGACTGCTCCAAACCCCCTGTGGCACCCTGCTGCCAAACGGCCTGGTCTACTCGCCCATGCCCTCCCTGCCTGCTAGCCGCTGCAACACGCCGCTACAATTTGAAGTAAGGGCCCATCCCTTTTAACTGTCTCTGACACTTTTTCTGTGTATACATCTGTGGTGCTTTAATTTTGTTAACAGAGCCCAGTTGTTATACCAGATACCATAAAGCTCATCCACAACCTCTACAGATGGGTCTTTGGGCTGATCAGTGACTGCAACTGGCTTTTTTGCTAACCGAGAGGCAGATTTAAGCCTGTGCTTATTTTCAGCATGAAGTAAAAAGAGACTCCAGTCAGTAGATTCAACCTTCCCTCGGGTGTATTTAGTGTTTATAATTAACAAAATTATATCTAGGGAACATTGTTTATTCTGAGTATAAACGCTTGTTTGTATACTGATTAACCGTTTAATTGTCGGCATAATTACATCTGTTTTGAATTGAAGTCTCTATTATGAACGGATAGACTTCAATTAACCTAAATTGCTGTAAATTTACCTGCACAAATTGTCCAAATATACTTTCTAATAGAATTTGCTTGTGTACATAGAACATATCATCCCCTGAGGCGTCTCCTGTTCACCGACCAGAGTCCATCTCTCCTGAGGTACGTTCCGATCCCTCTGTCGCTGACTCTTAATGCAAACAGTTAAATGCTACTAAAAGCTGACTTTTAACTTAAATTTGTCAATTAATTTTGCATCTCTGTTCCTTTTTCGTACCATCAGCCGTGTTTGCAGACAGACTTTGACCCTCGAACTCAGTTCCCGGACCTGTCCCTCCCATGCAGCCTGGAGAGTCCCGTTGCTATGACCTTAGATGAATTTTCCCTTCCTGGAGGCCCTTCAGGCCACGATTCCCAGGGCACCTCTTCTCTAGGGGCCAGTTCCCTAAACCCAGTGTCCTGCCCTTCCTCGGACCTTACCCCCCAAAACAGGGAGCAGGCCTTCAGGACAGAGTTCAACCTCATATACACCTGCTCGCCCCTCAATGCAAACCTGGGGAACCCTGTGGCCACAGACCGCCGCCTCTCCCAGTCAGAAGGAGGCTTCTCCCCTGCAGAGTCCTTCCACAGCTCCTTAAGCGGCCAGGGGCTTCTTGGAGATGTGGGCCCTGGCTCCATGTCACCCTACGGCGAGCCTCATTATGGGGGAGGCTACCCGGATAGTGGAACACCTCCTCACACCAGCAACCCACCACAAAAGAAGAAGGCAAGTTCTCCTTATCTTAATGAAGAGGATGTGAGTTTTGTATCTGTTCTTTGAAGCAGTGTGCTTTGTGCAAACTGAACAGCCAACCCTCATGATGTGCTTCTCCTTTTGCTCTGTCTTTGACCTGCTCTTAAATATATCAATTGGTCCCTTGTGTCAGCCGGTCAAATCCAAAAGCAGCAAGCATTAAAAAACAAATTTAACTATTTTCTGTGTATATCTGAAATGATTTCCTCCCTGTAGCTTTGACCCTTCCTCCTCCTCCTTCCCTCTCCCCTCCTCCTCTCCCTCAGTCCCCTCGCTGCTCCTTGACACTTTTTGCCAAGTCTTTCTTCCACTTTTTTTCCAAGGCAGAGGGCCAACCAGCATACCATTAGTCTGCTGACAGGGAAGCCAGATTACCAGGCTATAGCAGTAAGAAGTGAATACAAGCCAGTACAAAATATGGTGAATATTCTCCCTACAACTACATCTTTAGAAGTGTGCATGTAAATATTGTTTCTTTGCATCTGCATACAACACCCACGCCATGCTCCGACAGCTCCGTCCCCCTCCTCTCCTTCAAACCTACATTAAACTGTGACGCAGCAGTTTCAAGTTATTTTTATTCCATTTCAATCAAATTCATTGAAGTGTAAAGGTTCATCCATTGCCTCCAACACAAGAGGCCAATGGTTCATGAATTCTCATGATGGTGCTGAGATGAAGCCTGTGCGTCTCTGCTCCATCTCATCCATGACTTGTACCTAAATGTGATCAGTGGTCCATCCATCTCTACCTTAAGCAAAGCTTAATATACCAGAAAAAGAACGTGCAATCTCACAAGGCACCATGGGAAAATTCAGGCTCAGGGTGAATTAAAGTTGTAATCTCGAAGATCTCAGTTTCGTTCTCTTTGGCGGCACCAACGGCAATAATTGTTAATTGCGGGAGCACACTTCCCAGATATCCAGGCAGCGTTGCATGTGTGACGTCCACGGTTGGCTCCGGTTGTAACTTTTCCTCGCTGACGGTCGCTTTCCTTTTCAGACTGTTTGCTTCATCTGAGTGTCAAATTTGTTTCTTTTTCTTTGGATTTTCACTTATTTTTGAAGTTGTATCTGTAGTCATCCATCTTTTCTTTGTTTGTTCAGCCATAGTAGATTACTGTTTACTCGCAACACTTGCAGAGACCGGAAAAGCAGACGCTAAGCTCCGCCTACCCTCTCTGGCAGACCAACCACTGCTGGGTGATGGACACGCGTCACTAACTGGGCGCCGCTTGTGATTTTTCCTGCAAAAGTCACACCAGACACTCAGTCTGTAATACTGCAAATGCAAAGGTTTCATCAGTGGGCCATAGGCTCAATCACCATTGTGCTACCTGATTCGGCGATAGATAGTGACGTAACAGATTATTTAAATGAAAATCTTCGAGATTATCACTTTACGGGTGTGGAAAATGGATGCCCCTTTAATGGTTGTAATATACTTCCCTGAAACATGAGTCATCAGTCTTAACCAGGCAAATATGTTACAGAGCTGTTGTGAATTCAGCTGGTCAACAACACATGTTCCTGTAAATGTGAGGGTAGAAATAAGCAGTTACACCTCAAAAATATGTAGTTGCAAGCAACATTGGCCAGAATTGATGACCTGTCAGACATCTCTTCGCCTGTGTTTTCTCTGAACACGGCCAAACTGATCGTCACAGCCAAACAAATGCCACAAAAATTGCTCTTCACAATTTCCCAAAACCCAAAGTGCAAAGCGAGCAATATTTTTTTTTTTTTTTTAGATAAAATGACCAATCCTTTCAGCTCCATAAGCTGGCAAAATGTCCTTCAAAAATACCTTGTGTGTCCACTGGAGACACCAGTGATAAGTGCTGCTCGGTGCAAATTTCACACCTTAACATATTGCCCCGGTGACAACTCAGCTGCCCTCTGCATTCTCCTGTAAATGAATATTAATGCCAAGTTTCAGTCATGAGCCATCCATGTCAGGTTCTGACTGTGTGTGGTCATCATCCTGCTCCCCTGCCTCTTTCATATCCGCCATATTTTCTGTATCATGACAGCATTGAGCTGTGAAGAGTGTCCTCATTCTCATTGCTGATAGTGGAAGTGTGTGTATATATTGTTTGTGTGTATGTGTGTGAGGGTGTGTGCTCGATCTCTCTGTGGATATTTGTGTTGTTGTTGTCGTTGTTGTTTCGGCGTGGTTGCATCATCGCGTGGTGCATTTTAAAGTTGCCTGCTCTGTCGTCAAAGCTTCAGCTGCTGTATGTTACTAACACTCAGAACACACTCAGTGTTGAGGATGTGCTGGATCTGAGCTACGAGTATATTAACGGAATGAAACAAACAGGGATGCATAGTGTCTTTATCATGTCAAAGGTTATCTCCATGGTGTTTAAGGTTTGTTGTATTGAATGTTTGTTAACAGTGTCCAGGTGAGTCCTCTCTGGTGTGGTGCATGTGGTCTGCTCATCACTCAGTGCAGTTATTGGTGAATGATGTGACTCAGTCAGCAGCCCCGCATCAGTGTGAATGATACGAACCTGTGCGTTTAAACCTGAACATCAGACTGTGTCTGTCCTTCATCATCAGTAATGTCCTCCCTTCTGCTCCCTCAGGTGTCTTTGCTGGAGTACCGTAAGAGGAAGCAGGGCAGCGGGCGCGACTTAGAGCCAGTCGGAAACAGCTCGTCTCTGGGCAGCACCCCCACCCGGCCCAGCTCCCACTACAGCCAGGACTCCTTTCATCCCCATTCCCATCAGCAGATGCAGCCCCCTGCCTCCCCACAGAGCTCCTCCTTCAGCTCCTCTGCCCACACGCCCTCCATCCCACAGATAGAGGAGGTCAGTCCTCCAGACCACCAGGGCTCGTCGGCGCTGCCCCGACGCCAGGACAACAACCAGTGGTGAGAGGACTACCATGATTGCCTACAAAATTCAAATGTCCACCCTCTGGACATGCACACTGAGCCCATGTGGACTTTTTTTTATCTCTGCAATTAGAAAAACACACAACTTCATGTCCATATTGCAATAGACTAGGAAAATGTAACTCTGGGAACCTGCAAGAAGTCTGCTTGAGGCCCCTTGTTGGCTTGATGAACTTCTCTTATCACTCACAGACTTCTAGGGAATGCACTCTGCAACACTGGTGAAGTGCAGACATTTGAATTCCGCCTAAGACATAGAATCCCTTGGAAGTTCTTAAAGTTTCCATGAAATAACAAGTAAAACTTGATCCTGTCTGACAGTATTCAGGATCTGTTCCTCATCAGAGCTGACATGTGGATTTGTATTTTTTCCCAGGATGGTTCCGACGACTGTTGAACGACTAAGGGAAGGTCAGGGAGTTCTGGAGCGAGTGCTGAGAAGCATCAAGATGGAGCGCAATTACAAGAGGAGTGACGGCTCTACAGAGAAGGAATCTGGTATGAATGCATGAAGAACTTGAGGAACTGGATAAAACACCTCAATGACAAAAGAATACACATAAAAACAAATAGTAAATTTACACAGCAAAATCTGTGCTTTATCATACTTTATAATATCGTGTGTTTTGCTCGAGTTAAACTTCCTGTCTGTGTTTTCAGATGCAGATCGATACGACATGCCGGCAGCGTCCATGGCTTCTCCCATGAAGAGTCCACATAGATACAGTCCCTCTGTGTACTCACACCAGGTATCCATGCAAACCATTTATCACTTGTTTCCCCAAACACCCCAATCTGGACTATTTTTATGCGACGATGATATTAGCATACAAGCTGCCTGATGATCATTTGCTTTGTTTAGGATCCATTTCTGTGTCGCTAATGATGATTTAAATGACCAGATCTTAGTACATTTAAATTTGTTTCGATGTGTTCCCATGATGCCAAGCAAATTCTGAATTTAAATTAGATGGAAGTGATCAGTATTTTTTTTTAACGACAATATTCACAGTAACATTCAAATGCCAATTAAGAACCCTGCATATTTAATCTGCTGTATATCTAACTGTCTGGTAAATAATTCTGTCCATCGTAAGAGATTCTAAATCATTATTTAGCTATGCTTACATACACACAAGTATCTAGGGCTGTGCTGACTGAGAATTTGTTTCTCAAATCAGATTTACTAAGTGTCATGTTTTACTCTAAAGATGCATTGCCCTGAGCATCAGCTGTCAGACGGACATTTTTCAACAGACTAAATTCTGACTTTTTAAAGTCAGTTGTTTTCATCCAGTAAGATGAAAGACTTAAAAACAGCGTAGTTAAGCTGAACTCTAGTGTAAGATTTGGCTTCTGGTGAAAACCTTGTGAGGGGGGTCACTTTGACACAGTTTTTTGTGAAGTTCTCGGCCTGCCATGCCGTTGCTCTTGCACTGCTTTGTATAAAATGACCCATCCATAAAACTTACATGCAGAGATTTGACTGACAAATAACGGTTGGTTCTTACTGATAGTTTAAATCATCAGGTTTATGGGGCTACCATATAATATTTATATTTTTACACAACCTGAACATGCAGCCTCAGAAATGTGTCATTGTCACAAACGTGTGTGTGTCTCTTGTGTGTATTCAGTCATCAGAAAGCCACCGTCAGACTGACAGCCCATCATTCCTCCAGCAAACCTCCAACTCTCCATTCCGGGGTTCCTGCAGTCCCTCATCGGGCCAGACCTTCCATCCGCGCCTCTCCTCCTCTCACCCGGGACTGTCCCAGGACCACCACCCTCCTTCCTCCTACCCCAGTCACCCCCCCACCTCCTCCTCAGACCCCCGGCCGCCAGCGGGCTCCCTACACCAGCAGAGTGGCAGCAGTAACGTGGACGGGGGCCACAGCTATGGCACCAGCCACTTAAAAGCAAGCCTTTTGAACAGCAGTGGCCTGGTGGGGTCTCCCACCCCGGGACCCAGGGCCCATGGGCAGACTAAACTAGACTCAGGCGCCCAGGCCTCTAGAGGGAGTCAGCAGCAGGCGTCTCGCAGCCTAAAGTCGGGCAGCCCGGGCCAGACGGCGCTGCAGGCCGGCTCCAGGCTGCTGTCGGCCTCGGGACCGACACACTACCCACAGCGAGGGACGAGCCTCAGCCAGTTCCAGCACTCCCCCCTCCAGGGACCCGGAGTAAGGACACAGTCAGGAAGCTTTTAGGACCTTTGTCAAGTGTGTGCGTATGTGTGAGTGTGTGCACGTGAGTGTGTGTGACGCTGTGTACCTCCTCGACCCCGACAGCTGCGGTGAAATGGGGCTCAGGGAGTTTGAGGAGGGGAAATGTACAGACCTAAGAGGAGCAAGGACTTCTTTATGGATTTCTCCTTTTCTTATTTTCTGTCTCTTCTTTCTTTATTTTCAGAAAAACTAAAAAAAACAAATGACCACATTCTGCTCAAAGCTAATCATTGACTTTGGACGTCATTACAGAATCAGTGGAAAAAGCGATTTGGACTCTGAAAAAAAAAAAAACAAGAAATCACATGTAACTTGAAATTGTCCCCAGTGTTTCCTCATGTGCCGGACTGTGCAAACAGGCTCTATTATGTCTGGAAAGTAAAAAAACTTCCACACAAATGTCTGTACAAAGTTATAAAAAGCAGTACCTGTTGTCATGGTACCCAGGTTGGATAAATGCTGATATGTAACTGAAAGTAAGAGTTGTTTTATTTTTAAACATTTTTTTTTGTCAGCGTTCCTTTTTTTCTGATTTGGCGAGTGGCCGAGTCTGTGCTGCAGTAAACACGTGTTTGATTTGGACAGGGGGGGGAATGATGCAAACAAAAGTGTCATGTTAATCATCCGTTTTAAAGATGCATTAGAGAAGCGGGGGAGGAGGGGTTCCTCCCCTGATAGGATCATTCCATATGATTACCAGCTTCCGTGTTCTCTCAATGAACATGGAAAACAGCCCTGTTTTGTCTGTTCAGATGTTCTGTTGATTTGGGTTCTCTTCTGTTCTCTCATCCCCACTGGACTGTTTTTGATTTCACATTAGGACAACTTCACTGTAGAGTTCTGATATTGTACTTGAGACATACTGGTCTTATGATTCATGGTGCTGCATTCTTGTTTTTTTTCCAATAAATTTGAAATCCAGTTATGTTCCCCACGTTCGGCTGCATTCATCTTGTCATTATATCATTTTTCCGTTCCTCCAAATTTATACCAATCAGATTTTAAAGGGATGGGATGCAGAGACGAAATAGGGGTTTTTGGCTTTCTGTTTTTGTCCTGCAGAATAGATGTGTTTTTGTATTTCTGACCAATCCTTTCATTCCGAGAAAAACCGGGGAAGGGATCTCTGAGGGAGTTGTTCGGATTGTTTAAAACCTTGGTTCAAAAAAAGCTGCTATGTTCTCCCGTGAGAACTGCCTCCCTTTTCCACAGAATGCTGTATTTTTTTGTCTTTCCTTTTAACCCCGATCCTCACAAACTGACTTGTAATAAAGAGACGGTTCTCCTGAGCGCCGCAGTGGGACCTCAAAGCGATGTGAAGCTGACAGCTCGGCGGCAGCAGCAGGAGTCGCCCTCTCCTCCCTCTGAAACTTTTATTTTGAAGTGGAAAAAACAGCCGCGTTTGTGTGGAAGGCTTCAAGGACCGAGGGTCAGGAGACTGGACCCAACAAACCCCACGTCGACAAACACACAGAAGGCAACTCGTGTTACATGAATGTTTGAAAATACAGTTGTGACCCAAACTGAACCAGCACCTTAGAATGAAAGAAATCCAACCTAAAAGACACACTAGGACAATATGTAATACTGTGTACTTGTATAGAAAGAAATGTGATATAGAGAAAATATAGTACACTCAATTTACCGCATGATATTTGTTTTTAGGGTCTGAGTGACCAACTTTTGTCAGAAGGTTGGAAGCTAATCATTGGGTCTGTTCCTCCAAAATACCCAACGCTGCATCTCTGCTCTCCTTTTGTTCTGTACAATCTTTCTGTTGGTTTTGGTTTTATTTTTACACAGATCATAGTAGTTATTATTTCAATTGTTCCCCTCCAAAAGGTTTAAGAAGCAAGAAATGTAATGCATTTTGATAATAAAATAATCATGATGGTAATGCATTTTGAAAACTACCATTGTGATGTCATTTGAGGGAGTCACTTGTATGTTTTGCACACTTCTCTGCAGTCCGGGAAGGTCATTCACTTTTTACAGCCCATTTTAAATCCTGGTTTCACCTCAGCGCTGGTCTTCTCATCTCGGCCTATGAGATTGTTTTTACAGCCTGACTGGGCCGTTAAAACTGCTAATTTGGGCCTAAGACAGATATGTTCGTATATTGGTATTTAGGCCGTATTAATGAGAAAACACTGCCACGGCGGCAAGGTTGACTTTCTTGTGTTAGATAGCAACTTTGTGCAGAACTGGACTCATTGTGGGGCTGCATGGTGGTGCAGTGGTTAGCGCTGTCGCCTCACAGCTAGAAGGCTCCAGGTTCGGACATAGGGGGGCTTTCAGTGTGGAGTTTGCATGTTCTCCCTGTGCATACCAGCTTCCTCCCACAGTCCAAAGACATGCTCGTTAGGTTCATTGGTGACTCTAAAGTTGCCCATAGGTGTGAGAGCGAGCTTCAATGGTTGTCTGTCTCTACGTCTATATGACTGGCGACCAGTCCAGGGTGCACCCCGCCTTTTGCCCAGTGACAGCTGGGATAGGCTCCAGCCCCCCTGAACAGGATAAGCGGGATAGATAATGGATGGATGGAATCATTGGTGAACAGCTGTCTGCCTCGACAAGCTGGGTTGAGAGAAAGAGATGGGAAGAAAGACAGTAATATCTATTATAATATTAGAGGTACATTTAATATTAGCAATGCAAACTATAATATAAATATTACTGAGATTAGCTATGACAATTATTATAGTGATAGATATATGATGCATAAAACAATGCCTGGGATGATTTAGAAATATTGTTGTTCAGCAGAGCGACATATTTTACTAACTCAGCACAGTGTGCAGCACGTGTTGTAGCACATCACAGCTGAGTGAGGCAGTGGTCTGCGTTTGACTTGGTCAACAGTTTAGAATATTCTTCAGTTAAGTTATTTGTTAACAAAGCAGCCTTCAGAGTATATTTGCATTGTCCTATTGGTGCAAAAAGGTCTATTTGCGTATATCGGCCACTCAAAAATGTGTTATATCACCTGCCTTATCTGTAATCAGTGACGTCTTCCCCTCTGAAATCAGTAAATGTTTCCAAAGTCTGAAATCAATAAGTTTCATGCTGCCTAAATTTGCCAGGATCTATTGAAATCTTCTAAGATTATAGTGACAATTGGTGGAAAGCTGAAGTGTATTTGTCATTTCAACCATGAATAGAAGAGAGATTAAATGTTGTTTCTCCCAGGACCAGCAAAACAAACCTAAATAAATCAATCATCTTACCTGTATGGATGGTTGTGGCATCAGCGGGAAGAAATATGGCAATTATCCATATCCATAAATGCAGAGTTCAACATAACCAACAATGTTACCAACAAATGTTCTCTAACAAATACACCTCTTTATTATTAACTCATCAATAGATAAAAAGGTTGAATGTCCATTATTCAGTACAAGTAAACGTTCTGTATCCAGGCCTCTAACATCATGAACAACCCTAACCAGTCGAGCTGTGCTGGAACTGAACACATCCATCCAACAATTTAGTTTCCAACAAATACATCAAGTCGACTACAGCGATGGTTTCAAGTCTTTTACCTCATTATCACTGATAGATTTAAGGGAATTAAATAAATAGGAATTAAGAAAGTAATTTTTGTCTTCATTATTGGCTACATAAAAGAAGCCTCTCATAGTTCAATTTAAGACGCATGGAATCACAATGGGTTTCTTCACATATCCAAAAAGTATTTTCTCCAATAATCTGTCTCTTGTTCACGATCTTTTCTTGCTAAACTGCTCTTGACATCAGGTTCTGTTGGTCCGGTTAGTATTACTAATGCAGCAGCAGTACAGTCTGTCTCCACTAGAGGGGAGCATTGAGCTACAGAAGAAGACTTACTCGGCGTAAGGGAAAGCATCCTGATGGAAAATGATTTGATGATTTTCTTCATCTTTGTGTTTGCTAATGATAAAAGTTGCAGGTATGAAATTGAGTTTTCTCGCATTTTCCTTTAACTTCAAAGGTTCATACATGAGTGACAAGTGGGATTGTAGCAAATGTAGACATAAAAGCTGTTTATGAGTCAGATTTGAGCAACAACAGATTACACACACTTTAGTTCCACAGGCAATGTATGAATAGACTATTGATTACTGATATTAGCTATTGTTGACAAAAAATTGTCTTTAATTTAAAATATAATGTTGACTTTTTCCAATTTTTCCCTAATATTTTGCATTTCAAGAATATATGGTCGTCTAAATATTAACAAATTTAAATTAAATTAAATAAGAAATGTTGAGAAAAATGTAGTAAAAATCCCATAATTGCAAAATCAGAGAAGGAATTTTTTGACATTTTGACTTTATTCTCAGGACGCCAATTCAAAAATTGATTCTACACCTATTTCTTGTTCTGTCAGGCCCCTGAATTCTTCTGTCATAGCTTAATAAAAGAATGAGTGCTTCCCTTTTAGTCAGCTCTATAAGCAGGGTACATAGCAATCTACTGCATTAATTGTACGTCTGCCATCAGAATCAGCAGAGACCAGATTTTTCCTGCGATACACCGACCTGGCAGCTGAAGCCGAGGAGCGTGGCTGGGATGTTCATGTGCGTCCGGTGGAGGTGGATTGAGGCTTTGTTGCCAGTTCCACCACAAGGTTCCTGAGGGAAGTGGGAGTGAGAGGACAGGCCCACAGGAAGGCAGTTAAAGCACTTGCCAATGCAGCAGAAAGGAGCAGCCACTGGCTGTGGCTGACAGGAAGAGATCCCACCTCGGCTCCCAAGTGACCGCCTGGATGCCAAGATTAACACGCAGACCCAGGCGTGAGGGGCCTGAGGGGGGCCGCCTCGACTGAGGGTGTCTTGTGATAAGGCAGAAACACTCAGTGTGTCGGGGTTCACAACTGAAGATGTGTCTTAATGGAAGCATCTACTGGGCACCTCTAAGAACAACTGCACTCTGGTCATTGTAGTGCTGAAACTACGGGGATTGTAACATCCAGTCCACCTTATGAATCTCCCATCAGTGTCCTTAAAGCATCTCCAGTTGACTGTCAAACATAACGCGATGTCAGTGTTTGTATCAGTTTAAAAAGCTGCCTCTGAGCACCAGATTACATTCGTACACCTGAGTGAGTTCCAGAGAGCAGGTGCAACAACAAACATCCTGTGTGAAGTCTCTCCTCCCTGCTTCCTCCTGCAGGCGGCACACACACACACACACACACACACACAAACACACACACACACACACACACACACACACACACACACACATACTAAAGGAACGAGTGAGTGAACAGGTATGTTGGTGGGGAGCGGCTGCACTGACGACAGGTTGTCTGACTGGAGAGAGCAGATGGCCGGTCTGAAGCCTGTCAGCATGAAGAAGTCTTCATTCTCACAGCTCCAGATGGCTTTTATACACCGTCTGCCAGAGCCAACAAAGACACACAGTCTGGTGGTAAAATCAGAGATCACTGGAGGATTTCATGCCTCAAAGTCCTATACAAGCTGTATCTGCTGGAAGTTTCCCCAAGAGAAGAGGAACCTTTGGAGGAACTTGTTTTCTACAGCTAGAACCAGAGTCTAAATAATGTTCAAGGGACATTATTTAACCTCCTGAAAAGTCCCGAAAAAAGGTTAAGGACTTTTGTGGTGGGACAGCGTTGAACATTGCAGAAGTCCAGGCCCTATTGAGGTATAACACTGAGGATGAAAACCAACAGGGACTGGATATGGCGACGTGCCTTGTAATGTCGTTTGTATGGTGTCATCATCAGTGTTGTATAGTCACCTGTAAAATCGGTCACATTCCTCGACCATTCAAATGGACCAATACCTCCTCTGGGATGTCTGGATCTATGATTACTCTCTTCGGATATCACCAAATTGCACAAACTTATTTAATTAGATCTTTATATCCCTGTCAGAGTTCCCCGTCATCCACAATGGACTGCTGTGTAGCCACACCTCCTTTCTCGGTAAGTATGGCCGACCATTAGAAGGAGCAAGCTTGAAGTACTTTTAAATTAATGAATCATGTCATCTGAGTAAATAATTTGTGTGTAAACTAAAGCAAACAACAGATGTTTTATTACTTATTCATGTCAAAGTGTCACGTAAAAAATTGATAGCTTTTACTCTGTCGTCGTTGGTGGATCTCAGTGTCACAGAAGATGATTCAGGAAATGAAGAGTGAAATACTGTTTTGATTTATTCGGACTGTTCAGATTAGATTTTCTATTTATACATCAGCTTGTAATTTAAGGATGATCCAACCCTCCAAAATCAGGAGGGAAAGAGCAGAGAGAGCATCAGAGGGTTTGGGATCATTTGTAACGAAGAGTGAGAGAAAACAAATGCTCAACATGTTTGTGAAAGCAATCAGGTTAGAAGAGCAGTCTTAGTCTGGACAAGGGAGAATGACCACATGAATAAGTTTCTATGCATCAGGAAGAGTAAGACATTTCCTCCATCATAAATTATATTCATTCATTTATTCATTTGATTTACCTTTCTTTTTTTACATTGTCAATCAATAATGCAATCAAATTTTATTTGTATAGCTCCAAATCATAACTAAAGTTATCTCAAGACACTTAACAAAAAAGTCCAGGGGCCTATCCTACGAAGTGAGTTCATCACACCCAGGGTCTCTTTTCCTGATCTGGCTTCACTTAACCTGACAAAGGATGTCGCGCTAAGTGGTCACACAACGCTGGTTATCGAAGATTGATGGTTAATTATTAACATAAATAGAAAAAAGAAGTGGACCCAATGATGAGCCCTGTGGCACACCTCGTTGCTGAATCAACAAATCAGGAGCCAGATTCACAAACTCATTCTTAAGATAAAACTTAAGATTTGTGAGAAAAAAATGTAGGAAGTTCTTAAGGCAAACTTAGATGAAGAACTTAAGAACTTAGATGACATAAGCAAGTATGTAACTTAGGCCTGCCATTATTGACTATAAAGGACTGAAATGCTATTTCAATTAATTAAAATAAGCATGGGTGTCGACAATATATTACAAATTAAAACAACAAAAATAATAATAATAACAATATTTATTTGTGCATTGATTCATAATAGAAAAAAGAATACCTTGTATGAACTGTAGTTCATTGATTTAATTAAATAGGTAACTTCAAGTACAGGAAAATATTCAAACATAGTTACTGGCTTTGGTTAAAGGCTATTTAAATGTTAACTGTCACATTTTGCTAGCTTAACTTTAGTAGATATGACATGTACACCAAAAACAATAGTGACATGCTAACATTCCAAATAAATGTTTAACTAAATGCTAGCTATTGTAAGTGAACCTAGTACAAGTGAAATTCAGTGAATTGATTGTCTAAAATATGTTTAAATGAATGATTGTAGCTTTCAAGAATCTCATGTATTCTCAAGTTTTTTCTTGTGAAGAAAAATAAGAAGAACTTTAGGGAAATAAACATAATGAACTTTATTCAGGAATTTACATTTTTCTTAACTTTTTGCTTAATATTAAAGCTAGGAAGAAAATTACACTTGAGAAGATTTTTTTTCCTAAGAATGCTTTGTGAATCCGGCCCCAGATTTGTTTCCATGTAAGACACTGCTTTTTGTTTTTTTATGTTGTGAATTGAACCTGAGTTCTGTGTTATTAGAGAGTCCAATAGCATGGAGTTTATCTGAGAGCAGATAATGGTCAACAAAATCCAAAGCCTTTGTTAAATCAATAAAGATTGCACCTGTGAGTTCACCGTCACCTGCAGCACAGAACACATCACTGGTAAATCTAAGTGAAGTAGTAGTTGTGGATGGTTTGGTCTGAACCCAGACTCACATACAGATAGAATATTAACACTGAGATAATGTGAGAGTTGATTATAGATTATTTTTTCAAAGACTTTGGCAATAGAGCAGATAAGAGATATGGGTCTATAGTTATTCAAATTGAGCAGATCACCTCCTTTGTGAAGTGGAGTGATGCGAGCACCCTTCCAGATAGCAGGTAACTCACAGGTAGACAAAGAAAGGTTAAATAAGTCCGCCAGTGGATACATTAGAATATAGGAAGCTAGTTTGACAAACCTATTTTCCAATCCATCAAGTCCAGCACCACTGTTCACTTTTAATTAATGAATAGCATTCTGGACCTCTGTTGGTACAATTCTCCTAAAAGAGAAAGAACTGAGGCATGGTGAATTATAGCTTTCAGCAGTCAGGTAAGAGCCATGAGGTAACGTGGGACAGAAATGCTGATTGAATGCTTGAGCAATAAACAAAGAGTCATGTAATATTGCATTGCCAACTCTTATTTGATTTATGAATGTTTATCTGTTGTCTTAATAATAGTTTTATAATATAATTAATAATAATTTTATTCCAGAATCGTTTAGGATTCTTAAAATTCGAAGTGAGACCATCTAGTAATTGCATTTAGCATTTTGAGTTTTTGTCTTACACTTATTTCTTAGCTGCCTGTAAACTTCCCAATCAGCGTTATCCCTCGTCTGACGAAATATTGACCAGGCTTTGTCTCTCTGCCGAAATAAATGTATAAGTTCGGGGCTGATCCAAGGGAGGTGTTGACCCTTAACCTTGGCAGTTTTCCAAGGAGCATGTTTGTCCACAACATCAGTGAACTCTAAATAAAGGAAATCCCAGGCATCTTGTACATTAGGTATTAATTGATATCTGTCCCAGTTAATGGCAATTTTATCATTAATAAATACACCTAAAATCAATTTCTTATACTGACAGATTTTTATTAGTCTAGGTGGTGATTTAGGTAGTTTGATCTGATTCAGACAAAACACCAGAACTTAAGATTAGATTTGGTTTTGAGACAAGTATCCAGTCAAGCTGAGTTTGGGTTCTAGGAGTAATAATGTTAATGGGACAAGAAGATACAGAGTTAATGAGATGCATTAATATAACATAAATGTATACAGATAACTAAACAGTTCTGTCTGTGTATTACCTTTACTCAGATGTTTTGTCCTTGTTCTAATAATGACAGACAGTGATTGTGAAGAAGTGTATTTGGGGAATTATTGTGAGAAGAAGTGTTGGGAATTCTTAATGCTCACGATGGCCGTTGATCAGGGCTAAAACAGCAAGACAATCTTACTTTACTTCCTTTCTATACTGACTTTTAGAAGTCAAAGTTGTGTCACTGATCCTTCAGCAACAAATACACCTGATCGCACATATAGTATGTTGCACCTTCCGTGATGGTCCTGTTATCTCTGAATCAAGATGTAAGTAAAAAACACATAAGCCAGTTTGTGAGGTATGCCCACCTTTTACTAATGCAGTCTAATACAGTCCTACCTACCTCTATTACATATATTGCATTACACAGGGAGGTGATTTTCTGCAGCCGACAAACCCCATTTACATTAAAAGGACCCAAAAAATATGAATTTTGTATTAAAAGACCAAAAAAAACTGAATTTAAAGACACCCAAATGTGGGAAATCCCAACTTGTGGCCAGTCCTTGTTGTGGTTGACCTCTGACCTCTTTGATAATAGGTGTGTGTGGTCCCACCTGAGGAGCCACATGAGCTGTGTGAGGTCATGGCTCTTCTCTGAGCGGTGCAGACAGGCAGACAGCGAGATGACAAACCGAGAGAGGGGGGGGAGGCAGAGAGGACTGCGAGGCACATCACTGAGGGTCTCTGTTATTATCCCCAATCCAGCCAGCAGTCTGGACACGCTGCGCCACAACAAAGAAAGCGCCAATCTCTTCTGACATACCGCGCGGCCCGCTGCCCCCCGGCCATCTTTTAGCTGCTCTGACGAGGCTAAAAATAGTACCGGTTAGCGTGGGCTAACCGACTCAGAGGGGCGGAGAGGTTTGTGCGGTGTGCCGGGAGATGTTTTCATGAGGTTACATGATAATGTGTTTCCTTAAACGGCCTCTCGGATTTCTGTGTTTGATCAAGCAAGGTTTATGATTTAAATGGGTACTCTTTATCGGTAACTGTTCGGTTTATTTGTGGCAGATTAAGTTTCAAGCCTTCCTCAGACATTTTGACTTCTTATAGTAGAATAAAACAGGTAAAACGATAAAACCTCTAGATAAAACTTCTGAGTATTGGGATGACTTCAAAAAATCAGGATTACTCTGATCCAAGCAGAGGTGTGGATTCAGGCTAGAGTACAGGAAGGATTAAGTAGGTGAAACAAAACAAAATGTTTACAATGATGTTAATACATTTTTTAATTGAATTGCTGATTGCTACCATGACATAGCAGATGAGGTAGACTTTAGGGTTGTGGAAAAACTAAAGGATTTCATCCCCATAAAATATTTAGCTCTTACTATTAACCATAAAATATTCATATAAAAGCAACTGTCAGGAACTTTTTGGCGCCCCCTGTGGACAAAGTATGAAGTCTCATTCAGAGTGCTGGTAATCCGGATTTGGTAATCCTTGAAAGTCAGTATCTGGATAAGGTTACTGACTACTTGATCCTGCTTAGAAAAAAGTGGATTTCCAAATATTCTTATCCGGATTAAACCTTTTGAATAACCGGGCCCTGGCTCTCTGTCAGGCACAGAGGAAGTCAAAACAACGGAGTGAGGGAGATTTGTCACCATGTATTTATCTGCAGGCTATTTCCTCTGGGACTGAAACAGAGACGCACTTTTCCTCATTCAATAAGATAAACACAATCCCTTTAAAACACAATTATGTTCAAACACACACAAAAAATATTGAAATCATTTGCAATCAAAAACATTTATTTAGATTACATTACGTTTTGTGTTTAATGGCCTTCCCAGTGACAAAGGATCTAATCGGGACTGAATAGTCTGATAGAATAAATAAATCACAATAAATAGTCTTACATTTATTTTTCATGACTTTTTAAAACACATTGGCGTTAGGAATTAATTCAGGCAGGCAACTGGAGCTGCACTGATTTCACACTTGTCATGTGTCATTCTCAACAATCATCTGACAAACACTTCCTCCCAATGTGGCGTCTAAGCTGCAAGATTTCCAGTCTCCCCCTCTGCTGTGTCATTGCCACCGCTGCCCTGCACCGGAACTGCACTCGTACTTTCAACCCCACCACCACCCCAGCATCCACCTGCAGGCTCCGACAAGCCGGGTTTACGATATTATCTCATCACTCTGCATGTAAAACAAATCTGCGAGGAGTGATGAGGTCGGAGCCCAGACAGCAAACACAAACTTTGTTCTGCAGCTGCAATAAACATTTTTAAATGAATTACAAACGTCTGACTGACATATTCTTATACATAATTGATAGGATAGGCTTTATAGAGAATCAAATCAGAACAGTCAGAATAAATTTAAACAGTTTCCCCTTATTTTCACATTTACATTCTGATCCTGATCCTCAGTAAAAGCCATAAATCGTTCACATGATATTTTTACATGTATCAGTAATTGAACATCTAATTTTAACTCTAAACACAGTTTAATGCATGATACATTATACACAATCTGTAACATTATGATTAATAGATTAAAATGTACCTCAAGCTTCCTTTCTTCCTATTGGTCGGCCATACTTGCTTCAAAAAAAGGGGGCAGCTCCACTGCAGTTACTGTGGGATTATATGGATAACTTTGATTGGCTTTTAGAAATTCAGTAAACTAAGCCTGTGCATAAGGATGGAGTCAGATCAGGTGACAGTTGGATGGTCGGGTGATCTGAAAGGGTTATAGGGATTGTGTGTGATTGTCAGATGAATTGATTGACATGCCAGTGCATCAGTGCTCGAATGAATGCTGACCGGGTTAGCAGAGAGGCACTGCTGAGCAGATGTTGGCTGTGATTGACAGTTGGGATATTTGCCAACGGAAAAAGGATAAAAGGGAAAATATTCAGCTCTTTTTATATTTTGTTTCAGTGTTTCAGAGCGGACAGGTCTTAAAAAATGACACTAAAATCATGTATGAAGTTCAAACTTAGTTTCAGAACAAACCTATTTAATTTAAAGTGATAATCTCGAAGATTTTCATTTAAATAAATGTCTGTCAAGTCACTGTCTATCGCTGAATGAGGTAACACAATGGTGACTGAGCCCATGGCCCACTGATGAAAGCCTTTGCATTTGCAGTATTACAGACTGTGTCTGTGGTGACGTTTGAGGACAAAATCACAAGCGGCGCCCAGTTAGTGATGCGTTTTCCATCAGCCAGCAGTGGTTGGTCTGCCAGAGAGGGTAGGCGGAGCTAAGGGGCTGCTTTTCCGGTCTCTGCAAGTGTTGCGAGTAAACAGTAATCTACTATGGCTGAACAAACAAGGAAAAGATCGATGACTACAGATACAACTTCAAAAATAAGTGAAAATCCAAAGAAAAAGAAACAAATTTGACGCTCAGATGAAGGCAAACAGTTTGAAAAAGAAAGCGACCGTCAGCGAAGAAAATCAAGAGTTACAACCGGAGCCAACCGTGGACGTCACACATGCAACACTGTCTGGATATCTGGGAAGCGTGCTCCTGCAATTACCGTTTATCGCCATAGGTGCTGCCAAAGAGAACGAAACTGAGCTCTTTGAGATTACAACTTTAACTTTATTTAATTGAATCAAATAAAAATGCAGCTATCAAAATAGAGTGACACCAAAAGTGACCATAGTTTAATTTCAGTGTATCGTTTTTGACTCAAAACGGGAATCAGAGAGCCACAATTGTGTGTGTTTGGTGTGTGTGTGTGTCTGTGTGTGTGTCCTGGGATTGATAGTACCCTACTGATCAGTAACAGTTGCTCCTGAACGCCTCGCTGCCTCACAAACAGATGGGACCAGTGGAACAGACATAAGCACACACAAACCGGCCCTCGTATGATAACACAAAGAGAGACACACATGCAGTTATACAAACTACACATTTACATAGACATATTCGCACTGATATGTTAGTGACACAGAGTGTGTTGTGTCCCCGGGGCTCCAGCAGTCATGTCTCCTGTAAAGGCTGCAGGACGAGCAGGAAGAGGAGCTCCGGTCGGCTGCTCCCGCTGCTACTTATATAACGACGGAGCAGGCATGAATGGAGGAGCGATGAGGAGTGAACTCAGAGCACAAACGGCAGCAGAAGAGGAGCCATTTTTGGTTCAGACAACGTCGGGTGGAGCTCTGTTCCTAACATTAACCAGAAATCGAACATTTCGAAGGGTCCGTCCACATCCTCATAAAACAGTAATTCTTAGTCTTTTTGTTTCTGAATGAAACACATTTCATAGCATTTAAGGCTGAAATTTCTAATAAAACCATAATAATAGAATAAAACATGTGCTCCTCCAGTCCATATGTGATTCTTGAGCAACCAAATCTCTCCAAAAGGAGGCACCATCAGTGTGTGAATGAGCTTTATAGATCGAACTTGCAGGCAGCCTCTCCCATCAGTGTATTAAAGTGTTTTTGAAAGGGTGTGAAAGGTTTGCCGATAGAAAGGAGCTATATTAGAGCGGCCTATGGATCATTTAACGTACTGTGAGGAGTTTAAACTGGTCATAATTCTTTGTCTTGCAAATTGTATTTGCTGTTTAAGGACATTGGGCTGCATGATTGTAACAAGTGTGAAAAAAATTCAATTGATTGTATTTCCCCAGGGCTGCACGGCGGTGCAGGGCTTAGCACTGTAGCCTCACAGCTAGAAGGTGCCTAGTTCGAACTTTGGTTCAGACAAAGTATGCCTCTCTGTGTGGAGTTTGCATGTTCTCTCCGTGCATGTGTGGGTTCCCTAAGGGTACTCCAGCTTCCTCCCACAGTCCAAAGTCATGCTCGTCAGGTTCATCGGTGACTCTTAAATTGTCGTAGGTGTGAATTATGTGAGTGTGAAAGGTTGTCTGTCTCTATGTGTCCGTCCTGTTATTGACTGGCGATCAGTCCAGGGTGTAACCCCGCCTCTCGCCCAATGACAGCTGGGATAGCCTCCAGCCCCCCTGACTCAGAACATTATAAGCCGTACAGATAATGGATGGATGGTATTTGTTCGGTGACATTTTCACTTTATTTCAGTAACAACAATAAGCAATTCTGTATTCTTTGCTTGAGGGTTAGGGTTAGTAGTTAGTAATACACACACCAATCAGCTTCAGGGTTTTAAGCTGAGGTCTCCATTCTTTCTTGATATTAGATATTTCTTGAAATGTCAAAGCTCATCAGCTTTTATGCATTAAAAATGCTACTACTACTTCTGTTTCTGTTTCCGGCGCTGACGCAAGAGGCAGCCTCTCCAGTAGCTCCGTTTATTTTTATGCACATGTGCACCACACTGTTTTTGCACCAACTCTGCTCATCACTTTAATGCTCACTTATTTATGGTTATACATTTTTATGCACATGTGCACCGCACTGTTTTTGCACTAATCAAGACTACATTTGCATCAGGTTGTAGATGCTTTGATTAATGACTTCCCGCTATGTGACCCAGAATATGCTGACTTGTTTTAGTAATTGTTTTGTGTTGTATGTCTGAAACTTTGTTTCAATGTGCTGCTGCTGTCTTGGCTAGGACACTCTTGTAAAAGACATTTTTAATTTTAATGAGGCTTTTCCTGGTTAAATAAAAGTTAAACAAAATTTAAAATAACATTTTATTATTTTCTTATGGGTTTAAAGGGGGGGCGGGGGGTTGGGTTGACAGATCTATCTATCTATCTATCTAGTAATAATGTTAAAAGTTACAGTAATACTACACACAGCAAATGTTTCATCAAGTTTCCCTCAGGTGAATTCTGCAATAAACAAATCGATTCCCTTGACGTCATTATTCATACAACAGAGATTTCATGACTGGATCTAATTTTCTTACCATAATAAAGTTAATAAAAATTATTTATGTAGCTGCTGCATTATAAGTATAAGTAGTACAATATAAGTATTTTTCAAAGACAAAAGTTTCCTCGATGGTTTCAGACAAATCTGAACGGCTTTGGATGAATAATCAAAGGTTTTATCAATGAAAAGAAACCTCTGTCAGAACCGTTTGGAATATAAATTAAATACACAAATAAAATGAAGAAAAGATGTCGGTCACATTTTAGAGATACAGTGTAAGATTTCCACCTAAAAACAGACATCTGAATTTAATAAAAATCGGTGTAGATGATGGAATACACAAAAATGAAACAATGTTAATCAATAGTCAATCAATTTATTCATCTTCTTGTTAACAATCAGAGGTGAGACAGTGGTGTGTGAGACTGGCGGCCATGCTGACCTCTCTGTGACAATCCTGCACAAACATTCCTCTTTCAATGTTCACGACATCCCATAATAAAAGCAAATAATATTACAACAACAGCCGAGGAATGGAAGTAAAAGCAGGTCAAAAAGAAACAGCAAAAACATATTAAAAAGCACTGAAACAGAACACCTCTTAAATATAAAAGTAAACTTTAGATATTTTCTTTTGGCACGACTGAATGTAGGGGAAATATTTGTGTCCAGAAGTGTAAACTAGAAGACTCACAGAGAAAGGAGAGAGACATTTAGTGTCTGTAGTGTCCTCACTGAGCTCTGATCTATGATTCATTCACAACTGTCTACTACTGATGAACTCACAAAAAACTACACAGTAGGGATGCACCGATACTGATACCAGTATCGGGTATCAGTTGGTATTGCAGCTTAAGTACTCGTACTCGTAAAACTACGACGAGTACTGCACCCGAATACCACTTTACGGCTTTGCGTTAGCCTCCCGTTAGTTAAGCAGGCGGAGAAGCAAAGTTCGGAGTTAAAATGTCAGCAACAGTTGCAGTTGCATCATTGTGTCGATTTACCTTGTTACAGTCAGAAAGTGAGGAACATCTGATGAAAATTAAACATGTTTTTAAAGTCATTATGAGAACTGTAATGATATTATTAAGTACACTTGTTGGTACTCAGTATCAACAAGTACCCAAATGTAAGTACTTGTACTGGGTCTGAAAAAAAGTGGTATCAGTGCATCCCTACTACACAGTGTGAACTACAGAAAACAATCATTTCATACCAAAAAGCTCTGACCAGTTTCCCTATCTAATTCTGCACTGTGAAGATTGTATTATTTGAAGGCAGAACCAAATACTTGCAGGAGCACAAATTGGAAGCATTAATTTCAAGTTTGGACAGTGAGACAGTTTGTTGATTGTATCTGTATATGTTCAAATTAGACTGACTTTATAGAAATCAGACTGTATAAAAAGATGGACGACATGACAGCCTCCTAAAAGTGAAGCCAAACCCTCTCTATCGCCCCCTGCTGACTGGCTGCAGTATCTGTCATAAAGCCCGGCACCTCCATGTTAACAGATGGGACATGGGTCAAACTATAAAATCAAAATACACATCAAATAAAGTTTTCTCAAACATGGTTTCTGTCATTATAGTTAGTTCTTATCATGCTGATTTATATCAAAGTTCTAATTTTTCTGACAAGTTTTTAATTAGTAATTTTATGCCGTCAAAATGATGATTGACAGCTCTGTTGACAAATACAGCTCCTGCAGCCGAGTAGAGAAGGAACGGAAGATGTTACTAAAACAATCACTACAGTCATTGAACATTCCATATCTGTGAATGTCTTCAGACCAGCACAAGAAGCTGTTCTGCTGTTGAATTTCTGTAAGTTAAATGTGTGTTTTGGTTAGCGGAAGAGGCTCCACCAGCGAAAGATGGCAGCTCCTGCTTCCGGGGGTATTTTGGCTTTAGTTTTGCACAGCAAGAAGAGGAACAAGATGCAATGTCCATCTTTATATACAGTCATTAGTTCAAATTAAACCTTTTCTAAGGCTAAAATGGAAGGGGCTATGCCAGAACAACATGAGTTTACTAACACGAATGAAATAAATGTTCCGTCCTAACACGTGCAGGAGGGTGAGGGACACAAGCCCAGTGGATAACTGAACCCATGGAGGTTCATGTAGACAGCATAAGTGGAAAACAATGAAAAAAATTATCAAATTTTTCTGTAAATCATTTGAATGCAAACACAAATTAACATGCATTTCTATCCAGTACTGTTACATGAAGAGCTGAGCAAGATCGCACATGTGGGGGGCAGTTTTCTAATTCCTTCTGATGTGGCACAAAAAATAAAGTTAAAGAGAAAATTAAATTAAAGGATCATTCTATTTGCATTCAATTGTACCTTTCAATAATATCAACACGTCAAATTCAAAGGGTCCTGTGTGGAATCAGAGCAGGGGAGCGGTACAGTAATGCCTGTCGTCTGGATGAAAGTCTGTTCTGGGTCTCTCCGCTCTGTGCTCAGCCGGTGGTCCTGGATAGTGCTGCAGACTGTTGGACTGAACAGAGTGGGAGCCCTGCTGAGTGTATAAAGGAAGCCTGAGATAGATGCAGCATGCAGGGCATTTCATGGGGGCAACATACAAACCAAAGTGGACTAGATGAGAACCGAACAACCAGGACGTCAGGGGAGGACACGGTATGAAAAAACAGAATGAGCTGAACGTTTCTTCTCAGTGTCATGTGGACTGACAGCGGCCATTTTCCTTTGACGTGACGCTAAATGTTGGAAGCTAAAATGCTGTTGTAAAGTTGCATTGTTGTGTTCCAGGTTTGAAAATTGTTTAAATTGAGGGAATTTTTTAACATATTACCTCTTGCTAATTGATCGGCAGCTGAAAAGATAATGAAAAAAAAAAAAGCGCCATATTACATTGTAAATAAAGATATTTGAAAGCTCATTAGCTACCTACAGCTGAGTCACCACAGCTAATATTAACATTCAACTGTTAGCTTTCAATAGCCTACGGTTAGCTAGGTATTTATGCCTTTCAAAGTGATTGTGCAACATTGTCAAACTAATATTCATGGACTCAGGATTCAGGGAGATCTGCATTCACCCTTAACCACTTCTTTAGTCTTGTCTTGTTAACAAAAACAAAACATACATGTTTTATTATCAAAGACGTATTTTTTAGCTTTTCATCTCGTCTTTGTCATGGAGAAAAGGTCATTGGTGAACATTTATCGTCATAATTTCCGTTAACGAAATAAACACTGCCAAGAAGCAGTGAAATTATGACTACTTGTCCGATGTTTTTACAATCTGCAAACCTTGAACACAGCAGTGAGACATCATGACAGCAATTAAGCTTCCCACCCTGAGCTTGTCGTCAGAGAAAAATGGCTGCCTTGGGAATGTAGTGCATTACACACGTTTAAAGACAAGTGGAATCCACACTTTTTCTTTTATGATTAGACGACGACACAGGTTTTACTTTTCCACAGCTAACAGAGATGTTTGAAGGAAAGATGCTTAACGTGTACATTTTTTTTAACCTTTTTACCCAGTTTACATAGAAACATCTCAAATGATTTATTTTTTGTAGTTTGAACTTGTCATATACAAAGAGAAGTTGAAAATTGACTGAAAAAGACGTAGAAATTACGCTGTGTCTGTACAAAATCATCTTTTTTTTCTTTGTGCATCTTTTTTTGTTTGTTTCGTCAGAAGTAGCACCTGTGTGCTTTTACGTACGCACTTTAGTATGTTACTTTCAAAAGGTGGAAATAGCTTTTATCCAGTCAATAAAAATATTTATATTCTAATACTCCATCTGCAAGCATTTTTATCATCATAAATAACTTCGTAATCTTTATTATATCAACTTTATGAGACAGAAAAACTGTATTTTATGAACGTTTTTATCCCAGAGTTTGGTCAAGCTGACGGTCAGGATGTAACTCTCTTCCAACACAGAGTTTGCCTTCCTTGGTTGATCCCACTTTAGTCTTATTTTACAAACTTCTGGGCCTCCAAGACCACATCCAAGCCCAGTTCAAGGTTTAAACCTGAAGAACTTAGAGGAGGAGGAGCAGCAAGAGGAGGAGGAGGGAGGAAGGAGAGAGGGAGGGGACTGGAAGAGGAGATGAAGTTTGGTTCTCAGTGGAACCGGTGGACCGCAAATCTTGGATCTTTGCTGTCACGGATTTCAATCTGGAGGAAAATAGGAGAGAAGAGAGAGACGGTGTCAGTACAGACAGCTTAGGATGAGAGAAATAAAAGACATGTTTTGGAGGGATGGCGGAGAGAGCGAGGACGGGGTGGGCACAGAAGGGAAGGGCCAAGACTCATTCATGCGCTGTGTGCTTTATACTTTGTTAGCTCCTTTCAGCACTGACACACACTGAGTTGTGTGAAACCACAGAGGTGTCAGATATCATGAATGTTTTTAAATAATGATTTTAACATCAAGCAGCAAAACCCACATCATTTTAGTTTGCAGATAGAGAAGTATGATTGAGCACACAAACAATACGATGAGGTAAAGGCACTAAGTCAGAATAACAGTATTTTCTCTCTAAGTATTGTGCTTCAGCAGCACCTGTAAATTAGCACAGTTACCAGCCCTGGATTGATTAAGTATTTCTCACTATCCTCCCATAAGAACCATGTGTCTGGTCACCTGATTACCAGGGGGGTGTCCAGACATCTTAACTGGCGTGGCCTAACTGGACTTACGCAGGTAACATAAAGATGCTATATCCTGTTTATAGGTTTGTTGATTTAATAATTACCACAACAGAGTGGCTACGTATAAATCTTCCATGCTTGCTTCTTTAAAGTCTCGAAGGTTTTCAAGTGAAAACGTGTCTGTTAAGTCACCATCTATCTCTGAATGAGGTAACACAATGGTGATTGAGCCTATGGCCCACTGATGAAAGCCTTTGCATTTACAGTATTACTGACTGGGTGTATGCAACGAAAAAATCACATGCGGCGCCCAGTTAGTGACGTGTTTTCCTGCAGTGCTACACTGTAATGTCAAACAAGCTGCTTGCAGCCTGTGGCAACACAACGCATCAAATTGGTCCTGCCTCTGATATAGCCAGAGGTGGCACCTGGGCTGGCCAATCAGATTGCAGGGGGACCCCTGGACGTGCCCCTGCTCATGTTCAATATTTTCTCTCTTTAATGTTCAGGTTTGGCCTCTATCAATCCCTTAAAAAATATCAGATTTTTTTTCTTGTTAGGGGATCAATATTGTGCCACCACAAGCGCTCCCCTTTCACATAACAATGTCATTTGATTCATTGTTATTTAAAAAGTGTTGCACATTCTAAAGCTCCAATAAACCTTTTTTTAGTCCAGTCATGGCATCCTAATGTTTGGCTCTGAAACCACTAAACATAATTATTTGTAGTCTGTGATTTTTAACAGTCATCGCCACACTTCTTCTCCCTCCTGCTGCTCGGCTCCGTTTGGCTGCGGATGGAAGTGAGAGAGGCGGCGGCAGGAGGGCTGTGACATATGAGTCAGTGCGAGCCGGCGAGATGTGGAAAATGAAAAGGACCAAAACAAACATAAATAAACCTGCTAATGCAATAAGCTTGAAAGGTCACACCTTAATACATTTTCTCTCACAGCTCTCACTCCCTTTATGCAACCAGTCTGTCAATGCTGGATTATACAAGAGAGCTGCAGGTCTGTTCTTTTTGTTTAAACAATGTGTGGGGTTTGTTCCTTTATTTTAATCCTATTAATATAGCTTATATTTTATCCCCACTATCTCGGCATAAATCACAGATATATATTTTTTTCTTACAGGGCAGCAGACTGAACACAAAGACAACATTAGGAGAGGTTAAAGGGAGTTCACAGTGCATTGCCCTTTACAGGACAGAGAGGAGGAGAGGACAGTAACCAGTGACTGAGTCCACTGCATGCAGAGGTTCATGCTGCAGACCTGCATCATCACATCATATACGCTAATGTTAAAAAAAGAAAACTCAGGGGTCTTACTCCATCCATTCGGAGAGAGGAGCCGAGATGGAGCTGAAGAGTGGAAGCAGTGTGACATGTCTAAAGAAAGTGGACAAAGAATGTGTGATACATCAAGACACTCACTGTTTCACATTCACACCAGTTCAAACATGGAGCAGCTGGCTTAGCACCGCCACTGGTACACATGGGTTAACTGGTCCACAGGTCCAAACCAGCAATAACAAAATTACAGGCCCACTTTTATAAAACCCAGGCTTTGAAAACCTGGATTAATTACTGATATTGATTTAATAGAAAGACTGATGTGGTTGTCAAGTGCAACAGATGGGTCAAACAACGCAGGATTTTCACCCAAGAGACCGGGTTTGGATTACTTATGAACAAAAAGTTACTGTTGAGTAATTATTTTAAACCCTGTCTAATGTGTTCCCTAAATATGAACAGGAAGGTTTGTCCTCTCTCTCTGTAGTTACAAAAAAATCGATCCATTTTGCCCCACACATTGCAGAAGTTAGCTAACCAGGGGCCGGTTCCAGTATGCCTTAGATACAAATAGTCAGACTTAAGATAGACGTCTATATTCACCCGTTTCACAAAGCAGTTTAGTTTTTGACTAACCTAAGCAGGGCTATGGTGCATTGAATTCTGGGTAAATTCAGCAGTTTTAAGGACATGATCCACATAACGGAAAAAAATTGCAGCGACCAAACGTTGAAAGGACCATCAAAGATGTTCAAAACTTGGTGCTACTGGTCAGCAGGTGTCAGCGATTGTTACCATGGTAACATGGGTCTTAGAGCTGAGTTAGCCCGGGGATAAGGTGTCTAATTTCTTTGGCTTAAAATGATTCCGTCCCTTTTTTTGTGAAACGGTCTAATTTGCATTAGACTAATGTATAAGCAAAATTAAGACTGGCCTAACACTATAGACCAGTCTAAAACATCTTTGTAAAACCGGCCCCAGATGTTTACAGTTATTTTCTGGTTTATTTTTTCTCACGCTGTGCCTCCCCCTCACCCAGGGGAGGCGGGCCTCACACTTTAAGAACCACTGCCTTAAAGCAAATCAAAGCATGTGTTAGAAAGGAAGAAACAGACGCTAAAATAGCATCCCTGAACATCTGTATGAGACACCAAATGAGGGCAGTGACTCGACAACCTGTGATGAGATCGCTTAGAACGAAAGGACAGCGTGGAAGTATTAAGATCATAATATACTGTGTATATGCAGTTGCCTACAAAGTGCATAAACCAAATACAGTGGTAGATTGCAGGAAAAAAAACTGCAACTTTTTGAGACCTTTTGACCTACTGGATCAAAATGTTACAGGCTCCAGCATTTATATAGTTTGCAAAATACTAAAGACTAAAAGTTAGGATACCTGCCATTGATTTAGACCTTGATTCTTTTTCCAAGTGTCTCTTTTATGAGTCCTATTGCTATGATCAATGAGAAACCCTCGACTTTCAGCTCTTAATCTTCAAACGATACATGTAGTAGTATAATTTAAAATGCTAAAAAGTGTTATTGCATTGTTTCTTCATTATTTTGTGTCATGTAAGATAAGAACAGACGTAAAGGCACAGTCAGACTTCCCTCATAAATGACTGACAGGTAGAGATTCTGTCGTCGTGCTTATAACAATGTATTTCTACTTCACCGCGGCGCCCAGCTGCTAACATCACGTTAATGTTTGTGGCTTGTAATTAGGCTGATTTTTCGTCCTCTCTTTCTTTGATGCTGACACACACACACAGAGGCTGCAGGGCCTGGTGTTCGCTGCACACACACTCCTCACTGAAAGTCCTTCCTCGACGTGACGTCTCCTCTCAGCTCGCAGTAGACATCGCTCCTTTGGGAAAACATTGTGCCCCAGGGTGTTTTCTACAACATGCAACCACCTTTTGTTTTCACACTGATTCCTCCTTCTCTACTACCTCTCCACCGCAGCACAGCTCTTTAGCTTTTAGCCACGTCCCCTGAATGAAATCTATCACTTGACCAGGGTTTCTAATGTGACCAAACATCATGTTTTCATGAGGATGAGTGCAGGATATCTGACCTGACACCAGGTAGGTTGGCTGAGGGGAAACTGCACTCACTGAACAGGAAAAGATTACTGTGCTGTTTGAAATGACAAAAGCTGGCAGTTACATGCAGAACTACTTACATGTGATGGACTGAGAGACACAGAAATAAAGTTTGGTTGTTGAAAAACATCAAAGACAACCAACCTGACTGACAAGCTGACCAATCCTTCTACGCAATACAAATATAGTCTGTTATGAGTGCAGGTGAGATGGTGCGTTCACCAAGTGCTTCGCGAAAGCAGCACTACCAAAGAACACAAATGTAAATGTCAGAATTACAAAATCAGATTAGAATGAAAATGGATTTAAATTTGATTTCAAAATAAAGCAGCTTTTTGCTCAAATTGTGCATCGATGTTTATCATATCAAAATTAGAAGTCAGTTGACCGTCTCATTTATGAGAGGAGCTCTACTGTTTTTTGCAACACTGTCAAGTTAGCAATATATTTATATTATCTGGTTAGACTTTCAAAATAAAGCTTGCTAAGAAACAATTTACTTTGAATAAGTTTTGGACGACCAACAATAATTAACACATCGTTAACCTTAGCACCAACCACCCTTTAAATTTTTGGATAAAGACAGGGAGGTCTGAACATCCAAGATCACTTTTTTAACCAGCTAAAACGCAGTTACATCCTCAACATGTCACAATTTTGCTTTACAATTTTGATAATTTGTTCATTTTAGCGTTGAAAGGGTGACGAAAGTGACGATTGTAGTGAATTTCTCCAAAATCATTTTGCAGCAGTTGGTATAATCCGGTCTAGACAAAGATGTAAAAAAAATATGCCACTTTATGGGCCGTGTGATTTTAACAAGAAGGTTCAGGGACATCATAAAGGAAGCCGTGTTAAACATTCCCCACAGAAGAAGAATAAAGAAGACTGAGCACGTGCCCTGGATGCTGACGTAGTTCATTAATATGTTACCTGAACGGAAGACGAGTCTTCTGGGACCTCAGTGGTTGACGCTGATAAGCGCTGGACTTGAATGCAGCTCTCGAGATTGTGGCCGGCTCGACTTACGTTTGAAATCATTTTGTCGTTGTGATGCACTGCTCACTTATACGATCATTTTAGATGCTAAATTGAATGAGATGCAACTTGAAAATCACAGTTTATATGTGTGTGAATGTGTGTGTCTTCCAATAGTCGGTGAAAAAACTTTCACTTTTGAAAGTCTTTTCAACGGGGCTGTAGTCATCAAACGTCTTTTCAGTGGAAAAATGCCCACTGGGTTGTGAAATGGTCACAGCATGGTTAGGTTTAAGGCTTTGAAACGACTTGGCTTGTGCACTTTTATCACGTCAGCTGACTTCAGCATCATATCAAAAGAATAAGCTAACATCCAGACATGATGCTAGCGGGCCTCCTAGCTTGTCGCTCTTTGACCTGGTGGGCCACTGTCCAAGCTGCCATGCTTGACTAGTTGGTACTGAAAACAAGCTGACCATCCACAAGATCTTGGAGGAGCTTGTGTTTGTGGAGTCTGTGTCTCTTGGTTGAGCCTCTCGTTGCATCTTTGCATTCAAAGGCCAAATTAAAAGTTAAGAGTTGTCTAAAGAAGTCAGCGGGTTTCATTCAAAGTAACAGGGAGCACTTTATAACAACCACAGCCTTTAGCAATCTGTAACTAACATGACTCATACTGTTTTAATGCATGGATGAGTTTTTTTCATTATTAAATGTGTTCTCTGTAGGTGATGGATGTGGAGTGTGGCACGGAGGAGAATGGTCACAGCAGGTCTCGGGTGCAGATCCGAAGAGAATGGACAGACATGTCCAAGTATACAAAGACTGTTTACAGCGTTCTGAAGTGAAAACCACCATGATCACTTTCAATGATCATAAATGAGAGATTTTATAATACAAAATAGTGTAACAGTCTTACATATAATCACAGGTACTGTACTAGTATGAGGCTGATCTAGTGCATGTGTCTGAAATGGTCGTTTCTGTGTTAGAGGGAAATTCCTCTGGAGTGACTAAGTAGCACACCTGTCCAGTGTGTATCATGTGCTAAGGTTGAAACCTGGAGTCCATGCGTGCTTCTTCTATACAGTCATGGTTGATACTACATTTAGCCCACAGGAAATAAGCAAAACAATAAGTGTTTGCAGCATTAACACATTTTATTAAAAATTTAAATATTTTCATCCCATTAGGATTTCTTTTAGATTTTGTTGATGGTAGATGAAAATTCAAGGCATTGCCCCCACTTAGCTTGGCTTATTACAAACTGGATGTACAATAAATGCTGCCTGACAGCCTCAGCTCAGGGACACAGAGCCCCACAGCCTTTTCTTTCTCATGTTCACTTAACACATGTATTATGCAGTACTGTGTATGTGTGTAGGTACACTGTAAGTGTGTTCAGACACATGTTAACATGTTGATTCACACATATATGAACATATATCTCAGCGTGACCTTATTTAACTCCCAGAATGAATTCAACCTTCAGCCTGAGCAGAGGCTGAGTTAGGCTGAGTAACTGACCTTTTCGGTTAATTTTGGATTTCCATTTTTGTTTCCATGTTAGATAGTATGAGGCCCGGATTTTAAAGTTAAAATGTTTCTGTGTTAGCCATTATTAAAGTATGTACTTTATTGGAAACTGCCAACCATCACCCCACAATACAGAACAGTCATGACCATGAGACCACACAACCAAACCACAACAACAATAACAACAAAGGTGTGAACTTACCCGTGACACAGCGAAATCTGTGGAGGACAAAAAGAGAAAAAAAATAAGGCTTTTTATTCACTTGAAACTACATTTAATTTTAATCAATACAAAGACTCTAGTAGCAGTGGTCCCTTAGCCGTTTTTTCCTTTGGGTTTAAAGATCAGAGACAATCCAAGTACTGTAAGGGAAATGATGTTACCTCTAGTTTACTGTGACCTTAACTGTATGACATGAAACTCTGTGCTGAGACAATCGATTGTACAGACGTTATTTAAGATGATAACTGCGGTAAAAGTTTTATTATTTTTATATTTTATTACGTCTGCTGCATTAATATTGCCACATTGTTAGAAATGACTTAATGCTGGTTTATAGCATTCTACAAGCAAATGGAACATTTTAAAGACCCACACAGGACTTTTTATTCAGTGTGCATGAGCTTTTTTTCCTTTTAAGACTATCCTGGATTCACACTCCTTCAGGTGTTCTTGTGTCTAAAGTGGCTGGCTGGCTTCCAACGTGGTTATATCAGTAAGCAAAACTTTGGGGTCTCAGTGAGATGCTTTTATCTGTCTGTGTTTGAGTGTTTTAAGATTATTGTTTTGGCCTTTCTACAGAACTTTATTGACAGGACTGTGAAGAAGACAGGAAACATGGGAAGAAGAGGGTGGAGATGAGGTGAACAAGGGGGCCGAGGCCGAGGAACCTGAAGTCGATGCATTGAGTACTTTGCCTCCCTCTGTATATGGTACGCCAGCATTACAGACTGAACTAAACCAGCCCGCAGCACAAAAAAAACCCAATATGCATTTTGTTGAAACAGCACACACTGAATTTATGTATGTAACGAGACCTTAAATTATACCACTGCCTCCACTTTAAGCTGGATTTATAGCTCTGCATTAATAGGTAGCATGCGTGGGCCAAGTAGCTACACTGTAGCTGACATGTGCAACTGTATAGCCTGACACATCGAGTAATGGTAGAAAATTCTAATGTATTGAAATAAAGGATTAAATGGACATTTTGACAAAAAACAAAATGAGGTTGAATTCAAAAACATGACATTTAGCTCGAGGCACATTTTAATAATCAAGTTGTTCCGCTGAGTGTGTATGAATTTCTACATTTCCCCCCTTTTATATCCAAATGTCGATTTGTGCACAGCTTCATTTGAAGACATCCACACAAAATGGGAAGAATCTACAGTGGGCAGAGTTGTGCCCAAAAAAATAGAGCAGGTGTAGTTGGGTGTTACAAAATAAGAGGGTTTATGTCAGTGGCAAGTATGATGGTAGGCATCTATGCAAATGCTCATGCGTGACACCTGCTCAGGTTTAAAGACTTACAGATGCAAACGATACTTTACACAAAGCGACAGAGAGAAATGAGGATAAAGAGAGAAAAATAACATGTAGAGACAATGAGAGTGAAACAGAGTAAGAGTGAGAAAAGGACTAATAGGAGACTCTGCAAAAAGACTGAGATGCGAACAGTGAATGACATAAACAGACAGAGACAGGAAACCAAAGCCTCAATCTGACACGTAACCATGGAAACTCTCTCCACACATCAAGAGGAACTGGGGGAGTTTATTCTTTATCTGTCTTAAGGCTGCTCACCTCCTCTTAAGATGCTTTTTACAACAACACAGAAAAAAAAATCTACAACCAACATTTACTGTCAAACTGCAGCTTTAAATGAGACGCACAGCTGAAGGACTCACTGCGGTTACAGCGAGGGTCTGTCGGTTACAAAATAAAAGTTGCTAAATGTCTTCACCCTTGAAGTCGGTGAAATGCTGACATTAAATCGTTTCTCTGATCAATTGAAGCGTACGACAAGCTGATTTATTCAGGTCACACCCCGCGTGAACTGATTAATCATGCATGCAAAGCAATTAACCAACACGTGTCCTTTATTTAAGATGTGTGCACATTTTTACAGCATCAATAATTTCGTTTATTCAGCAACTTTAAAACTTATTTCACTTCCCATCAACAATAAGCTAAACTGATCTTTGGTTCAGCTCAAATTGGCTTCTATTTATTGAATTATGAATACTGATGCGCTGTTGAAAAAACAAAGTCCAGATGAGCTGATGAATCTGAAGATGGATGAGTTTGATTTTAAGAGTAATTTCTGCTCTTGGCTGAGCTAAGTTGGTGTGACGCTGCTAAATGGACATACATTTAAACACAGATGCTAACTTCTTCAAAAGATCAGACTGTGCTGTTGCATTAAGACTGTTTTACTTAAATCAGGCTTTTGACAAAATAACAGATGTGAGAAGTGAGAAACAATCACATGACAGAGCTACCGAGACCTGATTGGCTCGACTTGGGCTTTTTATATTTTAATTTTCTCAGATGTTTGGGGTTGTGTTGGTCAGAAGGTTGTTGGCTCACTTAATTTGTCGATAACCACCTGACTTGACAGCTGTGCCCAAACTCACTCCATCTTTACTATGTGTAAAATATTCACTCCATCCATCCATCCATCCATCCATCCATCCAACCATTTATTCCACTTATCCGGAGTCAGGCTAAGCAAGTTAGCCCAGATGTCCCTCTTCCTAGCAACATTTCCCAGCTCTTCCTGGGGTATCCTGAGGTGTTCCTAGGCCAGGTGGGATATATAATCCCTCCAGCGAGCTCTGGGTCTACCCTGGGGTCTCCTCCCAGTAACACGAGCCCTGAAAACCTTCACAGGGAGGCGCCCAGGAGGCATCCTAATGAGATGCCCGAACTACCTTAACTGGCTCCTTTCGATGCGAAGGAGTAGCAGCTCTACTCCGAGCTCCCTCCGGATGTCTGAGCTCCTTACCCTATCTCCCTATTTTCACGTTCACCCTTCTTATTTCACCGTCTTATTTCTGTGAGTATAGATTTTATGCTTTATGTATTGGCCTTTGTGGCACGAGGTGTCTGGGGGCAAACTCTCCAGGGTGATATTTTAAGATTGAAGGAGAGTATATACACTATGTTTTAAGCCATTTGACAACTTCATCCCTTAGAGCCTTTATCTTATTTTGTATCTAATTATTCTCAAAGTTTCTTCATATTTTTGCGTGTGATGAACTATTTAAAGCTAACATAGGTAGGACTTGGTCGGGTATGATGATTCATCCATCGATCCATTGTCTATACTGCTTATCCTGTTCAGGGTCGCGGGAGTGGGCTGGCGCCTATCCCAGCTGTCACTGGGCGAGAGGCGGGATACACCCTGGACCGATCACCCGTCAGTCACAGGGCTGACACACAGAGACAGGCAACAATTCATGCTCACATTCACACCTACAAGCTGAGTTACCAGTTCACCTAACGAGCATGTCTCTGGACTGTGGGAGGAAGCTGGAGTACCTGGTTCTATTCTGTTCACCTAATGATCATAGTTAGACTATTCATGGACTGCATGACATACTGGGAAGTGTTATTATTGACTTAAATCCTGTTATATTTTTATTTTTATAAGAACTGCATCCTGTAATTTTATAATAAAGGCTTGTTGCTTGTTTTTATCTATTTCTCTCACCTTTGTTGTCGGCCCTCAGCTCCTCCTGCAGGAAGTCGCTCTGCCGGTTGCCGAGTACAAAGGCCAGGAAGGAGAGGATGAGGGCGTCCAGGATGCCAATGATGGCCAGGATGTAGGCCCAGCGCACCGAGCAGTTACCCAGCGTGTACCTCCCCGTGTCCTCTCCACACATGTCCCGGATGATCTCAGCGTCCCAACCGTTTGGGAAGATAATACAGCCGAGCACCAGACACACGGCTGCAGGGGATAAAGAGGGAAGGATGGAGGAATGAAGGGGCAACAGAAGAAAAAGTAGATGGGAGAAGTAAGCAGAAAGATTGATGGATATGGTGGCCACATAGAGGACAATGTAATGGTATTTGGTGTGTGTGTGAGATTGGATTTTGTCAGGCAGTGCATGTAATAATGTTCACAGCGATCGGTCAAGGGGACAGGGTTATGTTCATTGAAAAGCAGCACAGGAAAGAAAATCAATACAGGAAGAGGGTCGAGTTGTACAACAAAGCAAGATTGAAAGTCAGGGTGACGTTGCAGGAGGGTGAGGCAGGTGGGGAGAGAAAATGGGTTTATGCGTAAAACAGCGTGCAGGGAAGAGGGTCATGTGACGTTAACGAGATGAAAGTGAGAGAAAAGAGGGGAGGCAGAGGAGAGAAGACAGAATATTAGTTTTCTTTTTCACTCTGGGTTGTTAGTCTGTCGCATTATTTCCAGTGTCTCCTTTATAACTCAATCTCTTCCCCTCTCTGTTCTTCAGTGCAGGCAAGCTTTAAAAGGACGGAGGCAGAAATAAATCGAACACGCCAGCATGGAGGAGTGAGTGGAAATGAATAAAGAAAGCATGCACAGCTGCTTTAGCCAGGCTGCCACTGATAGAGCAGAGGCACACTAAACTAAGCCATAGTCATAGCTCATAGCTCGTAATACAATTTGTATCACGTGTTAGCTTGATGATGGGATTGTTTATTGCCGGAATTGACCTTTTGAGTCGTAATCTAGTGAAATATATTGTTTCCACAGTAAATTTTTATACACAACTGCAGTTGTGTATAAAGCAAGTGCTTAAGATAATGCATCACACAGGTTTTGAATCTTTGTGTTCCTACTGTTTTTGAAAAGAACTGTTTATTGCCTTTGTATGAATGATTCAAACAGGCAGACTATGTGCACATTATGAGAAAGAAATTAATGGAATGTTACAGCCCATAATTAGAGTGATGCTCTTATTTATTTGTGTTAAGTACTGAGTTAGTCTAGCTAAGCATAAAGACTGAAAGCAGGGGGAATTGGCAGACCTGTCTCTGTCAAAGGTAAAAAATATACCCGCTAGCTTATCCTTTAAAGATAAAAAAACACATGTTGTATACTTGTTGGTGTTTAAGCTATACAGGAACAGAACAATTAGTGTTGATAGGAGGAGTCTTGTTGTCACTGGGAGGCTCTGTCCATGGTGCTGAATCTGTGTGGACTAGCTCCAATTCCAAAACATGATGCAAAGTCTCTCTCTTTCAAACACACACACACACACACACACACACACACACACACACACACACACACACACACGCTTATTCACTTTCTGGCTGATAGATGAAAAGATGGATACCTCTCTCATGCTGTTGTGTTTAGTATGTACCTGGAAAAAGGAGGTATTTAGCTTAAAAAACGGTAACAGCTAGCCTCACTCTGTCCAAAAAAAATGTCTACCAACACATGTAAAGCTCACTCATTTATATATCACATATTGTTTGTCTCCGACAAGCTTCTGTTTACATTTTTGTTTGTTAATGGGCGATGCACCAAGAGGAACTTGTGAAAACAAAATGTAAATGTTGGGCTCACAAATCTGTGAGGATTGTTGGCAGTCAGCATTCTCCCATGAGGCCTGAGTGTTCCCCTGGTGTGCAAAGGGTCCAGCTGAGGACAGGCTGGCCCTGACAGATGGGTCCCTGAATGCCTCATTTACTAGACCACTGCTACTGTGCACAAACCGTATTAAACTCAGCTGATGTAAAGGCTCAGTGTGCAGGGACATAAAGGACTGTGGAATTCAACTGATGTAAGGAAAGTGAAGGAGAGGAAATCCCAACTGTCTCAGAGAGAAAGCTGCTGCTGTTCTGAGGAGGTGAATGTACAGCCTATATGTAGTTTAATACAGAAGTGTGCAGGCCTGCAGTTTGGCAATGCAGCGAAGAAATTGTCACTATGCATAAACCAGATGGCACCTTTTAGGCTATGGAATATACAAGCAATGACTTTGTTGAGGTAAACGTTAACTTGTATTTATTGGTCTTATAAACATTTCCAATAAAAATATTGATTAATGCAGTTTTAAGTTGGGTGAAATGCAACAAAATATGAACCACAAATTGTTATGAGAAATGACACATATAGATTCTACATCGGAAATATAGGAGGCATGGTGGTGAAAGAGATGAATAAAACAGAAGGGTATATTCGCAATTCCAAGTTGTCAAATACCTGAATTTTGTTAGGACCTCAGCACTTTGTAGAGACGCTTAAGGTACCCTTTGGCGTCTGCATGAGCAGCAAGGGGCTTTCGAGTAACTCCAGTGAAAATCCTGTTGACAATATCAGACGCTCCATAGCGTCCTCATCCCACAGTGGCTTCTTATACGGCCTACCAAGGTAGAGTTGGTTTTCTTTCTTTCTAACAAGTGGCTAAAATGAAATGGTCTGTTTGCTTAGGTTAAGGCATAAAACCTACATGGTTACATTTAGAACAAACATCATGGGGTAGGTAACAATATTGACCAAACACTGTATTTTGGTATCACAGAACTCAAACGCAGGGTAAAAGTCCTGGGTCGTTTGACCAATGTATGCCCCCGACCACACAAAGCGGACTTTAAGTCGCTCTGAATGTCTAATTCTGCTGCGGGTGGTTTCACATTTAAGTTAGTTGAAAGCCCTTTGCATCTAATGCAGACACTGAAGGCTACCTTGTGCGTCTGTATGACACACCGAGGGCCGAGCTGTCTGATTCAGATTTTCAAAACTCACCCATATGACGTTTTAGTGTCACAAGCTGCTGAACACGTTTCCACCTTTGTATGATACCTACAGACGTTACACCACATTGAGCTCTCTTCCCTTTTATTGAGTGGTTCACAGAAAACATGACATCCAGTTTTTTCAGTGTGGTTTGGAAGCAGCCACAACAGTTTTACTGTGGTATGAAGAGTTTATGTTCTCTTGTGTATTTCTTTTAGGCCTGCCTGTCAGAGAGAGGTGAACAAGACTCACTCTTAATAATTCATCGAGCCTCGTTTAAATCTGTGTCAGGCAGGCTGGGACGCTTCTCTGCCAAGCAGCTAACACTTCTTCCTCTGTGTGTGCATGCGTGCGTGTGTGTGTGTGTGTGTGTGTGTGTGTGTGCTCATGCATGCTCGATAGTGAATTGGATTGTCTGTGAATAAGTTCACCCATGTGAGAAGGAAACTGTGACTGACTTGATCCCATTTTTGAGGCAGAATACTTTGAAGAGGTACTTTGTAGCGTCTCTTACAGTCACTTGACTCCTCACACAGAGCTGCTTCACAACCATTATAATGCAATGTTACAATGTTACAATAATACACTGACAGCGGGGGCCTGAGTAAAAACTAGCATAATAATTATCACATCAACTTTAAAATTGGTCAATATATTATATTAATGGTGATTCAGCCTATGACCCACTGATTAAGCCTTTGCATTTACAGTATATAATATTCTTACAGACTGGCTGTCTGGTGCGACTTTCACGGAAAAAATCACAAGCGGCGCCCAGTTAGTGACGCGTTTTCCATCAGCCAGCAGTGGTTGGTCTGCCAGAGAGGGTAGGCGGAGCTAAGCGGCTGCTTTTCTGGTCTCTGCAGGTGTTGCGAGTAAACAGTAATCTACTATGGCTGAACAAACAAAGAAAAGATGGATGACTACAGATACAACTTCAAAAATAAGAAAATCTAAAGAAAAAGAAACAAACTCGACGCTCAGATGAAGGCAAACAGTCTGAAAAGGAAAGCGACCGTCAGAGAGGAAAATCACGAGTTACAACTGGAGCCAACCGTGGACGTCACTCATGCAACACTGTCTGGATATCCGGGAAGTTTGCTCCCGCAATTATCACCAAAGGTGCCACCAAAGAGAACGAAACTGAGATCTTAGAGATCATAACTTTAAAGAAAAACACCGACTACATCAACATATCTAAAAAATTCAATAAAAACTGTGATTGAAACTGAAAGTGATGCAAGTGAAAAGGTGTGATTTCCCAGATGAACCGCAGACTATTTTGAAATTAGTCTGCATGCACAACTTTTGTGCTCTCTTGCTACAGGCTGCAAGGTCATGCACTACTAACACACTTAAAACATGCATGCTTTATGTAAAAGAAATATGTGAGTTGTTTGGGAAGATGCATCTGCTTTAGTGTCTGCGACAGAGCAGACTTTCAACACACTCTAAATATCAGACGTAGTGAAAGGACTGCTAAAGTCTGCTTGAAGTGGCTGCTGTATACAATACAGGGTTTGATGGCAGGAAGGGGATTCGAGTCCCCGTATGATTTAAGAGAAGATGTAGTAGAGGCTACATTCAATTATAACTAGACAACACCATAAAAAAGGGGGTAACATCAGAGTTTAGCCATGCAACGATCTTTATAGCAACATTTTTATTCGTGATTATATAAGAATTGGTATTTAACTGCAGTTTGCTGCCCCTAAAGTTTTGGAACGCAATTTACTGCCATCTACTAAAAACCCGTCTGATAATTACACTTCGGCCTCTTGGTCTCTTCTTTAACATCCTCTTTAGTCTCTGTACCTCTGCTGTGGTGCGTGATATGATAAAACAGAGCAGAGACTGGTAAAGGGAAGAAGGGAGGTGTTCGCCTTCAGGGCTTTTTATTGCCAGAATTCATGCAATACTTTCCCGCTGAAATTGTACCCACTCAACCCAATCAGGAACAGGCATTTGGGGCTGGGAGTTGGAATGAAAGAGCCAACGTTATCCTCATCACAAGTCAGTGTAGCTTTAAAATGACTTCTGAAATGTTATTTTAAGATTTGTTGCATAATGTTGCTTTAATAATTTAGCCTGGCGCCCTTTAAATATCAGGCTTTGGTACCAATCCAATGCTGTGACATACTAACTCTTATCCCTGTCAGATCTCACATATACACTGTATACAACACAAGTCTCTTTTAAAGCAAGTAAAACCAAGGCACCGTCACAGCCAGTTGTATTGTGGCGATGCTAAATGTTAACATCCATGCAAACATGCTCGTATAAGCCAAACAGAGATACGGAGGTGCGGCATGTTTGGCATCTGTAGAAGAACGCTGCAACTGAGTCTAAAATCAAAGACACTGTGGTGAGCATGAACTCTGGGTATACCAGGTCTCCATGTTAACAATTGGTGGGCTTTTCATTCTAGTTGCTTTAGATTTGTTCACTGCACAGTGTTAGAGAGCAATGGCAACTTCCACGCTGATGAAACCAGGAGCATGCACACATCAGTGGCTGCTCACAGTGTGCAAACCACCACAGAGGACATGATGTGTAGATTGGCACACAGAGAGAGAGAGAGCATGCTGAGCCCTTCAGGCACCTGTGGCCTTTCTGTGTGTGACCCTTATTTTAAAATGAACATTTTATCATCACCACCAGAAAGCCTCTTGAATAAGACTGTGGTGATTTATTCCCCTGATGCTTTAGTATTGAGGAATGCAATTATCACTGCTAGGTTTAATTTACTTAACAACATTAAATACTGAATAAAAGCTTTGATTTTTTCTTAATTTTGACAGTTATTATTTGGACACTGTATTTGTGCTGCACCAAAGTCTCACAGAAATGTGTGACATAACCAAGACAACAAAGTATTATGCTGTGGTGGCACATATTGTAAATTATGCACCAGCTAAACCAATGCAAAGTGCACATGGGAAAGAAGAAGAAAGCCTCTTTCAAGTCAAGTGAATTTAGTCATTGTCCCGAACGGGCAATTTGTACCACAGCAAGCATAAAAACACATACCAAAACACAAAACATGCAATACAATAAAGAAACATAGGAGTGCAATGTTAACTTCCACAGCAGTCAGCGTAAGCAAGTGTCAGAGTGACTTGTACCTATACATAGGTACACTGCGGAGGTGTCCACCGTAACCCCACAGGGGCTATAATTAATACTAATAATGATAATATTAATATTAATAATAATTTAATGCACCTGGCAACATCACCATCAAGAGGACACGATTCAACATATCCTCATATATAATGATGGACCATGTGTTACTGTGGATCGTTAGATCATCACTACAAATATAAAGTACTGTACATCAATGTTAAAAAGCACAATTGTCACTGTAAAGTCATCATCATCATCATCATCATCATCATCATCATCCACACTAGCTCATCAGCAACAATAGCAATTACCTCTTCTTGCCATCATTGTTCAAGGCATGAATGGAGAACAGGGTGAAGGAATTTTAACACGTGGTTAAAGTTGTATCAGTCGTAGTTTGGTTCGGTTTAGAAAAAGATGCTCTGGGTAAAAATAAGTACATAGGGAGCGCCTGGTAGCTCATGTTGTGGAGCATCCACCCCGTGAGCAGATGCTAAGTCCTCACCTCAGATGCCCAAGTAAGTCTCCAACCCTTGTACAGGCATCCTAAGCGGACCTTATCAGTCCTTATTCTGCCATCACCATAAAAAAGGATTGTTTCTCTTGACTTTGATCCTGTAGTTCTGGCACGTTATTTTGACACATTATGTCGACCGCCAAGTAACACAGTGTTTCGTGGTTAATACTATAACTGTAGGAGGCTGTAGGAGTCTACACTGAACAATATGGCAGACAGATTTGAAATTGATCAACACTGAGTCACACACAGACACTTTAGAAGCTCATTCATGCAAATCTGTGTCTCAGCATCTCCATATAACATGAAGAGTTATTAATGCCTCCACTTCCAAAGTTCATGCGAAATATAACACTTTATCACTGCCAGAAAATGAGCATGTGAAACACAATGTCTGTCACAAAGTCTGTAATTAAAGCTGGATCTTTAAAAAAGACAACAAACAGTGATCAGGTGCTGGATACCACAGCTCAGAACAGGAAATAAAAGTTTGTGGGGAAAAAAGGAAAAGAAAAATGGTCGCTTTGATGATTGACATGAACCTCTGTGTCTCTCTCTGTCTGACAGTATTTCAGTGCAGCTCTGTATTAAACACATAACAGTTGTATTAATTTTCCCTTCTATTCTAAGCTTTAAAAAAGAAAAGCATCTCTCAGGTGCTCCTGAGTCTTTGGCATTTCAGAGGCACTAATTAATGTTTGCTTGGGCAGACTGTGAGGAGGTGGAGCAGATGACTTAACTGATTCTGTTAATTCAAGGATAAACAACGCAAAAAAACAGGCCCATTCCCACCAGCCCAAACACGTACATGTGAAAAATTGACACTTTTTTTGAGCCAAATTAAAACAGTATTTATCGCCCAAGATCTTTTTTGTTAAAAGGGGATTAAATATATGTTTCCATATTTCTCTCTTATACGTATGTCACAGACAATTTTTGTATTTCAGATGGTTGCAAAATAATGTACAGAATGACAGCCTTGTACAAAGTGACACTATCTGTTGATCACACCTCATTCATAACACAGTAACAAGTATGTGCATTGCATCCACAATCTCTAATTTAACTTTATTTCCTACTTGACTAATTAAACATTACTTCATTTGCAATGGTAGATATTGCTATTGTATGGATATGGATGTATGGATGCTACCAAGATCAGCAGGTGGAGGTAAGTGAAGCAGACAGCAGACGGTTTCATGAGAAAGAGTCCAGTTCAGGAGGTTTAGTCGGGTCTTGTGTATTTCACTCCATACACTCCATGCAAAAGACAAATGTGACATTAGGCTGCAGGAACTCCGTACTTATACAGTTGTTTCTACTGCCAAGAGATCACAACACTGTACACCCCACCCTACAGCCCATGTGGCTGTGTATTGTGTAGGAGGTTGTAAATAGAAGCTGTGTGAGCCATCAGAGTAACTTCCACACTCCCACAGAGGAGCGGGGTAGAGCTCTCACAACCCAGCCTGCATATTCCAGGTCAAGGCAGGGACGATTCGCCTCACTACCAGGTAGGACCGCTGAGCCATGGCGCTCACGGAGCATAGGAGCTTTAGTCCTGCCAGTGACCGCAAGCGGATCATTGCTCTTGCGCTGAATAGGTCCTGGATAAACCAGAGGGGAATTAGTCCTCTGCTGGCAGGACAGGTTCCTATGGAGCAGCTTTATAGCCCCTTCTCTTCTCTCTCTCTCTTCTCGCAGTTTAGAAAGAGTAGAATCCAGTAGTTTGAGGAAAAACGAAGGTTTAGTTTAGATCTTTAGTCTCAGAGCACATTTTTAAGGGACGTAGTCGTTTTTTCACTCTGCAAAAGATTCGCAGGAACTTCATTATTATGCAGTTCATGCTCCTGCCAAGAGATCCCAACACTGTATGGCCTACATGCAGTATGGCTGTGTACTCACTGTGTGTGGTTTAGTATGAATTTTATATTTTTAATTTTACCCAGTACATATCAAAAAGATCATTACAAACATTACATGTAGTCTATAGATAAAAGACACAGAGTAGTATTTAGAGACAGATTACAGAAAGTGCCCTCATGAAGTGACAAGAAGACAGACAAGTGACAGATGATGGCAGATGTTCGCGGCTGATCTGAGCTGTTCCATCAGCTGTGGGAATCATCAGAGTTACTTCCACACTCCCATAGAGGACAGGTAAGAGCTCTCACAACCCGGCCTGCATTTTCTGGGTCGAGGCAGGGATGATCCGCCTCACTACCAGGTAGGACCGCTGAGTCATGGCGCTCGCGGAACATGGTAGCTTCCGTTAGCGCTGAAGGGGTCCTGGCAGGATAGGTGCCTATAGGAGCCTAAGACCTTTTCCTTTCCTCTGTTGCAGCTGGATTTCTGTCACCTCTGACTCATATTACAGTATATGTAAATATTTTATAATGTGCAGCTTATTAACTGCTACACATAAGTGCATCCATACATCAGTTTAGTCTGTTCATGATATATAGCATTTAACTACAGTGATGACTGGATACCATATGAATCAGTAAACTGAAAGCACACTGGGGCCCATGTAGGCCAGCAATAACTTTGTCAATCCTTAATATAAGCAATAATAAAACTCTGAGGTGCCTGTATGAGTCTTACATGTATGTGTTTATGTTTGGGGCCATGCTGACAGATAAGACGGATGTGTTTGTATAAATAACTCACATTTGGGATGGGCCCTTTCACTCGACATATCTGTGGGTGAGCCTGTATGTAATGTTAAAATGTCAAAATTAAGAGTGCAGGAAGTTTCATAGAAAGATTCAAACCCTCTAAGTAAAAAGTCAAGCTTCAGTCTGCTTAGAATAAACGGCCTCCAACGTTTGTTCTTCTTCTGCAGAGAGCTGCTTTAACTTGTTGCAGATTTCTTCATACAGTCATCTGCTCAGGCACAGTAGCCTACAAACAAAGTATAGGCCAGCGCACATTTGCCCACTCAGTCTCTGAAACATTCGGACTGCTCTGCCCTTACATAATAAATTACAACCTCCTGATTTCAACGGGGTTATCTGCGTTTCCAAAAGTCTCCATTTATGGGGCTCTAATAAACCGGAGTAGCATGGACGCTATAAAAGTTTCATGTTTTAAATGAAAAAGTATAAGTACAGCTTCAGCCATGGAGCATTAGGTGTGCATGTTTTTATGTATGTGAGTGTGATTTGCATGCACGTTTGGCTTCTCAATTAGTACAACTATGACACATACAACTCTGGTCAATACAACCCATTATCCCCAGAGAATAAGGGAAAAGGGGAAGACAAAAGGGAGCAAGGAGGAGGAGGAGGACAACAGAGACTGCTGCCTGGATGTAAAACAGTGCTGACAGAACTAGATGAAGAGTAGACAGTGAAAGAGGGACAGAGAGAGAGAGGAGAGGGTGGTAAGGGTGAGGAGATGGAGGGATGCAGGAAGAGAAGGGAAGCAGGGTTGCTGTGGAAACAGGCTAGACCTATGAGATGGAGGGGAGGGGGCTGGTGTAACTAAAATACATATCTAGCTCCCAGTTCTCAGACCCCACTATAGCCATACAAAAAAGGCATAAAGACAATGAACAGGACAATCAGCGTGTTATGTGACTGTTATGATGGTGAGTCACATGAATGGGACAAAGTCCAAGTAATACACAGCAGCAGCAGCACACTGACAGGCAAAACACAGCAACCAGCCACACACACAGACGGCACTCACAGCTGCACTGATATTTTGTTGTGTCATCCTGCCAAGCTTCTATGACCCTGTTTACACCTGGCCGATCACTTGTTTTGCAGGTGTTTCTGGTCACATTCTTTCAGCAGTGTGTAAGTGTGTCCTGGGCCACACTGACAGACCGCAACAACAGGGAACAGGGAAAGATGACATTGAGAGACAGACAATTTTCCTGTCATACTTGTCTGATATGAATTATTATTAGCACTCATAAACTCTTTTATCACTTCATGTTTTTTAAGATTAAAGAGATGTGCGTGTTTATGTTCATATAGAACGTGGAAGTGAGATTGTATACAAGCAGTCACTGGAGACGCATGTAGGGATGCATTCTAATGTCAGGTGTGGGGCGGCTGTGTCTTATTGGTGGAGTCGGTCATCTTTCTTTTAGATTATTTCTTTTTCTTTTTACCTTCATTCAATAGGACGGCTGAAGAGAGACAGGAAATGTGGGTAGCAGTGAGTGGGGAACAACATGCACCAAATTATCGTTGGACAGGTGATCAGTGCGTCGAGGACCGCAGCCTCTGCACATAAGGCGCCGCTCCACCAACTGAGCTAAAGTAGTCAGTCGTCTTTCAATCGGAAGGTTGGCGGTTCGATCCCCAGCTCCCTCAGTCTACATGTCAAAGTGAACCTCAAATTGCTCCCAGTGGTATAGCCATCGGTGTGTGAATGTGATGACTCATTGACAGTTTGGCACTTTAGCTAGCAGTCTCTGCGATCAGTGTATGAATGTGTGTGTGAATGGGTGCTTGTAAAAGCAGCGCTATATATAAGTGCAGTCCACTTACCATTTAACAGCCGTACTGAGAGCTATACCCTTGTGATCAGCTTACACGAGACGCATGTTAATACCAGGTGTAAACAGAGCCTGTGTCGCTCCAGAGGGCGTTAATAAAGTATGTATATCGCATCTTTCTAAACTTGCATATTCAGTTTGATCCCTCACATTAAACCTCTGTACAGAATGATTTTATACACTGTAAATTTGTCTTGTTAATTTTGTTGATTTACTTTTAACTCTGCCTTGCAAGGTGACCTTGAGTGTTTTGAAAGGCACCTATAAATAAAATGTATTATTATTATTATTGTAATTATTATTAAGTTGTCATTGTATTTGGTTTGATTACCATGTTAGGTTTTGCCTCAATCTTTCCCTCAAAAAATAATTACACCCTCCTGCAGTGCTATGATCTAGCAGTTGCTGCAAACTAAACCGGAGCTTCAATGTTGTCCCAATCACTATGTCTGTTAAAAATACAAATTATGCTTATAGAGAGCTCTGGATACAGCATCTGAAAAGGGAAGATTTAGCTTGGCTTAACTTAATTATACCTCTTTCCCACCAAAGCATGTTGACAAATGTATTTCTGACCTGGGAAGACCCGCTTATAGATGCCGATTGTCTTTTGCCCTTTGCCAGTGGAGGATACTCCTTTCAGTCTCTGTTCTGCTGTGTCACCGTCTGATGTCTGACCGGAGACAGGGTTAGTAAACAGTGAAGATGTTGATGAATGATTCTTTAAACATACTTGCATTGAGTGACATGCTTCTGCATTACCATGAACATACACACACTGTGGTTTTTTTTGATTCAGTTGGACATGTACCATCCTGCTGACCCAAATACTCAGTAGAGCACCAAATGTGTATCAATCCAAGAGCAAAAATAGTCCCTGACATATAAACTATTTCCTCCAGTTTAAGTTTAAGTTATTTTAATTAAACTAGCTGTTTTAGGAAATTAAACCCAAACCAATGGTGATGCAATGGGTTGCAATCATTGTTTCATTACTGCAATTAATTTAGTAGTATTTATCTAAAGTATCTTGTGTAAATTACAAACTTATAATCTTTGTAAATGGATCCAGTTGACTCAAACAGCCCCCTCATGCTCTTTAAAGCCTTGATGACAGAATGCTTCATCAACATTTCACTTTGTGCTCCACTTAATGTCCACAGATCTACACCGAATTAATAACGTGACAAAATGTGTCACATGACGTGTGGAGGAGTGATCCATGATAGCCCAGCTAAGATACCCCCATAAAGGTCAAGCACTAATGAGCCAGAGAAGCTCTGAGTTGTCTGTGTCACGGAGGATATAAACACTGTGATGTCGGATGGATGGAGCTGACGATGCATATTCTCACATGCACACACACACACACACACACACACACTGTACAATAGTATTTTTAACCTTCATTGCGTTTGTTTTACAGTGTTACAGAACATTATCGGATTATTCAGCCTTTATTTTGTCAAAAAACTCTCCGAGTCGCAAGCTTCCCAAAAAATCCCATTGAATGTGTATGTAGACGGTCTTTATGTAATGTTTGGATTCAGAGAGTCCAGTGAACTGTGTGTAAGAGGGCAAACAGACAGAGCGGCTCGCTCATGTATCATCATCTGCCTCCAACCAAACACCAGATTAGAATCCACAGTCAGCGTCACAAATGTCTCAGGTCACCTCAGAAAAAATCAGCAGCGAGGGCTCATTAGAGCAGAATGACTCGAGCCGTTTCAAACGAGAATTTAGCGTGCGTCATATCAGTTGTGTAATGTTGTCCTCATGGTTTTAAACTTAGTAGACTTTAGCATCAGTACCAAGTTGCATTTGCATAGGCGTGTGTGGAAACTAATGCTGCTTTGCATTCAAGCAATTATTCTAGACAAATTAAATTACTACTGGAAAATGATCTCATTTTAAATGGCTGCCACCATTTGGGTATCAATGTCCTGCAGTAAAATGACTTGATTTACCTCTGCAGCCAGTCAAATGGCAGTTTGCATCCATCAGTGTTTTCCACAGAATGGTATGCAAGGGGAAGAGCAAGTGGAGATATCGACAGTGATAAACTCAGTGTCACAGTAAATGTGACATTTGACCATCAGTTTGTCCTTAAGCCCAAGTGGAGGTTAATACCAAATTTGTAGATATTCCCTCCAAGGATTTCTGAGATTTTGTGTTCACAAGAACAGGGATGGGAATGATAGCCAGACATGTGTTTTTTTCTTGGACATTAAGTTGGATTAAGTTGAAGTTGACCTTTGACCTTTTGGGTAAAAACTATTATTACCTACTTGTTTATCCAATAGGACATTTGTGTCATCATCAGCAACATCAACAAGGTCAATATAGTCATCATCATCATCATCATGAATATCCTAATCAACATAAACAACATCCTCGATGTCGTCATCATCAATAGCATCAATATCATTAAGGTCAGAGGTGTTCATAAAGAGCTGGGTCTTTAGCTCTCTCTGTTAAAGGTGAAAGGGACTCTGCGGACCGAACGGAGTTTGGTTGCTCCTTCCACCACCTGGGGACTATTGAGGAGAAGAGTCTAGTTAGAGACTTTTTTTTTTTTTTTTTTTTTTTTTAAAGATTATTTTTTTGGCTTTTTTTGCCTTTATTCATAGGATAGCTGAAGACAGACAGGAAATGTGGGGAGCAGAGAGTGGGGGATGACATGCACCAAATGGATCGGCAGACCGGGAGTCGAACCTGCGATCAGTGCGACGAGGACTGTAGCCTCTATACATGGGACGCCTGCTCTACCAACCGAGCCAAACCAGCGCCCTAGTTAGAGACTTAGGGCCCTGTTGTGATGGGAGTACCAGGCGCCTTTCATCGGTAGAGCGTAGTGGGCGGGAGGGAGCGTAGACCTGGATGAGGGCGTTCAGGTAGGCAGGAGCCGTTTGTTGCTGTTTTGTAAGCGAGCACCAGGGTTTTGAATTTGATGTGAACTGGGAGCCAGTGGAGGGATATGAACAGTGGAGAGATGTGTGCTTTTTTGGGTTGACTGAAGACCAGTCGAGCTGCTGTGTTCTGGATCATCTGCAGAGGTTTGAATGTGCATGCAGGGAGGCCTACCAGTAGAGAGATGTTCCCGTCATTTCTCATTTATTGTGTTCACGAGACAATATGAGGCACTATGAGGTCACAGTGACCTTGAAATTTGACCTTTGCTTACCAAAATCTGATCAATTCATTCTTAGGTCCATGGCAGCGTTTGTGCCAAATTTGAAAAAAAAAATCCTCAAGGCCTTCATCAGATATCAAGTTTATACAAATGGGACAGACAGGTACTTATACAGATAGACAGGCAGACAGGCAGACAGACAGACAGACGGACGTCAAGGATTCTGTCTCACTAAAGCAAAACCTTTAAAAAAAATCTTCCTCTGCTCCGTTCCTTATAATTACTTACACATCTAACAAAGCACAAAATCGGTATCTAAACAGCAGCTGCTGATTACATTTTTTTCACTGTAAGCCCTCCACATAATTATCCCCCAGCACGTGCGGGGCTGAGAGGAAATGCCTCTCCATGCCTGCCACAGAGCGAGGAAATGTTACGCTTTGTCTAACATGGGCAAGGAATTTAATTAAAATCACTTATGGGGGAGAAGGAACGAGGTAACACTATTACTCTTAGGTTGAGATGGGCATGGCACTGTTAATTTATTGCATCAACTAGTAGAGGGTAGTGCACTAGAATCGTGCATTATTTTGTTGGTTTTTGGGCCACTTGCAGGACAAATTGCATGAGACAAAATTAAATATTATCAACAACCAACTTCACGTTGCAACCAGCAATCACAGAACATTAGCATTTATTTGGAGATGTGTTTTTGTCAACCCGTCAAATTAAGGACTAAAGCTGAAAATATCTATAACTGTTGGATATTTGACTTTGTTCACAAGATATTTCTTTGTCTTTAGTAGGTTTAGCCATGGTAGGTAAATTATCCGCTTGTCAGAACTTTCTAGATAAAGTGATGGTTGGAAATGATGCTGATGTTGATGTAAGGCCAGAAGACCAAGAGCCAAATCAGCAACAATGTGCTACAGCCATCACATTATACATCATTTTAACCCTTTGTTTAGGTCAAAAAATTGAAATACCCCTTTCAAGAACTTGGTTGTTCCTTTTTTTGTTGTTGTTGTTAATTGCAATTCCATGTTCACAACCAAACCCAGTGACTTAAAAAGCAACAAATCCAGATCGCAGCAGCTCGACTGGTCTTCAATCAACCCAACTGTCACTCCACTACTCATATCCCTCCTCTGGCTCCAAGTCGCCGCTCATATCAAAATCAAAACCCTGTTGCTCGCTTTCAAAACAGCAACAAAAACGTCTCCTGCCTACCTGAACGCCCTCATCCAGGTCTACACTCTGTCCCGCCCACTATGCTCTGCCAATGAAAGGCGCCTGGTAGTCCCATCACAACAGGGCCCTAAGTCTCTAACTAGACTCTTCTCCTCAGTCGTCCCCAGGTGGTGGAAGGAGCAACCAAACTCCGTTCGGTCCGCAGAGTCCCTTTCACCTTTCAGAAGAAGCTAAAGACCCAGCTCTTTATGAACACCTCTGACCTTAATGATGATCAACCTTGTTGATGTTGTTTATGATGAAGACCCTTTGCTTTGCCTCTGAGCGCTGCCTGTCAGCACCTGTCGCACTTAAAGCTGTTTTTGGCTCTGACTGACTTCGTTCCCTCCTGTCTTGATCGTTGCTTGTGTTGTATTAACTCTCAGATGTCCGTCGCTTTGGACAAAAGCGTCTGCTAAATGAAATCGAAACATTGTAAATCATCACAAACTAGGTCCATTTTTGCTCAGAAGTTTGTAACCAAAAGCACCATCACTAAGGGAATGGCAGAGAAAGAGTGTGGGTGAGATCCTGAAGGATTGTATCCTCTGCTTTCTCTGAATGTAGGCTAATTAGACTCAAATCACTACAGCCAGCTGCAGGCGCGGCAGTTTCTCTCATTTTCCTTATTTCTCTTTCCTTCATTCTCTCATTACTTGCTCACTGAGAACAACAAAGACAGTAAACCCATGTGTTTATGTAAGCAGTGTGTTACTGTGATTGTGTGCCTCAGTCTTGCCTCTCAGGGGAGATGTGTTTCATTAACATTGTTTTCTGTCATCAGCGGTTGAGAATATTCCCAGAGCCAGTTCAAAGTTTCCTCAGGAAAACAAGGACAACACGATAAAGTGGGGGTATCCTGTGACACAATCTGTGTACTTTCATTTCTAAGTACAGCCTGCTGAAGCTCTACTTTGCATATTTTTTGTGCTGGTAAATACAACACGGTACTATTTCCTCTCTCAGTGCTGGTTTAGGTGTTGGCGTGGTCATTTGGTGTGGTGCAGAGCAGCTGTCCCTCTGTTGGTTCTAACTGTGTTAGCGTCTGTCGGGACGTCCTGCAGTCGGCTGGCACTCGACAGAGCTCCTTCACGAGGCCCAGTGTCCAGGAGAAGCCCAAGTACAGAGCTGCACCACAGAGCTGATTAAACTATCATCTGCACCCGGCCAGAGCGCTTTAGGCACAGCTCCAATCCCATTAGGCAGCTTCCTCACACAGAGACACAAACACTTATGCTTAATACGGTTTAGCTCCTGTCATACTGTACGTGGGACACGCTCTACAATGAAAAAACACAAAAAACATTCAAAAATAGAAAAGAAAAATTAAACTCCTGATGGATCAGCAAGTTAACTTACAGAAACGTCAGTAAACTGATTTAAAGAGGCTCAGGTGCTGCAGGATTGAACACACCACAAGCTTGGTCATTCCAATGAGCACTATTGGTTGAGTACTCATGTGGGAGTTCTTGTCTATGTCGCTGCACTGGTGAATTTTACTGGTACTCTTTCTAATACCGTAAAATAACTTTTACAAGTACCTCCTGCAAATGATGTCTCCATGGTAACCATCAATGCTGGCAGGTGACAAAAAGTTGGCTGGGGGTAAAATCGATACCTCAGGACAGGAAGCTGGCCAATGAAGCGTTTTTGGAATAGTGAAATAGCTTTGCAGTTCATCATGCCAACTATAAGTCAGCCAAAGTTTTGCACATCTCGACAGTGTGCATGCTCTATGGGCCCAAAAGTGCAAGGAAGTGTGCGTAACCTTGATGTGCCGAATTTGAACCCTGTATCCAGTTCAGCTTAATAAATCCACCAGTGACGTGTGGTCAGGAGAGGCAGGGGAGGCAGAGCCTCACCTGTCATCATAAATAAAATATATAATAAACAGATAAATTAAATGGTTATATTTATCAAATGGTTTGAACTATAAACTGATTTTCCATTTAACTTAAACAATTTGGATCGTTTTTTATTAAAAATCGCTGAATTTTCACATTTCCGTTCAAATACGGGGAAGAGACGCACAGTGAGGCAGCAGCAAGCTGAGCCTCACCTTGGATTGCGCAATCCCTCACAAACTGTGCTCTGCCATGCAATGAGAGCGTGTTACTGTCTCTCTGTATGTCGCCAATAAAACACTTTCAAACACTTTTAATATATGCCCCCCTGGCTTTCCATAGTTTAGCTGATGTATATAATATATGTGTGTAACCTGTTTAGTGTGCTCAGCGATCTTACAACGGCAGTGAAGAGGCACTGGGTGAGGCAGGCAGTTTTCTTGCCTCAACGTAGGGGGCGCTGGTGAGCCCAGAAATGTTTATGCTACTCCGCAGCTGCAGAGTAAGTGGCAGGTCAGTGGCAGCTGCCTCAGACACCGGCAACTGGAGTGGAAGGCAGGAAGCAGGAAGTGCCACTACTCGCTGCCGCTGCCACGAATTGAGCCAGCCCTTGCTGTCAAATGGTGAATAATCTACTCTGTTGTTGGGTTCATATATTTGTAAATCTGATTCTGATGGAGTCAGTGCCTCACCAGCCATGAACCTCACCGCACGTCACTGAAATCCACATATATATTTCCTTCCTCCACAGGCCAACAGCAGAAGTATAGTTGTGATCGTAACTGCAGCACAGAAGGGAGTGGTTCTTTCAAATTGGAAAAGTGATGGGATACAAATCCAAATGTAAACAGTATAAAACGATTTAAACATTCCTTAATGGAGCTGATACAGTTGGTGCAACCTCTATAATTTATGACTGTATATAGAGGAATCACTAATGAGTTGAGTCTATGACTGGTGACCCCTGATGGACTTCTGCACATATCTGCTGTGCTGTGCAATTGGAGGGAAGAGGTGAGAGTGACCTTGACCTTTGAACTTGGACCATCAAAATCTTATCAGTCCTTTGTTTCGTCCAGGTGGGTGTTTGTGCCTAATTTTAAGATACTGTTTTCAGTCGTTGCTGGGATATCACCAGCAAAAAAAAAAGATAGACTAACAGATAGACATCTTTTACACACCTATAGTATCAAACTCCATTTCACATTAGCTTGCACATATCCCAGCATTCCTCACATATTACCTCTGCTATCTCTGGGAGGTAAATAGATGCGAGGAAGCCTTGATGGTCTGATGTGTCAGTGATGATGGTATGGAGAATAATTGGTTGAGGCTCAACCTCTAGGGAGAGAACCGGGGATTATGGGTACGCAGAGTTGGCTGCTGTGATGTGAAACCCCAGGCAGTCTCCATCTGATTGGAGATTAGCTCTGCATTAAAGGGCCTCAGCAGGCAGCACACACACCGCGCATATCTTCAATCTTTTCCGTTATCTGCTGGATTCCTTTACTTCTTTAATTACCAATCTTCTTAACTCGTGTTTGATCTTGTTCTTTCATGCCTGTTAGCGCTCATCTTCTTTATTTCAATGTTGCCATTGATACTCTTCAACACATCCCCCTGAAATCATGAAACTACTGTACATTCTGTGTAGAGATACTGATGAAGATCCAAACAAAGATGTTGTCTTCATGTTGATCTCTTTACAGCTGATGTCAAAAAGAAAGGCCTGTGAGAAAATACTTTCCCTTTATCTCTGCTGGAGATCCAGGAGATCTTAGCGTAGGCTCCTCTCAGGGATCTTTTGATGGGGCTTTAATTTTGTGAATTAACACACACAGAACAGTGGAGGAAAAGGGTATAGGTGTGGAAGATTCATGACAAGATGGTCCGTAGAGCAGTTGTACCAAATAATGGAGTTCTGAATGAATGAAAACTACTTTCCGGCCTCTTTGCTGCAGCCCTCATCCTCTTTGTCTCTTGAGCTGTAGATGGAAGGAAGCAGGTTCAATGAACTCTCTGTGTACCAGTGAAGAGCTTTCTCTCCTACACAACACAATCGAGCCATCACCGCGGCTGCTAAGACAGAACTGGCTCTGTGAGGCATTTGTCAATACTGTAGCGACAGCCCATCACGCCTCACGTCCTATCATGCTTTGTGCTGGACTGAATTTCTAGTTTGCACCATGACTGAGGGCAACATTGCATTTTGCCACCACAGCTGTACCTTATGAGTGTGCCAAAAATAATATGTTCCCTACAGTGTGGCCCATCAAAGGATTGATTGGGTGAAATAGAAGCATCCTGTCTATTATGTAATCCCAAAATGAAACTCAATTTCCTTGTGCCCTGTCACCTTTAAGAGATATTCTGCAGACTACACTGCATTAAGGAATTCTATCATTCTTTTCTGTTACTATGAAACCTTACTTCAGTATCGCTTCATCTCTATTAAGAACCACTCGTGCAACTAACTCTTCATGTGACACCTTTTATTTCTACATGAATATCTTCCTATTTACAAGCTGTGATCAGTTCATTTTAGAAGGACCTCATCATGTTCTATTAGCTTCTGGTTCATTTTATAATGTGCTTCTGTACTCGCTGAGAGTAACTGCAAGCAACAGTAAACATACAAGCACCTAAGGCTAATGTTAGCGAGCATAATGTTGTGACAGATATTGAAACGGGCAGTTAAAATCTCACCCCCAATTCTTCTGGTGTTGCAAGGCAACAGTAACATTCAAGGCCTTGAGGCTAACTCTGGCAAGCACACTACTATTGACAGATATTAAAACTCACCTTCAGTTCGGACTTAAGGATGTGGCATTATTTTTTATATCTTGTAGTGTGTTTTTGAGGTTAGAGAGAACATCTCTTTAAATCCTCCTCATTTGTGAGATGCAGAATTATCCCACCGTGAACGTCTAAGCTTCGCTAAATCTCCCAGTGCTCTGAATTCTTATTCTTGTTAATGCTGACATTATGTAAAGCACTTCTCTGTGAAAATACAATGTAGGTAGGGCTGCTACAAAAAAATGATTGATATTCTGTATTATCAGTGAATAACGACATGACATTTTTATAAATTGTTTATAAATTTAAAGTAATAATCTCAAAGATTTTCATTTAAATAAGTCACTATCTATCGCCGAATGAAGTAACACAATAGCGATTGAGCCTATGGCCCACTGATGAAAGCCTTTGCATTTGCAGTATTACAGACTGAGTGTCTGGTGCGACTTTTGCAGAAAAAAGATCTGCCAGAAAATCTGCTGAAAAATTGGTCTGCCAGAGAGGGTAGGCGGAGCTAAGCGGCTGCTTTTCCGGTCTCTGCAAGTGTTTCGCGAGTAAACAGTAATCTACTATGGCTGAACAAACAAAGAAAAGATCGATGACTACAGATACAACTTCAAAAATAAGTGAAAATCCAAAGAAAAAGAAACAAACTCGACGCTCAGATGAAGGCAAACTAAAAAGGAAAGCGACCGTTAGCCAGGAAAATCAAGAGTTACAACCGGAGCCAACCGTGGACGTCACACATGCAACACTGTCTGGATATCTGGGAAGCGTGCTCCTGCAATTGCCATTTATCGCCATAAGGTGCCACCAAAGAGAATGAAACAGATGTTCAAGATTACAACTTTAAATATTTGAAAAGTAGCTCCAAACATAGGCATTTAAATATTAAGTCCTTTATGTGGCAGAAAACCCAAACAGTCTTAACACTGGACTGAATATCGAGGCTAAAATCAAATCACTCTCTCACTCTCTCACTTCATGCACAGGAAATGACTAATAAATGAGCACAAAACTATTTCTGTTCTAATATAATGTAAAACGTTGTCAGGCTTTCTCTATCCTCTCTCAGGATGACTCTGCACAGTAAGCTTTCTGTGGGAATGGTATCACTTTGGCAAGACCAGGGTTAAACTAGACCATCTAATGTCCACTCAGCCTTCAATATGGATTCATTATGGCCTCTTTATATTAGCTTCTTCTGATGAACTGTCAGACTTGGAGTACTTACGTTCCTTAATACCCGAAGAATCTATTGATGGGGGAAATAAAGCTGCCCATTTGAGCCTTTTTCTGCCACCTTTTGAGCGGAGTCAGTTTTTCATAGAACTTGTCTGCACTGCATTTTGCACTGACCCAGCAAACCACCTATGGGGCCTATCTTTTATAGATCACTGAACTTACAGCTGAGCTCAGGCCAGCATTCAAAAACTGTCACAAACATGAAATGATTTTCTCGCCAGTTAAGGGAAAACACAAGACAGGGGGAAAAAAATAGCCTTTATAGATGATTCCTTACTTTTGAGTTATCAGAGCATGAAGGGAAGCTTTCTGGAACACTGGAGACTATCAGTCAGCGAGATCATGATTCCCTCTGCTGCATTTACAACAGGATCAGAGAAGCATGTGTTGTTTTGCTTCCTTGTGATACTTCAGCATATCAGTGAAGAAACAAGCAAGAGGAAAACTGTTGAAAATCATTAAGAAATCTGAAGCTACTGCTGATACTCCAGTGTCAATGGGAAGCACCATCAGGCCTGGGGTAGCAGGGAAGATGGACAAAGTTTGAAAGGAGGATGGACTTATTGAAAGGATAGCCCCTTGAGATATAGGGCCTTATTTAGACAGCGGAAGGCACACAGTCTAAAGCGCACGGCGCTAAGTGATTTAGGGCGGGTCCGACGCACTTTTGCTAGTTAGATGGCGCACAATCTGGGCGCAAATCGAGGCGCAAATCGAGGCGCAAAGAGGTTGGCTTAAGTCCCTGGAGTATTTACACAGCAGATGTCATTCTTCTTATATAAACCGGACCCCGACCGGCATATTCAACTTATTTCTTTCCACTGTGTTCTTCAACACGCAGAAAAAAACACAGGTCACTGTACGATACATGTCGAAGCACAGATTGATGTTAAAGCCACTGAAGCGATCCCACTGCCCACCAGAAGCCAAAATGAAAAGAGTCATGCTGTGTACATATTAGATTAACAGTTGTAATCGGTCCGACCTGAATCAGGTTGGATGGAAATATGAGTGACAAGGGGACCAGACACATCTGACAAAGCTAATAAAAAATGTGCTTGCTGAAATCCATTGACATATATAAGAACTGAATAAGAGGAGATTACATAAGGGTCAAAAACCTGCATTCAATTCTAAGGTGACTCCACTGGTTGTAAAAAGAAGTCTAATTGTATGAAAGTCTTGGAAAATTACCCTCCTTCTCATTTGATTAACTGCCTTATTTGCTATTCAAATCATCAATACAGCACGATGTTCATCTGGTAAATTGTGGTCCCATTTAAAGTAAAATAACTGATAGGGCTGGGTATGCTTTAGGGAGTGGCAACCTAAGATTGACAAGTCGTACCACCGCAACCAGGATAAAACTGTTGCATTGCATATCCATCTTCTAATCCAAATATGCTCACTTCAGGCCCTGAACCAAACCAAGATGGGGACGGCCATAATTCCAAACTAAAGGCTTCCAAACAGTAGTCCACTAACAGTAGCTGCTTCCACCTCTTACACTCTGCAGTCTGAGCCAGAGAAAACAAACGGGATACCATTCAAAATCTTCCTGATGTCACGTTTGGGGTTTTAATACAAAAAGGGAGAGGGCCCAGTTGCAAATTTAGAGGATTTTTAATTAAAAAAAAAAGATAAAAACAAAAGCTTACTTTAGGACAGTCCAAGAGGAGCAGGTAAAAATAAGCATCCAAAAAAGATCAGTTACAAAGCCTGCGAAAACACGGTTAAACAGTGGAGGAGCCAGGAAGAGAAAAGATCCATACAAGGACCAAAAGTTTGACAGGCTGCATTCATACTGCAAGCCTTCATACTTAATTCTGATTTGGTGGCTAATATCTGATTTTTTTTGGAGTTGCTGTTTATATCTATTTTAGAAAAACTGGGACTTTGGATGTGCATAAACTTTTGTGCAAGTTTATCTCCATCAAAGACGGGCAAAACGGACAAGAGCAGCAAAGGCATTTGTCCTCGCCTTATCTGCAACACTTCAGTTGTGGTGTGAGCCTTCTAGTTTTGTTGGATAGAGGCATCTCCCCAAAAAGCAATTACATTTGCTATTTCGCCGTCTCCCCACTGCTGCGTGTCGTTGTCCGACATGGTCGAGTGGAAAAAGGAAGTCTTCGTTTTCATCTTCTTTAGAATCACTCCGAGAAATGTGCATATTACCAAGGCAACGCGGACCAATTTTGATTTGAGTGTTCAAATACAAGTCGCACGCAGGTTGCATGTTTTGGATTTCGATTTAGTACCACATATTCAGATAGCCCAGTGCCAAATTTAAAAAATGTGACATCATGCAACTTTTTTTCAACACACTGATTTGAAAAAATCACATCTGTGTCACAGAAGCGGAAAAACATAGAATTGGGACACAGTATGAAGTGTGAATGCAGCCAAGAAGATTCGACGAAAGCACAACTGGCACAGAAGGGAAGGAACACAGAGACTAAATACACACAGGGTCATCGGACACAGGTGAGACTAACATGAAATACATAACTAAACAAAGATCAAACATGACACCTGTGTGTTCTGTCAGCTTCCTCCAGATGATATCAGATGTAATCCTTGTGGCAGAGGAGAAAACTCAAGCGTGTAAAAGAGCATAAACCCTAACCCTAAGACCCTTGGCTCCCCAATTTTTACAACCGATATACACACGAGCATTTTAAAAATACAGCAACCAAGGCTTTGTGATTGATAACTGCTAAATTGGAATTGTATGATACTATAGTCATATTGTGCCAGTGATCATGACATTGTTGCAACATGTTTTCTACGCCCATGCTTCACTTGCACCTCCCATGTTTAGGAATGTGAAACCCATCTATCTTTTATTTTAAGATCTGCTCCTTCCTTCCCCTCTCCTCCAGCTCTTCATTTCTTTATCTGTCCTGTTTCCTTGCCTTGGACACTGATAGCCTGAAACTGTAGAAGACAATGATTTCTACAGGTCCCGAGCCCACAGCCATCAACACAACGCCGGCTCCAGCTGCCTTGTGGGAAGGAATAATCTTCCCATCAATACCTCCTCTCAGATAATGTCAGCCCTTCCAGACCAATGCACAATTAACCTCCTTCCACTCCCTCACTTCACACGCAAACACACGCATTCGCACAACCGTGTAGCCTGTCAGTGAGAACGCCATGGGTGATGATTTGTGCAATAATCTCAACAAACTCAGCAAACAGCTTTATCACACGTCATCTTCAAAACGGGTGGAAACCATCTCCCTCATGCCAGAACGCTCTGCACCTTTTCAAACACACTCGGGACCAGTTTCATCAGCTTCCTGTCCAGCTAATTAGCAGTTTGTGTGATTATGAATCCGCCAGGGGATTCTTTGATGTCGACTCAGCTTGCATGAGACACTTTTGGCTCCACCTAAATTGATACAATCTGTTTCATTGCTCTTGGACGGGATATAAACACACACTCACAAACCTATTACTACATGCATCCGTAACATCTGAGCTTATACACATAACGTTTCTATGACTGTAGAGGGGTAGGGGAGCAGTACAAAATGATGGTCACATAAAAAATTGATATCATGAGTTTTAAGATACATATTTGTGAGCTTTAATTCGTGCACAACAAAAACTAAATTGTCCATGTTGCTCTTTTTATGTCCTGCTATGTTGCTTTCCTAGTGAGCGTTTTTCTGTTGAAAAGACGTTCAAAACTGGTTTAAAAGCTTTTCATCGACTATTTGAAGACATTGATTAAACGTTTATGTTTAGACCAGATTTCACCTGCTTCTGTCACAACATTCATCACACATTCACACACATATTAACAGCAATGGCAAGTCACATAGCGGTAAAATGATTGAGCAGTGCATCACAGTCACCAACGAAAAAAATGTTGAATACTTGGGTGAAGTTAGAATCGATTCCACAATCACTGCACTCAAAACCATTGCCCCACTGGCATCTTCTTGTACATGCTTGCCTGTTAGGAATTAATGAACTTCATCATCCAGCGGTCGCTCTACGTTGGTAGTCAGAGCTGCTCATGCAAAGGTCTTCTTTTCTCTTCTTCTGTGGGGAATGTTTAACACTGCTCCTTTTCAATGTCTCTGAACCTTCTTGTTAGCATCACGCAGCTCATAAAGCGCTGTATTTATGATTTTTGTATAAAAAATAAAATGCGTTGTCTTTGGTTAGACCGGGTTTCACCAGCCGCTGCAAAATGATTTTGATGAAATGCCGCTACAGTCATCACTTCTGTCACACTTTCAACGCTAAAATGAACAAATGATCCAAAATGTGTTTATGACATGTTGATGTCGTAACCATATTTTAGACAGTTGAAAAAATGGTTGAAATTAGGTCTTAGACGTCGAGATCTGATTTCACCCTGTTTGCAACCAAAATCCGGTTTGTGCTCACTGGGTTACGTCAGTTGATGGTTGTACTTCAGTGATTGCTCTGGGGACCTGAGCAAACTGTTGCTGAAAAGAAGGTACTTGCTGCATTCACTCAGTGTTTACAGGTTTCTCTTGCAAAAACAACATAAATGAACTTGCTAATTGGTTCAATTTAGGCTTGTGATCATTTAAGGGTATCCTTCCCTAAGTTTGACATCACTTTTTTATGTTTGAGTTTTTGTTTCATACATAGTGTATTTAATGTGTGAAGATTATTCCTGTATGTGGGCCTAAGATGGAAATAGCAAACTTGGAATTGTGGAGTGTTTTTCAACAACAAAACAGAGGTGATAGTGAGTGAAACTGTGATCTGAGATGGACATTGTAATAATCTGGAATGGTATATCGTTATGTTTGATATCTGTCAAGCTCAATGAGTAAAACTGATTAATTCTGGTCCACAGACTGAAACACAAATCTTTCCGTGCAGTAACAGACACTGAGTATGTCCTGAAATGTAACTGTTATAATAAGGACAGAAAATGAAGAACACACTGAATTCAATCTTCTCAAACTGGAGGTTGATATCAACAGGCTGAACATCTTCATCAGTTTGGTTTCCGACTCCAGATGAAAACAGGGTCTTAATTCCAATGTGCTTCTTTAATCGACTCAGCTGTGTCTATCTGACAACTTATTGTGCCTCTTAATACAATTACATACACATAGCCTCTACATGGAGGAGTTTACAGTTTTGCACAGCTGAATGAAGCACTGAGTGGGGATGCATTACTGGAATGCATGTGCAGATCATGCATAATGCAGGCTAATCTGTTAGGCAGATATGGCAACCAAAATAGAAGCTGCGATCTTTGATGCAACACTGCTGAAGGCACTTCATTATCATAATTCCATACAATTACACATTATCTCAGACAGCTGGATGAAACAGAACAGGCACTGTCAGAATGATGGGGCTTTTGGGGAAGACCCGGGGTCTGTCATCAAGACTTCAAACCCTCTTACTGTTGGCAAAGTTACAGATGAATAATGACTTATGACAAATGTTTTTGTTTTTAAAACATGCAAGTCATTTTGGCTCTGATTCAAGTGTAAGATCACATTTCAGTTTCACTGTTAGCTAAGGGGAGCCCCCTTGTACTCCCACAGGAGCGAGGGAGAGAGAGGGGGGTGCAGCTGCTGATAAGGAGCAAGTCTCCAGTGCAGTGTTCGTGCGCAGAATGAGCGATGGGCTCCTGCTGCGCTCATCCTTTGGAGGGCTCAAGCGATGGTGACAAAGAGATAAGGTGTAGCCTGACACAAAAGAGGTGATGTGAGGATACTGACTCTCCTTTCCTCAAGCCAAGCATTTGGAGGACCCCCCATCCACACATACCTTCCCCTTGACAAACACGCCAAAGTGTCTTCCATCCTTACCGCATAGCAGCTGCATCCAGGCGCACGTCTTGTAGACCGTGGCGGTGTTGCAGAAGAAGAAGAGGGCGAAGCAGCCGATGCAGCTGAGAATGAGCACCATGGACATCAGCACGAAGAATGAGGCCGCCTTGAAGGCTCCCGACGGGATGGAGCTGAATTCAGAGAAGCTGCCCTGGCACAACAGTTCCCTGTTGGAGTTCCCGTTGCCCACGCAGTAGTGGAACAAGCCGAAGTAGCCGGCGTGGGGGGTGCTGATGCTGTCGCCGATCCAGTAGGGCTGGAAGAAGACCACCACGCTTATGATGGCCAAGCAGATGGTGAATATCGCCCACAGGACCCCGATGGCCCTGGAGTTGCGCATGTAGTTGTCATGGTAGATTTTGGATGCTTCCTGGGAAGGCAGCATTTTTCTCTTACACCCCCCGAACCCCCCCGCACAAATGTCCAAAGGTCCAGTGACTCCCCCCTCTCCCTATAAAGCTCAGTCAACCAGCAGATCTAGATCCTGTTAGTTTTTTTTAATTTTAGGAATAGCCCCCTCCTTTCCTCCCGCGCCCCCCTTCCTCTCCCCAGATCAGTCAATCAATTCAGCGTGATGGCACTGACGGGGGAAGCCTCCTCTCTCCTCTGCTCCTCTCAGCGCGTGAAAACACAGCACAGCCGACAGCCGAGCTCACGGAGCCAAAAACAGCGGCCAATGATGAACGGGATGAGCAGCATTGTCTTCTTCCAGCATCTCACCTACACCTAACAGTACGCGCTCTGCTGCATTCAAACCCAACAGGCTTCAGATCAGATATGAGATCCCCCCGCCGATTTCCCCCGAGATGATGACGGATCCTCCAAAAATGAACAAAGATGCAAAAGACACTGTTGCAGCATTTGACATACTTCACTCATAAAAATATAACTTAACGAAAAAAAAGAGAAAAAATAACGAAAGAATTTTTCCGAGCATGAACATGTATAAAAATATAAATCAGTCCACCAAGAGCGCACACACCGACGACCCTGTGACAGCGGTTTTGGAGGCTGTGACTCTCTCACTCCCTCTCCGGGTGTCTCTCCCTCTCCTCCCCCTCCTCTCTCGATGTGCGCTCCCATTCTCTCTCTCTCTCTCTCTCTCTCTCTCTCTCTCTCTCTCAAGGCGCGCAACCGAGGAACACCGTCGACTTGTGGATGATTTTTGAAATTGCAAAATTTGAACATCCCCCTCCCCCCTTTCAGCCAAACACAAACAAGATTTTCAAAAAAAGTGTCGGCATATAGGCCTTAAAAGCTTAAGCTCGGTAAAAATATTCCCTATTTTAACCTTCAGGAATCGGCAATCCAAGGCTGAATCAAGAACCCAGTAAAGAGGCCAAAGAGCCCAACGATGTGCAAGTAATTTATATAAAACAGTGCACAGTTGGAGCCCCTTTTAGGAGTTTTTTTTATCTGGTTATGAAACAGACTGAAATAAATTCTGATTACTCTATATAACCAACAAAAAAGCAAACAAGACCATCAGCTACAAGATTGAACATTTCTATAGCCTACATTTTAATGCCTGAAACCGCTGGTGGGGGTACCTGATTAACTGCACGCTGCCAAAAATTTAAAGTGAGTGATACATATGACTGTTAAAGAAAGCAGGATGAGCATGTACAGGACAAAATCAGCAAATGGAGAAAAGAGGTATCGCTTTGTCCACAGGGGGCGTCAAAGTCAAACTGAAAGTTCCTCAAAGGAGCTTTAACGGACATAAAATAGTTTTGTTTTACTTCCCAATATTGAAAACAGAACCATATCTTTTTGAAGTTTTATGACTTTACTTCTTTCAGCTGATGTTGTGCTCCCATGTTGCAGATACCAGAGAGCCTGAGGTCAGAATGAACCATCTGATGCTCTGGACTGACATAACCAACCATACACACTCAGTTACTGGGTTAAACATGATGACAGATAAACTGAACTTGGGTCAATATAACTTACATCTGGGCCAAATTAACCACATTTTTATACGTTATACATTATACTTCTACGTATAAAAAGAAAACAAGTGCATAATAGGCAAACAATTAATGGACATGTCATTATAAAACTCAGAGTTTGTGCTATCAGTTACAATGTTTCAGCCATAGAAGGCTGAAAAATTGGCCTCAATACACGATGCGTCACGATACCAAACGATACAAAACAAACAAGATGAAAGATAGATAAGATACGAAGAGTAACGATACGAAGAGTAACGATACGAAGAGAAATGATATGAAGAGAAACGATACCAAACAATACGATACGAAGAGAATCGATACCAAACAATACGATACGAAGAGAAACGATACCAAACAATACGATACAAAGAGAAACGATACCAAACAATACGATACGAAGAGAATCGACAACAAACAATACAATACGAAGAGAAACGATATGAAACAATACGATACGAAGAGAATTGATACCAAACAATACGATATGAAGAGAAACGATATGAAACAATACGATACTAAGAGAAACGATACCAAACAATACGATACAAAGAGAAACGATACAAAGAGAAACGATACGAAGAGAAACGATACCAAACAATACGATACGAAGAGAAACAATACGAAGAGAAACGATACCAAACAATACGATACGAAGAGAAACAATACCAAAAAATACGATATGACGACACGATACCAAACAATACGATACGAAGAGAAACAATACGAAGAGAAACGATACCAAACAATACGATACGAAGAGAAACGATACCAAAAAATACGATATGACAACACGATACCAAACAATACGATAAGAAGAGAAACAATACCAAACAATACGATACTAAGAGAAACGATACGAAGAGAAACAATACCAAACAATACGATAAGAAGAGAAACGATACCAAACAATACGATACTAAGAGAAACGATACGAAGAGAAACAATACCAAACAATACGATAAGAAGAGAAACAATACTAAGAGAAACGATACCAAACAATACGATATTAAGAGAAACGATAAGAAGAGAAACAATACCAAACAATACGATACGATAGAAACGATACGAAGAGAAACAATACCAAACAATACGATATGAAGAGAAACGATATGAAACAATACGATACGAATAGAAACAATACGAGGAGAAATAATACAAAGAGAAACGATATGAAACAATATGGTATGAAGAGAAACGATACGAAACAATACAATACGAAGAGAAACGATACGAAACAATACGATACGAAGAGAAACAATACGAAGAGAAACAATACGAAACGATACGATACGAAGAGAAACGTTACGAGGAGAAATAATACAAAGAGAAACGATATGAAACAATATGGTATGAAGAGAAACGATACGAAACAATACAATACGAAGAGAAAGAGAGTTACGAAGCAAAGATAAATTAAATTATACCAAATGATATGAAACTATATGAAAACGAAGAACATACAACATGCTAACAAATTAGCACATCGTAATCACTATAATGAACTTCCTATATTGCACATTATTGCACATGGTAAACATATTACACAGGGGTGATAGGTGATAAGAACACCATGAAGATGTTGCAGCATCAAAAAACAAATTATTAAAACATTTAACCAAGATAATCAAGATTACACTTGTCATATTTGGAGCTTAGTTTTTAGAATCATGTATTACAGTAAGATTAATTATTTATTGAAGTCGAAACCATCCGTACATTTTGAAATATTATTGAAAGTGCAACATGGAATGGGTGATTTTTAGGGGCCAAGCAGCTCTCATTATGTTTAACATTAGAAAAAGATGATGGTAAATAACTCAGAGAGCTAATCCCATGAAGTTATTTCACACATGGCTGAATGTATGAGATAAGAAAGCAGTCATGTCTGCCAACATACCAGCACATTAAGTTTTCATTAGCTGTGCAGCTGAATGATCAAAATTAATACTGAATGTTGGATTTGACTTTCACAGTCTCATGTATAAATTAATGTCACAAGATTACTTACCAGATTGCAACAAATCTGTCCTCTGAGACTGATGATACAGATTAGTCCAACATAGCGTCATGTGACTTCAGACATAATCTAAACTTCACAGGGTGTGTCAGTGGTGGACCGTTTCACATGTAATCCTTGAAAAGATTGTTTTACTTTTACTTCAGAAAAAAATTCACCAACTGCTCTTTTTATAATCATTTGAATTGACTATACTTATATCTGACTGTACTTTTCATATAACTACATTTATTTGAGAAATGTGCTTGTTTTTGATGAAAGACGAACATTTCCTTCCTGTTGCATGCTGACATACAGACCACTACACAGGAGAAATATACAGAACCTGAAGTGTGGGCACTTTTGACAGCAGGAGGTTTGTGGAATTTCTTGTTGAGTTATTCAAATTGAATATTCATTTCAATTTGTGAGTTACAATTTCATTATTCATAACTACATTTTGCCAGCAGAAGCGCAGTGAAGTGAAAGCAGCAGACTATCCTTGAGAGGATCAGAGGATCCTCCAAAGCTCCCTGAGGTGAAGAGCGTGTCCTCACCTTCTGGTATTACAACAGTGGCCACAATGCTGAAAGCGATATAATGAAGTCAGGAGATGTGTACCTGTGTGTGTAACCAGCAGAGTGAAAACGCAGTGTGAACCCGCCTATGTTAATATTACTATCTGAATATATCACCCTTTAAATAGCAGGAAAATACAGCATAATTGATTTTTAGACCATGTTTCACTTTCTGCTGCCTCAAGACAATGAACTTTAACACACCTATTGGTGCACAGATGGGTCCGAATATATTTGCTGGTGACTCAATGTCTATCCTGGCCATGAAACTGCTTTATTCAGACACTTAAATAACACGTGCGCTACAGTGTTCATACGTGGATTTGCTGGGGTGGATCTTTTCACATTCTTAAAGTTAGTCCGTTTGAAGTTTAATAAAGGTCTCAAATGATGTCACTTGAGTCAGCATCGGTTGGGGAGTGTTGAGTTCAAAACAATGCATATGAAGCCCTCTCCTTATTTCTGAGGCTAGCAGCTCCAAGCTACATTAGACGCTATGAGCAAAAAACACAGATTAGTTGCAATGTGGGTACAATAGGCACTGGATTTTCAAGGGAGAGGAATGCATGTAATAAAATACATGATTGCTTTATTGTTATGCAGTTAAACCTTAGCTAGCCTCCATGTCAATAACTGAATGTTGACTCTTAGCACAGATAAACTTTCCATTTCGATGAACGTGGAAATAAAGTCTGCACCATATGCTTCATCATTCTTCACAGTGAAACTCAAACAGCCAAGTGATGTAACAACAAGCAAAACCCAGGTACAAGCAATTGGGTCATTTATGCTGAATGAGGTAATCTGCAATATTTAATATATTTAATACAATTATTTATTAATATATTTTATGTAAATAAATGTGCATATTTCCTTGGCTGGACAGGTACCATAAACATTTCACAACAGATTGTGCTAAGTATAATTGTGTATGTGACCAATACAAATGTGAATATGTGTCCTATTCTCTATGATAATATGACAATTTCTAGACTGGATGTTTTTTTCTTCATTACACCATTATTATTATTCTTTCTTGATAGGACATTATAGACCACAGTGAAGACTTGAGTGTGTAAGGGCTATTCTAGCATTCTTAGCCTTGCAAAATGAAGTATGTGTTTTTGTTTTGATTTCAGGTATACTGTAGGCCTACCTTTTTAAAATTCAACATATTAAATTCTGATTATATTATCATATTTTTTGCTGTCCTTAGGGAGAAGGAATAAAACAAAGGGAAGGAATAGAGGATTGGTGTTTTGATTTGAGTCACTTTTTTATTATTCTTTTTGAATAATTTAAAGACAGCCTGAAGATTTGGTCTTATATTAAGGTATTATGACCAAGTTCAATAAGGAATTAAGCTATATTATGTTATAGACGTTTTGTTGAATTGGCCAAGGTTGAATTACCTTCTTAAATACAAACTCACACCAAGCTGCACCAAGAACGATTTTCTGAGTAAACAAAATGTGGCTGCAGACAGTTCATAACATCAGACCTCTCTCTGATCAACAACAAACGTCATTTAAAGGGGGCGATACCTGTCACGTGGTCTCGTCAGCTTCCTGTTTACCGCCTGTTGTACCTTCAGACTGTAGTACACAGATTGCAACACCACTCTCCGCTGCTGGAGCTGCTGGGGTTCTTCTCCACGACAACACATGCAGCATTGACATCCTGCAGCCAACGGGGTGACTACTGAATTATTTTAACCAGTTTATCGTCATGGTCTTGGTTACTAAGGAGACATGAAGACGTGACATTGGGGAAACGTGAGCAGGCCAGGAAGGATCCTGGGGATTTCCTGACACCAGCTGACCGGAGTTCGGTTAGCTAGCTGGTGCAGCGAGTCGGGCATCACCTCACCAGATGTCACTAATTTAAAGGAAACGGTTGCGATGTGGAGGACTACAAAGTTAATTTTCTCAAATGTGTATACGAGGGGCTTGATTTATTAAAAACCACCAACCTTAAACTGGGAAGCTGAAGTAGCCTGTTAGCTAGTCGTGCTAACTCTGGTAGCAGCAGCAGCCGCCGCGGTGTAAGTGACCGGCTGTGCGGGCTGGCTAACGGCTTTGGAGAGTGGAGCAGCTCGCCGGTGCCCTGAATTCAAGAAGACTCCCCGGCTCCGGCCCCCTCAAGCGGGCAGTCAGGAAGAAGCTGGCTGGGAGGGGATGGCCTGGTCGGTCTTCCCGTTCCCAAGGACAAGGCTCTGCGGTGTTTGAAGGAGGTCGAGTTCGACTAGAGGCCACCACCGCGGGTCGAGGCGCTATGATGGCCGGGTCCCCCTCCGTGGCCGGCGGCTTCACGGCCACCGCGCCGTCGGTCAAGAAGAGCGAGGAAATAATGGATTTGATAGATTTGTTTTCGAAGATGCAGTACAGAGCGAAGGAAGTCACTCAACGGGTGAGATTGGGGGCTATCTTTCGATTTGCTTTAGCTACTCGACAGCCTGTTCTCTCTCTTGTGTAGATGACAAGCCGAACTTCCTCCAGAATCTAGAAAATTAAATTGGCATTGTACATCACTAAAAACAAACACTGTAGGCAGAGATACACGCCCTCATGAAGACCTTAAGGAACTTCTGCACAGTTCGGCATATATCTGATCCACCAAGCTGCTATCAGCTTTCTACCATGGTCCAGGGGTTGTTTTGATGCGTGGTTGTGTTGTTGGTGTAACACCTCTTCTGCACTCACAGCCTTCACGAAGAGCTAATATATGCAATATAGTTGAAAAACCCTAATTGCTGATAATGTCAAATTTTTGCCTGAATTAATATTTTTTCTATGCATCTACAGCAGTTTTCATATTAAATTGTTTCATTGCTTATTCAACAATATTACAATAACTTACCGTTTATAAATGAAGATGAGTCATTCCAGAATACATGGTTGAATACAGTAAAAATGCCTTTACTAAGGCAAGTGCCTGCCTGTAGTGCCAGCGATTTTCATATTGTTATGATCCCTTTACACGCTGTAGGGCTGGGCGATATGGCCGAAATCCTATATTACGATATAGGATTTTTCATATCTCGATAACGATATAAATCACGATATAGCATGTTTTCTGGTAAATTAACAAATAGTTAGTCCATAAGAAATAACCACATGCTAAAATCTATTTTCGATAATCCTGTGTGAATTAAATACTTGACAAATATAAAGTCCTGAGTTTCCATTTTCACTTGAGTCCTTTTCTGCAAGTCAGTGTCCATGTTACACTGCCTCCCTCTATGCTTCACTCCAGGTTCACTCCCACGTGCAAGGATTAGAACGTAAAGCAGTTCAGCCGCTGGTTTTGTGACATCACGATAGAGACGATATAGAAAAACACATACCACAGACATTTTCATATTGTTTTAACGATATATATTGCCATATTGCCCAGCCCTAACGCACTGCATATTAACATACTAAATTGGTACTGGATGTTTAACTTCACTGCTTTATATGGGAGTTGTCAAGTATGTTTTCCCTTATCTGCCGAAAAATATCTACAGTAGATCCGCTGCTGCAGTTTTATGGCTTTTTTCAGAAGATCTTAGTAGATCTGTGACTGATGATTGGGTGGTAGGTCACATGTGTAGATGTAACATAGATCTTGAATGCTTATGGTTTTGTATTTGTGGATGTAGCTTCGACTTATATTCCTAGATATTTGTATGTGATAATAATCTGTATCTAATATGATTGCAAAAATTGAAGGAATGACGCTGCACTCTGTGGCTAGACCTTAATATACATGTAGCTTATGCTAAGAGGAGCCAGTCCCAATATCTATCATATTTCAGATTAGATTTTAGCACCTTTTTGAACCTCTGTCGTAACTTGTTTGTTTCTGTTCCTCCTCAGGTGGACACAATAGAGAAGCGCTGTCTGGAATTATTTGCAAGAGACTACAAGTACAGTATCATCTACAACTCCAATGGAGAAGTGTGTGGCCACTATCCCCGGCAGATAGTTTTCCTGGAGTATGAATGCACGGATGTCGAGAGGGACAGGTACTTCAACGCTACTCAGTCAGTCCATCGTTCTCCAATACAAAGTCCAGTTCACTCAGTTACCAATTGCCGTCCTGTTTGTTTGTGTCACTCTTCTAATCTTGCACACCACCTTACTTTGGTACAGGGAACAAAGATCACCCCATCTCCAGCCCCTCTGATCACATTAAGGCAGCAGAGGGCTAAAATGACACATGATTTGTCACATGAGGTCACACTGTTGCAGGAAATAGAACATTTTTCAGTGATTCAATAAATCCTTATTTATCACTGCTATTTTCCCATGTAGTGCTTCTTCAACCGTATTGAATCTTTTATCATATGAAAAAAGGCCCCTTGTCTCTCAAACCCTACATTTGTCCTCACCGGTAATTTTTTACATTTCATAGTCAGACATACAATTTATTTTAATGCAAAGTAATAAACACGAAAAAAACACGTCAGTTATTCGTAACAGCAAAAGAGTTCCGGTCAAATGCAAGAAGTGAACAATGAACACATTTACAAAGTGGTTTTCTAATATTATTTGTTATGTCATTGATCAAGCAAAAGCAACAAAACATGCACTGGCTCTTGCCAGGAGTGGGGATAAGGCTTAAATCCTCTCTCACACAGACTGTGTAATTTCCAATGCAAGTCATGATTTATGTCATGTTATAGGCTAGTACATTTTCTGGAAAAGTTAGAATCTGTTGATGAAGAAAATAACCTGAGAGGAAAGTCTTTATTTGTATCATCCAGTAAATAAATGCCTGCAAAATCAATAAACTGAATCACCTTGATACAAACATGACATAATATTTTCACCGAACGAGGGACAGAAAATTAATGGACAAACTATTTTGGATATTGATTATTTGTTTCAGTAATATTTCAAGAAAAAATACCAAACAATCTCTGGTTTTAAATTCTCAGATGTGAGAATTTGTTGAATCTTTGTCCTATATGACAGTTACATACATTTGTTTTAGGTTTTTTCCATCAGTCAGAAAAACTTTTTTCCAATTAAATTGAAATTTCCAACATTTTCTTGAAGATGTATAATCTCAGAAAAAATTGTTTTATTAAATGACAATGAAAATGATCCGTAGTTTCAACCCTAACGATCTCGGCTACAGTCTGACGATGATATAGCCTCTGGGGCCAACAGTGAACATGGTGGGCATCTGGTTTAGCCAGCGGTTAGCGATAAACGACTTCCAGTCAAGACTTCCTTTTCCGCGTGCTGCATTGTTTACAGAAGAAGAAACAGTTTTCTTGTGATTCACTTTAATTAACGGGTCTTACCTTTGCCAAAATTTCAACATCATGATGCAGATTAGTAAAAAGTAAAAATGAAGCTTCCTGAAGAGGAGAAGAAAACTACTTTAAAATGCTTGTTTGTTGAACAGAGGTCAGATCGATCATTTTTGATGCATTCAAGGAAGTCGGGAAATCTGATTGCTGAATGGCTTTCGTGACACTGCATCAAGGGATTTTATCTCAAGTTGAATTTTAGATCTAGAACAGATTGTTAGCTGAACTTGCTACAGATTCTGTACATAGAGATTAATAAGAAGCTAAATCGTTGTCAGATGACCGCTGATGGGAGCCGCGATGTCATTATGTCGGATGATGTTCCGCCTGCTTTTGCTCTCCACATGGAGGGTTTTTCCTGCATACACCGCAGCGTGCTGTTTCATGATTGGTCAATATTACTCGGACAACAAGCATAGTACAAACAGAAACCAGAACACTTGCCATGCCTAAAATCCACGTCCCTGCCTACAGATTCTACATTTCTATATAGAATCTGTAAATAGAGATTACAGCCCAAATAAAAATTCAGTATAGCAATTTATTTTGGCAACATTGTGGCCGTTTTATGCCAGGAAGCTATGACCCTTTGCTAAAATTGCCCCAGTGAGCAGGTGCTATCTGCAGTCAAAAACAAGATAGAGAAAGTACCAATAGCTGTTCCCGGCAAGTAGAGTTGAGTAAAACGGATATAGCGTTGTGTGTAATGATATTAATGGTTGTTGTGTAGCCAAGGTTGAATGTGCCTCCTGAAATAACCTACAACTCAAAAGGAACCAAAGAACACTGAATTATTTGTTTCAGCTGATGTTACATTCTGTATTTTCTATATGTAGTGCTAAATCAAATTGAAACGATTAATTACACTGACTAACGGATAACGTGGTGGTCTGTGTTTGCAGGTTTGAGAGCACTGTGCAGATCAGTAAGCTGCAGGACCTGGTGAACCGGAGTAAGTTGGCTCGCTGCAGAGGGAGGTTCGTCTGTCCAGTCATCCTCTACAATGGCAAGGTACTGCTGCTCAGCTGGGACACCTGCAGTCTCTGCTCAGGGTTTAATATCACCCATGTTCATCTTCAACAATACATTGAAGACAGTGTGTTTAAGGCCTCACTTTGTTTTTCCTTGTGTAAATTTCTGAATTAGTCATATTCACAGTTACCTGTATAGATTCCAATATTCATGGAGAGATTTTTGTATATTTTTGTTGACTTTTCAGTCATTTTATTTCAACATCCACCTTTTGACATTATTACAGTTTAGCTTCCAGCTTGTTTAGCTTCTGTTTCAGCTCTTACCTTCTATAGGTAACGCAGTTCAGGTTACATTAGCCTTTAGCAATTTCAGATATCAGCTTTCACACTCGCTTTCTGGAAGAAATGCATTTACTAGTTTCAGGTAACATTGTGATTGAACATCCGTCATGATTTAGAATCCTGTTTTTCTTCCCCTAAATGTTCTTTATAGAAGTTGAACATGTCACGGTGTGGGCAAAGCATTTCAAGTTACAAAAAACATGACAGAACAAGTTAAATTCACAAACATTCCTCACAACCTTTCCCATGGGAGAACAGTGTAGCTATTTTCCATAAGACAAAAAAGAAATCTTGATGATCACAGCTCCCTTAATCTTCTGATGTAAAGGTGCGTTATAACCAGAAGCAAAGTCCATTACTAACATAGTCCATGCAAATGCTTAAATAAAACATATTTATGTTGGGTTCGAAAAATCAGGTGAGCTGATTTTCTTAACTTGAAAGATTTGAATCGGTATGCCACTCATTGGAGAAGGTTACTCATTATGAACAATGAAAAAGTGCCCCCATAATAAGTAATACTGTATCGCAAAGAACGAAGATACATTGCGGACAACTTCAATGACTCATACATTAAACCCTCGTGATTTAGGCTGCTTTGAAAGCCAAATTTAAAATGTGTTTTGCTGAATACTCCCATATTCACATGAGAAATGAGGCTTAATGAGGCACTGAATTTCAAATAAGGTGTATTTGAAGCAGAGAGGTTAAAGGATCTGTAATCTAACAAAGCAAACTAAAGGCCAACAACAGAGCTGCTGCTGTGCACGGCCTGTTTTAAATGTTTAAAAACAGTCTTATGTATTTTCTATTCAGATCTGGGTAAGAGTTTATTATCTGTCATTAATGGATTCATTTTTGTTACTTGGAATAAATTGCTTTGAATGCTTGTGGTGACAAATTCCTTGAAACCATTATAAAACCAGGACTGGTTTTGAAACTGTTTCAGTGCTTCTTAGAATGAAACTTGCAGATTTTTTGTGGCTGCCACTTCCTCTTTTCTTAGTGTGCAGGTGACGAGATTTTCATTATCGTAACAGCCTGCTGGTATGAGCATCTAAACAACGCTGCCTGATCCTGTATCCTTTCTTCTTTACTCCAGCATATTTGCCGGTCGTCCACTCTGGCAGGATGGGGGGAGCTGTATGGACGCACGGGCTACAACTACATCTTCTCAGGTACAACACACACCCCTGCACACGTGCACACGCAAAAGTCAAATTTAAAAGTGGGAAGTTGTGACAGTCTTATTTTCCACAGGAAGTTTCAGTTCCATTTGTGGTCTCAGACCTGTGAATAGTTGCAGCAGTTGTCAGACAGCTGTCAAACTTTTCCTATAAGAACATGGTGTTCCTCAACATGATCCTGCGGTTGTCTTCTGTCAGTCACGAAGTCACCAAGAACAGCAAATATGAAGAAATATAACTTTCCAGAACACATGATAAAATGATGATATAGATGAGCCACACATTTTCACTCTAATAAGGTCTTCTGTTACAGGCAAGTCTCTCACATTAAGAATTGTAAAACACCATGACTTGCCCCTGAAAAAGTTGGCTTTCATATCTACATAAGTTATGGTAAATTAGCTAAAATATTCAACAACTCTCTGATGGCTCTTTTTAAGGATTATTCTTGTGTATTATTTCTTGGATCTGATTTTGTAGTTTTGTTCTATCAGTTTTCTATCAGTTGTAAAATGGAAAAGAAGCACAGGAAGCCAAGTGATCAGACATGTTGTAAACTGACCCCAAGGTTATCCAAACTTGAGGGCATGAGTAAAAATGATTACTATTATATTGTCTGTTATATACATCCATCACATTTTACAGGCCTGTTTTAGCTATGGCCTGAAATGTTTTGCACACAGTTGACAAGCACATAGAGCGGTTATTAAAGATATTTCAGATGCCCTTACTTTAAGTTTAGTTTTATAAAGTGTGTTAGATTAGGGATGCAACTAAAACCAAAAAATAATACATTAAACCATCCAGATTCCAACAAAGTAGGGAAGCTGTGTAAGACGGTAATAATTCAGATTGAGTGCATATTACAAAAAAACAAGGAAGTTGGTCAGTTTTTGTTCTGTTTTAATTAGAAGATGTGCCAAAAAGAAAAAAACAATTGTTGTAAGATGTTTTACTTGTTTTAAACAGTGTTTTGGGTTTTACTGACTAAATCTATTATGACTATTATCAATTATCAAAAAGATTGCAGAGCAGTTAAAGGAGCAAGTCGTCCCTGGAAAAAGCCACTGTCAGTCAAAGCTGGTGTTCTCTGTAATCAATAGAAGCAATAATATTTTATATTGGCGCCATAGCTGTGGAGAAAGTTGTACAAACAGCTCGTGGTTTCGCCCATTCTACATTCCTACAACACCCAGCATGCATTGTGCCCTTCCCTCTGAAAGGAATGGCCCAGCGAGAGACGCTGGAGTGAAATACTACCGTTTTCGCTGCAGGCAATGGGTCAGTTTTTCAACTTAACGCTGTAGACATCAGAGGCGGGTGTTCTCCATGGAGGAAGTGTAGTTTAGCGAGCTCCTTGGCCTCCGCCAGGTGACGTGTTTGACATAGTCTGGCGGAGGTTTTCCAGGGCCCATTGGAGAAGCGGATAGTGTATTCCAAAGGCACAGAACAACATTGCATTTTTTTTCCTACCATAATGGCATTAGCTCCCCATAACAGCATGATAGGACTGAGGCTGAAAATCGGCGAACTGGTCCTTTTAATATTACCAGGTTCATTGTTGCAGTGTTGTTGTGTTTCCAGATCTGACCAATGACCAATAGAACTGATGGGTAAAACTACAAAAATAACATTCAATGAGTAACAAACTTTATCTTTAATGATATTTATTTTGTGTGTATGTTATGTGTGAATGCACAGTTATGTTTGTGGTATTGAAAGAACAAACCGTAGTTCTCCTGTAGTACTCCTGTAGCTTCTTTCCAATTGTTGGATCCAAGTGAGGCTTAACATTTTTTCAATTCTCTGTAAGTGACAATTCAACAAACACACATGCTCTCTGCCTAAAATGTCCAGATGTACACAGGTGTGAAAGTCAAATAGTTTATCTTTACCTTCAGAGGTTCTGTTTTCGATTTGGCTTTGAGTTAAAACTTTCAGTGGCCTGCAGTAACAGGAACTGCTACTGTATCACACTTAAAAACCAGATGCAATATTATTAGATAAACAAACAGCAATGAGATTTTACTTGTTTTTTTCTTTGCTTTAGTCCCTGGTTGTATTTAACTTTATTAAATGTTTACTAATTTTATTTGGTTGTTCCTAATCAGAAGTCCAGATCCTCGTTCTCAGGCTGCACAGGCCTAAAGAAGTGATGATCTGTTCCTGTCACTCATGTGGTGATTAGTCTAAATGAAGCAGAGCAATGGCCAGAAGGGACAGAAACCCTGCCTGAGTTGCTTTTTACACAGATTAAATCAGGTTTTGTGAACTATTAGCAACTGAAATTTGGTAAAGAGCCTTGTAGACAAAGTTCAATGACTGGGCTTTTACATTACCGTCATTCATTTGGTGATGCCTTTCCCGAAAGCACTTACAATAAGTGCATCCAACCTCCATAAGAACAAGAGCTATATGTCATCGGAAAGTGCATCCTTATCAACAACAACAACAACAACTAAAAATGAGCTGTGAGTCAGTCAGTCAAACTTGCTGTGTCATCTCTGCCTTGTCAGTATTTATTGTGAAAAATAGTACTGTAATAGGTAGCTGTGGGTACTAGGGATGTGCATTTAGAAAATTAACTGTTAACAGTTAAGCGGATAACCGGTTAACCGACAAGATTAAAATGTACTTTTTGGATTGAATAAAAGTCTGGGACCTATGCAGACACTTTCCCAGTGAGTCCCCAGGTCTCCACCGCAGCTATTAGTGTAGCCGTGAGGTTGTCAGCTGTCTGTCTGGCTGCCATACTCTCTCTTAGCAGGACGGCTGATTTAACCTCCCAGGCCTCATCAATATAGTGTTACGTAATTATCACGTAGCTCTCCGTTGTGAGCGCCGTCCAGCAGTCTGTTGTGAGGGTGACAAACTTGGCACTATCCAGTTGCGTTTTCAGGTCTTTTTTTACTTCTCTCCAAATCGGGCGTCAGTTCAGCGTGTAACAGTCCATCTTGATGGGATTTGGTAATTAGGCTCGATATAGCCCAGTAGCTACTGAAACCTCTTGCCACTGACCACGCTGGAAAATGTCTTTCTCCACCATTCAACAGATTCTCTGCATTACCCCCCAAGACTGCCGTGCATCACACTTTCTCCCTGCTAGCATGGAGGGCAGAGTTGGTAGAGAAACTTGTGCTGGACCTGCCGCTTATGGATGTTTGCTTCGCCTGTGGTATTGCATTGTGCTTGTACCATCGCTGTATATTAGTACTGCATGGCACAAATTAGGAGTAGCATTGTCGTTGTCGTCTTGGGTCAAATAGTCCCACATGCTGCTTTTTTTGCTCATTTCATTTTGCTCGTCTCGACAACGACAACAAAACATGTTTCCCAAATATATGCATATTACAAAAAAGACACAATTTTTTTAAACTGTTTAAGTGGTGGTAGTAACCAGTTAAAATCTTTAACGATTGGTTAACGGTTAACCGGTTCAAGTGCACATCCTTAGTGGGTATGAATTGGTGATACAGATTTACTGAAGATAATCACTTAATAGTAAATGATCAGAAGTTGTTTCGATTTATGCATACTAGTGCAGAGCCCGTCTTGTACACAAACCCATTTTTAGTGGGCTTATATTTAAAGGGACAACTTTGGAGTTTCAACAAGGAACAGAGATTGTCATTGTCATTGTCTTTAGCCTCACTCTCGGTAAAGATATTCATCCTGTGTGCTTTTGTGTTTTCCAGGGGGCAGTGATGACACGTGGACAGAGACAGAGGAGGTTCCAGAGGATGACAGTGCAGTCAGGTAATCACATTATGTTAACTAGATTAGTGTAAATGAACATTAAACTGTGGTCTGTGTTTGGGCGACATCAGCGTGCAACACTAATCACATGTGGCAACAATGGAACACAACAAGGGATGAGCTCAGAGGAAGTGTAAAAAGGTAGTACGTTTGTGGCTGAAAGACAACTTCTCATCAAAGTAAAACATCTTCCTGGTGAGGTTTAATTTTTCTGTCAGATCTTTTCATTCATAATTTTCCTTCATCTTCCTGTTTCCTTTTCTTCTCTCCCTCCCTCCCTGTGTTCCCTGCTCCTCAGGAACGGGGACTCCCAGCTCTTTGACAAGGTTCGGGGCCACGACATTAAGCTGCTACGTTACCTCTCGGTTCGCTACATCTGTGACCTGATGGTGGAGAACAAGAAGGTTAAGTTTGGCCTAAAGTAAGGAACAGCATGGACTAGTTCATCCACACTGGCTGTTATTCAGGTCACTGTGTCCACTGGACTTACAGGAGGCATCTGTGTATTTGTGACTTGCAAGTGTGAGTTTGCAAGTGTTGCAGAGGGACTATTAATGAAGTCAAGCAGTGTGCTTGCGATTATGTTTAAGCTGGGGAGGTTTGTGATTTAGTCTAATTTTATTCAGCTCTGTGTGTACACTGTAGAGCTAGGTTATTGTTGTCACATAATTCTCCCTGTTTTAGTGGGCCATGCCACTGTAGTTGTTAAAGGGGCCATATCTCTGAAATATATATTCTCACATTTTTGGGTGTTAATTGTTCAGAGTGAAAAAGTAAAAAACGCATAATTCCGTGTTTTTCCAGAATAACATGTTTAAAAAGGTCGCCTCTGAAACGGGCCGTTCAGAACAGCTGCAGGTTTCTGTGTAGAACCATGCTTACGCTGAACTCGACAAATCATCGTTCACCATCATTTACCTCAGGCTGCCTTCTTCCACTAGCTTGTAGTCAAATCGTTGCCAAGATTTCAGCTGACCATTTCGATACCTCCTGGCGATTCTGGCTCTAAATATGAGGCCAAATAACTGATCCTAGAACAGCCATGTTTTCTACAACTTTGGAGTGACAGTGCAGTGCAGCCGCTCCCCCACATGGGATCGCACACGTGGGGGGGGGGCTATGCGGCCACTCCAAATACTGTCAGCCAATCGTGGTTAAGGTCAAACCTTGAATCTTTACTGACAGTGTATATGATATTCAGAGCAAGAAATATGTGATTGAGGATCATCATCATTTGGCCCAACTCTATTTGATAAATGTATTACTTTGATTCCTTATTAAAAGGGCACAATAAGGGTGGGTTGGGGACATTTCTTTCATAAATGGAGGCCCACTGCAGCAGTGCTCTTTGCATATGTTCAAAAATATATACTGATACTGTCTGCTAAAACTGTGATAAGCCATTCAGCAGGGACATAAACTCACACCCTGGACACAAGTTAACTTTTTGCACCCTGATGTTGCCTCACAGCCTCCATGATGACACAATTTCCATAATGCATAATTTGTTCAGTTGTTTAGAACAGGTCATTCATATTAGATCACTGGTTTGTTCCAGAAAGGAATTTTAGGAAGGATGCCATTTAATGGCAAGCAAACAAATTTCAAGTGTGTGCAACAGCCTCACGGCCTTTTGTTTCTTATTCAGGTCAATATGATGTTGATTTAAGAGGAAAGAAAAAAATAATTTCTATGTGGACTATGTATTGCATGTGCACCAAAGTTATGTTGGGCTTTCCACTCTCAACACCAGAGTGATGCAAATATGGCACAGAGGCACTGATGTGCATGAAAAACACACCCAGCTGAGCCACACCCAATGCTGGCACGTTTTGTTTAGACCACAAAAATCTAAAACTTGTGGAAACACCCCACAGATTGTTTAATGACAAATCGAAAATGCGAGGAGTAATCTTTTGTTTGAAAATGTATAATAATAATAATGATGATGATAATAATAATAATAATAATAATAATAATAATAATGACTTAATACAATGTACACCAGCCAAAAAAGTACAAGTCGAGTCTGAGGGCCAAAGATCAGGGGCTCAAGCGACCTCTAGGCTTTTTATATCTCATCTAGCATCTCTCTTTTGTCTCTTCAGTGTGACGTCCTCTGAGAAGGCGGACAAGGCCCAACGCTATGCAGACTTCACCTTGCTCTCTGTGCCTTACCCAGGTAAACTCCTAATGTCAACTCTGTCGGTCACAGAGATACACTTCCAGGACTGATACTGTTTATCTGCAGATATTTGCTTATTGCAGATATCTAAGTATCGCTTTAAATGCCAACAGATAAGTAATAATAAGAAACTGTGATACAGAAATACCAAGGGTCTGTATAAAGAAACAGTGTTACACTTGCAAAGCTAGTGCACTGGAGAGAATGTGTAGTCTTTAATTTCATATTTTTTAAATATTCATATTGGTATCAACCTCAAACAGCCAGTATCATCAGAGTAATTTCAGAAGCCAATAACAAAAATGATGAATAAGGCATATCTGAGAAAGCAACATTTAAAATGTTGTGAAACAGGAAACAAAAAACTTGTGAAAAAAAAAAGTGTAAATATTATATAAGACATGATTGATGTTAGCCACAGAGCAGACAGAGAAAGCTTTTATTGAGATGTTAGGAAAGCTTCATGAGATGTTCTCAGAGATCTTAAAGATAATTCATATTACTCATTTAAAGGAGAGGTTCGGTATTTTTAAAGCTAGGCCCTATTTTGACAAATTTGGCTGTCGAAATAACTCATAGGAACAACAACGTTTGGAATCGGTCCAGTAGATGGCCTCCACAACACAATCCCCTGGGGCAATTGCGCCAGATCAAAGTACGTCACTAAAAGTGTTTGTTTTTGCCACTGACCGGCTCAGATTGTTACTCCAGGTGTCCGACAACATAATGGAAATTATTCCTACAAAGATCCTTTTTTAAAAGTGTAACATTACTACTATTAAGTGTAACCAGAAACAGAAGTCTTGCTCAAGGAGAAGTCTCGCTTTGAAATCTCGCGGGCGGTGAGATGTTACGTGAACAGGATGGTGGAAACGTGAGTTAGAGTTGGAGAGAGGATTTGTTTCCAGAGAGGACTGCCAGCAAGAATATATTTCAAAAGCCATGGCTGAATATTCACCTGATTCCGACGATGAAGATGGGACATTTGAATTACAAGTGTATATGGACGAAGAGCTCATTGAAATTGAAGAGAAAACGAGGAGAGAGAGAGGGAGAGGGGCAACAGGCAGAGGAGGATAAAACAAATGCACTAACCTACACCTTCTGAACACAACAATGTCTACCAAAATCTCTCTCCAACTCTAACTCGTGTTTCCACCGTCCTGTTATTTTCTATTAAGTCTGTCTGTAGCTGGGGTTCAAAGTGAAGTTTAAAGTAGTAACAGTTTATAACTTGAATTTGAAGATAAGGGTCAGGATATTGTTGAGGGGCTTAACTGGACCAGGTGAATGTTTTTTGTTGTCTCTTTCAGGATGTGAGTTTTTTAAGGACTACAAAGACAGAGACTACACCGCAGAGGGTCTGGTGTTCAACTGGAATCAGGTAGAGACTCTGTGATGAGTTAGTTCAGTTTGTATACACAGTATGCTGGCTCTGTTGTACTCATGTGATGTCACTGTGGCTCTTTTTACAGGACTATGTGGATGCTCCTTTGACAATCCCTTTGTGCTTTACTCAGAACTTGAACATTGACTGGACTCGATACCAGGTTAGCTCTCCTCTCCTCCTCTCTCCTCTTCACTCTCTTGTCTGAGCTGAACACACTTTACCGGCTGTTCTTCTCTAGAATATTTGTGGTGTATCAGTGCCATCTGTTGTCCAACCTGCAAAATGCTTTGGTCATTATTGATGACCACTTGCTCTGCATGCATACAGTAAATATCTACAATGGTTAGGACCTCAGGAGCACATGCTCAAAGATTGTTCAAACCCACATAACTTTATTTATTTATCCAAAGCTATTGATGTGAACACTTCATATGGTACTTTAAAGATCTGATAAAAGTTTATGAGGACCAAACCTTTCTTCCTGATATATGAACATATTAGGGCTGAACAATTTATCGAAATGCTATCATGATGGAAAAATGGCCTACTGCAATTTTCAAATTGCAGGAGGCACAATATTTGAAAAATTTTAATTGTAATATTGAGCTGCAGAGATGTTCATACACAGACGTAAGTGAGTTGATAAATTCAAAGCTGATTTGATGAAAGCAGAGCCACTTTTCATCATTTCCCCTGTCTTAAATTTCACAACATTTTTACCACCTTTATTTTTATCAAATAAATTGTTATTTCCACCCATGAGGCCACTTTCCTAAAATGATAGATGGCTGCTTTTTGTATTGTGAATGATAAATGATGAATGTGAGACCAGGAAAATGACTAAACATGGCTCTTTTTCATCAAATCACAACTGTTTTCATTAAATTGACCTCAAATTAACAGAATCCCCTAATAATTTGTCATTTTTGCTGTCACTGAACATGTTCACTGACATAGCAGGTTCAAGATCATCGAGAAAATATTGAATCAATCTGATACTACGCTGTGCAACCTGTTAGTGTATTTACTCTTTTGTCTGTGTTTCTGTGTGTTTTTAAGTCGTGGGACCTGGTGGAACAGACCCAGAACTACCTGAAGCTGCTGCTCCACATCATCAACAGTGATGGTAGGTGGTAGTTTGTACACAGTGGGAAGGAGGGTTAGAAATGGCCATAGACTGTATATAGCAAGTAAACACAGCCACTGGTTAGTGGACTCCTGTTTCCCCATCTTTATTTTTTTTAAGCCAAAAAATTATCAGCTAACAGGAGCACCATCTTAATTAGTCAGATGCGATTGTAATGAACTGTAACTATGACACAAGATGTGCTTAGGGAATGGACATTTCCTGAGTTTCACTTTTAATTAACAAGGCATTTTAGTTTTTGCCATGGCAGCGAGTTGTCAGTCACAGGTAGAGCCAGATATTTCCCTCAAGAGCTGGTACAGACCAAAATCAGAGCTAAAATATAGTTTGATTAAAGTAATAGTCTCCAAGATTGTCATTTAAATAAATGTCTGTTAAGTCACTATCTATCACTGGAAGAGGTAACACACTGGTGATTGAGCCTATGGCCCACTGATGACAGCCTTCGCAGTATTACAGACTGGGCGCCGAGTTAGTGACGCGTTTTCCATCACCCGGCAGTGGTTGGTCTGCCAGAGAGGGTAGGCGGAGCTAAGCGGCTGCTTTTCTGGTCTCTGCAAGTGTTGCGAGTAAACAGTAATCTACTATGGCTGAGCAAACAAAGAAAAGATGGATGACTACAGCTACAACTTCAAAAATAAGTAAAAATCACAAGAAAAATAAACATATTTGACGCTCAGATGAAGGCAAACTGTCTAAAAAGGAAAGCGACCGTCAGCGAGGAAGATCAAGAGTTACAACCGGAGCCAACTGTGGACGTCACACATGTGACACTGTCTGGATATCTGGGAAGTGTGCTCCTGCAATTATCGTTTATCACCATAGGTGCCGCTAAAGAGAACAAAACTGAGATCTTCAAGATTACAAATTTAACATTCATTAAATGTTCACCAAAAATGTATCCGGTACCTTAAATAATAGTTTAACACAATCTGTAATCTAATACTGTTCCTGAAAATGGACTAAGATTTTTATTTACCACTGCATTACTGATCTCTCCAGTTTCATCCTTCAGTGTTATCATATTTTCTGTTTTTGTACTTAACAGAAAAGTACTATTGTCACTTGTGTATTAGAAAACATATACTTGACATTGATACACCATGTGTATTGACTTTGTTAAAGAGTTCTTTAAAGTGTAGCAGTATGTCTTGAAGTTGTTGCTGCGTGTTGTTTCAGATGAGAGTGGTCTCCTGGTGCACTGCATATCAGGCTGGGACCGGACGCCTCTCTTTGTGTCCCTCCTCAGGCTCTCTCTTTGGGCAGTAAGTTCTTACTTTTCCTCTTTTCATCTCCTGCTTTCTCCCCTGATGCCTCACCACCTGACACCCACAGACACCTGGCAGCTAATATGGCCCCTCAAACATTCATTAGCAACTTGGGTAATCCCCCGCTGAATCCTGCTGCTTTCTAACTAACACTCATTTACCATTTCAAACATGGGCGTTAATTAGTTCCTCTGCCATTATTTAAAAAGAGCCCTTATGTTATAAATATGTAATCTTCTTCTGGGGACATGCTCCACCGTAGAAGCCTCTTATGATCACACATATGGGGGGGGCTTTTCAAACAGAATGAAGCTGTCTGCAGCTGCACGACATCCTGTGGATGATTATTTTATTCAACATGTGATGTTTGAGATGTTTGATTTGCTCTCGTCATGTTTTCTTCACAGGACGGTGCCGTTCATGCCAGCCTGGAGCCGGCAGAGATCCTGTATCTGACCATCGCCTACGACTGGTTCCTCTTCGGGTAAAAATAATCATTTACATCATCACTATCATTATTTCATGACCTCCCCAGGAGCTTTAACTTACAGAGCGTAAGTATTTATGCTGGCAAATGTGCTGACACTGGAGTTGCATTTGCATCGTCTCGCCTCCATCTGGACTCGTTTTTGTCTGCCATGCATAATTGAGAAGTGACTGGTTAATGAAGCACTGGGGGCAGAGAGAGTAAGAGGAGGCCACGACAACATGAGGCGAGTAGTAGGCCTCTGGTTTTCCTCTTTTATCCTCCAAATCTGCACATTTTCACTCTCTTGGGGTTTTGCTCTCATAATTACCAGAAAGATCTCATCAGAGACAGCCTAGAAAAAATCCCCTTCACTGCCAGCGAGCCCATGTAATTATATTTCAGCAGGCTTCTTAGAGGGAGTCGGATAAAACGGAGACAAAGTTGCTGCTGGTGCTGTAGCTGCTTCGCTTCACCTCAGCGGTCACAACTAAATAATATGTAGAGTCCAGATTGTTTGTAAAAGAGCAGCTCCGGTCACGTTTTAAGACATATAAAATGCTCTGCTTGAAATAATAAATTGTGTCTGATATGTTTTTTCTGCAAAATATGTTTAATTGCCCTGTAAAAATCCTCCCAAGGCATCTCCTCCTTCTCCCTCATTAAACATTCCCAAATCTGCATATTTCCAACCGCCCCCTCCGGCACGAAGACAAAACACGTCTCTGCCATCGTTTAGTGGCAACTTGTTGAGACTTAGCGAGCTTGAAGTTTAGTGATTAGCAGTAGTAACGTTAACGTTAGTAGTCAGTAGTTAGTTTGCAAAAATTACGATGACGGTTACAGCTGGCTCGCGCATCGCCGAAGTGGTTGCCATAGGTTGCACATAATGATATGCATAGAGTCACCCCGTCCATTAACGGGATTGGCTCCTTAGGTTTGTGACGTCTCAAACCTGCCAATCTGAAAACGTGTTGTTCAGCCTGTCCTTGGTACACTGCAGTTTAAAAGCAGACAGGCCCAGCCGTGGAGATGACTGCTGATGTTGTCCCTGATGATGTCTTGTAGCACATGAAGAACACGACATGGAGATGTTTACAAGGCTCAACACTTCGGGTCTTTGAGAAATGTGTTGATTTAGGTATTCTTTCTTGACCATAAACAATGTCAGCAGCACATTTTCTGTAGCCACTGCTACAAAATCACCCTCAAGAGCAAAGTTGGACATTAACCATGCCTTGTGGCCACACAAAGTTACTGTGCAACTTCTAAATATCACATGTTGCCGGCCATTAAGTTTTATGCCCTTACTGTGAACACTCCTCAAGCAAAGGCAAAGAGATCAAACAGATGTAGCAGACTCACTTGTACAGCATTTGGACACCACATCCTCATGGACTGTGACTAAAATGAGATTTTTTTCAGCTTTAATTAGAAAATAGAAATGTCCAATATTCTAATCTGCCACATTGATAAGCACGATAAGATTGGTGAAAAATATGTTTATCTTGTTAATGTCTTCATAAAGTGGACTGTAAAAGTCAAGGAAGGTTGTGCTTATTTTTGTTGAATTTATGCTTTTTGTATGTTGTTCCATTCATAGTTTACCCACTTAGGCCACCAAATGAAGGGGCTTGATGGCCTGTTGGAAAGTGCTTAAAAATAATTATAATCATTAGCATCTTTCCCTGGAGAGTTGAGTGGATTCTGCATTAGTGCTCCTTAAATATTTTTTTAATGTAGTCCTCATGTGTTCAAAGAAATACACACAAAGCAGATCACGGTACTCATAATCATACTCAGTGAAGTCCTTGACTTATCTTTTGTAGAGTTAAAGGCACAGATTACAGACTGGCTTTGTCTTTAGTATCACAGATCACTGTGTTAACTACTTCACAGGAGCTTCTGTATGTAGTCTTTAAATCATCATTAGATTCCACTTTCGCAGTACATGCACTCATTTAATTTGGTCTAAAAGCAACAAATGCAGATTTAAGGAATGTATTCATGTTCATAGATTTTGTGCTTATTAGATTTGTTGAGTAGCTTTTTCACATAAATATGTGGCTGCTTACATGTAACGTAGTGTGTTTCTTCTTTATCTATTTGCAGTCACATGCTGCCCGATCGACTCTCCAAAGGGGAGGAGGTGAGTTTATGTCAGACTGAAACGTTTTATTTTTGTGATCATGACAATATATCTTTTACCTACCGATAGACGACAGGCACTCCTTGCTACATGTCATCAATCTGTACTATAAATAAGTAATTTTCCGTTTGAAAAGTTTTTGAGGGTGAAATATATTTGTAGCAATCAGTCCGATTTTTGAAATGAAGGCAGCAGAAATGAAAAATTGATTTGCTCTCAGCGGATTTGATGAAAGGATTTTGGCACTGCTGAATGATGAAGCATATTGCATGGATCAGAAAAATATTATAAGATCTCTTGGTTCGAAACAAAAATAGGTTTTGTTTTTTTCCGAGTACAGTTGCATAATGCCCAATCTTGGATCCCATCGGCTACATTCTGACGACGATGCAGCCTCTGTGGACAACGGTGAACATGCCAGGCATGTAGCCAGCGGTTAGCGATAAACGACTTCCTTTTCCGCGTGCTGCATTGTTTACAGAAAAAGAAAACGTTTTTCTTGTTTTTCACTTTAATTAACGGGTCTTAATTTTGCCGAAATTTCAACATCAGGATGCAGATATGTAAAAAGGAAAAATGAAGCTTTGTCAGGTCTGTCCTCAAGAGGAGAAGTAAACTTTTAAAATGCTCGTTTGTTAAACGGATGTTGGATCGATCTTTTCTGATGCATTCGTGGAAGTTGGGAAATCTTAATGCTGAACAGCTTTCGTGACACAGCGTCAAGGGAATTTATCTCAAGTTGAATTTTAGATCTACAACAGACTGTTCACTGAACTTGCTGCAGATGATTGTTTATAGAGATTAATAAGAAGGCAAATCATCACCAGATAGCCGCTCATGGGAGCCGGGATGGCATTAAGGCGCATTACATTCCGCCTGCTTTTGCTCTCCATACGGACAGTTTTTCCTGCATACGCCGCAGCCTGCTAATACGTGATTGGTCAATATTTCTCGGACCAGAAGCGTACTACAAACGGAAACCAAAACACTTGCTCTCCCTAAACTCCATGTTCCTGCCTACAGATTCTACATTTCTATGTAGACTCTGTAAATAGCGATTATGTACAAAATAAGAGAAAGTGATCGATAAGAAAAATTGGGACAAATAACATTGTGATTAACCCATATCAGAGTTTGCAGTTACATCTCCAGGTTTGTGTTAGGAGAGGCAGAAGCATCAGAGAGACACTTTTATCTTCTGTACATCCCAGAAAATCTTCTGTGCATCAAAAGTATTTAAGCAAAATCTACATTTTCTACCTCTAGTCTTCAAAAAAGACAAAGATCGGTCTTTGCTTTGTATATATTAGAAACCTATTTCAGTGTGAACTGAACTGTTTATTTGCATGTACTCTTCATACATTGTGATGAAAATAGGTGTAGCTGAAGGGCTTTTATGTTCTTGTAGATATTTTGTTGAAGGGACCACCCACCACCTTGTTGTATGCACCTGTGATAAACTGATGTGGGATGGATGTTTGACCAAAGCTATTAACTGTTCTTTGTCTGTGAGATTGCTGGGAATAGAGACTGTTTTTTTCAATAGAAGATAAAAGTCCTGCTCATTTAATCTTTTTTTTCTCCCTCAGATTTTCTTTTTTTGCTTCAATTTTTTGAAGCACATTGTCTCAGAGAAGTTCTCTGCTGTGAAGAAACAGAGGTGCGTTTCTCATTTATCTTATTTCATGTTATTAGGATCTATGTATGTGTGATATTTCTTTGTTTCTCTCCTTGTTTCTTTCTTTCTTCTTTCCCTTCATGTGAAGCCTTTCTGTTGAAAAATATTCATAAAGCTACAGTTATCTGTTGCCACAGCTTTATAGTAACACTCATACAGTAGATAGGTAACTCTGTGAATCACCATCTTCTGGAGGCTTTCTCTTCTTTTGATCTCAGATGTTCTTTTCATCATTTTTTTTTTTTGCAGAAGGAAGAACTCCCACTTCAAAGACAGTGATTTCACTGTGGAAGACCTCTGCCAGTTAAGTAAGTCAGCGTGCCTCATACATCCCTCCCCCTGCACAGGCCCACATACAGGACACCTCTTAGACCTTTGGTGCATGTAGCCTATTACATGCACGAATACATTCTATTTTGTTGTTTCTTATTTTGTTCAGTTTGTAGTAGGAAGCTATATTTCACCTTTTTTGTTGTTAAAGCTACTATAATGATACGATATTGCTAAAATTACAGGATTTAATGGCAAGCAACTGATTGGAGAAAATATTAATCTTATTTAAAGAGCGTGTCAGGAAAAGCCTCGACTACTCTTCCTGTTTAATCTAGAAAGAAAAAAAACTCGGCCATGTCCGGATATATTTTGGACTAGCTGGTTACAGTTTTTAAAGGCTTGTATTCTGACTTTAATTTACTGCAAGGGACTATTATGTCATTATACATTGATTTAAAGAACTATAGATGTCCAAAAAAAACATTTGTTTTTATGCAAAAACAAATGTAAGGATGCATCCCCAAATATAAGACTAGAAGTGTATTATTTATTCTCATAAAACCTTTAATTTCAACCCATGCATCATGTACATATTCTATACTTGTCTTGTATGGCCTCGGTCTATTTTTACCCCAAAAAAAAGAATCCCCTTATAAAAATGCTTGTTATATAACCAGTTATAGCTCTTACAACCATTTAACACCATTGTTACTGCCACATCATAAATAGAAGTCCTCAGAACTACAGTCCTCAGTATGATCATGCCTGTACGGTTACTCTGTCACTCTTTGAGATTTGGTGACACTTCGAAGGCCATCAGGGGCCTATTTTGGTGGAAAACTGGGCAAATGTGGTGGGAACATGGGGAAATAAATTTAAATTTGAATTTTGCAACGTTAGCCATCTTGGACCAAATAAAACTGACACCTGTTTGGAGAACAATAAAATGGATAACAAACACCCACAATAGGTTATAAACCATCTGTGAATCTTGCATAATCTTTGCAGGAGCCTGTTTTAGTAAAATGCACAGCAACATATGGATATTAACTTCAATAGATGTTGCACCAAAGTTTGTTGGATGACATAATGACCCTTCTTTTTTAAAGTCCTTGAACACAGTCCTTAAGACAGTGTCAAGGTCCCTCTTTGAACTCGATATATATTTTTATGAGAGAGTAGAAACCGAGATGAACTGTACATTTTTTACTGTTTCAAGAATCCCTAAAACCACCACTGATATCTGTTTAAGAGATGTGCCAAAATAGACCAGGAATGTACAATGTACAGAGATTTTTAGCAATTGTATAAAAGAAATTGAAAAGAAAAGACATTTTTAATATTTTAATTTGGGGCATTTTATTTGTCTTTAGAAACAGTCTTCTCATTTAAGACTCTACGGATGACATTTAGTTTTTTTTTCTTTTGTTAAATGTCAAAACAAACCGATTTCGCAGCAGAAAAAAACCCTTACAGGAACTGGGTATTGTTGCCCAGGCAGTGTCGAACCTTGTAACAATTATAATACCACGTTTTCCTTTTAAGAACCATCTGTGTTAATACAAAAGCCACAAACCTGAGTAGGAAAAGTGTTCTTGTGGCATACATAAATTACATTAAATCTCAGTCCTTCTTGTTCTATCATTTAAGCCTTTTTCAGTGATGTACTTGTAGCAGCATTGGGAGCTCCTGCCACATGCCTCTGGTCTGATGCAATGAGGAATAACTCAGACTGTCTGATGCAGAGACAAAGCAGAGAGACTCTGGGTGATAACACAGCGCTTTTATCTCGTTAGAAAATTGCAAGGCTTGAATCCAAAACATGTTGCATCACAGACCTTTATGTGTGCAGGCTTTTAACTTTCAGTAGAGTCTTCTGAGGCATTCCCGTCAGTATGGCGCTTCATGTCAAAGTTGATACATTTCACAGGTATAAATAGCTTCTTATCATTCCTGTTATGTACTTACTCTCCGGTAATGATGGAAGACTATTCAGTATTCAGGCTGCTAACACATTATTGTCAGAGTAGTGCTAAAAAGATTATTTGATTTAGATTTATCTAACCGCTTAGTTGAATAGTGAAAGTGTGTTTAAACCATCTGTCAAAGGGATTTATTTTATCAGGCAAGTTTTAAAATGTTCTTGTAGGAGGAGGATGCAATGTTCAGAGTCTCTGAAAGGCTTCTTTACTCCTGAGTTTCTATTGGACAATGTGAGGTATCCCTCTTTTTCATAGCTGCTTTCTATTTAAACCACTTATGTCCAGTGCTGATTGAAAATGGTGTTTATTAAAGACCAGCTCCAGTCAAGTTTTAAGACATATAAAATGCTCTGCCTGAAATAATAAATTGTGTGTTTTGCAAAATATGTTTCATTAAGAAATCCTCCCAAGGCATCGCCTCCTTTGTCCTCATTAAACATTCCCCAGTCTGCATAGTCCCCGCCCACTATGCACAGTCCTCACCGCCCCCCTCCGTCGTGAAAACAAAACATGTCTGCCATAGTTTAGTGGCAACTTGTTGAAACTTAGCTTGAAGTTTAGTAATTAGTAGTCGTAACGTTAACGTTAGTAGTCAGTAGTGAGTTGGCAAAAATGATGATGACGGTTACAGCTGGCTCGCGCATCGCCGAAGTGGTTGCCATGGGTTGCACATAATGATATGCATAGCTTCACCCCGTCCATTAACAGGATTGGCTCCTTAGGTTTGTGTCGTCTCAAGGCAGCCAATCTGAAAACTTATTTGCGTGTTTACAGATGTCTCACTCTTTAAACTGAAGTCTGAAGTGGTATGATATGGAGTTAGAAACCTGAACTCACAGCCCTGCTTTGTTTGCTTTCAGAGGTGAAGGATCGTGGCAGTGTGACTAGTCTGAGCAGTGAGTTTTCCCTCATCACCGAGGAGGCGGGTGGTGCCTCCAGCCTCACCAACGACACTGTGGACCTGTTCTCAAGCCAACCCCAGGCCTCCAGCTGGTCAGTAACACACACAATATCTCATAAAGTTCTATCTTTAATTTAGAATTTTGGAAATTTGCTAAGAAACCCACAGAGCAACATGTATTTCAGTGCTCAGGCTGAAAACAGCAGTGCTTTACAAAAACACAGGGGGCTGTATGGTGGAGGCGTGTTGCTTCAGGTGCCAGTGAGACCAGAGAGATCCAGGAAGTCCAGTTTTAACATATTCATGAGACAAAGCAAAGCCAGTTCATTAAATAACCTACAGTCTGAAATATAATGTGGACAGAAACATCTCTGTTCACAGCACTCGGATACTTATGGTTGCGATAGAGATGCAGTCAAACATGGCTCTTTGAGGGATCAGTGCTCATGGTTTGGAGGGGACATTGTATCTTCAGTATATGGCCTTCTCATTTTTAAACATCATCTTAAAGCTCCTGTGAGGAACTTTCGGTGTGTGTTGATTTTGGCTCCCCCTGTGAACAAAGCCGTACCTCTGATCTCTTTGCAGATTTTGTCCTGTACATGCTTAAGTCCTTAACAAAAAATCTCATCCTGCTTTCTTTAACAGTCACATGTATCACTCACTTTAAATTTTTGCAAGTAAACAAAGGCAGCGTGCAGTTAATTGCTTCGTCTGACACCTACCCCCCCGCCAGCAGTTTCAGGCATTAAAAATAACTATACAGAAATAATCAATCTTGTACGTCGCTTATGGTCTGGTTTGACTTTGTAAGTCAAATAGAGTCATCAGAATTAATTTCAGTCTGTTTCATGACCAGTGAAATACTCTTCACAGGAGCTTTAACAATTAATTGGCATTATTTGACAAATTAAATTTGTTGCTCAGCTCTTCCTCCGTATCAATGATAGTTAGGTTTATAGATGGATCACATCTTACAGTGTTGTGGGAAGGGGAGGCAGCTTGATTTTTAACACAGCATCGTGTCAGAGCTGTCTTTGTGCCAACGCAGTGGTCTCATTTAGATGAGCGACTGTCCTGTGCTTTTCAATGCGGTGATTATAACAATCATTAACAGAGACTCAGCCCCAGAATTAGATTTGCATCGATATAATAAAACAGCAAAGTTCTGTCAAGTGTTTTCAGAGGGAACTGTTCATTTTGAAGATGCTTCAAGTCAGTCAAAATAACTTCAGTCAGTAAATCTTTTTTTCTTATTCAATAATGATTGTGATTCAAGCCCAACATCAGTCATCCTCCTCCTCCTCCTCGTCCTCCTCCTCCGCCTCTGTGGATGTTGATGTAATCTATGTCTCCTCAGGAGAAAAGGCACCACCTCCTCTCCTCAGATGGTTGTTTGGAATAAACAGAACCCTCTGGAAGAGCACGTCTCCCATCCACTCAATGAGGCTAGGTCTTCCAGCTCTTCCTCCTCCAACCAATCGGAACACGGCGTCACACGCACTGGTAGCAGCCCATTGGCTGTCCCCGGAAGAAGGTGATTGAACTTGATCACTTGATCTTGATTGAACCCGGAGCTTGCATGCTATCTTATTTTTAAACACACACTTAGCTTCAGTGAAGTAAATTTTGGATGATCACCAGAGGCTCAGTGCTTAAGCACGGGAAGCCTGTGGCCTTAAACTGCAGCTCATGCATGGAAAATGAGACATCTCTTCTTCTCTCTCAGGTTAGCAGCAGACTACGCGCGGTCAGGCTCCTCCCTCTCCACAGAGTATGGGAGTTGGCAGATAGTTTCTGGTTGTGGCAGCATCCATGACCATGCTCATTTCCCTCCACCTCTGGCCTCAGCCTCCTCCACGTCGTCTGCTGTCGCTGCTGCCTACGACTCCCCTCTGCCCTTCAGTTTTCAGGATGAAGGACCCAGTGGGCGAATGTAAGAAACACTATACAACCCCTTCACCGTGTTCCCTTCAGTTCATGAAAACATTTCCTGTCCTTGTTTACAGGGTTAAGCTAAAGCCACTATTTAGAATGAGAAGAAATTTACCAAAAAATTGTATAGACTCATACAAAAACAAAACCTCTCAACCATCACCGAGGACCCACGAGATGTGTGTGGGGTTCTCTGTATCTTCAAGTACCCTGCCCTTATTTTGATGTTTCTCCCAGCCAGTAAAAGTGAGCACAGCTTTCACATAAAAACATAACCAGGGGACAGATTATACACATGCATACAGGAGGAAGCTACTGATGTCACTGAGCTTCAGAGGGACGGCCAACTTTGTTCAATGTTCTCTGTACAAACATTACGGACAAATCCTGCTGCCTTTTAAAGTATCATGAATTTGTATATAATGAAACCATTTTTAAAATAATTTTTACTAAATTATTCACGTCTTACATTATTTCGAATTTTGGTGGATGGTAGGGTGGCACGGTGGTACAGTGGTTAGCACTGTGTCCTCATAGTTAGAAGGTCCCTGGTTCGAATCCAGACATGCTTGTTAGGTTCACTGATGGGTCTACGTGTCAGCCTTGTAACTGACTGGCGAACAGTCCAGGGTGTAACCTGCCCCTCGCCCAATGACAGCTGGGGTAGGCTCCAGCCCCAACAGGATAAGCAGTGTAGATGTTAGTTTATTTCATTGTGTCATGCACAAAAAGGTGCCCAGCCCCACATGGGCTTACAAGACACTACAAACAAAACGAACGAGATCAGCGACAGAATGAAAGCTAAAGAACAGTCACACCTCAATATATGTCAACCAATGTCAAAAAATAATAAAGGTAATGGAATATATGGTAACACATGCTATGTCACTGTGCTAAATATTGCTATATTTCCACATCGTTTTCATACAACAGTTATTTTATCTGCAGTGCAGCAGCTTGGGAATCACTGCCTGGTTAACAAGTATATGAGGCGTGATGCTATTACTATGTAATTGTTTTCTGTCAAACAACAAAATGTGAACATGTGTGCAGTGTCAGCATCTGTCGACCCAAATATATCAAAATACTGCTGCGAAATTACAGTTTTCCAACAGGAGGAAACGGTTAGCTTAGCTCTGGTAAAAGATTAAAACAAAACGCTTACCGACACCTTGAAATCTCTTGATTCACATGTCTTTTCTAATTCGTTGGCCAAGTTTCTTTTTTAACTCTTTAATGTCCAGCTTAGAGAATATCTTGGTGAGTGATGAAATTGAATTTTGTTCAGCAGAGATTGCTTCCTGTCAAGAACATGCTTTTTCATCGCTGCTCCCTGCCCCCCCACTGAACCGAGAGAGAGACGAGGACAATAATCAAGGGAGACAAATTTTCCACCGGGTTCTCCCTCTGACTCATCCTCCCACTCTCTGCTCCCAGCAGGAGATACATTTTAATTTCTGCTTGATCCGACTGCCAAATTGAGTGTGTCCCGCCAGCATCACTTGCAGTCAGAAAAGCCAAATAACATCTATTCATCTTTATTTTGAGGGAATGAGAGAAACTTGGAAGAAGGGCGAGATGGGGAGAGATGGTGATGATGAGTGGGTGAGCTCTGTGATGGTTAATTCAGGAGTACATTGTGGGGTGGATCCTAACGGCCTCTGCCTGCATCAATCTGTTCTTTTTCTCTTCTGAACCTTGGCAGATGTTTTCTTCTGTTTACTCATTATTTTCACCCCACTTTCAGAGTTAGAGTAATTTACCTCCCTTAACCTTTATCTTCCTGTCTTCTTATCTTGCTCCCCGTTGTGTCCTCCCCCTCCTTCCTCTCTCCTCTCCAGGTGTCCCTTCCCCTCTGAGCGTCAGGCCCGTCTGGAGGCGGTGCGGGAAGTCTTCCTGGCAGCCTACAGCTCCACCGTGGGCCTCAAGTCCTCAGCGCCCAGCCCCTCCGGTGCTATCACTGGCCTGCTGGAGCAGTTCGCCCGCGGGGTCGGCCTCCGGGGTACCAACGCCATCGTCTGAACCCTCTCAATGTGACTTCAGACCTTCCTTCTGCTTCCATCCATCCATCAACATGTCTAGACTCAGTACAATAAAGTGCCAAACATCTCTGTTCCAGTCAGGGGTGAAGCATTAATTTTTTTTTCTTGTATATCCTTTGTTTTTAAATCTTACATGCCCAGATTTATTTTTGTATGTGCTTCAGCAGCTTTTCTTTGGACTTTTAATCTTCAGTAATGAGTTCATCCGTCGGGGAGGGGAGCAGGGTTTCAGCCACGGTATCAAAAAGGGATAGTGAAATGTAAACGGCTGAGAACACGGGGTTTGCACCTCCTACTGGCAGAGTTTAAAGAACTCTTTCTTCCTTAATCTCTTCTTCTTCTTTTTTTTTTAAGTTTTACTGGTTACTTGCAGGGACCGTCCCATCTACAGGAAGTCATATGATATTGGATCTCTTGTTTTGTGCTGCTATTCTTTATTAATCCCTGCAGAGGGAAGTGCTTTTGTTCTAGTGGATTGTGTTCACACAGTGAAGCGATTCCTTTGTAGTGTGACGACACCGTATGAGTTATGCGGCAAAAGTCTGCCGTCCCCACACAGCTGAAGCTAATATGACACTTGAGCAGTTTGAATCTGTGCTGGTGTTTTGTCCTGGTGTTGAGCCATCATCAACAACCTATGTATCCTGAGTTGATCATGAATTTCAGTCTTGGTATGATCATGCCTATTCATAAAGTCATTCATAAAGCATGTCAGACCTAGTTTAAAGGCTGATGAGTTTACACCTGTTCTGAAAGTCCACACCTGAAGTGCTGGGTGAAAATAAACAGCTGTCACAGAGAGGATTGAGAGGCAATATTAAAGAAGGAAGGATGGTGTTGTGAGAGGAGTTTAGGGCATGTGGTCTTTATATTGTTAGGTCGACTGATTGTTGTCAGAAAGTTACAGAAATTGACGGATGAAATGTTGCATTTCTGTGTTGAAACAGGTGAAAGTGGGGTTTTTGTACGCTGTTTGATGATCCAACAAGCACTTATTTTTACTGAATTTAAGCATGCTGAGGCTTTAGAGTTTCAGTTTAGTCAAGCGTCATGTGAATACTTCCCAAAGCAAGAGTGTCAGAACGGTCGCACCTGAAGGCTCAGTGAAAAGCTTGTTATCATAAAGGGGAGACAGTCTGGACCCTATTTCTGACGGTGTCGTTTTACTACTTAGATAATTTCAAGTTTTATGAGATATTTTGATCAACTTTATAAAATATGTTTTGTTGATTAAACATTAATAGGGACTCTTCTAAATGGCTGCACATGGCAAATAATTTGAAATCATAATTCAGGAGAATGATGCACAGAACGTATCCCAGCAATGTTTTCAGCTCGCTGGTCTAATCATAATCATTTCACATTCACATGATTCAGGCAGACGAGGTGTCAAACCAGAGGTTATTTTAGTGATTAAGCAAGATGGTGAAGCAAGGTGAGGCCGGCGGAGAGAATGTTTGTTATTATCTTGCAGATTTCAGTTTTGTCCTCTTTGGCGGCACCTATCGCAATGTGTGACGTCCATGGTTGGCTCTGGCTGTAACTCTTGATTTTCCTCGCTGGCGGTCGCTTTCCTTTTTAGACTGTTTGCCTTCATCTGAGCATCGAGTTTGTTTCTTTTTCTTTGTATTTTCACTTAATTTTGAAGTTGTATCTGTAGTCATCCATCTTTTCTTTGTTTGTTCAGCCATAGTAGATTACTGTTTACTCGCAACACTTGCAGAGACCGGAAAATCAGCCGCTTAGCTCCACCTACCCTCTGCAGCAGACCAACCACTGCTGGCTGATGGAAAACGCGTCACTAACTGGGCGCCGCTTGGGATGTTTTTCCACGAAAGTCGCACCAGACAGCCAGTCTGTAATACTGCAAATGCAAAGGCTTTCATCAGTGGGCCATAGGCTCAGTCACCATATCGCCGAATGGGGTAACACAATCTCATTCGGCGACAGATAGTTGACAGATTTAAATGAAAATCTTCCAGATTATAACTTTAATGTTAAGTTTGCAAACGAATATTAGCCGAAAGCTAACAAAGCTACATGCATTACTAGAATAATTACAGGAAACACAGTAGTGACAAAATTATTTAATTGAAAACATTTTAATGATTAAAAAAAAAAAACATCATATATTTAAGCGTTTTTCATTTTGCGATCCTGCATACATCTGACTATTTGTATTTCCAGTCTGGTCCAGAAGGTTTTATGTTAGGGCTCTACCGTCTGCCTGAATAGATGTGAATGCAGAATCAGAATCACCTTAATCACCCACGGCCAGTTTTTACATCTTATGTCATAATATCTCCATATTTGCTACTTGAGCAATTACCCACTCATTTCTTCTACTCCCTCTGTAGCACTGACATGTTAGCACAAGAGGCACTGAGCGTTGTTGTAGCAAATCTATGAACCGAATGCCTTTTCAATGTTCTTTCTCGTTGGACTTCAGTGAAGAAAGGTCCACTCGATTCCTGCCTCTGCTCAGATTTCCACCAAGCTATTATCACAGAACCAGGACAGACATTTCTTTGTGAGCTTCTCTGGGCTGGATCACTTTTAAGTCATTTTCTGTGGAGAGATTTTATTTGAAACAAGCTCGTCTGTGTTGCCAAATAGTTTTGACAGCTGCTGTACCTCAGGACCTTTTGTTGTGCCTTTTTTTTATCAGCCACACCAGAACAGATCTCCACTTCTGCTGGGCCTGCTTCTGGTGTTTTTCTGTTTCTTAAATGGTTTTAAGAGCTTGGGTTGTTTGCAGCTGATTGTTAATGGAAGTTCTGACTGTAGAGAATTATCAGCGCTAGCTTTGCAACAAAGCTTGTTGGGTTTCCCATTTTATTATCATATTATCACCTTTTTCCATGTACAGTAATTTAAAGCTGTTGAGTCTTATGGACACCCCAGATAAGGTTGATTAGGTGGAATTTCGGCCAGTGGACACTTTCATTCACCCTCAGAGTAGGGAGATACAGAGGATTTCATTGCCTTTAGAAACAACTGTAGACTACAAGGATTTTATTAAATTAAAGCTGTTACCAACATCATGTCTGTGTGCCCATCAGAGCTTTCTCCAGGATGTGTTTGGATAGCTTAGCATAAAGAGCTTAGCTCTGGTAAAAGATTAAAACAAAATGCTTACCAGCACCTTGAAATCTCTTGATTCACATGTATGCATGTAGCTTGTTGGCAAACAGAATTGTGGAAAGGTTAGTTTGACATAATGGCAAAGTTTTTTGGTGCAACTAATTATTCAAAACAACAACGGTTTAGCTGTTAGCCTGTAGTAGCAACAACTCTGGCCTATTATATTTCTGTTAAACAAGAAGAAACATGTTCATTGGTCAGTTTTCATTGTGTTGTTTGGTGTATTTAGCATATTAGCTGCTTTCCCTGCATCCAAGTCTTTATGCTAAGCTAGGCTAACTACATCCTGACTCCTCTTTACTTTGCACACAGACATGAAAGCGGTGATGTATCAGTTCTCTGCCTGAGCTGTCAAATTGGTGACATTTTATCTCCCTGCTATTTGTTTTTAGACTTTTCGGCGTGGCATCGTCTCCCTGTCAGGTTTTAAGCTTTCTTTTTATATCTTTTCTGAGAAGGGTTTCTAATATCAAGCAGCCAATCACAAGGCTCTTGCAAAAGCATTACTTTTAATTTTAAACTGCTAAAAAAAGATCTCATCCTAAGGTGCTTTAAAAACTCCTTAATTTACATTCTCACTCAGTTTGTCACTTTTCACTCACTGGTTTTGCATGAATTTTTATCTCGATTGCAGCATATAATGGTTTTATTTGTTTTAAATTTTATTACAGAGTCTCTTATTAAAATGCTGCATTGCACTCATCCTGATGTTCTCTGTGTAAAGAATATTCTTCTTTGTACAGTTGATGCATTTTAAGTAATTGAATGAATTTTGTTTTTTGTTTCTTAATTGTTGGCAGTCGGCGGGCTACATGGAAAAGTGAACTGAGCTGCAGGTGGCAATTCTGAATTAAAAAAATATTGTTGACTTGCTTTTTTCTTTGTTTATTGTTTCGATGAATTTGCTTCAGCAGATTTTATTTTATTTTTTTATTTAACCTTTATTTAACCAGGTAAACGCTTGTTGAGATATAGAATCTCTTTTTCAAAAGTGACCTGGCCAAGAGGCAGCAGAAATTTTACAAAACACAACACCACGAATATCATAACAACACAAACAACATTTGCACAGTGAATAAAATAAAGAACAAAAAATTTCAAAGATAGTTTAAATGAGCGTACCTATCTTTGAAATTTTTTGTTGCTTGATAATCTCATTGTCATTACCATCCATGGTTCGATCTTTCAACCAGTCCCTCCAGGATTTTGTTAGAATTTTCTGATTGTTGGGGCCTAAAATACCTGATTTGGCTGCTTTTTGAAGTTAAATTTGCAATGCCAGTTTTTTTTAGGCCTTTTTTCACTTTACACATTACACATCCACTGTGAGCGATTGGGACAGACGCTCCAATAAAGCCGTCTATTGGCTGAGTGAGCTGTTTGTATTCTGACATCACGTCCGGTCGATTTCAGAGTCAGGACTCCAAAGAAAATGTGTAAAAACTGAATGACACTAAAGTTAAGAGCCATGAAATTCTAATTTTGCACTTCATGTGTGCCTTACAATGCTATCAATATGCACAAAGGAGAATCTACATCACACAAGTGGACAGTTAACAGGTTTTAGCACAGAAACATGGATAAATACTCACAATTAAACATTGAGTATTGGATTTATTATCATGGATTTACTGTATAGAGTCCTTTTAGAGACTGCAGTTGGAGACCGGATAAGCAAGCTCATGAAAGATGAGACATTCACCTCGGAGCCTCGTTAGAACGATCAGCTGTCTGCTTTACAGCAGCATGCAGCGTTCCAGAGATATTACAGAAACAGTAAAATACATATAAAGATGTTTACATAAATCTGCAGACCTCGGGGATCAATATTTTGAATATCATAGCAGTGAGTTTGATGACGAAAATGAGTTCACATGTGCGGGGAAAAATACTGTGGGATGATTGGTCAAATATGCACATCACAACTTCCTGGAGGGACCGACTAACTCTTTACGTCTCAGCCTGTTTGCCTTCGTTGCAGAGCTGAGGTTAGGCGGTCTGTATTAATTCAGATAATACAGCCTGCATGAAGATTATTTTTCAAATGTTTTAAATCATCGCTTTGTAGTTCTGACCGAACCAAACGTGAGACTTAATGGCACAATATGCCACTGCTTTCTGTGGTGACAGAGGTCATCCCACACAGTGATGCTTCTGCAGGACAAATGCTCGCTGTAATGTTTTTTTCTAATCAACCACATCTCCCTCTGCCTCAGATTGACTCACTGAATGACCCATCCGCTAAATATTTATCCTACTAATAGACTTTTGATGGGCCTGAATTGTACTTGCTGCTGATGGAATGTGGGCTGCTGCTCAAAATGTAACGAGCGGAGGGTTAATTAATGCCAAAAAGACGGATGCGTCACAGGCTTCAAACTGTGTCTGCATCCGGTTCCCCTTGTTCCTCAGGCTTCTCCTGACACTCTCTTTATTCTTATCCTTTTCTGTCTTATATCCTATCCTTGGATGCAAGTTTTGGAGCTATGTAGAAGAAAAATATATAGCGCTGCCCTCTAAAATTGATGATTTGAAATATCTGTTGACAGGACTCTGCTCCTCTTGAAAATGCACCGGGGGATTCAAGGTGGTAAAATCACTGAAAAGAAGCATCCATCTATCCATTATCTATACCACTGATCCTGTTCAGGGTCACAGGGGGGCTGGAGCCCAGCTGTCATTAGGTGAGAGGCGGGGTACACTGACTGATTTCCAGTCAATCACAGGACTGACACACAGACAGAGGTTAATTTTAGAGTCACCAATGAACCTAACGAGCATGTCTTTGGACTGTTGGAGGAAGCCGGAGTACCGAGAGAGAACCAATGCATGCACAGGGAGAACATGCAAACTCCACACAGAACCTTCTAGCTGTGAGGCGACAGCGCTAACCACTGCAGCACCATGCAGCCACAGAAATAAAGCAGTTTCCATTTAATAATCACTGTCTCTATGACACTCTGGTTGATGAGCCAAACTGCTGCTGGCTTTTCTTCACTTGCTTCCTTTAATCCTTCCTCGTGTTAAATATTGAAGTAAATGTTGACGTTGAGGTGACTTGAAACACTAAGAAGGTAGGCGGCTGAGAATGTTTGTCCAGCTGACAGCCAGTGCATTTGGAAAACTAATATAGTTGGAAAAGCTCAGTCAGCTGATGGACTGTTCATGTGGCCTGCTGACCAAGCTCACGACACTTCAGAAGTGTTCAGTTCAATGTTACGAAGGCCTCAGAGTTGACTTGGCTGGTGACGCATTTCAAACAGTAAACCCTTTTTTTTATGAAGAGAATAACATTTTTATATCAATAAAATCACAGCAAAAGCTATTTTTAGTGTCACAACATTCCTTTATTGTTGTGTAATAAATGTGAACATGTACAAAGAGCCGGCCTTTATAGTGGAAATAAACAACCTTGATGTGGTTTATTGTTACTGTAATTACCCGGCCACTGTACATTATCAATTAATTAGAACTTTATTCTAAAAGTAAAAAAAGAAGATGTTCACAGTATCATCCCATGTATACACATTTATATGCGGTCCCTTTAAAACCTCTTCCCCTGCTGCTGCTTTTCACCTGCCTACTCCTCTTGAGGCACTAATCACCTCCCATACACAGATCACAAGTTGCGCCCAGACACAGCTGAAGAACTTGTGGAGGTCTCTGCCTCCACCTGGCGATGGATGGAGAGAAATGAGGAGTAGAGGAGCTTCTGAATCCGCGCCTGTGCTCCGTATCTCTCTCCCCTTCTCTCTCTCTCTCTCTCTCTCTCCCTCTCTCTCTCCCCTCTCGCCATGAATGAAAGCCTCATCCTCAGGTATGCCTTCTAACCTTCCTCAACTGCGCTCCACCGACCGTCAGCAGCACCAACTACTACTCCCGGAGCCGGCCGATCTCCTCTCTGGCTCTGAATCTTCACTGGAAGGAAAATTAGTGCTGCAATATAAGTAAGAACTTCAAGGATTCAGAAGAAGTGATTAAAAAACGCTCAACCATGGCGACAATCGGGGATTTCGACCCACTCAACTCCATCGTACCTGCGACCAAGATTGAAGTCACCGTTTCCTGCAGGTAAACAGCGCAAACACGTTTCCCTAAGAATCACTTGTCATTCACCTGTTTTCATTCAAATATTCACACATTTTAATGCTGTTTAGAAATATCAGTTGTGTCACTGTGTTTTTCCAAGGGGCTTATATATTCTTGTGCGTAATTTCGTCTTCCATCTGAGACTTTTCTCATGTTTTGAACCAGAATTGTGTCTTTACCGTGCACGGAGCAACTCTTTTTTTCCCGAAGAATTTGCATGTGCTGTGGGTGTAGAGGAGCGTGGGCGTGCAGTTACCAACAGTACCAGGATTTATTCTGAGTGCCTTGGAGAGCTCCGGAGAGCGCAACTCTGAGATCACATGAATGCGTGGATATTAAATGTGCCAACTGACAATACAGCAAAGACAGAGAGAGGGAGGTTTGAACAATAGTTATTTTAATAAGGCCTGAAGAGGACGAGAAAAGAACTGACAGGAATCATCTAACAATACTATAACTCTTTGTATAATCTAATATCAGCACGTGGAAACTGTACTCCAACAGCAAACTAACTGCAAAGCTCAGCAGCAATAGCACCACTTTATTAAAATGATGCTTTATACTGAAACAAAAATACCTTTGATGGTCAAAGACACGTATTTAAAGTCAAGAAATATTAGAAATAATATAAATATTAGAACAAAAGAGATAAGAAAAAGAAATGTCTGCTGGGAGATGTTGGCTGTACTGTACATCCTCATCCAGGTGTCAGATACTGCCGTGTTGGCTGTCAAATGCTGATTAACAGTTTGTGGTTTTGCACACAGACCAGTCCCCCAAAAACGTAGCTACTAGTAATATAGTACAACTGAAGAACTGACAAATATTAAGTTTGTACTGAGAATAGCAAGTTTCCTCTTTAAACTGTCAATATAATTTGTACTTGAAAGCTGAATATCCCCCCACTCCTTTAAACAATCTTACCGTAGCCTACTGCTAATGATAGTGAAGTGAGTTAACCTGTTTTGTGTTTCTTTTAATCCCATTTTCAAGTTAAAATGTGTTTCCCAAATACCCCCAACCCTCTTTTTTCCCAGTTTAATGTCAAATTATAAGTGTTAATGGGGCGCTGGTTTAGCTCAGTTGGCAGAGCAGGTGCCCCATGTGCAGAGCCCACAGTCCTCAACGCACTGATCGCAGGCTCGACTCCCGGTCTGCCAGTCATTTGGTGCATGTCATCCCCCACTCTCTGATCCCCACGTCTCTCTTCAGCTGTCCTATCAAGTAAAGGCAAAAAGCCCCAAAAATAATCTTTAAAAAAAGAAAAGTGTTAATATCCCATTAACCCCCCCCATAAATATGCACTGCAGTAGTGTACAGTTTAAGATATTAAAGCTACATAACCTGTTTTATGTTACTTTAATCCCAGTTTCCAGGAAACATTTAAAGTGTCCTATTTAAAAACCCCAATACCAACCTGTTAAAGTGAAAGAATGTCATTATATTGTGAAGTTATTTTCTAACTTAAAGTTCCTGTGAGGAACTTTCAGCTTGTGTTCATTTTTGCGCCCCCTGTGGACAAAGCCGTACCTCTTATCTCTTTGCTGATTTTGTCCTGTACATGCTTAATAGGTGGTTTTTAACAAACTATCTCATCCTGCTTTCTTAAACAGTCATACTGTATATACCACTCACTTTAAATGTTTGCCCTGGGAAATGTAAACAAAGGCAGCGTGTAGTTAATCGCTTCGCCTGACACCTACCCCCCGCCAGCTGTTTCAGGCATTAAAAATAACTATATAGAAATAATCAGTCTTGTCGCTGATGGTCTGGTTTGACTTTGTAGGTCATATAGAGTCATCAGAATTAATTTTATAACAACACATAGGCAAGATGTGGAGGCTTCAAACATCCCCAGCAGTTTCTACACTGTCCTCACAGAGCCACACCTCCAGCCCCCTCTTTTTCTAGAGTTTATTGGTGAAAAAAATTTAAATATCACAATTATTATAATATATTATTAGTAGCCCAATGTGTGAAGACAAAAAGGTTTCAAAGAGGGACAAATGAGTTACATGCAAAATATTCACAAGAATATTTCTTAGAAGAAGTTAAATCCTCGTGTTTCTGTGGCTAACTGTGCATCAGAGATGTTGGAAAAACTGTGAGTTGTGGTTTTTCTTCAGAAGTTTTTCTCTTTATAATTAAGATGTGATCTCTCTTGTGGCTACCTGTTGCAGCCTGCACCTCTGGCATTAAGATGTCGTTTGATTTTGTGACTTTGATACCTGATAAAGGGTAATGAGCAGAGGGGAAAAAGTCCCGGTCAGGAATGAATAATTGAGCAATGTTGTTCATTTCTGTTACAGGCTGTGACAAAATCTGGGTTGATGTACTGGCAAAGTTTCTTAACACGGCTCTAAGTTTTGAAAATAAAATAAGAATGAGTGGGACCGCCACCAGGCAATACACCTGTTCCCTGGAGCATCGGCAGAAATTATCCTCTCAGACAAAAGCATTTCCATGTCCTCGGTTTTGTCTCTATGCTAAAGACCCCGAGGCTGATTATGACAGGCTGTTCCTGGTCCTCAGTGTCCCTAGCTCTGCCAGTCCAGAGGGGTTAGAGAGGGGCTGTTTCAGCTCCCTGACACTGACAGAATGGGGTTGCTCAGAGGGTCCAATGAAGGATCCTCTCTGCAGAAAAAACCGGGCATCAGCTGTGATACAGGAGAGAGACAGAGAGAGAGAGAGAGAGAGAGAGAGAGAGAGAGAAAGAGGAGGTGTGGGGGCTTATGATTTGACTCTACACCTTTTCATAGGTAGTTAAAAACTGCAGACAGCTGTAGCTGTGGAGCTGAAGCTGTGACGATGCCAAACACAGGTGTAGTTAGATGTTAAAGTTGGCTTCGTTACACTCAGATGGCTCAGTCCCAGCTCCCTGCTGCTGTCCATGGTGGCTCAGTGACCTGCTGGCTGAACAAGCCATCATGTGCTTTTCAGAATGATGCTGTGTGATGGCTCCAAAAGTAAAACTCTTAATGCTGCATTAATCAAGACTTCAGAACGCTCAGCCCTCAGCTCAGGGAGAGGTTCACAGTCCTTCAGCTCATTGTTTTGCTTTTACTGTTTTGTTCCATCTCACCGTGATGTGAGGACATTACTGATTACTGCTGGCGATGGCAAGTCAGTTTGAATAGTATAGGTCCCAGATTATGTTTAAAATGATACGTATACTTACCTATATGTACCTCTTTCATGGCAGACATTTTAACTTTCAACAGGGCAAACAAATAAGACTAACAATGGCACACGACCACTGATCACCCGTCCATACTGTAACAGTACTTGCTTTGTGCCACTGATGGCCTCAGATTATTTCTGTAAGTGTTTGAAATTGTCCAAATACACCTCACACTTAAAAGGAGTTCATGGGCCGTGGTTTTGGCTCAGTTGGTGGAGCGAGTGACTACAGTCGTCGTCGCACTGATCGCAGGTTCGACTCCCGGTCTGCCGATCATCTGGTGCATGTCATCCCCCACTCTCTACTCCCACCATGTCCTGTCTCTCTTCAGCTGTCCTTTCAAGTAAAGGCAAAAAGAAGGAGTTGATATACAGGCCCTGATAGATACATTGAAGCCATTACAGCCCATCCCATGGCTCCCAGTTGTAGCAGTCTTCTGAGACAGTTCCAAAACCTTTCGTAACTGTTGGCCATTTCCATCCCAAAATATTCTTAAAAAGGCCTACGTTTAAAAATACAGGAATTCCCCTTCACTCATGTCATGTGACATGCTGCTTTAGTACAATAACAGATCAAATGTTACTGGTGCCACACTAGAAAATTGCAGATGAACATTTAACATCCAGGAATTAAAGGGGCCATATCTTTTAAATGGATGTTCTCATATTTTCATGGGTTTCACATTTTTGGGTGTTTATTGTTCGCAGTGAAAAAGTGAAAACTGCATAATTCCGGGTTTTTCCAGAATGACATTTTTAAAAAAGGTCGCCTCTGAAACCGGCCGTTCAGAACAGCAGGTCTCTACGTAGAACCTTGCTTTTGCTGAAATCGACCAATCGTCATTCACCGTCATTCTTGCATTAGCTTGTAGTCAAGTCGTTGTCAAGATCTCAACTTACCATGCCGATACCTCCTGGCGATTCTGGCTCGTACATATAAGGCCAAATAACCGATCCTTGAGCAGCCATGTTTTCTACAACTTTGGAGTGACAGTGCAGTGCGGCTCCTCCCCCACGTGGGGGAGGGGTTACGTGGTCACTCCAAATACTGTCAGCCAGTCGTGACTAAGGTCTAACCTTTGAATGGCAAAGCGGCTTGTTTGTTTCAGGAGAAAGGAGAGGCTCCTTCATTTCAGCGTCAAATTTGTTTCTTTTTCTTTGGTTTTTCACTTATTTTTGAAGTTATGTCTGTAGTCATCCATCTTTTCTTTGTTTGTTCAGCCATAGTAGATTACTGTTTACTCGCAACATTTACAGAAACCAGAAATGTATCCGCCTACCCTCTCTGGCAGACCAACCACTGCTGGGTGATGGAAAATGCGTCTCTAACTGGGCGCTGCTTGTGCTTTTTTCCATGAAAGTCGCACCAGACACCCAGTCTGTAATACTACAAATGCAAAGGCTTACATCAGTGGGCCGTAGGCTCAATCACCATTGTGTTACCTCATTCAGCAATAGATAGTGACTTAACAGACATTTATTTACATGAAAATCTTCGAGATTGTGCTCGGATACACAATTTGAGGCAGCCAATGTGCTTTGAGGCACAATTTGAATCCCATATGAGGCAGGCACTCACACAGAAACAATGAAATGAATTTGGATTCACCTTACAGACTTGAATCATTTTGTAGAAATAGAAATGCTTTTGCTTTGAGTATGACATAAATATACATGGTTTCATGTTGACATGCATCACCAGTTGAGCATGAAAGAAGTATCTGTTTAAAGAAACACTCTTGCGGGTGGATTCTGTGTCGGATGTTTTGCTGCTGTGTCGTGTTTAACTTGATATTTTTCTCATCCGAACGACTGCTGCCTCCTCAAAACGAGTCAAACATTGAACTCTGATCTGAACTGCATCACCACCAACATCCTCCTCATTCTGGTTCTTTCATCATCCTCTGTCTGAGACGGAGACGTGTTTTGACAGATACTTGACTCTTGGATGGTTTAAAACGATTTCATGTAGCCACACTGTCTCGTTATTGCGTGACCGTCGGCAGGAGGGGCAGGTTATCTAGGGGTGAATATGTGACTCTCTTTCTCTCTCTCTCAGGACTCTGTGACTTGGCTGATTGTCCTCACTTTTTGATCTTAAAGTAAGTCAGATTGTTTTGTAATAGAAAGAGAATTTGCCTGGAGGAAAAAAAGCCACCTCTTCGCTCTCTATGTCACAGCTGATCTATTCTCTCTCGTCTCTTTTTTCATCAACGGTTTCATCCTCAAACAGCCCGCATGTCGTGGTGTAGCTCAAAGCCACTACAGGTGGTAATGAGGTGGATTGCTTTCCCCATTCAGGTGAAGATGCTTGACACTGTTCAAATGGATGAAACGCGAGTGGAGAAGGGAAATGAGAATCAGGGGAGAGCCGGCATGATTCATGTCCCTGCACAGAATGAGTGTATTTATGTCAAGAAAGGAGGCAGCTGCTGCTGACCGCTCACATCTGCTTCAAGTGTTACATGACAGAAGTTTGACCTCACATAGGGACAAGAAAGGGGAGGAGACCCGTCCTTGTGTATCAAAGGAAAGCCTTCACTGACAATTACAATTATTAAGTGATAGATTTTTCTCTTCATTGCTTTAGTCTCCAGTTATTCTATAATTACCTGAGTATTAAAACTGTGTGCATATGACTGAGGACACGTCCACCCTGATGTCACCAATGGTTTTGTTGATGCAGTTTTGAAGCCCTGAGTTTGGCATGATGGCTGTTGGATGTCACAAGTGACCATAGTTGGATAGATGGTGAAGCTAGAGAAGAGTGCGGGGTTTGCTATCTCAAAGTTTTGCCGAAGGCTAATTCATTAGCCTGCTAATTAGAAATTTAATGGCAGTGTTTCCCTAATAATTAGATTCTACGTATTAGCTGTGGTAGCTGACCAGAATGCTATATTTATTACACTGACTCACAGCTTGCTTGCACACATCTTGTGTTGAGAGTGAGCAGCGTGCAAACTTAATTAACCACGTTATTTATAAGAACCAGTCTTCCCATCATAAAACTTTTCTCTGTGGGGAAAAGCCAACAACAATCTCAACTAATATGAATGGGCCACAACAAATAAATCCATTCATGAGAAACACTGAACAACCTAACAAGCCAGTGATAGTGGACACAGGCACAGATACCTGCTAATTCGTGCTAACATATAATTTGCATATAATAGAATCCATAGACTTCTTAAACAGTGTCCCACTTCAAATCATTTGACATATTATTTGTCCAATATTTGCTTCGAAATTAACCACAGAAAGGGCTGAAAGGTTACGTTCCTTGAGCGTAAATCGGCTTCCGCGTGTTGTTTCCCAACTGGAGGAAAGTGAAGGTGGATGTCATGTTTTCATGTTGAAGAAAGTGTCTTGCATCTTTTACATGCTGGAGGGATTATATATCCCACCTGGCCTGGGAACGCCTCAGGATCCCCCAGGAGGAGCTGGACAATGTTGCTAGGGAGCTAACTTTCACTCAAAGCAAACAGGCCCCCAAATATCCATGACCTTAATATAATAACCTTAATATAACAAGTGACTTATTTAAAAAATGATACCCCATGAAGTGGTCATGAAAAGAGAAATTAGCTTTAGGTTTTTTGTACAAGGCTTTAAAAATGTTTCTATATGCTGTAAATTTGGGCATCTTAATATGTAGCTCTATGGGGACTGACTCGCATTTGGAGCCAGTCTCGAGTGGACATTTGAGGAACTGCAGCTTTTGGCACTTTCACAGTGTCTTATTTTTTCAGCCCTCTAGGTAGATGCTTGTTGCGCAAATTAAAAAGAAATACAAATGAGATGCTAAAGTTAGCTAATATTTATAGACTGCACTGTTAATGCATACGCCTTAAAGCTCTTCTGTATAGATTTTTTCAGTTGTTATGGCATCTTTTAGAAAATTCTAGACTATGGTACATGGACTGTACTTTTCTAGTCTTTGCGACCATTCAAAGCTGCTTTACGCTACTTATCACGTTCATCCATTCACACATTCATACACTGAAGGCAGAGGCTGCTACGTAAAGTGCCTAGCTGTCAGTTATCACATTCATACCCGTTAGCTATGCCACCGAGAGCAGTTCTTGGGGTTCAGTGTCTTGCCCAAGGACAACATGTAGCCTGAGGGAGCTGGGGATCGAACCTCCGACCTTCGGATTGAAAAAAGAATGACGCTACCACTGAGCCACAGACGCACCGCTATACATTTTTGTTTATGAAAACACTCTCCACTTGTTGCTTCAGCCCATTTATCTGTGTCACTGGGTCGAGTGTGTGGATGTTGTTGAGGGAATTTCATTACATCTGGCACTAATGTCTACTCTACTCGAGCTTAAGGATGAACTGGTTAGAATTTTGAGTTCAAAAGACACTGTCACCTCACAAGCACACCTACTATACTGGCAGGTAAAGATATGAGTGAATTATCCATGTTTTAGAATTTTTAGCAACATTTGTCAAGTATATTCGTAGCACATTTTCCTCTCATGGACACAACTTTGTTGTATCAGCAGCTTTATTGGCCGAGCACAATACCACAAGTTCCAGGAACATTCAGTTATGTGGACTTCGGGTTGTATAAAGTCTTTGTTGGCTACAGGCCGTTAAAGGCAGCAGTAAGGACAGCTCTTCTGCCTCTCTGCTCTTGGCTTCCATCACAGCTCTGTAATGAAATGTAACGATGTGCTTTCTCTCCACTTAACAGGCTTGTACTGTGTCCAAAGCTGCTGACTGTGTTCTGCCATAGAAAATAGATCCGTAACGACAGAAATTATTCTGCTGTGTAAATTCACAAATCTGGCATGATCGCTTGTCAATGACAATATGGCTGCTCGGCCTTAAAGACCAGGCTTGAAGAATGACTCAGGCTTGGCTGCAGCGTAAGCACAGTGTATCAGTGTGTGTAAACAGCTCTGTCAGATGATGTGTCAGTGTGTATGTGGGTTAGACAGGCAGTCAGATACTGTGGAAGGAAACACAGTTTTTCTTCTGTCTTATATAAGTGGCAGCCTGCCTGCCTGCCACCCGAATGCTGCTCCTCTAGATCCTATTAGACAAGCTGAGCGTAGCAGCCACCCTGCAGTCTGCAATGATTACCACTAGCACCATTGTTTAAATGAGACAGTGGGAAATGAATGACCTGCCCTCTTAAACAAGCAAAGCATCAATTAACCCCAATACCACATGTTTACAAAGCAACATTAGCTTCTTTAGGAGCTATGTCTTGGCCACTTGATGAGTATACATCCAATATTCACACTTAAGTAACTCTCTTAAGCCCCTTTCCCACTGGTCAAAAAACATCCGCTAACATCCGGCTTTTTTGCTTGATGGGAAAGGTTACGATCGGCATTCAGACCCAGGTCAAATGACTCTGCAGTAGACCCCGGTAATTATCGATCGGCAATGATGGGAAAACAAAACCTGGGTGGACACGCTAATCTCTGCCCCCTTTCCGGCGCGATGCTGTGCTCCATCGGTAACTTCTGCGACTCCTTGTCATCTTAGCTACAAATTCCACCCGTGTCCGTCCGAGCAGCGCTCGAACATCGTTCCAAATTTATTAGCATTTATTAGCGGGTCTTCCGGGTCTAAAAAACCTAATTTTTATGGAAAAGGGATATTAGGGTCTCCATCAACTCCAGAGAAAATATCTGTAGCTGCTAAATGCTCTCTTGTGTTCATTAGTGAACTAAGTTGGAGTATTTGTCTGTTGTTTGGTGCTGGGGAGGAAGTGAACAGTAGATTTATCAGTGCTTTTTCACTGAAAACAGCTCCCTGCTGCTTCTAGAAACAAGGTTGCTCAGAGCAACAGGAAGGAACATGCTCTGAATAGCTGGGGGAACAGCAGAGTGAGGTGATAATTATTTTTAGGTTTGTTACTATGAGTGACAACTTTCACAAAACACATATGCCACGTTCCAACTGCTTTGATTGACTCAAATCTCTTTTTGGGTTTGAGTAAGTTTTGGACTGTTTCTGGTACTTGGTACCGTTTTTGGAATCACCTCAGGCAAGTTACCAAGCCAGCTGAGTCTAAACTTAAACTGGCAGACCACTGATTGGGCTTAGTGTGCGTCATCGAGTGAGTGATAGTGAATGTAAGTGGAGCAGAGGTAAAGGTTTGCGGGATGGATGGATGGTTGGATGGATCTTTTATATGTGTCAATATTTCCTGATCAGCTAAACTTACCGTAGAAAATGCAGGAGAGAAAAGAGAGTCATGCCCGGTCCAGCAGTACCATGCAGTGGAAACAATAGTCATAAGATCTTGCCTGTGCCTGCAGGGATCCACATCACAGTCCAAAAGCATGCAAGCTAGCTAAATTAGTGACTTGTCAAATTGTCAGCAGGGGTGGTTGTGAGCATGAATGGTTGTGTCAGCCCCTTGATTGACTGCTAACCTGCCAAGAGTCACCTCACCACTGTGATCCTCCATTAATAAGCGAAAAAAGCAGATATGATTAGTACAGCTTTGGAGCTGTCAAAATGCCCAATAATGTCTCCAAGTTTTCTTTTGGCTTGAAACAAAGCAAACTTGCCATTAGCTTGCCCAGATCTGTGGTAGGAGAGCGAGTGAACCAGTGAACCACACTAACTAGATAACTTAAGATAACTGCCTCTCATCTCTACAGTCGTCTCTGCGGGGAAAAAACAACAACAATCCTGTCTCCCATTCACTGGCCTCCACAAGTAAATCAATGTACGAGAAACCACAGTGAACGGACACACAGATCCCTGCTAATAAGTGCTAACATATAAACAATATTAGGGGGAAACGGAGCACAGACTGCGCAGTAAAGTCATATTATTTTTCCTTTCTTTGCATAAAAAACATCCCTAAAGGCACCAACAACACAGACATGGCCGAGAGGTTAAGTTCAGTGAATCGTAGCTGAGGTGACACCTAGCAGAAAGCTAGCAGCACTGGCTTGTCACTCAAAGGGACCACGCCCCTAATTAAGGATAACTTGAAGCTTTATTATAATCTCAACAGGTGAGTTATATAAAAATCCAGCCTCTGTACAGTTATCATGAATAGAGAAAGCTATAAAACATGTTCAATTCTGCAGTACATTTGGGCTTTTGAATACTGGGCCTCCATGCGGCACACATGCACACACATTGCACTGAGTTTGAGATCATGAGAGTTAAAGGTTGTTAGTGTTCTCTGTCGGTGTGTTGTTGAGGCACATGAGAGCTGCATTGTGGCTGTGATGGCTGTGCAGTGTGGTAGGAGGTCTAGTGCTAAAAAGCCACATTGGTGGTGCTTTCAGAGCGAAATGCCAGGTAGGCCAGCGAGCACAGGGAGCCAGGACATGTCAGGGGGAGAATGTCAATCCCAGCAGGGAGGGCTCTGATTGGATACCTTACTCCCCCATATCCTGTCCTGAAGGTCTCAAGCATAAGGCCATCTTACAAACAAAAACATTTCATCTAAATTAAATGAGTGTTTCACAGAAGTTAAGCTTTAAAGACGAAGCGCATTATTTTCGCTGTGAGAGAAATTTGCAGCAACAAATCCCTTTGTAGTTTTCAGAGCGCAGATGACAGTCCCAGATGTATGTGTGTCTGATTATTATGTTGTTTCTGCAGAAGAGCAGCTTGTTCATTGCTCTTTGTTTTTCAATGACATGAAACTGTCCCCATAACAGAGCTGAGCTCCTGCTAACAAGCAACCCAAATAAATCCCCCAGTACACATGCTAACGGAAACAGAAATGCAGGGCAACTTAGTGGGATAAATAATGTATATAAAATATATTAATCATTCTTTTGATCTATTATTTCATTTCAATTTATTTTCACGGTGCAATCTTTACGCTCTTACACAAGTGGCTTATAATGTTAGAGAATTAATCACAGGCTATATTCCTCTGGTGAACACACACATCATGTTAGACATGCCCACACTCATAAATAAAAGTGAAACTGCAACATGCAAAAGGTTGATGTGATTTAGCATTAACACAGACTTGGCAGGAAATCCCTCTGGAAATGTCTCCAGTTACCTGCATACAGTGTATGTACCAGCAGGGGCATTCCTTAAAACCCGTACACAGGAATTATATACTGGCCTCCATTAATGTTGACTGCTAGTTATTATTTAATCTTTGTAGGCCCTGTGTTCTCAGTCCCCTTTTTAACCCCTGTCCGACGAACCTGTGTACCAACCAGCAGCCTGAAGCAATCAGGAACACACTCACTTACATCTGCAGGTTTTTTTTCTAACAGCAATATGCCACCAACAAACAGACAAATTCTCATAGGATATTCATTAATTATTTCTTTCAGGCTTAACCAGTAATGATGACCAGCAGCTAGCTGCACTGTTAGCGTCTGTAGAGCAATGCTAATTTGTTATCATACTATAAACTGTAAAAAAGAAGTGGTCATAGCCAATTTGATGTCAGTCATTGGTTTGTGGGCTGCTTTTTTGAAGACTGAGTTTTGCATTGTGGTCGTCTTGTTGCCAATCTTGTTTTTTTATTTGTTTGCCAGAAGTGGCCATGATTGGTTGAGAGGAGGAGTTGGAGTAGAGTGACTGGCTGGCAAATGCTTTATTAGTTATTATTATTATTATTAAGTTAATACAGTCATATAACTTGTGCATGGGGCTAATTCATTAGTTGGCTAAATTAGTTGGCTAAATGATTAATGACAGTGTTTCCCACAAAATAAGTCTTTATTTGTGGTTGTAGCTGACCAGAGGTTTTATTATTAGAAAGAAAAAACCTGAGAAATTGTTACATAAGGGTGGGAAGCAGCAATTTAATTAATTGCAGAATTAATTGCAAAGCAATATTTCCATGAAAAATTCTCCACAGGCACAACAAACACAGCCGACATGTCAAGTTCACTGCTGAGTAGAGGCCAAACAGGTCAGCGGGCAGGACCCACGTGTCACTCAAAGTGGTCCAGGCCCTAATTATTCATATTTCAAACAGGTTAGATATTTAAGATACACATTCACATACAGCTGTCATGGTTGAGGAAATTTGTTCTCTAAAGCCATGATTCTCAACTGGTCAGGTAGCTGTCTCCGGTCCAAACTGCACCATTTCTTATGAAAAAAATGAGTTGTTGAAAAATTTCAGAAATTTGGGTCGCGATTTGTCATTAAGGAGGTGGTGGTGCTGATGCTAGACCAGTTGAGAACAATGACTGTATATATAGATGGTTGACGTGTCTCCATCTGCTTACATTGTACGATGTACGATTGTGTGATGCCAAAATAGGTCCCACGAGAGGTGGTGCCATCTTGTGATGGTGACATCATTTGAAGCCAGAGGCTGCGCAGTAGAGATCGGCGGGTGGCGCCACCGTAGCCACTTCCGCTAACCAAAGCACACATTTAACTTACCGAAAAAACAGCAAGGACCTTGCTCGCTGGCGTGTCTACCAACAGAACAGCTTCTTTGTGTTGGTCTGAGGTTAACGTTCACAGGTATAGAAACTTCAATGACCGTAGTGATTGTTTTAGTTACGTCTCCTCTCACCGTTCTTCCTCCACTCTGCTAATCCGGAACAGATCTGCAGCAGGAGCCGGATTTGTCAACAGAGCTGTCAATCATCATTTTGACAGCATCAAATAACTAATTAAAAATAAACTTGTCAGAAAAATGAACACTAAATCAGCATGATAAGAACTAGCTATAATGACCATGTTTGAGAAAAATGTATTTGGTGTGTATTTTTATTTTATAGTTTGACACATGTGCCATCTGTTAACATGGAGGAGGCGGGCTTTATGACCTATACTGCAGCCAGTCAGCAGGGGGCGCTCGAAATGTTTTGGCTTCACTTTTGGGGAGCTGTCATGTTGTCCATCTTTTTATGGTTGAGAACCACTGCTCTAAAGAGAACCAAACCCGTTTTATGTACCAGGCTGTGAAAACTTCTATCTCTAGTGTAAAGTTGTGGATGTTATACGAGCCTCTATGGGATTGACTCACTTTTGAAACCAGCCTCAAGTGGCCATTCGAGGAACTGCATTAATTGACACTTCTGTGTTGGCATTTTTCAGGCCCAGATTTTACAGCTTTAATCGTACAATTAAAAGCACCCAATTTTTCCTTACAGATACAATATGTTATTGTAACCTGTCTCTCCTTTATTGCGGTTGATCTGTTTCTTCTGAGATCACCTTTCATAAAAGACTCAGAATGTGTGCCATAAAGATTGGCAAATGTATTCTCATAGCTACCAACGCGACTGGCCAGCCTGTCAAGATATTGATATTTACCTGTCGAGGGCTTATGGGAAATGGTGTTCATAAAAATGCTGCTAAAAACAGTATTATTTCATAAGCAACAACATAAAATTGCTTGTGTACCATCCCTAGACTAATGACCTCTTGACATACTGTGGAGCAAGCTTATATTATGTTATATTATTTGGTAATATTAGATGCAATGTGACTTCCGGACTGACCCTGAAAGTGTATTTTCTTCTCTGTTGGATCTATTTATTTCAGTGGACTGTTGAGCGAAAAAATATCAAATCTTGTAGGAAAAAAGCATCTGCGTGGTGGACTCCATATGGCTCGTACCCTTGTGGGTTTTAGCACTACAAACTGCCACTCTATTAGCAGGGGAGGGCTCCTGCGCTGAGAGCCACGCATGAACATGAACATACACAACACGGACACACCAGCATGAACATGTGAGGACGCACACTGTGCCGCTCCCTGCAGTCCCCCTGGCTCGCTCCTCTTCACCCTGACAGCGGCGGTACGAGCCCTCCGGAGAGGAGCATTTCAATCTGTCACTTACCGCTCCTCAGCTCTTTATTGTGTTTGTTATCGCAGTCAATTCTCACTAATGTGTCAAGTTGTTAGGAGGAAATTGGGTCGTAATCCTGCCAGTGATTTCATGTCTGTGTGCTACAATGCTCTTTGTGTTTCTGTCTGTGTAACTAATTTCCCTTGCTGCAGCGGGAGAACGAGGAAACATGAAATCCTCTTATGTGTCAACTTTAATTTCATTGTCCAGGGAGCCAGAGTTTGCACCTCAACTCATACATTTCCACTTTATCTTTTTCTTTTCTTGGCAGTTTAGCCGACTGGAGAAGTTCCAATGACACGAATACACACAAACACATTTAAATTGGAGGCACACTATACTAATTACACACAGGGCTGACTGTGTAGTGTTGTGTTGCTCAGAGGGAAGGAGAAGCTGTTCTTGCAGGCTGGTGCAAGACGAATGCCTTTAGGAGAGGAGGAGTGTGGGGCTGTCAGCGGGAGCTGCTTTTAAGTCACAAGGAAAGTTTTTGCTGCATTGACTGTTTTTGAACTTGAACCCTGAAATGAGTTCATCTCCAATGTCAAAATTAATTTACTTAATGAGGTGCTGCGCTTTGTTCTGCAATGGCAAAATGAATGGTTTATTCAGTGACAATACACAACAGGGTGACAGGTATGTGAGCAGTATTTAAAGGGAGCCGTCATTATTGCACTAGGGTGATGCAGTATCAGCCCTATAATGAACCTCTCCATGTACATTATGCAGCTTAAGTATCTACTCACTAAAACTGCAATAGCATGATACAAAATATTGATTTAAACATGGATTCCTTTCTTCCCCTCAATGGAAGTTTAGATTTTAAAGTTCATAAGTTGACCAGTATAGACAAACCCTGGTTTGTTACAATGCTTTTAGAATGACTGAACTGTTTATAATATATGGCTATATCAAAAATAATCCGAAAACATCTGAACCCAATGACTGTATGGACAACGTCTCCCCATATACTCTCATGGCACAAAATTAAAGCCATAATCGCCCCTGTGACGGGTGACGTCATTTGGAGCCAGATTGCAGTAGCAATTACACTAGCAATCGGCAGGTGGAGCCACTTCCGCTAACCAAACCACACGCCTATAATACCAAAAGATATATGATATATAAAACAGCAAAGATCCAGCACGTTGGCGTATTCAAAGGAGCAATTCAACTGTCAGTCAAAGCTGGTGTTCTCTGTAATCGATAGAAGCAATAATATTTCAAATTGGCGCCATAGCTGTGGAGAAAGTTGTACAAACAGCTCGTGGTTTCACCCATTCTACATTCCCAGTGAGAGACGCTGGAGTGAAATAGTACTGTTTTACAGTCACGGACATTGATCGCTGCAGGCAATTGCTCAGAGCGGTACAGAATCCAAAATACGACGAGAATATACCGGTGGATTGTCAAAAAAATCTTCAGGTCTGCATTTCAAACCTGACGATTTTGAACGAGACATGACATCGGAGGCAGCCGTCCTAGATCAAGGAAGTGTAGTTAAGCAAGCTCCCTGACCTCTGCCAGATGATGCATTTCACCTAGTCGGGCGGAGGTTTTCATTGGAGAAGCGGATAGCGGCCTCCAAAGGCACTGAGCGAAATTGCATTTTTTCCCCTACCATAATGGCATTAGCTCCCCATAATAGCATGATAGGACTGAGGTTGAAAATCGGCGAACTGACCCTTTAACAGCAGAACAGCTTCTTTGTGTTGGTCTGAAGCAAACGTTCACAGATATGGGAACTTCAATGACTGTAGTGTTAGTGTTCGTTACATTGCCTCTCATCGTTCCTCCTCTGGTCCGCTGCTCGGGAACAGATCGGCTGCAGGAGCCGGATTTGTCAATCATCCAGAGAGCTGTCAATCATCCTTTTTACAGCATCAATAACTAATTAAAACTAAACTTGTCAGAGAAAAAACTTGGATGTAAATCAGCATGATAATAATAACTATAATTGACTCATGTCCCATCTGTTAACATGGAGAAGGCGGGCTTTATGATCCATACTGCAGCCACTCAGCAGGGGGCGCTCAAAATGTTTTGGCTTCCCCCTGGTGAGCTGTCATGTCGTCCATCTTTTGATACAGTCTATGTCTGAACCTCACTGACAGAAAAAAATGCATCTTCTAATCTCTAACTATCTCTTTCCTTTTGTTGCAGAAACCTGTTGGACATGGACACCTTCTCAAAGTCCGATCCAGGTAACTGCTGCTGTTTTCTCATCCCTTCTTTTAATCAGTGTTCATGTTTGTAATTTCAGCTCTGAAGTGATTTCACCTCCCTGATGCAATTTCTATTAAAAAAAATAGTGTTCAATTTCATACAGTGATTATTAAATCACTACTTCATGCACCTTATCTGTGCACAGCAAGCTTCAGTAAGCAGCAACACAGTGACTGTCTCCCACTGCCATACAGACACAACACAGTAGCAGCAGTGAATGAACAGTCGTGTCCCAGGGGTCAACTGATAGACTTTAAGTCAAGTCTTTTTCCAATTAGGGGAAATAATCACTGACACTTAATGATTGCAGTTCACACACACACACACACACACACACACACACACACACACACACACACACACACACGTACAGTATGAGCAGCAGCGAGTGGTGGGAATCAGAGAGTTGCTGTGATTTGTCTCACAGTTTGAGCGATTTAGACGACGAGACCAGATAGAGTGAGAAAGAAAAGGAAAGATAGAGAATGACAAAGAACAAGAACAATTGGTGACAGAAAACAAATATCAAAGCTGTCAGAAAGGTTTCTGCTTGATTTGGGAGACAAAAACAGATCTTCCTCTGATTGGATAAATATTCTCTGGGTAGATTTCACACAGTTTATCTTTGTATTATCCTCACTGTCATCATCGTACTCAGTATTATCTCGCATGGTATTTGCACACGTGGGCCTCTCATTACTTTGTGTGTGTGTGTTTGTTTAGCAATGTCTCGTAACAATTGCAATGTTTTTATTAGTCTGTAAAGGCGGTTGTCAAACTGTTTCCAATAGTGTAGCTGCTTTAATTTGTTTTCAGCCATGTTTCCCCTTACTAGTGCAATATATTTTAGTTTGAAATGAACTGCCCATAAGGATGTACAATACAGCGCTGCACCACCAGTATGGGATTTACTAAACGTCAGCCTTGTAACTGAAATACATGTCATGAGCGGTGCTAGCTTCATACAACTGTTTGCTAATTTCTCCCTGCAAAAAAATCACAAGGTCTGAGGGGTTCAAAACATGCATTTAATATCGTTTTTTTGTAGGCTTTGTTTTTATATTTGTTTCAACATGTTTTCGGCTGTTTTGCTGCTACTTTTTACACTAAACATTAATACATTTTATGGATGCTCATCCGTCATTTAAAATTGAAATAGGTGTTGCACAAACATAAAAAAAATTTTTTAGCAAACAACCTAATTTTTAGGAATTTTTTATGAATGAGGAACAAAATCTTAAGTACCCCCGGCAGCTCTCTGAAGTAGCCACAGAGGCACTAGTAATCTCTATTTACAGATTCTACATAGAAATATAGAATCTGTTGGCAGGTGGATTTTATGGACGGCAAGTGTTCTGGTTTCTGTTTGTAGTACACTTGTAGTCCGAGTAACGTGACCAATCACGGCATATGCAGGAAAAACAGTCCGTGTGGAGAGCAAAAGCAGGCAGATCGTAATGACCGGCTCCCATCAGTGTCATCTGATGAGGATTTATGAATCTCTAAAAACAGACAATCCGTTCTAGTTCAAAAATTCAACTTGAGATAAATTCCCTGACACTGTATAATGAAAAACGTTCAGCGCTCAGATTTCCAGACTTCCTCAAATGATTGATCCGACCTCCATTCAACAAACGAGCATTTGAAAAGTAGTTTTCTTCTCCTCTTGAGGACAGACCTGACAAAGCTTCATTTTAACTTGTTACTAATCTGCATCATGATGATGAAATTTCGGCAAAGGTAAGACCCGTTAATTAAAGTCAATCACATAAAAAACAGTAACCAGTGCAGCATGCGGAAAAGGAAGTCTTGACTGGACAGATTGGGGCACTAGTACCTGTTGTAGAAACACTGGTCTATTTGTTTTGTGTAAAATGTAATTACATTAACATAATAAAATTATAAATTACTGCTCACGTTTTAAAAAGCTGTTAGCTGCTGACTGATTTAGGAGTTGGACTGAACTTCTAACAGACTGTGTGTAGTTTAACTGATGAGGGTCAAAGTATCATTAGTTCACAGAAAGATTGCTGATCTGTTTGTTGGCTTCTTTTGATTAGTTAGTTATTTTGTCCAAATAATCTTTCATACAGTGTTGTGACCCTGTTCTTGTTCTTCATGTACATAGTGTTTGTTCTCTTGTTCTTATTGGAATAGCCTTTGACATGTCTGGTGTCATCCAGTCTTAACCCACACTGTGCTGTGACAGAACTAAAATGACCAGTCCTCCAAGTCAAACTGGAAAACACATAGACTGACTCATAGAATAGTTTGTCTGACCTGACATCACTGCAAATGTTAAATTAACAGTAGTTTGCCTCTAGTATAATGTTTAACAGATTTTTTTTTTAGTTGCAGTGATGCAGTTGACACAATCCTCCTCAGGAAGAGAGCAAACGTGGCATAATGTATAGCTAACAAGGTGCTCCAGCGTCAGGTCAAATTGTGATAAGGTAAAATGTCTACTAAAGAAAGATACTTTGCTTTACACGAATCTCTACAGAAGAGGTGTCGAGTTCAAAGTTAGTGCTACCCACAGAGGGGATGGCAACATTTATGGCAACAGTATACAGGATCAAAACACATGAAACTGTAAATGCTTCATAGACATGCATCAACAAAAAAGGCTGTTCAAAGTGTGGTTGTAGTTTTTTAGTGCATGTGTGTTCGGTTGTTGCAGAGATTTCATAGTGACAGTGTATGTGCTCTGGTTTGTATATTCCACAGTGGCTGTTTTTCTTTGTGGCAGCGATAAAGACCCTCAGATCTCGGTGTCAGAGCGCACACACAAATGTCACCCAAAGAAAAGAAATGCTCTTTGAACATTAGTCGTACACCACAGCCCGACAAACCCCGCGTGAGCTTGTGCTGCTTTGTGTTTGACGCAACAAAAAGTCCAAACAAATCAGGTTTGAAGCAGGCACTCTCCAACTTTTAATCCTCCTGAGGTGGAGGTGCATTGTGTGCTGTGGGCTATTGTGCACCAGTCAGAGCTGCAGAGGGTAATTTGTTTGATAGCTTTATAGCACAAGAGCCTTCTTCAAGTACAGAAAGAAGTTATGAAACAAAACTCTTTTAGTGTTTATGCCAATGGACAAAGTGCTGAAAGTTGTAACTTTTTTTTTTAATACATAGAAAAACAAACATCTATCCGTTCTTTGAAGCTGTTTTTCTCAGCACTGTGCTGCTTCACATTATGAGGGCTAGTTTCACCCAAGATCACACTTGTGAGGACAGGTTAGCCTGTATTTGTGAGATGCAGTGGATGGAGCCAGCTTGACTTCACCCATTGGCTAGAGCAGTACTGTTTGAAACCTGGAGTTTGACCTTTTGATCAATGCAATCTTGGTTTTTGTAGCTGGAAGCGATCATATTTGAACGAAAGGGTGGAGCTTTTTGGTTATGCTAAAGATAGCAATTTTCATCTGTATTTCACTGTAATTGTAATATTGATTTAGATGCTAATTTTGGCTGTGCATAAAGCAGCTCCTCCTGCTGAAAAGCTGTACTTTCTTAGTTTGTACAGTCTGTGCAAAATGCTGTTAAAGTTGCGTAAAACAGGTTATTTAGGGCCTGTGTCCACTAACAGCGTTTTTGTGCTACACATACTGTGACGCTATACTTGAGCCCGAGCCGAGGACACATTCTCCCGACTACTGTTAGTTAATGGAAGCTTGTGCTTTACAGTGTCCTTTGCACATCCTCATTGAACATGGGGTTCAGTTTACTCTGTTTGCAGGGATCAGGGAGAGATGGAAAATATGGATTCATGTTACAATAAGACATTTAAGAGTTCATTCTAAACCTGAAACATAAACTGGCTGAGTAGATGATACAACACTAAAACTAACTTTTAAGAGACTTTTTTTGCAGTTGAAAATAATTAAAATTTGTCTGATAACTTAGATTTATAAGATTTCACACTTTTTTAAAAAATCCTAAAAGTTGTGGTGTTTAAGTGAGAACTAACAGTACCTTAATCTCACAGCCTCCTAACAAACTCTCACAAGTTTATCATGGAAGCCAAATTATCTAATGTCAGTCTGTCGATTTGAAAATCTCGATCAAGGACTCAAGAGACAATACTTCCATTCTTATGTAAAAATCAGTAATTCTGATTAAACTAACATTAAGCCCAAAAACCTCCAAGTAAACCTTCTTTTGTGAAATGTTTCTTCATGCGCAAAAAAGAAGGTGAACGTCAACGGTGCTGAACATTTATCAGAATCATCTCAGGCTTTTCTTTGGAATTAAATACAGGCAGAGATTTTCTGCTGCGGCTATCAGGAAGGATTAAAGACGTCTGATAGTGTGCTCATGTTCATTCATGAACACATTCAGTGACACTAAATTTACAGTTTGGACTATTATCTGGTCGGATAAACATCATCTTTGCACATCATTTTATAGGGACTTCTTTACAGTGGTAATCCATAGTTGAAAAAGTGGGAGATAATGTATAAATATAATATAAATATAATGCATATTTAATAATCTGCTATAAAATAAGATTATTCAGTAATATTTCTAAAGGTATTGACAGCATCTAAAGGATCATAAAGAAATTTAGCAGCAGATTTGCTTTTGGGTTAACTCACAGGGCGGAAAGTGAGCTATAAAAACTTCATATTAACACACACACACACACACACACACACAAACTCTCCAGTCAGCGGGCCAGGGGTCGGTTATTGACACATCCCATAGATTAGTCTTTGTTCCTGGGCCGGGTGGAGGTGGAGAACCATGATGGAGGGTAATGATCGTGTCAGAGGGGTCCTGAACTTCAAACCCTTCCTCCCCACAGGGGGAAGTGGGAAGCTGGACTCGCTGTGACCACGATGCCCCCTCGGCTCTTTCATGTCCCTGGTTAGAGGCCTCTATCTGACCCAGGCGTCCGGCCACAACAGGACGGGGTCGATACGTACAGATAATGTCACACAGCATTGACAGCTTCTGATAAATGACTGAAGCCGCTCACAAGGTAGATCCCTGCCTGCAGATAAGACCAGAGAGTCGATACATGCTAACACTCTGTATCGATCCTTTCAGAATGACTGATGATGAGTGAACGTGTGTTAGAGGTCATCTGAGGTCTGATTGGCAGTAAATGGACAACTGGTTCTTCATTCATAATTTACTCCTCAACATGTATCTGGTGGATTAAACGCTGTGTTCTCCTTATTTCCCTTTGAACTCTGCATCCACCAGTGCATACAGATATTTTGGCTTGTAGTAAGGTTGTTTCTCGGAGGATCTTTAAATGCTTCATATCCCTAAAATCTGCACAACCTGCAGTTTTAAGAGGTTTTAGAAGTCATGCTGTATTTATTACGGTTTCTATTTCTGATTATTTTAAACAGGACCATGCAAACAATCAGCCAGATCACAGCTGTCCCTGCTGCCTGAGCGTTTTAACCCATTTTACACCGCATGCATCATAATGTAATGACATCTTCAGCGAACACACAACATAAGATGGAAGTCTGAGCTTTAAGCTGCATAAAGAAATAAAGGCTCAACCTAATAAAGTAATTATTTCTTGATTATTCTAAAAGGATCTTGTAAAAAACATAAATAAAGTAACTAGTAATTATGTGACATACAGTACAATGTAATGATGCTAAAGATGTAAGTCTTAACTTTCAGGTGCAAAAAGAATGAAGATAACAAAGAATATGATTATCCGAGTTCAAGGAAAAGCTTCATATATATGTAGAATTCAAAAGGAGCAAATGTATAATATAGGACGAGGTGATAAACAAGGGGTCGTATCACCTTGTCCTAAACAGAACTGATCACACAAACATGAAATATGACTTAATGTAATTAAATATGCAGTTGACCTATCAATTGTTCAGTGTCTTTCCATTAACAGTGTTAATTATGTAATGCTTATATTAATGCACTCATTCAAGTTCATCATTTATAAAATAATGTAAAATAATTAACAGATTCTTTAAAGCTTGTTTAATTATTCAGGGGAAGAAATGTTTCCAGTCATTAAAAGTAATAATCTTGAAGAACTCAGTTTGTTTCTCTTTGGCGGCACCGGTGGCGATAAATGGTAATTGCGGGAGCACACTTCCCAGAGATCCAGACAGTGTTGCATGTGTGACGTCCACGGTTGGCTCTGGTTGTAACTTGTGATTTTCCTGGCTGATGGTTGCTTTCCTTTTCAGACTGTTTGCCTTCATCTGAGCATCGAGTTTGTTTCTTTTTCTTTGGATTTTTACTTATTTTTGAAGTTTGTAGTCATCGATCTTCTCTTTGTTTGTTCAGCCATAGTAGATTACTGTTTACTCGCAACACTTGCAGAGACCGGAAAAGCAGCCGCTTAGCAGACATTTGTTTGAATGAAAATCTTCAAAATTATTACTTTAAAGCAAAGACATTTATCAATATTTTAATCAGATGGAAAAATGTGCAGTCGTTAATCAGCGAATCCTCACACAACCGTTCATTTGTGAAAAGTTTCCCCCTTTGGTGTCTCATACTGCCGCACGAGGAAGGAAGTACCCTTCAAGTTTTATTTAGGTTTTCAAACTTTCTTCCACTTTCATCAGAAAACCCTCATGTTTACATGGCTAAGGCTGTGAAATGTTAGCAGTTTGGTGAAGTCTAGGCACCAAATATACAGTATGTGTTAAGTCTGAAAGGTCCCCGTTTGGGTGAGCTATCTGACCACCTTGACCTCTTCCCTACACAGATTTTCTCCCTCTTCAAACCTAACATGCATATTACTTTAGTGCGAAAGTCAACAGTTACAGACAAACAGTACCACAACTTCCATGTTGACTGAAAATGACACTAGTCAGATATGACATCACTTGCGACTGACTGGTTTGATCAAAATGACCAGCCTTCTCAAACAGAAAACAGATCAAATCATCTCCTTTGAAACAAATTTTAATGTTGGACCAAGAAAACTGCATTTCTGAAACCCTTCATGAATCAGATTTTTTTATTATAACTGTGTTGGTTTTGTATTAAATTACAACCAGAATTAAAATAATCTGGTGTTTTGTCGTCTGATTACCTAACATTGCTTTCCAGCGGATGTTGTTGTTGCACCTTTCAAACAGGACTGAGCAGCTTCTCCCCTCCCCTTCATAAACATGAAGGTAGAAGGACAGATTGGCTGTTACACACACATGCTTTGTGACAGTGACCCAGATGACACTGTGATGCTTGGCTATGCTTCCCCTCTCTGCAGAAAGCATCCCACTAAACTATATCTGCAGCATATGTGGATGACTGTATTTACAGTCGCAGCAGGCTGAGTGCTGTGCCTTCATCTCTGTGGAAATGTCTGTGAGATTAGATTTCGGACTCCAGCTATCATCTGCTCGCATCCTTTAGGCGGGCAGCGCTGACCAGGCAAAGCTCCCCTGATGGGTTTCTCCTCACATCGATAATCCATCTCACAAATCTCTGCTTCCGCACTGAAAAGGCCCAAACCATTGACTGCTGCTTTGAAGTTCTGCACAGAAATATAGAATGTGATCTTTGGTGAATACTTCTTTTTGACTTTTTTATTACCTTGTTTGTTTATTGTTTACTCAGTGATGTTGAAAAAAAGGGTCATTTATATCCATGACTGTGCACTTGTTGGTCCTCTCTCGACCTCTGAAATCAACAGACCTTTTTGACCCTTTATTTGCAAGTCACTGCATCTTATTAAAAAAAAGCAGATTTCTACCCTTTGGAATAAAATAACAAGTCTCTTGAGCAGTCCAGCCTGTCAGATATTTGCATACTTTAGAGCAGTGGTTCTCAACTGGTCTAGTCTCGGGACCCACCACCTCCTTAATGACAAATTGTGACGAAAGTTTCTGACAACTCAAATTTATTTAATAAAAAAATGGTGGTTTGGACCTTTGACGGCTACCTGACCAGCAGGTTAAATAGTCCCTTCCACAATTTGTTCAATTAGCAGCCTTTTTCCAACAGAAATAAACAAAAAAAGCAAGCAAGCACGTCATAGGAAACCCATGTCCTTCAAAATAAAAGCGCAGCATAGACTTTTTGCCACAACTTTCTTTTCAGGCACACATCCACGACCCACTGAAAACAGCTCTGCGACCCCGGTCCCGACCCACCAGTTGAGAACCGTGGCTTTAAAGAACAATGATCTATGCCAAATGACCAAATTGTACCTTAAACAAAGCTAAAAAATACCTTTTCCATTTCACATAATTTAAAATAACCAGTTTCACCTGCACCACTTCTTCCACTTCCACTGTTCTGTGGAAATGTTTCCCTCACACCTCGAGTCTCAGTCGGCTTATTTTCACCCGCCAGAGCAGTGACCTCATTTAGGATCGCAGTGCTGAAGGAACCTCCCCAAGCCTTTCAGTGCGAGTCTGCTGCATCCAATATTAGGCCTTGTGTCTGGTATAAATATTTATCGTCATCCCCCATGTCATCCCCTATATACCTTATTATTACTGTTTTATTCATTGAATGTATCTCAAAACATCCCAAACATTATACTCATAAATAAATGCAAGAAATATTGAATACAAAAGAATGAGGTCAGCAGATAACCTCCTTAAAGCTTGGAATCCAACGTTAGGCCAAAACAACTGCATCAGTTTTCTGAATGCTGAACAAACACGGACACATGTTTTATTGTGTTTCTTTCTTCAGTTCTCTTTAAGACTCTTTTTGAAAGATTTTCCCCCTTTTAATCCGTGTTTCATTTCCACCACCTGAAGGGACGTGCTAGTGCACGGACATTTGTAGAAATCAGCAAATAAACAGAGTCACATGCTCAATTTTGCACTGTATATTTGTAATTTTAGTAGCCTTTATTTTTTTTTTATCTCTAATTGTATTATTCTCACAGGCTTAAGGAGTGGGGGGGTGAAAGATGTGTGGATGCCTAAATTTCCCTCTGGATCAATAAAATATCCATCCATCCATTAACCACAGAGCTAAACCGGCGCCCGGAATTACAATATTTTAAAGCCCCCCCCCCAGTGAAAATCAAGTGTTTAACCTTGTAAACATCTCCATGTGGTGTTCTTCGTGTGGTACAAGACATATCAGGGACAACGTCAGCAGTCATCTCCATGGCTGGGCCTGCCTGCTTTTAAACTGCAGTGTACCAAGGACAAGCTGAACAACACGTTTTCAGATTGGCAGGTTTGAGACGTCACAAACCTAAGGAGCCAATCCCGTTGATGGACGGGGTGACGCTATGCATATCATTATGTGCAACCTATGGCAACCACTTCTGCGATGAGCGAGCCAGCTGTAACCGCCATCGTCATTTTTGCAAACTCACTACTGACTGCTAACGTTAACGTTACGACTACTAATTACTACATTTCAAGCTAGCTAAGTTTCAACAAGTTGCCATTAAACGATGGCAGAGACGTGTTTTCTTTCCGTGACGGAGGGGGCGGTTGGCGAGATGCCTTGGGAGGATTTTTACAAGGTAATAAAACAAATTTTACAGAAAAAAACATATCAGACACAAATTATTATTTCAAGCAGAGCATTTTATACGTCTTAAAACATGACTGGAGCTGCTCTTTAACGGATTATTATGGAAGCTTAAATAACAAGCAATTTCAAAATATCACAAATCAAAAATTGGAGAACATCAACAGAGGGTTAAAGAACTCTTCTAATCCGTGGTCTTAAAACCCTCTGATTCTCTGCACTTAAATATCAATACAACACGCACGCATGCACGCACGCACGCGCGCACCCCACAGACAGTGTAAATGTTTTAGGAGTGCTGCCTCCATCACGTAAAGAACATACATAGTGCATGTGTGTGTGATTGTGATGGATAGAGGCTTGTTGCTGCCACACACACACACACACACACACACACACACACACCCCATAAATGCTTCACTTTCTGTCCATCTACCAAATGGAATCAGTTAGCCATCCGTCTCTAAACTCTCGACCTCTTGCCTCCTCTTCTCTGTTTCGGTATTTATTAATTTATCTTGACCCTGTTTTTCTCTCTCTCAGTTTTTTTCTCTTTGAAAAGCAGAGCACAGAAAATTGGGATGTACGGGTCCCGGCGGACGCTGGGTCGTTGTGGTCGGCTGGCCTCGTGTCCCACTGAAGCAGAAACATGATGCTTTCTGTGCTCTGCCTGCTTTTACCGTGCTTTGATGTGAGGGAGAGGAGAAGAGAGGGGGAAAGAGGAGAGGAAAGGAGAGATGAGGGGAGAGGACTGGAGAGGACAAAGTAGGAGATGAGGGAGGATATATAGCAGTGAAGATGTGGAAAACTGAGGGAGAGAAAGGACATGGAAAATTGGGAGGGGGCTGGGGGGGTGGGGGGGGCTGGAGAGGACTTAAGAGATGAAAGAAGGGGAGAGGATGAGGAGGTGAGAAGGGAGGTTAGAACACAGATAACAAGTGGACAGGTAACATGGCGGGATAAGGAGGAGGACAAGAGGTGGAATGGAGATAAGAGAGGACTAAGGAGAGGAGAGGAGAAGGAGGAGGAGTGAAGGTAAGGACATTGGAGGTGATACTAGGATGGGAGAGGACAATGAGATGAAGTCGTGGGAGGGGAGGAGTGGACACAGAAGAAGAGACAAGGAGAGGAGAGGACATAGGAGATGCAACAAGGAGGAATGGTTGAGGCAGAGGAGAGGACAGAGGAAAGGAGAAGAGCATAGGAGGAGTTGAAACCAAGGAGAGGAGAGAGGTAAATAGAAAAAAACATAAGAGGAGAGCATGGTGAGGGTGGTGAGGATTAAGTAGGAGAGGAGAGGAGTGGAGAGGATGAGACAAGCAACGAGTGGAGAAGAGGAGAAGTAAACAATAAGGGGTGTCCGAAGTGTAGCGAGAGGAAATAAGAAAAGAAGGGCAGGAAAAGAGGGAGGAGTAAAGGAAGTAGATGTGATGAAGAGGAGTTGAAGAGGAGTAGGAGAGAAGAATAGATGGATGGGTATCATTTCGCAGATAAAATTTACAGCAGTGAGAAACATTCAGATTCACTGTTATATTTTCATTATATATATCCTCAAACTCATTTTAGCTCAGGAGGAGGAGGAGGAGGAGGAGGAGGAGTTTTAATGGAAGTCATGCACTGTGTTTAACCTTGAGGAGGCCTTAAGAGTGTTTGGACAGCCACCTGAGCTGTCAGCTGAAACACAGCAGCACGATGCTGAAAGCTTCTGTACTCTGTGTGTGTGTGTGTGTGTGTGTAAACAAGCTTTAAAGTGGTATTCCTTGTTTTGTGTCTTTTAGTATCCATCAGTTTTGGTAAGAGATCACTCATGCAGTGTTTCTGCATTGAACTGCCTAAAAATCAGTCAGTCAGTGTTTTTCTTCCACTGGTGAACTTTATATGTTTAGTTTTTGTTTCTGTAATGAGGTATCATAAGATGAGGTAAAGTATACTTTATTGCTGTGCAGGGAAATTTGACTTGGGCTGAAGCCAATTCATCAAATATCCACTTGCCAACAATGTCATAATGCAAATACATGCATGAAACATACACAGATCAGCCATAACATTCTGACTTTGTGGGGTGTTCCCGGTCTGCAGTGGTCAGTACTTACCAAAAGTGGTTCAAGGAAGGGAAACCGATGAACCGGGCAGCTAAGGCTCAATGATGCGTATGGGGAGCGAAGGCTGGCCCATTACTGTAGCTCAAACTGCTGAAAAAGTGTAATGCTGGTTCTGATAGAAAGATGTCAGAACAGCAGAGCCGTAGACCGGTCAGGGTGCCCGTGCTGACCTCTGTCCACCCCCGAAAGTGTCTACAATGTGCACGTGAGCATCAGAACTGGACCATGGAGCGATGGAAGAAGGCTGCCTGGTCTGATGAATCACATTTTCTTTTACATCATGTGGATGGCCGAGTGTGTCGCTTACCTGGGGAAGACATGACACCAGGATGCACTATGGGAAGAAGGCGAGCTGGCGGAGGCAGTGTGATGCTTTGGGCAATGTTCTCCTGGGAAACCTTGAGTCCTGTCAATTATGAAGATGTTACTTTGACACATACCACCTACTTAAACATTGTTCCAGACCAAGTACACCCCTTTATAGAAACGGTATTCCCTAATGGCAGTGGCCTCTTTCAGCAGGATGATGCGCCCTGCCACTCTGCAAACATGGTTCAGGAATGGTTTGAGGAGCACGACAACGAGTTCAAAGTGATGACTTGGCCTGCAAATTCTCCAGATCTCAATCCAATTGAGCATCTGTGGGATGTGCTGGACAAACAAGTCCGATCCATGGAGGCCCCACCTCTCAACCTACAGGACTTAACCCTCCTGTTATGTAGCGAGTCAATATTGACCTTGTTTTCAGAATGAAACTGCTTCTGCTGGCCTTAATTGGTGTTATCAACACACACCCACACACACACACACACACACACACACACACATGCAGACAAGCGCACATACACACATGAATGCATGCTCGCACACCATATTTCACCTCAATCAAACACACAAACACACATACAGACACACTTTGCTATGGGAAAAATGGAACCCAAATTCCCCCTTCCCCGCTTTCACCCTAATCTCCCTACATCACCTGTGAAGTGTGAGAAAGTGCAGATATTATTATGGATTTGATGGAAACCTTTTATTTTCCTGCTGGAAAACTCTGCCCACACTCAGCGGGGGAGCGAAACATACAAAAGGGTCTCTGCATGAGAGTTCTACCAACATTACACTCTGCAGCTACATACAGTATACTCTGTGAGAAATGAGCAACACAAAGAAAAGGATGACATCCACATAGTGAAATAGATGAGGATGTGTCTGAAGACCATCTTGAGGTCAATTCTGATTTTGATGATTCTGATTATGTGTCAAGAACTGGAACCAGAGAAAGGAGGACTCAATTGCACGACACAACTCTGGAGCAGATTTAAACAAGGTTTAATAACAGTCAAAGTTCGGTACACAGGTAACCAATCCTACAAGGCAACAGCGTCAAAATCGTGAGGCAAGAGGCAGGTCAGAATACAAACGAGGTCAAGGCTTACGTGAATCAGAATGCTATGAGAATCCTGGAATAGGTACAACGAACTGGTGATGAGACATGGGGAGACATGAGGTTTAAATACAAGAGGTAATGAGGAGTGTTTAGTCACAGCTGGGGAAGAGACAATCAGGAGCAGGTGAGCACACGACGGGGGAAGGGACAGGACACAGACCTGAAACAGAGACAAGGGTGAGTGACCTTCAAAATAAAACAGGAAACATGAGACACGATACATGAGGGAACAAAAAACATAACTTCACTAAGGTTCAGACATGACATTATGAACCATCAGGTTTCTTCCCCTCTGCTGCCAGCCTCTTGTTCTATATCTTATTCTATTTTCTTATTTTTATTCTAGTTCAGTGTTAATTGTTCTGCACCGAAATCACCAAAACAAATTCTTTGTATGTGCAAACCTACTTGGCAATAAACCCTGATGCTGTTTCTGATTCTGATGAGTATTTGGGGCTCCTCATACTGGCTGGGGTCTATAAGTCAAATGATGAATCGACAGCCGGCCTGTGGGATGCAGGAACAGACAGGCCCATATTTCGAGCCACCATCTCTCTGGAGACTATTTGTTACTGTTTAGTATTTTTATGGAGGATAAAAAGTGGAAAATACCAGCTAAGTGTTCTGAACTGTCGGATGGTACTACGAGCTAAAGTACTTAACAATCTGTCGGCTGTCTCTACAGATCAGCAGAAAATGAGAGACTGAAGCTCGTAACAAACACTGCCAGATATAAAAGAATCAGCTTTGCAAATGTTTTGGGAGGAAGGAAATTCATTCAATGTGTTGTTACACACAATGCTGGTTGATGATTAACACTGAACACAACTTCTTTTTGCTCTACAGAAAACTCCACAGGGCACTTTTTTCTCAGTGTCTCACATTCTCAGATCCAAAACACACCCTGGCCGAGTCCACGCAGTTCACAATTAACTCCATATAAAGAAATGATTTAGTTCTGAATCAATAAGTCACCTTCTTTTGAGAAGGGAATGGAAGATACTGTAAGGGATGCATTACCTGTTTCGTGTCTGAATCAGTTAAACTGAATTTTGCCTCCAGTGTACTTTATTATTTTTCTGCAGCAACAACACATTCCTCGCAGGCACAATCAAAGTTAATCCGTTGTTTTACTGCTCTCGTTCATTTCTCGTGGAAATAGCATTTTATGTCTTCTGTACACTTTTCCATTTATTTCTCAATATTTGATAATACAGATAAAAACAGCAGATTTTTTTTTTTCATGAACTATTTTCTCGTAATTCTGAGATAATTTACTCGTTAATTTGGGAAAACAGAGCAGATTAAAGTGAATGCAATAATCTTCTGTAGATAATAAAGTTTTACTAGCTTTTTTGTAGATACTGTCTTTTTCTTTGATTAGTGGGAACGCTGCAACGAGACGATGGACAAGAAGGAAGGGCACCTTTTGCAAGCAATTTAATTGTTACGCTGCAGAGCTGCTCCTGTCATTATTTGCTTTCACTGTGTGAGATTTAGAGATTTTTGTTTGCCTTGAAATTGAAATTGCCTTAAAAGTGCAAATTTACTCTAAAATATGTACATTTTTCTGTCTCTTCTCAGTGGTGGTGTTGTACCTCCAAGGCCTGGGGACCAAGGAGTGGAGAGAGGTGAGTGGAATGTCTCTAAAGCTGTGTCCCAATCCACGGGCTGCAGCCTTCGAAGGAGGCGGTCCACAGAGGATCCTCCATTCATAGCCTGTGTAGACCTCTAAAGCCGAACTGAAATGAGACGGTCTGGTCTACCCTCGCGTCACCAAACGCCACTCTTGTCGCCTAGCAACAGGTAGCTAGCGGGCTAACTAACTAGCATAACTCGCGTTGTGTAACATAACCATTTTTTTTAAGATAATTTGTTTTAAGGGCCCTTTCGTTTTCTTAAACATGTGTAAAACTTGCTATTCGATTGAGTTGAAACCAAAAACGTTTACATTTGAAAGTGTTTTCCTCAGGCGTTTAAAAGTCCACCATTTCGTTTGAATTAGCGCGCAATGCATCTCGGGACAATGGGCCGCACCTGATGGATCCTTGTGGCCAGGGAATTTGTCGGCCGTATCTAAAGGAGCCTTCGAATTGGGAGAGCCTTCGACGCGCTTCTGTGACGCAATCGGCCTTCAAATATGGCAGAATCCGCCGGATTGGGACACAGCTTAAATCTTTAGTCCAGATGAAACAGTTGTTTTGCTTCCAAATTCATGGATTCAACCCGTCAATTTTCAAAGATTAAAGTGGTGACTGGGCTGATCAGACAGTGAATGTTTTGCAATTTTTTTGCAAAAGGTGGTATTGACTGTCTGCTGTAGATTGTAGAAAGGAGTGCTTTCTTCTATTGAATGTGGCTCGACTCCATTATTAGTTTGCACAAACCCCTTTTGTTCGGTCACATTACAAGACTTAAAAGTGACATTGTTGTGGTATCAGTGGTCATGTGGTAAGTAGTGGTAAAATTAGAAGCTGCAATAGAAGTGCTGACAAAGTATCAGCGCTCACAGCAGTGGTCTGTAGTAGTATCTGTTGTAGTAACAGTTGCTTTTCTGCTTCCTTCAGACCCTTTGAAATGTGTGCTTCCTCCTGTGTACATCACACTAACCTGTGGCTCATGTTCTACTGTCTGATACAGAATAGCAAACTATCATTTTCTTTATCTGTCCATGTTTAAAGTGGTTTGCAGACATCTCTGTGCAATGATATGTTCAAACCTTTAAATGTAAAGTACTACATACACAGCTATATGCAGAGCCCCCTCTGAAGTATATAATTTGTTATCAGGACTATCCTCCAAGAGGTATTGAACAGGAATTAATTAGCTTTCATCTGATTGATCCTTTAAGCTGCGCTAATCACTGTTTTCTTTTGGCAAGAGATCAAACTACTTCCTTCTATGTCATGACAATCCCCAAGAATCATCATCAAGTCTCTTTCCCTCGGCACTGAGGATTCTGGCCTGGTTTCCACCATTAACTGGCAGTAAAAAAAAAGCTCTTATAAAAACAATTAACACTGCCTTTCCAGTAAAGTGACAAAGTTAGCAACAAGCGAGTGAACATGGTGGAGGACTGAGGAGCTAAAGAGAGTGATAGTTTTCTCAGGAGTTGGTGGAGACAAACAAAGAGCTACAAGAAGAGTGACTCTGCCTTTTTCAGGTTTGTCAGGTTGCCTGAAACACAACTTAAAAGGAATTCTATTGTTTCTCTGCTGGATGGAAAAATATGCAACTGTTTGCTTCCTTGTGCTTGATGTCAGTTATTTACAAACTGTGCCTAACTGTAATATTTTAACTATTCTGGAAAACTAGAGTTAAATGAAAATCAGAAAAATCCCTTGCCAATGTTGTGGCATTAAATAGTTCTGTACTCCAGTAATAGTTTTCTTCAATTAGATATAAACATACACAAACTGCTCGCCCTCAGACATCACGCTCCCTGTGGTGGTTATAATGAGGATATGAATAAATATATTTTGCTCTGCATTAATACCTGCCACCTGCCAGCAGAACTGTAGATAAGCAGCAAACTAAAGTGCTGAACCAGCAGTGCCTGCAGTGTATTGATCATCAAAATTACCATCTACATGTAGGGTAAACCTAAACCTAAAAGTTCTACACTCCAGTCAAGTGAGATTTCGTGTGTTCAGGTAGGTTTGAGTCCCGCCACAACCCCTCTGCTGACAGCTCAGTAAGTTTCAGGGTCATCAGTCCAAGGACCTCTATTCTTAGATGTTTCACCCCTTATCCCCAATCATCCCCTGGTGGGGCAGTCAGCAGGGCATTGTTTCTGACACCTTCTAGTCCTATTTGTCCTTCTCATCCCCACATCCATCCACCTGTCAATTCTCTTTTGGTCTCCAACCAGCTGGACATACATCAGATACCGACTGAAGAAAGGTGCCTAGGAACCTCACCAGTTCCCTGAACCACCTCAACTGGCTAATTTCTACGTGAAGGACCAGAAGTTTTGACTTCCAGATGTCTAACCTTCTTACCCAATCACTAAAGCAGAGGCGAGCATCCCTGCTGAGGAATCATTATTTACTTGCTGCTGTCTGCCATGCCGTTTTGGTCGCTACCCAAAGCTCATGACCACAGGTCAGGGTTGGAATATAGATCGAGTGAAAAAAGCTTTTCCCTTCCTGCGTTACTGCTAATGCTACACCAATCTGCAAGTAGATCTCACAATCCATTTTACCCTCACTTGTGAACCAGACTTGGAGATAATCAAACTCCTTCCTTAGAACAATAACTTACTCCCAACTCTGAGTGAATCCACCTTTTTGTAGCAGAGAGCAATGACCTCAGTCTCATAGGTTCTGACTCTCACCCCAAAAGCTTCACGCTCAGCGTCGAAACGCCCCACTGCATGCTGGAGATAATTTGATGAAGATTGATGAAGAACCATCTGCAAAGAGCAGAGATGCAATTCTGTCCTTAAAGGGACTCTCTCTTTCCCCGAGTTGCACCTTTAAATCCTCAAACAAGAATCATAGAATCGATAAGAAGGTACAACCCCACGCAGAGGTAAAAACTAACCAAAACATGTAACCAAGGTAAAGGAATCAGATCTCACTGGTTAAACAAGGACCCAGTGGCTCAGAGCAACAGCCCCGGTACCACATACACCGGTTGTACGCCTTCACCAAATCTTTGTTCCATGCCAGCCTTCTCACCCAGAGCCAAAATCTTGCCTTCTCAGCTTCTGCTGACACCTCCCTGTCGGCTTTGTGCAGTCCTCTCCTGTACTCCTTGGTCTTTGGGTAGACGTGTTCTTGAGCCTCCCACAAAGCCTCTTGTGCCATCCTGCACTAAGCAGAGCTTTGTGCTAGATTCAGCGTCCCTGCACTCTGCTACCAAGTCTGCAAACTTTGTTATCTTCCTGTTATAGAACACTGAGTTTGACCAGCAGCAGAGATATTTTGGCCGTGTCCCAGAGCACCCTGTATGGCCACAGGGCGGTTCTGAAATGCATCAGACTGAGTGTGTGTTGGAGAGTAAAAGACGCAGAACGACATTGAAGGTGCTGATAAATGGAGCACAGTCATTTCACAAAATGGCAACAAATCTTCAAGAAGGCAGAACTTGAAGGTAACAACACATTAAAAAGCATTTGCCATTCCCATCACATTTATTATAGCTCAAACAAACTGAAATGAAAAATGGCCTGCGCTTCCCTCCAGTAAGGTCACATCTAAAGAGTGTTGAAACAGGCGTGGAGCAATATGTCCTGTGACGGTCACACTGATCAGAGTGTTTTATGGCAAACAGAATGCAATAAAAACTAAGCCTTTCTGTGACGCCTGAGCAGCCAAATATAGGAATTCATAAATTGGAAAATCTTCCGAGACACTCTGGGAGGTCGGCCCTGGTGCACTGTGGCTGTGTCAACATATAGAAAAGCTCATATGTCTGTCTCTCTCTTTCTCCTGTCTGCCTCAAAACAGAGAGTGTGCAGTAATTTGTGCTCTGTGTTATCAAAGAAAATCAGTCTCACCTCAGTGGGGGTCCAAACACACACATAGATCTCAGTGCGTCTCAATCTGTCTCACAGGGAGAGGATGCTTTCAGCGGTGCTGTATACACTCAAACACAGAACTTTGACATTCACACACACACACAGTTAAGCAGTGGTCGATGCACCCATAGAGCAGTATGGATCCGTTTGCAGGTAAATGGCTCTGCAGCATGTCACTGTAATCTCAGCTATGTGATGCTGACCGGCAGCTAGCGTCACAAATCGATGGAAACACTGAGTTGTTTTCGAGTTACAGCAAGACTGTAAATAGTGGATGTAGCTTCCTCCAGGTCTGAAATTGAAGCAAACATCAAGACGCCTTTAACCTGCATTGTTTCATATGGCCAGCAGGGAGCAACTCCACTGGTTACAGGAAGGAAGGCTGATCCGATGGAAGCAGATGAAAAGATGAAACATTTTCCTGGTCTCAAGTGCTAATTTCAAATCTTCTTCAATGCAGCAATATACTAATTGTTTTGGTTATGGTTCAAGAGTAAAAAAGATGTCAAGGAGGATGAGCTTTAGGGCACGGATAAGTTGTGATCAATTTCTGAACCCACTGACTATCATCTGACACGATATAAGTTCTGTGGGGGAAAGACGATATTTCAGGGCTTAACATGTAGCCAGCGGTTATTCAGATAAATGATGACTTCCTTTCCCATGCACTGGTCATTGTTTACAGTCTAACTTGCAACTTTAAGTGTGAGAATCAAGTTACAGAGGAGATGCAGCGTCTTTGACCGGATTGTTATCTGGATTTGTTTGCAGATGTCTCAGTTTTGTTCTGTTTTCCTGCATACAAACAAAGCCGACAGAAATGCAACAGCAGCATCACTACTCAGAATAAAAAATCTCCAAAAATCTTGTTCTTCACCTTCAGATTCTGCATATATCTGTTTATAAGGATGACCTTGTTTCTAGTAAGTGGCTACCACAGGCTACTACATCTGAATAATGCCTCGTTCAGAGGTCAGTTGTTCTCTATAGCTGCTTTCCCACTGGTCAAAAAACCAGCTAACACCCGCTAACACCTGGCTTTTTTGCTTAATGGGAAAGGTTACAATCGGCATTCAGACCCGGGTCAAATGACTCTGCAGCAGCAGACCCAGGTAATTATCGCCTCGGCTCCGATCGGCATTGATGGGAAGACAAAACCTTGGTCGACATGTTAATCTTCGCTCCCTTTCTGGCGCAATGCTATGCTCCGTCGGTAACTTCTGCGACTTGTCATATAAGCTACAAATTAAGCCCATCTCTATCCAAGCAGCACTCGAACATCGTTCCAAATTTGTTGGCGCAGAGTTTGATAAACAGACAGAGTAATAGAGACAATTAAGACCTAACCACTGTAACATCTTCACTGTCTATCAACCCTTTCCAGTTTCCAGTGTGTTTGTGACATCAGACGGTGACTCCACTGGCAATGGGAAAAGAGACAAGTGACATCTATCTGGTGATCAGTAAAGTACGATCTTATCTTAAGAACCTGCGTCAATGTGCTAACTTTGGTGGGAAAGGGGTTAAAGAGAAAAATAAATATCACAGATCAGAGTATTTTGGATCAATATCGCTAACCGAGCTAGTGCTAGCATTAGATGTCAATTTAAATAAGATGGAGATGCCCACACCCAAACTCAGGGATTTAAAACCCACAAACAGTCTATAGGCTACAGCTACATGCAGCATGACTTGATCTTCATCATCCAGAGAAGATATTAAACTGTTAAAACTAACACATACTGTATATGTCACAGATTATTAGGTAAAACATCAACTATGAAAAGCCATATGGTAAAAAACTATGTTAAGAAATGAATTGACAGTGAAATATCTCGTTCAAGTAACAAATATGAAGGACTGAACTGCATCAGTGTTTTGTATTCCCGCTTAACACCTGAACTTGTATGAAGAGTCCTTGAGAGAGTGTTCGTTGCCCTTATTACACTTCTTTTAATAAAGGTTTAGTTAGTTAGTTTAGTTAGGTTTAGTTTTTCTGCCTTATTGACAGTGTTTGACTAAAAGGTTTCTGCAATGCTCATAGAGGTAAACTTTCCAAACTTCAGAGTGAGTTGAAGGGAAAATATTAGGTTGCTTGGAGCGATAGCGCGGTAATCCTCTCACAGATTTAAAAAGTATGCAGGATAAACTGTGAAGCCTGCATCTAAGCAAAGATATCATAATACCATAAAATGCCTCTTGCTTCTGTGAGAAGATAAAAGTTTATCTTGAAGCATCCTTAACTTTATTTTCCTCCCTGCTTCTGTATCTGAGCAGCGAGCCAAAGCCTTCCCCCTCTTGCTCTTGAATTTCCGGGGCTCTTTTTGCTGGTGATGACTGCTGAAACAGAGGCGCGTGGTTTGGCTGTGAATGCATTTTCCGCTGCTCTTTATTTTTATAAATCAGGACTGATTGAAGAGCACAGGAGCTTTTCTTCAGGCCTGGGTTGCCAGGTTGGAGTCCAGCCACAGTTGGAGATCTTCCATATGGTTTCAGGTCCCACTCAGCTGCCCACTTCCTCCGCTTATGGTCTCCCTGGACAATAATATAGCTGTCTGTCAACAAGCAAAGGAAGGCAAGCAGCGCCTTAGCGGTACATGTATTGTCACCAGCTTGTAGTACGTGGGCTGTCTGAACACATTGGCAGATTGGGCTTGAGGCACTTTTTGATGCAATTAGCAGAAATCTTATTCTCACACTAACGTGGAGATAATAATTACCGCTCTGCCAAAAACCAACTGTCTTGATATTTTTTGTGGAAGAAACTGCTGAGAAAACTTATCCAACAAAAAGGGAATCTGTCGAAAACAGAGCTTATTAAAAGACTTCTTGTCAGTGTGTGTGTGTGTGTGTGTGTGTGTGTGTGTGTTTGTGTGTGTGTGTGTGTGTGTGTGTGTGTGCGTGTGTGTGTGCGTGTGTGTGTGTGTGTGTGTGTGTGAGAGAGAGAGTTAGAGAATAGAGAGACGTCTCATATTCCATTATATGAAACCAATCTCCTACTCTAGCTCTCAATTCTGTCTCGGCTGAGCTTGTTACTCACAACACTCCTCTCTCTTTGCTCATTTTAAAAACAATTGTACTTGTTAGTTTGGGGGAGCAGTACTTTCTCTGAGAACTCCTTCTCTGTTCCAAAGTCGGCCGTTTCAGCCCATTTTTACTCCCAACATTTTAAATACTGCAGTTTGGTCAGTGGCCTTACGCTTCAAGATATGATGATAAAGGTGTTCCACCAGCCTCATTTTTTATGCTGTGCTCTGGCTTATTGTGTTGAGGAGCCTTTGAGGTCAGATTATGTTTGAGGAGCACAGAAAACTGCATTTGGTGGCAGTCAAGAATGATGGACAGGTCAAACAAACAAGCTTCTTCCAGGATCCCCGTGTGACTACAATACTCGCAGTGAAAAAGTTGACTTTAAGTATAAAGCTAAAATAAAATTTGTTTTTCTCTGGTTCTTATTTATAGGTCTGTGTTTGTGTAAATTAACTTTTGTATTATTGTGTAAAACATTTCTCAGTACTTCCAAACAGAATCTTCTCATTCAGGTCTTTTATTTGCAGAAAATACCGACTGGTTAAGATAACAAAAAGATGCAAAAAAGATTTTTTCAGACCTCAAATAATGCAAAGAAACAAGTTCATGTTCATGTTTCAACAACAGAATACTAATGTTTTAACTCAGGAAGAGTTCACAAATCAATATTTGTAAAATTAAAAAATTCAATACTTAAGCCAACCTCTTTGCCCCTTTCACCTCGGTTTGCGCCCAGATTGTGCGCCGTGTAACTCGCAAAAGTCGGTCGGACATACCCTATATCCGTTAGCGCCATGCGCTTTAGGCTGTGCGCCTTCCGCCATCTAAATAGGGCCGGTACTGTTAAAGCACTTGGTCGGAGGACGAGAAAAACTCTTTAAGTACAGTCCATTTACCATTTTTTTAAAACTAAAATAGTTATCTTTTTCCTAAACTTAACCAAGTAGTTTTGGAGCTTTAACCTAACAAGACGATGACTGTCTCTCTCTCTTGTTGCACATTCAAAACCCAAAGTGTAACATGTTAAAAGTAAGTTTTTTGAAATTCTAAATGGACATGCTGTTGCAATTGATAACTTGATAGCTTATTTTGAAAATCTAACCAGACATGACACGATTTTTATTGCTAACTTGACCGTTAAGCCCTGCACATACAAAACTAGTGGGGGAACTAAGTCGTAACATTTTGAGGCTTAGGGTCACTGAGGAAGCGTCCCCTTTTCGACATACTTCCTGCGTCCCTATGTCAGGATCAGCTACTTTCTTGTCCTGTGAACATATATCACTGTTGATGTTCACATCTTCTTCTTCTAATGTTTTGTATCTTTAGAGTTGTGTTTTCTTATGTCACGTGATTACATGGAAATAAAGGGTAGAAATGCAGTGTGAGACTGGTTGTGGAATGTGCATATTTAGGGTCATGGAAATGCTATTCTCCCTCGCTTCTTGTTATTGGGAAAAACAGAGAGCCGACCTGAGGCGTACACATACTAAGCAGCTGCATGGGGCCTCATAGCCACAAGGGCCCCTAAACAAACTGAAAATGAGTCCCTTGTGCCTCGGTTAATTTCTGTCAGATTTCAAATTCAGGAAGATCTACTCATCTTCAGTTTTATATAAAGAGGATCAAACTACTCGTGAAAAAGGGGCTTGAATTAACAAACCCACAGAGAATGACCAGTGAGTCCAAATTGATTTAATTTGGGTCAACAATTCATCAACAATAACTGGGTTAACTTCACCACCCAGTACCAATGAGTAGAAAACTAGACAAGACAAGACAATGGGTTGTTTTGACCCAGTTATATATGGTCCCATATTTTTCTCTTTTTTAAGTTTGCACTTTTTATCTTTGATATCCTTAGAAGACATTTTTTGGTACCAGTGGAGCTCTAGCAAGAACAGGCTTTTTGGTTTGATAGCTTCTTTGAGAAACCTGCAGCTTTTTGTGCCTTACAGAAAAAGATGTGAGCCAATCAAATGGTCAGATTTTGAAATTTTTAGAAATAAATGTTTTCTAGTGCGATCCTTATGAAAGCTGTGCAATGATACATTAGCTTTCTGAGCTCCAAAAAGCTGCAAGCTTGGCTTGCTAATGTAACAAAAGAATGACTTCCTGTTAATAAAGTTAATAAAATTCAAACAACAACAATTAAAGGGACTCTTAATGAATATGGGCTGAGTGCATTTCCCTGTGGATGGAGCTTTTTGATACTTCACAGTATTTATATAGACCTATCCTGCTTTATATATATATTTTAATCTTACTCCTTACTATATTGGACCTTAAAACGTTACATTAAACTCTCTGTATTGTAAGTTTATATTTTTGAAGTGATTTGATATCATAACCTGCAGCTTGTCATTGTACATTTGCAGCCAGGGCCCCCAAAAGTTCAGTCTCGCCCTATAAAAGTTATTAGTTGTTGTGCTGTGATAGTTACTTGAGTAAGTGTTTCCACCAGACTCTGCTCTCTCTCTCTCTCTCTCTCTCTCTCTCTCTCCTGCTTCATTAGCTCATTTCTGACAGTGCCTGCCTGCCAGCCTAACCTGTTCCCCCAGGAGGCACACAGCTATGCTAACCTACTTTTTCTGAGACTTGTGGGGAATAACAATAATAATGATGCTATCCCCATTTCAACTGACACTTCGTGTCCACATTGTGGGTGCATTTCTGGATCCCTGATCCGTTGGGACCAGCTCAGCCTCTGTCTGTCTCTGTCCTGCTTTCTGTCTGACTACAGTCTCCTCCACTTGTAGACAGTTCATTGGAGATGCAGCAGACTCTAATACAGAGGGAAGCTGCCCTGATTGGCTTGGTGCTGCCAGGCTGTTTTCATGCACACACTACAATCCTGCTGAGAGGCACTGAAACCAGACACACACATGTGCTATTAAATGGATTGTTTTGTGCCGAAACCCCTCTAGTTCAACTTTATTTATCAGCCACAGAGAGAATGGGTCTTCTGAAATCATTAGATGCTCCTCTGCTACAGCACTGCAACATTTTTGATTAAACTCATGCAAGTACAATAGCGACAACTCAGTGTTTTGTTGATTACTTTGCATTAGGCTGGGGTTGTTTGATCAGAGTTTGAGTGCTTACAAAAGTACTTACAATAGATCTCTGTATTGAATGGCATTGTTTTGTTCTTTTAGTGTTTGATGGTGTACAACTACTTGATGCTTTGCCGTGGCTGCAGAGATTTAAAACCTCAAAGGGAACATTTTACGTTTGTATTTGCGAAACAGCATCATCAGAAGTAATCCTGCGAGTTCACGAACTTCTTGACCTTGCAATTTTGACCTATTGCCGCAACTTTTCTGCAAACTTGATCAGTCTTCCTTTTTCCCAGCGTGTGTGAAGTCACCAAACTCACTCCTTTGTTATACAAAAAATTGATCCCTGAGGTCTGCAAGGTTGCATAATCATCTCAGGGCATCTTTTACTGTATTACATGCTTGTTACAGATGTTTGTGTCAGCGCTGATTCTCCAAATAGTCATCATACACTGAGATAAATAATACGTATTATTTCATGGCAATTTTAGTGTCATTCAGTCAGTCCTGACACTGACTGGAAGTGATCTCTCGCTCTGCCAAAAGATGGCTTTATTGGAGCGTTTCTCCCGGTCGCTCACAGTGGATGTTTAATGTGTTCCACAGAAAAGTCCTAAAACATCACGACTTTATTTGAAGCTATTTAAAAATGGTGCTGTGAAATCAGACATTTTTCACTGCTGCAACAATCACAGAAAATGCCCGCACAATCGGGACTGCTTGACATTGTTATTAGGTCTTACTAGGTCAATAACACTTCAGTAAAAACCACGGAAGGAAGGAAACCTTTATCTCAATGAAGCCATGTGTAAATAAAAAGACTGGTTTTATATAGAAATGTGTTTGATGTTTGTTTTTATGTATTTTACCTTTATTTTAACAGAAATATTTCCATTGAGACTTTGTTTCTCAATGAGAATATTTATCTCCTTAATATTTAAGAAGAATTGATAACGAACATCACAATTTTACAAACAGAATTGACATAAAACTATAAAACTATACAACTTTCAACAACAAGAAAGGTGCACTCACTGGTCAAATAATTCATAATCCAGTTTTTATGATCTTCCATCCTAATAAAATGCTGTAGTTTAAGGTTATTCTGTAACTCAGACCAAGATGGGGGAGCAAAAACATTAAAAGCACTTTTACCAAAGACAGAAGTAGTAAAAGTTTAGGATGTTATCTTTACAGTATTAGTCTAAGTTGTCTTCCTCAAAGGGTGATTAAGTGATAAGAACATCTCAGAAGTGCTCGGTGGTGGCGGTTTAGCTGTGTGCTTTCTGTGTTGGCTGAATGATGAAGTGGCCCTGAAAGATCAACACGCTGAATCTTAAGTAATCTCGTTCAAAAGAGTAAACACAAACACATTAAGACACATTTTCATCAATTTGACAGAGCATGCACAACATTAAGTCAAATTGTTTATCAAGGACAGACACAGACAGCCAGAGAGACAGAAACTACTTCATCTTCATATCAGGATTAGCTCATGGAAACACTTGAGTGACAGGTACACAAAGTATTGCAGTAAATGTGTGTAAAGCGTGCTCAACAGAAGCTCTTCATTGAGCTACACAAAACCTCACCAGTCACACTGACAGCAATACAACAGGTGAAGGTTTTAACATGAGAAAAGCAACAATAGTTTAATTTCTCTTTCTGACCTTTCAGCTGATTTCATCGCGAGTGACGGGCCTTGTTTGTGCTGTTTGGTATCTTAATAACACTCCCTTTTTTGAACTTTTACAAGTCAAGACATGCTTTTATGGTAACTATGATGTGATCAAATGTTTTGTTATATTACAATACCAATACCTTAATTCTAGCTCTTTCTGCTCTGTGACATGTATGTAAATATAAGCATCGCCTGGTGGCATCAAACACAGTAGAGTTTCTTCTCTTATTTGTTACATTTTATTATGAAAGTGTCATAAAATGGCATGTTGCATTGTAATGCAATAAGCCTATTTGTTGCACCAGCTTCTGTTAAATGTACATATCAGTATAGCCCTTTTGACACATGATGGTCTATTTCTAATATTGTTTTAATCACTTTGTTTATTGCTGATGGTATTTGTATCTTCTTTTGACTAAGGGTAACCCTTTAAGTCTTGAGCACTGTTGTCACTTTGTATATCATGTTTACCAAGTCTGTCTTGTGCCTGGATTGTGTGTGTAAGGAGGCCCTCACTGTAAACCAAATCTACCTACTGGTACAAAAAAAGTAACCTAACCTAACAGACACTCCTGACAATTTCCGAAGAGAATTCAAGACAATCTTTCCCTGGAATTTTCCAGAGTTAGGGTTCGCACATGTCCCTCACAGCAGGAGATTTTCCCTGTCGGATGGGGGTGGGGGTTGGGGGTCTCATGAGGCAGGACATGACGTAAATAGAATGCTGCGGCTGCAACTGGCGAACAATTTGGCATTAGCACTTACACCCAGAAGCTCCCTTCCTCTCTCCAATTTGCAGACGTCTTTGCTTGTGTCATCTTCTAAATGATCCTCCTTCTTCAACCTTGGATGTTTTTAATCATCCTGTTATGTGTTGCTCTTCTGGTTTCCCACTGGTCACATGATCTAAACGTCATCACCCCACCCACTAGCTTGAAGTGAATGTTCCCGTCTATTACCTGCTGCGTTCACACATCAGCTCACCCTGACTTCTTGTGGACATTTCACAAGGAGGCTGGCAGGAAAAAGTTGGGATTAAGTCGTTTACGCATGCAGCCCACCAGGACCATGTCAGGAAATTTTAGGAGTGCAGTGCATGTGTATAAGGGGCTTATTTGTGCTGGAGAAGAAGGAAGGCCAACACAATAGATGGAAAGTCAGTGCTCGAGTTTTATCCCAAAGTGCAAATACCTACACATCAGGGCACTTGCAACTGTAAGTTGTGGAATATGCTCAAATCAGGCATGATCCTGTGTAGGAATACTGGTATAGGCATGAAATCATGGTTTCCTTCTCATGTGCAGTTAAGCATTCTTTATTTTCTATGTGAAAGGACAGCTTATACGTTCAGAGAGTCCATGATAGAGGGGAGGGTTTGCAGGTAGTTCAAACAAGTCTGTTATAACAGCACCACTGAGGAGAACAAAGGGGAACAAAGACTTCTGAAGAGTGAGCGTTGGTGAGTTTCTGGGTATGAATAAAACCAAATCATTATAGCATATACATAAATACAAGCCAATCATAAAAATCTCCAAAATGCTGAAACCGTCCATCATGTGTTATTTTCTTTGCTGTTTTATGCTGACTCCTGAAGTTTATTTTAGGTAATTTTAAACATAATATCAAATTTATTTTGTCCTGGAAGATTTAATGTTTGGCTCCCGTGTGACGCCGCTCTTCTTTCCCGTGTGTTCAAAGTAACAAACGAACCAAAACAAAACCAAAAAAGAAAAACTGACAGCCTTTTGGAATCACTTCTGAAAAATGAACTCCCTGCAGGTTCTTGGTTTGTATTGTTATTTATGGGAAGGAGGCAGTATGGACTTCCAGTGTGCTGCTGTCACTGCTGGATCAAAAGATCGTGATGCAACACTGAGCCAAGAACTCTGCCCCCCTCCTCCATCCCCTTTAATCCAGGCCCTTAAATCCAGGCTCTTGCTCTGTGAAGTCAGGGAGAACAGTTAACAAGTAAATATGAAACAAAGGCTGTAATTTAAGCCTCAGCAGATCAGCGGTGGCAACAACACGGTGCTCTGGTCCACCCATGATGCACTGTAGGGGGGAGGAGGTTTTCTATGTGCCCACACTATGGAGTATGTTGGCGTTTAATCATCTTTCCACCTGAGATTAACACACAGATAGTTTTAAATGTGGTTTACGTGGCTAAAAGGAGAAAAAACATTTCTCTCTTGAAATGTTGTACCCTTTTGAAGCTGCTACTTAACAACTTAAATAAAGCAGAAAGAGAGAGAGAGATCAGCAGCTCCCCTGAGTCCGCTCACAAATTGCATGAATGGAGTCTTAATTCTCTTCACATCCCGAGTGTCTGTTTGAGTTGATTTATTTTAATTGATTTTGTGTTTTAAGCAGGAGCCACCAACTCATTGATCCTATTGAGTTATAAATCAGTCACAAAGCATTTAAGTCGACAACTAATTAGTTCATTTTCATCAATCACAATGATCTCCGACGGCCATAAACATCTACTGACCGAACATGCTTTCTTCGTCTGAGAGCTACTTTGAAAAAAATGAGAGCTACTTGCACTACATCGCTGTAATCGCTGGTGGCGCTCCGTGTTGATTCTTTTGTTGACTGAAACGTTGGTACCACAGATGAGACACTCACACTTTTCCTTCACATTCGTGAATAAAAACGTTCCCACATCCCGTGGAGATAGTATGTTTTCTGCCTTTTCTTGGCGTGGCACCTTCATTGTCCATGTCCGACCTGTCGATGGAGGTTGCTGCAACATTGCTGTGATTGGTTAGGTTCAGACGTTGACAAACTTGCCAGGAGTATCCCCATTTTTTATTGACAGCTTATCAGCCTATCCTATTATTTTGTATTGGAGGGGGTGGGACATCTGTGTGTTTGATTGAATTGAAGTGGGAAGAGGCGTTCAAGGTGCATTTATTGTTGCCAGATTTTTTGCAGAGTCTGTGAACCTCTTGGTGAGCTGCTAAAATGCAGGCTACGAGCTACCTGTTGGAGACCCCTGCTTTAAAACATACAAATGATCTGAGCAAAAATATTATAATTTTTGCTGTAATATGGTGTTTCCACAAAATAAAAAAATCAATCTATAGCTTTTTGGCTGACCGTCGGGGTCAGCCCTACACACAGGTCTGTATGTGACTGACTGAGAAACTGACTGAGTGAGTGAGTGAGTGAGTGAGTGACGATACTTTCACAGCCTTAGAGACAGAGAGAGTTGCGACACAATGGTGGATCATGTCTATGCGGCTGTGGATACTTTGTTCGGGGAGTATGCGGGGCTGCTTGTCTGCTGCCCTCACCTACGTCCACAGTGCGCACCTGCTTTCGAACACGTTGTCATCGGCCTCATAAGGACAGTCCTTGTAACACATTGCCCACAAAAGCGCACATTGACCTGATGCGGTCAGCCACATACGAGGTTTTGACCTGGTCTTGTTAAATATTGTTCATTTCAAAGGTGTAATTGCTCAGCAAAAAATGCTCCTTGTTCACTGAAGTCTGTTCATAATTGTGTCTCTGCAATTTTCATAAACTCAAGTTTTGTAAAGATTCTGTTTTAGAGTTTTATAGTGGATTATATTGGATTTTATTGACTATGTTAATTATTGCATTAAGCATATTCGATTATGTTAATTCTTATGCAAAAACCTCCAAATGTAAATCACAACTATTTTGCAACAGCAAATACATTAAGAAGGAAACCTCACACATTGATCAGGTTTTCTATTTACAGAATAAGAACATGGGGTTAATTAACATTCATCTGAAAGGTCACAAAATGTTCATACGAAAAAAGTCTCAGTAAAATGTATTCTGCCAACATTTTTACATACACTATCTGTTGTTTTCAGTACAGCTTAAATACGCTTTTTATTCTAACGTCACTGGCAGCACATTTTACTCTTGTTGAGAGAAAGTCGGCACAAGGTTGACATGACGGCCCAAGCAAAGACCCTATCGTATTCCAAGGGATTGTTAATCTTTGTTATTTGTATTTTTGGTGCTTAAAGCTCCTGTGAGGAGTTCTTTGCTGATTATGAAACAGACTCAAACTAATTCTAATATGACCTACAAAAGCAAACCAGACCATCAGCGACAACTTTGATTATTTCTATATAGTTATTTCTGATGCCTGAAACCGCTGGCGGGGGGTAGGTGTCACACGAAGCGATTAACTGCACACCGCCTTTGTTTACATTTTCCAGGGCAGAAATTTAAAGTGAGTGATACATATGACTGTTAAAGAAAGCATGATGAGATTTTTTGTTAAAAACCACCACTTAAGCATGTACAGGACACAATCAGTAGAGAGATAAGAGGTACAGCTTTGTCCACAGGGGGGGCCAAAATGTACACAAACCGAAGTTCCTCACAGCAGCTTTAATCACATTTTTCGGCCACACACCCCTCAAAAGCCTTTGAAATGTTCAACAAAGAAGCTTCGACATGTCAGCTAGATAAAAAACTAGGTAGGCAAATGTAGGATCTCCAGACTTAAGTGTCTCATTGCCATGCCCTACACCCAACAGGAAGTCAGACATTCTGAATAAAATGTGCAATTTAAGTGTATTTTACTGTAACTTTTACAAAGTCACGCTTGCAGGTTAACAAGACTTTGACTGTGCTTTACTGCAAAAGTTTCCATCACTGCCACCACCTGTCCAAACCTTGCTTGTCCTCAGACAGCTCCTTGTGTGGCACATACATGAAGCTTTTCATTCACTCAAAAAGGTGTTTCCTGTGAATATGATCCGAGCAGTGATTTCTTTTAGTATCACACAATTTAGTTGTATATGTAATTCTAATCACACACAGTTGGTAAAAACACTTGCATTGAGAAACAAGGTCTGTTTCATGGTGTAATAACCACCAACCATCAAAGGTGAACAGTCTGTACCTATTGGCCAATCAGATAACGACTGTTTATCTGTGCCTCACACTGGGAGGAATGTAGCTCAAACCATTCATTATCACGTTGACTGGCTTTTGTCATCACACAGGTGATACGATGAAACACACAGCTGCTGTTCTTCCTTTAATCAGACATTTAATTCACCTGTAATGTAAGTTCTTTTCATGGACACACCGTGATTCAAACACAATGCTTCATGAAATAGTACGACATTGGTGCCTGATTCACTTTTTGATGGTGTCCACTGGACACATACCAATCAGAACACATTAACCTGAAGGTTTCAGAGCAGCTGATTCGAGGATCACTAAGCATCCACACCCAACCACAGAGACAAACACCTGATGGAGACGATCATCTCGTCTCAGCTGTATGGAGTTTGACTGACAGGAGAGCGGGAGCAGAGGTGGGGGTGGGGGTTATGGGTATTTTCCAAATCGATAGCTCATCACTGTCACCCTGCCTGAAAGCATCGTCTCGTGAGTGGAGGGATGAGTTTGTGATTGGGGAAAAATCAACGAGAGAGTCACTTCTGTGAGAGGAAGCTATTAATGTTTATCACAGTGTGACAGGAATTGTTGGCAGATTACTGCTCTGATGGCACAGGTGATACCAAAATAGAGTATATAATGTCATGTATTCCTGCTAAAGTCAATCTTCCTGCTGCTCCTCTCTTTATTGCACTCTCCTGTCTTGGGATGGGTAGCGAGAACCAGTACTCGTCTTTGAGAGGGAGTCTGTGAAACCGTGCTCATTTTCAAACATATCCTGATCGAGACACATCTTTCACTAGAGTTTACACTATTTTTGCAAGCACACTGTACATTAGCCTCCTAGCTAACGTAACGTTACCATTCAGAGACTGCGCCCATTCTCTCTTCAGAATCAGAAATAACTGTAATAGGCTGCACGCACGGTCGGCGCATGCGCACTTGCATTGCCTCGGCTCCGAAAGCTCCGGCTTCAGGCATTAGTGGGGCTGGAGCCAACGGCTCGAACTGATAGGGCTCGGGACCACCAGGGTCCTCCACCACACTAAGTGCTCTTCAGGGGACTCCACCTCAAAAGAGCCCTCTGTGCCATATACGCCTTGTGACTCTGTGTCTCTCTCCATTTTTCGCTGGCCAGGAGAGGAGACGTCACTGAGCTGCCGTACCTTTATGGAATAATTGTGTATATTGAGAAAAATATGCAGCTCTGCCTCTGCCAATTTACCTCAACCCTTATACTAATGATCAGGATTGTTCGGCTCAGCGAAGCTATCTTTTATTATCTTAATGTGATGAGATAGTAAATTGATTTTGTACAGCTGGACTCTAAAACTCAGTAACCCTCACATTTTTCTCTGTATTTGATGACTGATCTGGAAATCTAACTCTTTTACATTCATACTCCAATTTAACTTTCTCCAAGATGATCAAAGCAGGCTTGACTCGTGTACCGGTTTGAGGGCTGTCTTTTTAATCCTTATTAATTAGGTTAACCACATGCACAGTGTGTCACGATCTTTTAAATGTTTGAGGGATGAGATCTTGTAAACCTACAAACAGTGTTTGGTGTTTGAAGCTTTTCCCTCTCAGCGGATGTTCACACTGATAACCTGCTGTCTCTTCCTCTCTGTCTTGTCACTTTCTCTCCTCCAGTTCGGCCGGACAGAAGTGATCGATAACACGCTGAACCCCGACTTTGTGAGGAAGTTTGTCCTTGATTTCTTCTTTGAAGAGAAGCAGAACCTGCGCTTTGATGTGTAAGTGGAAACATCTCCGCCTTTTCAATCTACAGCACTGCTGTCTCGTTCCTTTGTTATACCGGGAAATGACTTCAATCAGGCCCACTCGTGCTTTGGCTGACTCATACCCACCAGGTTTAAAAGCCCCCAGTCAGGGCTGATTACTATAAATGACTCTCAATAAAATGACTGGAAATCAGTAATATCAAAGCTTACGTTACAAATTGCTTCATCTTTTTGTTTCCCGTTGGAAAGCTAAAAATAAAATAATAACATTTTGGAAAATAGAGCGTTGGATGACAGCCTACAAACTTTGTACCATTTTTGCACATTTTCTCAGACTTTTAGAATCTGCATTTCTATTACTGAGATGTATTCCTCAGTGTTGGTCCCTCCCTTTTGTAAAACACGTCCCTAAGGTAATACATGTATGAGCTGGGATTTATAAAGTAAGTATGACTAAAATTACGTTTTCTCGTCCAAGAAAATACCGAATGTCCGAATATAAGACGACCATCATTATGTGACTCCCTTTTTCAAGACTCATTTTTTGAATTAAAAAAAAAGAAGACCTCTTTATGACCAAATCTTTATTTATAAAGAAAATAATTACATTTGAAAATAATGATAACACAAAAACATCGAAGAAAACAAGGTTGGTTGTTGTTTTAACACCTTTTACATAAAATCATGTTTTTATTATCTTTAAGATATAAGACATATATAAGATGCCAGATTTAAATAAAAAAAAATGTTCACATGTGTAAGTGAAGCACATATTTTACTTAAATACCATAAAAATTAAATAACCTGTAGTCTAATAGTTATTAGGCCTTCCATCTCACAAACCTATATGTGCAGCTCTTTGGCGATCTCTAAAGCCCAGTTCAGATCAATGATTCGCAAAGCAGTTTTAGAATGTTGCAGAGAAAATTGCAGCGGTGTAAACAGGTTAGTTGCAGAGTGTCTGAAGCCATTGTGTGGAGTTGCAAAAGGTTTGACTTGTCAAATCTCCAAATGCAGATTTAGAACTGAATGATGATATTTCACTTCAGCCAATCAGGAAACAGCATAAATTGGCATAGGCACCCTGTCTCTGGTGCTGCAGATTCTCTCTTTCCAAACTCTCTGTCTTCAAAGTGTATTAATCAGTGTTACAGCTAACATTGCGAGCATGTCACTGTCACTGTCATCCACTTCTTTTAATAACGATAACAGAAATCCAGCTAGTTAATTCATATAACCTAGGCCTAATACTAACGTTATAGTATTAACGCATAAGTAGTGGGGTATGGCAGTGTGTCGTTGCTATGGAGACTGTCAGCTGCGTTGCGTTGCTCTGATGTAAACGGCCCAGTTTTAGAACGTTTACGATCAGATGTCAAGGGATCCTTTTAGTTTTAGTTGCATCCAGTCTCGTTGGGAATCATTGATCTAAACTGGCCTTAAGGCTCTCACTTGGAGATTGTTCTGCTACGTTTTGTTTTTCACACACTCACACACTCTCCAGTAAATGTCTCGGAAGCAGCCGCTTTGAGGACCACAGTAACATTTTCTCTGACTGTTATTTGTAAGACCATCTTTTTGGGCTGGCTGTCTTCGGACATTACACTCTGTGAGACCGTATTTCTTGGCTGCTTGAAAGTTGTTTAATGATTCTGCTGCATTGATAACCATTATCTTAAAATTAGCTTCATAACTCCGCCTCAGTTGTTTTTTTGACTTTTAAGCCACTTTGTTCTAGACCATCACCGTTTCTCTCCGTCTTTCATCCCCCTGGCTCTGTAAGTTGAGAGTGACAGTCGGCCTCATGAGGGGTACACTCGCTTTACAGATAAGTAGTAGTGAATGTATATTGGCATTTAAAAGTCTAGATAAGCCCAAGTCCCAAATACGATCCCCAAAAATGAATATATTATTATTTGTAGGCTCATCTGGCTGAAGTTAGTATTATTAAGCATTTTTTTTCCACCTATGAACATTTTTTTTTTCTTTTACTTTTTTCGTAGACTGAAACAAAGTTACAAAGTTTTTACTTCCATTTTTTCCCCAAAAATGTTTTACAGATGAAAATGAATTTTAATTTTTTTATCATTATTATGACAAAAGTTTTTTTCTCTGTTCTTAAGTCATAAAACACAGAAGCAACAAACAATTTACATTGTTATAAAAATGGATGACCAGATATATTTCCTTAACTTGCCTTTCGGGGCTTCCGTACATACAGACCACAGTTAGTATTGCGTGGTATCCTGTGGTCCACAACGTTTTCCTATAAATACTTTTTCTCTGAATCTTGCAAACACTCATTTTAATATGAGAATTGGATCCTTTTTGTCCAATCAAATCAAACCTGAAAAACTACTTTCACATCATCTTCACTTCGACGCTGCTGAGCTCAATTTTAACATCCACATGTCCCATCCGAGCGCAGCCCCAACTTCAACACTGTGCAGCACAAAGGCAACAATGAACATCTGTGATCACATGCAGACTCAATTCAGTATGAAGTATAAAAAACAGCATGTTTTGAATGTATTATAATGATGTTTTAAGTATATTGTGAAATCTACTGTGCCAAAAAGATTAAGAGAGTTATGTGGGTGAGAATTGTATCGGGGGGGTAAACAAACACAGCTGGCCTCTCCCTCATAACCACGCTGCCCTTGAGCAAGGTAATCAAACCCCAACTGCTGCAGCAAGTCTTCCTCTCTTTAACAGTTGTGGATTAAACAGATAAATGTCTGGAGGCAGATATCTGTATTCGGAATCATTGCTGAAACAAAGACAATTGTTTTGTTTGTTTCAGTGACAAACTTGATTAGGTTTAATGCACTGGATGAGTAGTTATTTCATTCAAACGCAGTATTTACGCAGCCTTTTATTATATCTTTATGTTTGTCACCATTTATTTCCCCCTCTATCTTGTCAAAGCTCATATCCACCTCTAAGTCGTTTGGTTCAAAGTTTTAAAAATAAGATCTTCTGAAGGATGTATGAGGAGAAGAAAGAGGGAAATATACTCATAGAGTTTGCAAATGAGTACATGAGCTGTGCTGCCAGTTGAGGATAACACGAGTCCCAGAGGGATCAGAGGAAAGAGAACAGTGTTGTTGTTTGTTTACAGATCTGCAGAACTTCTTTGTTGTTACCGATCTCAAACTTTACCTTAATGTGAAGACACTCAAGAGGCACACAGGAGGAGGAAAACTGCACCTCCTCCTTCTTTTCACGGAGGGGATCGATGCCCCTGCAGGGGGGCTCAGAGGAGACCCAGCATGGGGTCAGGTACATTAAGAGGCCAGAGAGCCTATCACATCCATCCTATTGATCAGAGCTGCTCTTCATTCTCTGCCTATCACTGTGTGATCAATAACTCTGAACATCAACACAGGGCTTCTGCATTTATCGGACCAATCCCAATTCTCAGTCAATAACAGAAGAAGCTTCAGTTTGAATTGATAGGTTTGTTCAAACCTTAAATCTCAATGAGGAAGCTACACATGGGACACTGGACACATGGGACACTGTGTCCATTGTAAAGATACATCAAAGGACTGTTATATGTCACGTTCAATATCTCATCGAGAGGTCACATGATAGGAAAACTGACAGACTGTTATTGTCAATCAAAGCTGAGTGCAAATTTCATACAAAAAGAATTACTGTATGAAGGTTTTAAGGTGACACACTGCTGATATACACTGTAACACAGATGACTAAACTGACTATCATTTGGTATTCCATTTCATATTGAACTACTGATTAGATAGATGTCACATCTAACACTGAACAGAAAGACATGGTGGCACATACAAACTACAAATAAACATACTAAAATTTGTTTCTAAACCAGACTAAAACTTACAAACGAGACATCATCTGACTATCCGTACCCCACAAAATAATGAGTTAGCATTAGGAAGGTTTGGGTTTTCTAGGAGGCATGTAATTAATTAAAATTATGAAATACGATTCTCTCTAGTTTTATCGTTGTCATGTTTTGCAGCTATACATTATCCTGGATTTGTTATCAAGAAAAAGGTGTTTAAAAGTCTAGATTCAGTTCAGAAGTACTTTATATACTACTGTCAACAAATCCAGTGTTAAGACAAAAAACACTGTTTGTTATTCTGCTAACAAATCTAGTGCATATTCAAGCCTAATAACATCATATTCCTCCATACTGCAGAGCTCAATTGTTGTAAAAAAAACATTAAAAATCTATAAATTAGTCCCATTCTTATACTCGGTGGAATGTTCCCTGATTAAAGAGATACGTCTGTTAAGTCACTATCTATCGCTGAATGAGGTAACATAATGGTGATTGAGCCTATGGCCCACTAATGAAAGCCTTTGCATTTGCAGTGTTACAGACTGGGTGTCTGTGGCGCCAAGTTAGTGACGCGTTTTCCAACACCCAGCAGTGGTATGGTCTGCCAGAGAGAGAGAGGGTAGGCGGAGCTAAGCAGCTGCTTTTCCGGTCCCTGCAAGTGTTGCGAATAAACAGTAATCTACTATGGCTGAACAAACTTAGATGAAGGCAAACAATTTAAAAAGGAAAGCGACCGTCAGCGAGGAAAATCAAGAGTTACAACCGGAGCCAACCGTGGACGTCACACATGCAACACTGTCTGGATATCTGGGAAGTGTGCTCCCGCAATTACAGCTTATCGCCATAGGTGCCGCCAAAGAGAACGAAACTGAAACCTTGGAGATTACCCATCGTCCGTCCTGCGGCCCCTCAAAACAACAAAGTACAACATAGACACAATCAATTCGGAAAGCTCAGCAACCTACATGTTATTTCCTCCTATAGAATATAGTTACAAATATTACAGCGACATGTCCTGATCAAGTCCTTATCCTGATCTAAATCTTTTATGTTGATTACCATAAACATCTTATACTTATAGGTACATAGCAGCAGGTGACAGGCAGTGTTGATCAAATATGTATCTGGTGTATCGACTTTTACTCATCCTATAAGCTTCAATTATTCATACGATATAAATTTGATCTGGGGGATTCAGACTGCTGAAATTGGTCTGAATGGATCAGTGAACAATTACATGAATCAATCTGTTTTAGAAAACTTAGGATTGGTGTTTGGCTGAGTACAGACGGCTTGTAGAGACACACAAACAAGAAACATGTTTAATTTTGGCCTGCCATCAAGTTACTCATGGATTAGTGTTAATTAGTGACGGCTGATATGATCTCACTGATCTTATTGTCAGTCTACAGGGTGAAAGTGACGCACAGCAAAAGCTACAAATTAGAAGCTTCTATTTTAATATTTGATACTTAATGTTTTTTTTTCCAATGAGGGAGAGTCTGAGCTTTGAAAGCCTATTTCTCAACCAGAAATGGAACATACACCTTCACCTTCAAGAACAAGATTTTGTTTGCATATATCCAGTGAAGGCCTCACACCGAAGGCTATAGTAACCGAAGCAGCACTGCAGCACAAGCAGGCTGACGTCGACAAAAGACATTAGGGAACAGCAACAAACAAATGAACAAGAACAGATCCAATAAATGGCTTCGGGCATCTCCTAATGGGTCCTTATTTTAAAGAATTACGCTCACATTTGGAAGCCACATAGAGGTGAGTGACGATGAGAGAGTGTGCTGATTTACTGGCAAACAGAAAAATACAGAAAATTACCAGCATACAGTGTGAGAGAGTGTAAACTGAAGTTGCATGGTAAGGATGAGAGAATAAATTAAATGGACAGATGCAGATCAAACTACCACATTCGTGCAGGTGGTCCGTCCTGTTTAAGCAGGCCTGAATTGGAAAGGAAGTCATTGATCCAAAATGTTTGGGTAGAAAGAGAACAAACATGGGGTTGGCTGGTTGACAACAACAGAATTTCAAGAGTAAATCTAATTAAACGGGTCCATTCAGTAAACTGATAAAGATTTTCCTGCCAAGCTTGTTAAGGTAAATAATCAAGCATTTATACATTTCACAGATGGCTTTGTGACAAAAATACAAGCATTAAAGTTATAATCTTGAAGATCTCTGTTTTGTTCTCTTTGGCGGCACCTATGGCAATAAACTGTGATTGCGGGAGCACACTTCCCAGATATCCAGACAGTGTTGCATGTGTGACATCTCCGGTTGGCTCTGGTTGCAACTCTTGATTTTCCTTGCCGACGGTCACTTTCCTTTTCAGACTGTTTGCTTCATCTGAGCGTCGAATTTGTTTCTTTTTCTTTGGATTTTCACTTATTTTTGAAGTTGTATCTGTAGTCATCCATCTTTTCTTTGTTTGTTCAGCCATAGTAGATTACTGTTTACTCGCGACACTTGCAGAGACCGGAAAAGCAGCCGCTTAGCTCCGCCTACCCTCTCTGGCAGATCAAACACTGCTGGGTGATGGTAAACGCGTCACTAACTGGGCGCCGCTTGTGATTTTTTCCACGAAAGTCGCCACAGACAGCCAGTCTGTAATAATGCAAATGCAAAGGCTTTCATCAGTGGGCCATAGGCTCAATCACCAGTGTGTTACCTCATTCGGCGATAGATAGTGACTCAACAGATATTTATTCAAATGAAAAGCTTTGAGATTATCACTTTAATTATGCAGTGACATCTAGAATAAGCTTTAGTGTTCTCAGAGCTGTTGAAATCGTGTAAGGGAACAAATAATGAGCTCAAAATAAATGTATATAAGAGAAAATGAAACACGGTGTTACTTTGCATGCGTTACAGTCCAAGTTCATGGTGCTGAGTGTGAAGTTTGAATCTTCCCTCCCCTGGGACAGCAGCTGCCCCGCTTAGAGAGGAGGCTTAATCTCCAGACCGACTTAATCATTAATGCTGAATTATTAAACATGCAAACACACACACACACACACACACACACACACACACACACAAAGGTGTTGTGCATCATCCTATTGTAGTTACTACCTGATTCACTGTCCTTCACACAACAGCAAATCTTTTGTTACCGTTGTTGTGCAAAACCTCCACTGATCGCACGCTTTGACTTTTCATTCTGTGCTTTCACATTAGAAACAAAGAATTAATCTGACTAATCAATTGTTTACTCCCACTTTTAGCAGACATAATTTGACATTTGTAATGAAAATTGCCCTTGAATTACTAATAGATTCACACAAGGTTCAAACCTACCTCATGTTGAGGATGGATCAGTAATTCATTAATGAAAGCTAATGAAACACAAAACAAGTTTTACCTTGATGAAAGCTTTTTTAAAGAATTTATGTGCAGTTTGAAACAGAAATGTAAAGTCTTTGAATCAAAAATTAAATAACACTAAACATTGCTGTCACTCTTCATTTTTTCTTCCCTTTGTTGACCTTCAAAAAAATCACCAAACTGAAGTGTTTAGAGTGTAAACATAAAGGTTCTTGTAGCTCACAGGCGTTCCCAAAGGACATTAAAAAGATGAACACTTAACCTGCAGGGCACTTCAACAAAGCTTAACTTGTCTTTTTCATAAAGACATCCTGCAATCCCAAAGTGAAGAAGACTAGTTACTCTGCCCGCTTTGCGTTTTTTACAGTTAAAGTAATAATCTCGAAGATTTTCATTTAAATAAATGTCTGTCAAGTCACTATCTATCACCGAATTAGGTAACACAATGGTGATTGAGCCTAAGTCTAAAACTGTCTAAAAAGGAAAGCGACCGTCAGCAAGGAGTTACAACTGTATGCTGGGAAGTGTGCTCCCGCAATTTCAGTTTATCGCTGTAGGTGCTGCCAAAGTGACAAAACTGAGGTCTTCAAGATTACAACTTCAACCAAAAAAAAGGTATATTCCTGCCCCACTGTGTCATTTTACACATTTGTAACTGTGCGTTCACAACGAATGCAAATAGACGCGAATCTGCGGCGAAATTTCATACAAAGTCAATGCAAACCATGGAGATAAGCCCCGCTCCCTCTCCTCCATTCCGGAAGCGAATATTCGCTTCTTGTTCGGTGTGAATGCACAGAACACAACAGTGAGCAATTGTAAAAATAGGAAGAACAGGACACTGCTGTCTTCTGAGCAAGTTGCAGCTTCTTAATCTGAGTTATAGAACCATAAGACATAATCATCAAACAGTCATCAATGAAATTCATTCACAATTTAAGGCATGAGTGTATGTAGGGGCCAGGTAACACTGGTGGGCAAAGTAAGCAGCTCTAATGACTCATCTGTTAGATCATGATTCATATAGAAATACAACATATACATATCAGTGTAGTGGCAGCTGCGATCCTAGCAGCTTCTCAGTCTGTTGCCTTTGGTGGCCTGAACTTCAACATAAATGCCCTTATTAGTTTAGATTTTAATAAAACCATAATAAAGCTTGAAATAAGGCTTGGATTGCAAAAGTTGATATTAGTGATTGTCACCAAACACAAACCTGAAAGATCCAGTAAGAGTTCAGTGGCAATGATGACAAATTAACATCAATACTTGTTATTCTGCAGGTTTCTCTGACTTCACTGATCCATGAATTTATAACTGTTTGTGGTCAATAATATAATCATGAAATATCTGTCTTATTGGTCGCTTTTCCCTCTGTTGGTAGAGATATTCATTGTTAAAGCCACAGCCTCACAGTCCCACACAGCAGGGATGCTGAAAACAGCCTTAGAAACAGGAATAAATGGGCGTTCAGTGTGTTTCCAGCATGGCCCAGATATGGATTATACCGAGTCCCAGGAGAGTGCTGTGGTTCCCTGATACGGGGTCACGGGAGGGTATTCCAATAAAAGTGAGCATCCAGTAGAGGGAATCAATTATTAAAGTGAAACCTCTCCACGCGGGTTATTTTTAGCCTGGTGGATCACAAAAGAAAGATGTGGAGCAAAGTGATGTATGACTTCCACGAGGAACGGAAGATAAATGGACCTAAATGATGAATCGTGACAACAAAAGAAATACATCATGTGAAGACTTGTCACCTGTGATCCACTGATTTTTTTCTTGAGAGATATTATGTTGGAATGCTAGATTTAGCATTGTGTTGTAATAGATATCAGTGTAGATAGTCCATAAATCACAGAGTGGTGCAGCAATAAGTCTATTGTCTCAAATCATATGAAAGGACCAGATTCACCAACGTGTCGGTCACACAGTATATTCCCTGCCTGAGCCCATTTGTTGCTATATCAAACATAACTCTAATATCTATTACTTACATCAATATTGTTTTGTTTTTTACTTTTTAAAACAGCGAGGCCCTTTAGCTTTTAAATACTGAAATAGTAGGAAAAATGGCATTTGTTGGGAACTATTTTCAGCAGCGGATCAATCCACATTTGCTGCTACAGTCATTATCTCTGGCAGAGAGATGGTGTATGTGGAACTGAGTCAAAATAAACTCAACGTGTTGAGTGAATGTGACACCTGTTCTCATTTTATAGTCATCAAATATGGCCGCTTTGCCCAGACCATGGGCGTCTTGTACAGACACACCAGGTGTGTTTCAGTGTCTGTATTCTGCCCCTCTATGCAGAAATCTTTTATAATACACGTAAGTTTACCTTGTGTGTCTGTATGAGACACTTGGGAAAGAGAACGCAGTGCAATAATGCGTCTCTTGGATGTGTTTTTCATAGTTTTTGAGGCACAGTCATAAATTATATCAGGGTTTGATACTCACACAATACTTGTTAGTAGGAAACAATCATAGTCAGACAGCAACAGCAGATCCATTTCCTCTGAGCCAATGAGTATCACATCCTGCAGGCTGCTGCGATCCACCTAATGTAATATAATCCCACTGCTGAACAGAAGAGCTTGTAGCTTACAGTGGAGGGAATGTGTTTTATACGATTTTACCCTCATTTTACGATCATATTTAACACATAGGACAACTGTCGGGTGTCTCTATGGATCCTGAGAATAAACTACTGTAAGGAACAGCCATCGCAGCAAAATCTATTTTTTCTCAAAGCAGCAGCAGTTATGTAATTAGTGACATTTGCAAAAAAAAAGCACATTTATTTTTAGAAAGCTGCAGTTAATTTGTATATAGCATAAAAAAATGGTGTAAAAAAACAGTATGTGTTTCCTTTAAAATGATGACAGCATACCCCTACCTCTCTGATAGTGTGTGATTCTATATAATGGGAAAATACATAGGGTAGAATTAGGTGTTTTACACTGGGCTTCCTCTGGATAAATTGGTATTTTTCAAAACCACTCATGTACAAAAACTAATTTTCAGAAACAGAAAAAAAGTATATGAAGTCAAACTGAACCAATTAAATGACCAAGTAATGAAATAATAGAATAATATTTTGTAGGAAGAAGTGCCAGTGGGATATGATAAAGGAATACTATGGGGCATGTGTGTACCTCAGTCTGTAGTATTACAGTTAATATAGTATGCGTTGCTTACTATTAAACATTGAACACCCTTTTTTCTGTTGCTAAGACTGTTTTTTTACATTGTCTTTTGTGAGGGGATGTGAGCCTGTTTGTACATCATGAAAATCAGGGGCCATTGTTCGTTTGGTCCAAAGGTGAGCTGCAATGCAAGTTGAAGAGGTTTAAGCCATCCTAAACTCTGATTGCAGATATTTGGAAATTCAGGAGAGCTGTACCCACCCCCGCTCTCCTTGCCTTCATGTTAACACTGAAAAATAAAGATGTGGCTGCAACTGCTTAGTGCAGTGATTCCCAAACTGGGGGGTGCGTCCGTTTAAGTGGCCACAGTGTTAACCAGCACCGGGACGTGTGTCGCTGATAACGGAATTACACTCAATGAAAAGCCGCCTGGCGTAACTGAAAGCCTGATCATCCAGCTGACATTGCGTGTGACAGCAGCAGCCGTATCAGGTGCTTGTTTACAGTTTACAGGCAGGTGACACACAGACTGCTGCACAGCGGTCAGGTCTCTGTGAGCTCTGCTGAAGAGCTGCACTAACATGATATCAGACTGACTTTTCCTGTTGATAAGTCGTGTTTTCCTTTTGCACCAAGCAGCAATAAAGTAGCAGCTTTACATATTTCACTTAATTTGCTTCACTATTGCACTTAATTTGCTTCACTATTGCACATCCTGCGATGTGACTATTGCACATGCGCACATCGCAACTGCGATGGTGGTTTCAGCCCTATACTCAACGATCATGCCAAACGGAATGGCTTTACTGAAATTGCATCTGTGCCATCAAATGCTCAACTCGCCTCTGATAAAGTAGCTCACAGAGCTGCTTCATGTAAAAAAGAAGCACACTATAGCTGAGGCATTAATTCTACCCTCAGCTGTTGTGGTTTCACTTATGACTGATGAAGCAACAGTCAGCAAACTTAATTCTATCCCTCTGTCAACAACCATTGTGAGGATAAACAAAAGATATCAAGGAGCAGCACGTGTCCAATAGCGTTTGTTAGTGTTTATGGATGTAGGCTATGTTTATGTGTTGATGAGTATGTTGAGGGGTAGGAGGAGCCTGAAAATATTTTCATCTACCAAAGGGGGGCCCTGCAGAAAAAGTTTGGGAACCACTGGCTTAGTGTCTTAAATCACCTTTAAGTACAGTCAGAGCTATCGTGTGACAAAGATATAGCCCTTCGGAGGGACAGACAAACTTCATGGGGCTTCCAGTGTAGCCAGCGATTAGCAATGAAATCTGGCCAAAACAACCTTTTTTTGCGCCCTGCATTGTTTACAGTCCAACTAGCAACTTGAAAAGCGAGAATGAAGTTATGGCTGAGATACGACATCTATTTACAGATAAAACACAGATGGGAGTCAGGATGGGAGTCAGGATGGCATTATGGGTGATTGCTTTCCATCCCTTTTGCTCTCCACACAGACTGCTTTTCTTGCATGCAACCAAAGCCTGCTGATACGTGATTGGCCAATACTATCCGGACTATAAACAGAAGCCAGAACAATTCTGATACCAAAATCTAGTCAGGCACCTACAGATTCTACATCTATATGCAGGATATGTGAGTTTTAAGTTTTATATATAGCAAGAACCAATTTATGTCCAAAAAGTTGACCACAACTCTGATTTGGGACAATGCCATACACTTAACAAAATGTACGAAGTTTTTTCAACCAAAAGCCTTAGTCATGGGTCTCTGGACCAAAGACAACAGGACAGAGAGCCACACGGACAATGAGCCTGCGATAATGTGAGCTTTAAAGACCCACCAAGCCATTCCACTGTATAAGGAAACAAATACCAGTAGAACCAGTGAAAGTAAACCGATACTAAAACCTAGCCATGGGTGCTAATAGTGTGAATTCCATCAGACTGAGAGCACAGGTGTTGCAATCATTGCTTATTGTAGAAAATGTAATTAAGGCTGTTCTACATTTTCCTTCTGCAGCCTGAATGAGACCTTAACTTAACATACCGTGCCCGGTGTATAATTAGGTTTTTAAATGTGCGCTGCACTCTGACACTTTATGCTGAGAGTGTAAAAAAAGAGTCCTTATGCATGATGCAAACTGAAAATGTACATCACATCGTGATTACCTTCACATTTCAAAACATGCCTTTTTAAATTAATGCATATGCTGCACTCCTGAAACCTGCAGATGTATTAGTGTCAAGCAATTACACAATGTTCAGTAAATAGCAGAGGTGACAGAATTCAATTGAAGTAATGTGATTTTGTAATAATTTAAATCCTCTCAAAACATTTAGAAAGTCTTCAAAGTAGCGAAACATGCTGCTTTTTCTATTTACAGCCTAAACCATCCTCTGCGACACGACCCTGAGTCCGGCCTTGTCATTCTGTCGGCGGCGACGGAGAGACTTGTGGTGTATAAGGGAGATGTAATAGTCGAGAGTTGACTGGATAAACAGGGGAACAGTTAGGTCTTGACTGATTGTGAATGACGGACAACGTATTAGATTGAAAAGATGTCAAAAAACCATTTGTGATTTGTGAGAATCATTTTACTACTAGTTAATTACCTGCTTTTAAAATAATAATCCTGAAGATTTTAACTTAAGTAAATGTCCTAAGTCACTGTCTATTGCCGAATGAGGTAACACAATAGTGATTGAGCCTATGGCCCACTGACGAAAGCCTTTGCATTTGCATTATTACAGAGTGGGTGTCTGGTGCGAGTTTCGCAGAAAAAAAATCACAAGCGGTGCCAAGTTAGTGACATGTTTTCTATCAGCCAGCAGTGGAGCTAAGCGGCTGCTTTTCCGGTCTCTGCAAGTGTCGTGAGTAAACAGTAATCTTCTATGGCTGAACAAACAAAGAACAGATAGATGACTACAGATACAACTTCAAAAATAAGTGAAAATCCAAAGAAACAGAAACAAATTGGACTCTCAGATTAAGGCAAACAGTCTCACAAGGAAAGCGACCGTCAGCCAGGAAAATCACAAGTTAAAACATCACACACACAATATTGTCTGGATATCTGGGAAGTGTGCTCCCGCAATTATCGTTTATCGCCATAGGAAACTGAGATATTCGAAATGACCACTCTAACAGTTATTTTCAAAAAACGTACACATGACAAATAATCCCATAAAGATATCTGAAACTAAATCTAAAGTTCCACAAGCTTTTGTTTTAGCGCTTTCTTCTGCATCTCCTGGTCTTCATCAACACATGAAACTGGCTCTGGTGTTGTCAGGTAGCTGGAGAAAGAAGCGGCCCAATAAATGTTTTTACATGAAGTTCACACTTGGGTTAAATGATAAAAGGTCTATTTACAGATATAGACAATGAGATATGGTTGAAAGCTTATTGACATAAAAAAAAGGAATTTATTTAGTTGTCACGTATGATTATCTGGGCTTGTTTCCCGACCTATTTGTTACTATTTTAATCTCCCTAATCATTATCAAATCCGATTTTCAGCTTTGCTATTTATTAAATATGAGTTTTCAGATATTTTATGTGTGTTTAGTAGAAGACTTAACTTGAAAAAGAAGACTTAATTGACTACATAATGTACATTTTAGGGTCTTTTGTGTTCCCAAACTAATTTTACCTTTAGCATTCCCTCTCCACACACGTCAGATTATGATGTTAAAAATGTAACCTCTCATTACTGTGTTGACTTTAACTGACAAAGCAGTAATGTGACTCCACTTCACTAATCCCCGCCATGATAACTGTATGAATCAGCTTTAATTACCTTGCTGCATATTTTGCACGGTGTAATGCTCTTACTGCAGAGTTTTAAGAGCGTGAGTAAATCTCTCGGCATAAAGCCGTGAAGAGAAGGAAATCCAAGTTTTTTAATAAACCTGATCTCAGGAGTCTCACGTACAGAGGAAGCTGCACCCTAAATTCCCAACACTGATTCTAATTTGGTGCAGCTCAAACGTGTGGAACTCAATTCACAAAAGACGAGTAGTTCTGTATTGTGTGAGCTGACTCCTACAGTGTGGGCTGCACGGAGACAAACAAAAGGAGGGATGAATATGAAGAAATATGAAGGTGACTTTCACTGCTTCAAAACACAAACAGCTTTCATTGTTCACCTTCGTTTGTGATTAGAAGCCCCCCCGGCTCCCCTGCCGCCTGCCATGTAAATCAAGGCCATTAGATTTTTTAGCAACTCTATTGCTCTTCCGCACTCAAATCTCATTTAGCCATCGCTCACAGGCTTATCCTACTGTGTGGTAATTTCATTTTATCCCACCCAAGCTCGGCATAGAGATCAGTTTGACATCGCTGGAGAAGGAGGTTTTTACAAAGGGAGTGTGGGGGGTTAGAGAGATTTCTGTTCAAATGGAGAAGCGGCGAGATTGAAGATTAGTGGTGATGCACAGGGGATGGCGATATAATGAAAGTGTGTGTGGGGCGGTATGGAGTGCTTTAAATGGAGAGCACTGCAATTGGTACTCTGGGAAAGCTGCAGTGGCTCGGTTGGTGGTATACATAGCTGCTGCTCTTATATTCCCTTTCAATTCAATTATTTCCATTAGTCCCCTGCTTTTACCTCCCTCTTCAAAGACCTTTAACCGAACACTTGGCATGCGCCGAACCGAAATCCAGAAAGCAGCAGGCAATCAAAGTGATTTGAGTGGGTTCTGTGTTTTTTTCATTTTCCGAAATAACTGCATCATTGTACTGCCTTCCAATCAGCAGGGCTAGAAAACACAAGGGTGTGTAGAGGATTTCTTCTCCCCTGAAAACTCTGAAACACGCCCTCCCACCTCTTCCTGATGCAGGGCGTGTAGGCCAGTTTGTCACACAGTTGTCAGTCCCGTCACGCTGTAACACTGTGGTCTCTTTTCTGACCATGCAGAACCACCACCTGTCCGTCAAAGGGCTACAAGGCGTGAGAAGGGGTGAAGTATTGTGGAGAGAAAACAGTAAAAACAGTGACAGCAGAAGAGAAGGAGGGGAAACATCACACTATGTGAAGAACCCTGTCTCCTATAAAATATGTGTATACACTGACACTACGCCAGGTTTTAACCAAACGAATACACTTTGGTGAAACTAATTGATGACTGGGAAGATGGTATGTCAATTTTTTACCAGTCTACAGCAGGATGTTGGGGTAAATGTTAAGGAAAACAAAACCACATGCAGGATTTGACACCTGCGCTTGACATTATATTATTCAGATTGTAATAATGAAAAGACTAAAACATAGTTCATGTCCACCTCCTACATTAGCTGCAATTCAAATTTAGAGATATCAAGAATTTTCATCTCCAACTTGATAAAAATAAAGTAGAGGTGTCACTAAATGAGTCACAAAATGTTTCCAAAAGCCCCACGCTGACAGTTACACAGAACTAAAATCTGATATTAAAATCACTCTGTTGGACTCAGGTCCAAGCCCCCTCTTCAGCCAGTGAACACTTGTGGGGTGGACATTGAGGTGGTGCCTACCTATAAATATCTAGGCGTACACCTGGATAACAAGTTGGACTGGTCCCTTAACACAGACGTACTCTACAAAAAGGGGCAGAGCCGCCTCTTTTTCTTAAGGAGGCTCAGATCTCTAGACATCTGCAGTAAGATGCTGCAGATGTTTTATTAGTCTGATGTGGCAAGTGTACTGTTTTATGCTGCAGTCTGCTGGGGAGGCAGTATAAGACACAAGGATGCAAGATGAAAAAAAGCTGGCTCTGTGATTGGAGTCAGGTTGGACTCACTGGGGGACGTGGTGGAGAGATGCACACTGAAGAAGGTTGAGGCCATTCTAAACAACACGGATCATCCACTTCATAACATCGTGATGGACCAAAAAAACACAGGTGGTGGACGGCTCCTCTATCTTCACTGCAGGACGGAGAGATATAGAAGATCTTTTGTACCCACAGCCATCAGACTTTTTAATTCTTCAATAAATGGTAGATGAGATGCCAGACAAGTGAATGTCTAATGTATGACTAATGTATGTCATTAGTTTTATTAGTTTGGACACTACCTGGTCATGAATCAAAGTATTGGACTATTTAGAAATTTGACCTGTAATTACAGTTCATCCTGTGAACATGAATTCCTGTACCAGAATTTAGTGGCCATAATCCAATGGTTGGTCAAACTCAAGGTGGCGATCCAGTCAAAGTCTTGGGAGTACAAATTCATTAGATTTAACCTCTGAGAACCTTCACAGTCCAGTCCAGTCCTTTTTTGGCAATACATCCACTATATGTGGAGCGATCTCACTGGATAAGTAAAACTCGTAGACCTTGTAGTAGATGAAAAGCTGTTGAACCCTAAAGTTCATCTTATGTTTATTGTGGTAAATCTTTTAGGAAACCCATCCTATATTTGTCTCGATATTTACCTTACGCCCGAGATGGGGTTGAGGCATCACCAAAGTAAGCTAGCTTAGCCCTTTGGGGATCATGTATGGCTTTACAAAATGTTGGGTCAAAAGGCCCTATACTCAAAAAATATAAATATATGTAATATTAGATCAAAATGGAGACTGAGAGCTGAGGTTGGCAATAAAGGTAACTAATTATTTATGTCCTTAAAACCACTGTGTCCCAATCCAGGGGCTGCATAAGGCCGATTGGGTCACTGTAGTGCATCGAAGGCTGTCCCAATTCGAAGGCTCCTTCGGATGCTGCCGACAAATGTCGCCCTCCTTTTGCCGGGCCACGAAGGATCCATCGGGTGCATCCTATGCGGCCCAATGTATCCCGAGATTCATTGTGTGGCAATTCAAACAAGATGGCGGACTCTTTAGCAGCTGAGGAATACACTTTAAATGTAAACGTTTTAGGTTTCAACTCAGTTGAACAGCTAGTGATACACATGTAAAAAAACAAATAAAAATAATAGGTTAAGTTACGTGATGTTAGTTATGCTAGCTAGTTAGCCTGCTAGCTACCTGTTGCTAGGCGACAGGTGAGGGCGAGAACAGCTGGTGTTGTAAAACAGGAAATCCTCCATAGACCAGACCGTCTCGTTTCAGTTCAGCTTTAGTGGTCTACACAGGCTATGAACGGCGCATCCTCCATACACCGCCTCCTTCAAAGGCTGCAGCCCATGAATTGAGACACAGCACACATGTTGTAAAGGCTGGTTATAGCTTCAAAATCTCTTGCTAAAAGATCAGATCTCTTACAACCTTACAACCCCAGCAGGTGTCTGAAGTCCTCTGACAGGAGTTGCTTCTTATCCCTCGCTCCAGGCTCAAAAGCACTTGTGCATTTCAGTTTGTAGCTCCAACACTCTGGAACTCTTTACCAATAATTCTTAGATCTCTGGATACTGTTGTAACCTTCAAAAAGCACCCTAAAACCCATCTACTACGACTAGCTTTTTCTGTTGTGTATATTGTTGTTTCTGCTGCTTTTTACCCCTTTTTCTTGTTGTTTTTACCCCAAACTTGTTTTCACTTTGTATTTTGTTGCTTTTACCCTGTTCCTGTTTTAAATTTGGTTTTGTGTTTTTATCGTGTAAACCCTAGACCTTGTACTGACAAAGGAAAACCTGTCCAACAGCCCAAATCATTTCCACGAGGAGAAACGTGCTGCAGCTTAAGAAAAGAGGCCCGTCCAAAAACACACACAAAAGTTCAAAAGGAATACAACAGCAAAGTGCTGCAAATTAAAATAATGAACCACAAAACTTAAAACATAAGCAACGAAGCACAGAAATCTCTTTATATCCAGTCAACGCAATGGAAGTCTTTCAATTGCAATCCAATTGAATCTACTGAACATTTAGAGGTTCAGTTTAAAGGTTTTTTTATATGTTTTGAAAAGTTTTCAGAAATGGTTCCTACTTAACTTTTTCTTATGTTGAATAAAACATAATCCGAGCAGCATTATTTTTCTCCCTAAAGATATTTTCAAATGCAAATGAGTTGAATAATTATGTCTGTAATGAAAAAGTGTTGGTGAAGAATAGAGAACAGGGATAAAGAAGTAAAAACTAATATTGGGAAATAGGGGGAAGGTAGCTCGGGACATAAGCATACCCTCCACCAAAATTCACTCCTACAATCATTTCACTTTGAAATGCAAATATACTGTGGAGTGAAAAAGCATCTGTACTGTGCCAAGTTTGTGCCAACTGTTTAAAGTGTTGTAGACATTGTCGACTCTGTGCTGTTGAAAGTCTGGAAGTCAGATTTTATATTGTCGAAGCTCTGTTTTCTCCCCTGGCTAACAGAGGAGCAGCCGGTCCACAGGGCTTCAGCACTAACACGACAACACTGTGGCTTTGTCACTCGTGTTCCTGCTCCCTGGAGGACAGAACACTACTGAGATGTACAGTGCATGCTGAATATAAAGTTGGAGTAACTTGCTCGGTACAATACTCACTCTGGTTCTCCTCTGGGTCAACAATGAATTCTTTGTACAACTTCTATATGTGTTTACATGCTCCCTCCACTTCCTGCAGCAAAGAGCATGTTAACGATTGTCAGGTTAAATATGTGACTCTGTAACTGTAGAGGAGAAAGAGATCAGAAACAGGTGAAGAGATTGAAGCTTGTTTATGCAGAGCTCTGAGTCGTCCTTCATCTCCTCTGTAGACATCAGAAACACGGCGACAGGAAACGAGCAGGGCAGAGAGGGAGACGGGGAGATCCAGAGAGAGATGAGGAGCAGAATAGTACATGATGTCTGTGTAATGTTATTCCACACGCGAGTAGAGATTTTCTTTGTCAAACATGAACAGAGCCCTTTCAAAGAAGCCCCCAGTGAGGGCTCTTTAAAAGGAAGTCCTCGGGGAGACAGTGGTCTAAAGAAAGCGGGAGAAGCAACACATCTGCCAGAAAGGAGCGACTTTAGTCTAACAGTGATCCCAGAGTTCATTCTATAGCATGAAATCCTCCAAAGTCCCTCCTGTGTACACTATATATCATTATTTAATAAGCATATAGGATTATTACTTTTGTATTCCTTTTAGATCTTCCCATTATGTCATGTGATGCTCTCTGACTCTTGGATGTCTGTTACATTCTGTTTTATAAAGTGTGTATTTCAAAGAAATTGTCTTAACTCAGTTGGTTTTTGTTTAATTGCAGGTATAACGTGGATACCAGGAGCTCCAACCTCTCGAAACATGTAAGCAGCATTTAAGAGATCGTGTTAAATTGTTTCAAAATGACATGTGAACACTGAGGCCTGAAACTATAGCAAGAGGAACTAAAAAATTAAAAATGTAACTGAATAACTGAAAATTTTAACTAAGAACAAATAGTTTGGCTGTACAATTGTTGTATAAAAAGATACATTTTCATAGGTTTACCTGACCGTAACAGTTGGTTTAATTCGAACACCATCAGTTAATAAAATAGTGTAAACTTTATAAATTTTACTTTTTTACTACATTTTAAATTTCAACTTTAAACAGAACAGGGATTGATTTTCGTCCGTTGTAAAACCAAGGGGGCATCTATCCATCCATTACCTATACCGTGGGGTCACCTGTAGTCAGTCACAGGGCTGACACATAGACAGAGACAGACAGCCATTCATGCTAATTCATTGCCTAAGGGCAATTTAGAGTCACCAATGAACCTAACGAGCAGGTCTTCGAACTGTGGGAGAAAGCCGGAGTACCCAGAGGGAAGCCATACGCAGGGAGAACATAGATACTGCACCCCAAATAGTGCTAACTCAGTCCAACAAGTGTGGCTCACCTGGCACATAAAGCAACGTCTCATGCTTTGGGCTTTACTTCCTCTGTATGCGGTCCACTGAATGTGCACATTAGAGTAGACTTGACTTACTTTTCTCTGCTCAATAAAAGTTGAAAAAACTCCACACAAGAATTGATGTCAAAGATTCTTAATATAAAGATTCAGACTTTACCTTTTTTAAGTTCAAGATGTCCTGTCATCGGTTTTTCAGATGTCTCTTTTATAGCGGTGGCTGACGGGGAAAATGCTTCATCAAAAGTCATCAAGGGGAATTTTAAGCATCACTAGCGTGAGTGGGCATAAAATGAAAAAAGGCTGAGCTGGCGTGCCAAATCAAGGTCTTAAGTAAACGTCCACAGGCCTGCCTGTCTAGCTAGCTTATCTGAATTCATGGGTCGATAAACAAAATGAGCACAGGCCTTTTTGGCTAGCTGTCAACTACAGCTAACATTGTCATTTAGACACTAGCGAAGTAAATGCTAGTTAACCATATTCTGAGTAGGCTGCTGCTGAAGTGACACAGCATAAATCTTTAAAAACATTTTAGCTAGCAAGCTAACAGTGTTTCATTGACACCCATGACATGATCAAATGTTAGCAGCTTGGACAAATAGGCTACATAACCTAAATTAAAGCTGTTTGCTGAAAGCCTAAAAACAAAAAGCTTTTCATTATTATTATAATTATCTAATTGATTGGAGGTAAACAAAATAATTTGCCTAAAGCATTTTTTAACCAACAGACTGATGTAAGGGGAAAATTCTGAAGCTCTATTTTAGTAAACTTCTTACTTGCTAATTATTTATTAATGTATTCAGTTACATTTTTGACTCATCTGAACTTTTATTCTGCACGCTGTCACTTTTCAGGGCTCCTTAAACTGAGCTCTGTCTTATGCTTAATTGAGTTGACCTGAAGTTAATTGAATTGAATTTCAAATTAGGGCTTTGTCAGACTTCAAATGAAGAAAGTTTAAAGTAGATCAAAGGATAACAAGTGTAAATATAGACACAACATGCATTGATTGCTTAAAGGGATACCTCACAATTAAAGCATTTGACGTCACCTCCAAACAACTCTTTTTTCTTATTTATGTTGAATATAGCGTTATTACATTATAATCATCTGTGACATCAGCTTGAGCTGTTTTCATTGTGTCTTTCAGCTTTGCCTCTAACTTTTGTCTGCCTTTCTTACTGCCTACCCACCTGGATGAGCAGAAGGTAAGCTGACAACACGTTGTAATGTGTTAAACATCCAACCCGCTGACCTTTCATGGTGTTTCTGTGACTGCTATACTTGTTTTTATAGCTAAGAAGGAAGTCACACTGTTCCACACATAGTGGATCATGTGGGCTGGATTGTGAGTGGATCAACTCTGAGACTGAGTCTTTTTCAGAGACACCTGTTCATTTTAGTGACAGCATTTATCCAAACCTTTTCTGTGGTGTAAAGTTGGAGCGCATACTGCTTAATGAGGCATCACGCTGACTCTAGCCCTTTTTTTTTTTGCAAGGCCTCATAATGTGGACGGATTTTGAAGCCATTTAGACACATTTGCATGGTAGGGCCATGGCTCAACCTCCAGTTAGCAGACCAACAAAGTCTTATCTACATTTCCATATTATTGTTATATTTATATCTATATTGTGTTAATTTGAGAAATAGCATTATAAATTCAAAATGAAGGAGGGAAAAGCAGATGCATCCGTTCCCTTATGAATAACTGTTGAATCCTTCTTGTTCCAGAAAACTGACTTACAATACATCTGTCCACTCTAGTGGATGCACCAAAGGGTATATTCCACCAATTGGGTCGGTATTTAATTGAGGTATCCTTAACAAGGAGTTTGCTTCAAAGGCTCTACATCTAGTTTTCATATCAAAACTCAAAGTTAAAGGTGTCATTATGTCAATGAATGAGTGAGTATGTGCATGTTTTCCACACAGTTTTACATCAAGAGGATTCAAGTGGAGCTCTCATCATTAAGTCATCTTTATTCTGCAATGTTTTAATGGCACCAGACTGTAAAATTAGCCACTCCAACTGTTCATCACTATGTGGCCTATGTATAAGGTTTAATAGAGGGGTATTATGCTCATTTCAAGCTTCATATTTCACTCTGTGATACCTGTGGAGTAGCTTAGTATAATTTACAGTTTCAAAAAACTCATGTTTCTCACACTGGTGCTCTGTGCAGGCCCTCATACAGCCTCTGCCTGAAACGACTCAGTCAGCTCTGTCTCTTTAAGGAAGCCCCTACAAGCCCACTTTCTTCTGATTGGCCAGCTCTCTGAAGCCTGCTGAGGCTGCACTTATTGACGTCTCAAAGTGCAGAGTGTAGAAAAAACTGTGTGAAAGTTGCCGTTCACAGCAGCCTGCAGACTTACCTGAGAAGTCTGGGGATTACTCCAACATAATTTTACCTACAGATGTGAAACTTCACCCACCTTAAGTCTGGACATCCAACATTGTAACATTATATATATATATATGTCTTAAAATGTGAAACAGAATAATACCTCCTCTTTAATATTGGATGAAAATACATGTAAATTTACATTTCTTTCACTGATTTTCTGGAAATGTTAAATGTTGCGCTACATTTGGATGAACTTGCCTTAAATTGTAAGCATGTGAGTGAGTGAGAGAAAAAGTAGCCAGGATGTCAATCACAATGAATAACCTAAGAAATGCAACAAATGAACAAAATACCAAAGAATAAAAAATGAGATGGCTTTCAAGTAAATGTGAACCATGAGAGTCTCATTAAAGCAAACATTGTTTAAGTTTTAAGATTGTGTCCTAATGATAAGGATAAGCACTCAGTTAAAAACCCCTCCCCTTGTTCCTTTATCCCAATACTTATAATTAAACTCACCTACCATCGCAACCCAAGCAGCATTGCCAACTTCAACAGACCTGGGCTCCAGGTATTGACAACGCCGATACTACCTACCCTACAACATGGCTTCGACTGGCCCCCACATTTGAATCAAACACACACGAGAAAAATATAGAGAGAAGGATTGAAGAGAAGAGTTTGCAGAGAGAGGTGTGTTAGAAAGGGAAGTCAACGCCAGGGTGAGGTGCCCTGTGTGGGGCGAGCATTCACCCCCGCCGGGCTAGGCTGTAAGGTCCTAAAATGTCTGTGGACTTTATTGTGTAGTATTAACTGTGTGCTGTCTCTTCTCCTCTGTGAAGGACTTCCTGGGTCAGATGTTCTGTACACTGGGGGAGATCATCGGCACGACCGGCAGCAGGCTGGAGAGGACGCTCTCGTAAGTACAGCACACAACATATCAGAGACGCAGAAACAGCTGGTTATTTTGTGCTATTGTTGAGTCTCTTATCAACCACATAATCTCTATTGAAATGTGTGACATTTTGTACGTGATTTATTTCCTTTGAGAGAGCTTTGACTGGTTAAATGAATGAACATAAACACATACACACAGATAACAAGAATACACACTGGTGCTGTTATTGTCATCAGGCTTTACGGCATGTATTTGGTTGAGAAATAATGCAATGTCCCATTTTAATAATTATAATATGATACTAGATTAAAAAATATATATTTAGCAAAAAGGGGACTTGCATATAGTCAGAGGGGCACCCCCAGATCTATCTCTGTGCATGTGCCTAGAGCAGGTTGAGCATCTTGTATTAGTAGACGAGGATTTAATCTGCATGTGTAAGTGCTGTCGGCCATGTTGATGAGGGAGATGGAGCTTTTCCTTTCAATGCTGGGATCTCTCTTCAGTATAATTTCATACCTTCGATAAGCCTGTTGGATCAACTCGTCCATGGCTGCCTGTCAGTCTGTCTGTGATTGGAATGAAATGCTGATTTGTGAGTCGATGAGGAAGTCATTATGGACATTTATGGCCCTGCTTGCAGGTTATATGGTATTAATTGCTCCTGCACCTTGACCTCATCACCTCCTCTCACCATCAGGAGGTGAGAGGCTCTGCAGTGAAGGCTGACTGGGAAAGCACACAGGCATCCACCAGCTCTTTCAAATATCATTACGGTGTCCTTGAGCAAGGCTTTTACCCTTCAACTGGAGCTCCTCATTGGCCAGGACTGGAAAGCTGTGGTTGTACTGGAAAGCTCCCAGGTGTAGATGTAGCCTACATACTAGAGTGCATGCAGGAAAGATGCTAATGGAGATATTAAATGTTAAAAAACTCTGCCGCTGAAGGTATTGTGCTTTTTACAAGGGCTACCAGAAGAATACAAGAAAATGTGATTCGGTTCTGATGACATAGTGTGTCACCTGTCTGTTTGATCGATGCGTCATCATCACCTCGGCTGCTGACAGCGGGTTTCACAAAGTGGCAGCTTCTGTCCCCCCCCATGGAGAGAGCAGAGGGGTGAGCGGTGAGTTTGCCCGAGGCTGACCGTGTGAAACCAGATGAGGCTACTATTTCGTCAAGCCCCTTGTTTATGTTGTTTATGTGTGCTGAGAGCCGGAGGGGCTTTAACATGTTCTATCTATAATTAGGCTGTCATCATGAGGGGCTGAGCAGCCACATGTGTGCGGGTGTGTGTGTGTTTGAAGCATGAAGATGTTTGAGGTATAGTCTCACAGAGGACAGGTAGAAACAACAGGGGTTCTCCTTTGACAGATTTTGTTTTTTTGAAGATAAGGACCAAGTAACGGAAAATTCAGGTTCTTCATGTCTGCCATAAATTCCTGGTTCCAACTGATAGATGGCGGATCGACCGCCATCTCCTCCAGCCTACATGCTGTAGTATCCTTGGGCAAGATGCCCCAAATTGCTCCCGGAGGCATAAGCCATGGTGTGTGAATGGTGAGTCATACAGTTGCCGTGTATGCCACTAAATTGGTGTATAAATGTGTAAATGATGACATTTAGTGTAAAGTGCCTTGAGTGGTCAGAATACTACAATGGCGCTATATATAAGTCAGTCCACAATTGACACCCTAAAGAGCTTCATCCTGGGAGGACCACAGTCAGTTGCTAAGAGAAAATAATAGTAAGACCACTCATTCACCTGTTTCCCTGATAGCTAGGCTTTGACTAGTACCTGAAGAAATTATTATGATGCAACGAAAGCGTTCACTATTACAGTAAAAAGAACGGATCTTGACTTGGCAACAAACGTTTCTAGGCCGCACAGCTCTTACACCCCTTTTCCACCAAAATTAGCGAGTTGACGCAAGTTTTTTAGACGTGGGAAGACCTGCTAAAAATACAGATTGTCTCTTTTCCCATTGCCAGTGGAGTATAGTCCTTTCAGCCTCTTTTCTGCTGCGTCACCGTCACAAACGTGCCAGAAACGGGCGAAAAACGAACTTCCCCTCGGATCAGAAGATGCTCTCTTACCTCGCTGTCTTGCCAGTGTTGCTGCATCTTGCACAGAACAAAGAACAAATTTGCCGTTGTATGTTCTTCTGCATTTACGCAACAGCGGCCGGAACTTCAATGCATTGTGTTCCCATCATTGCAGATAGGAGCCGGGTCTACTGCAGAGTCATTTGACCCGGGTCTGCATGCAGATTGTAACCTTTCCCACTAAGCAAAAAAGCCGGGGGGTTAGAGGGTTTTTTTGAACAGTGGGAAAGGGGCTCTACAGTGCTTTGGCTAAGCTATAAGCTAGAAAGCTAACAATAAGCAAGATTCAAAGTTAATAACCTTGCCTCAGTTGAACTGAAGTAAATATAACATTACAGTATGTTTAACAGTAAGACTAGCTAACAAGCCATGTCACTGTCCCCAAATCAACATCAAGATTTTCATGATCAATTGATGCCAGGGTGAGCTATGAGATGATCGCTGATGTGATCCACAGTTTCAGTAAGTGCAGACCACATAAAAAGATGGACAACATGACAGCTCCCTAAAAGTGAAGCCAAAACATTTTGAGCGCCCCCTGATGACTGGCTGCAGTATAGGTCATAAAGCCCGCCTCCTCCATGTTAAAAGATGGGACATGAGTCAGACAAAATGACTTGACTTAAATAAAATCAAAATACATGCCAAATAAATTTAGATTATTACTAGTAATTGAACTTTCCATATCTGTGATTGTTGCTTCAGACCAACACAAAGAAGCTGTTTTGCTGGATTGCGGGATCCTTGCTGTTTTTTCCGGTAAGTGTGTTTTGTTTAGCGGAAGTGGCTACGGTGGCTCTGCCTGCATATCTGTACTGCGCAGTCTCTGGCTCCAAAGGACGTCACCATCGCAAGATGACAGTGCCTGTCGCGGGGCTATTTTGGCATCAATTTACAATGAGAGCAGATGGGGACACGCCATCCATCTATATAAAGTCATTGGTTCAAACGGGCAGTGTACTTATTGCAGCTTGTGTGTTATAGGTGCCATCCTGTGGTGTTCAGAGGTACTGAGGGACTGCACTCACTGTTCTAAATAGCAGTTTTTCTACCTTCAGCTGCCCCCAGGTCATCAAAGTTTTCATTTTCTCCAGATGGGTTAAAATAAATGTTGAAGTCACAGTTGTTCGATTTAGATGTTAGCTTGTTAATCATTTGCACTCATTGTAGATGCAGCCAGTGCAGTGATTTATAATAGTTTACAAATTGTTTCCCCAAAAATGCATCGTAGGCGTCCATTGCCAAAAAATAATTGACACCCTGCAGCCAATCACAAACAAGCTTTCACTCAGACCATGGTATAAAGTGGAAATAAATCTCCTGTCATACTGGATGTGTTCTGGTGTCTATAAAAATGATGAATTGGTAAAAACCTGCAGCTAAAATTGAAACATAAACAATCTGAACAGTGAAAGGAAACACCTCTTTGGGGCCATAAAGCACACACTTAATAATCAGCCACCTATGAATCATGTTCTCATTCTGAGACCCTCCTGTGTGTCAAAGGTGCTACTCCAGCGCTGTCATTTATCTTTGTTAAGGCCCGCGGGAGCGTTTCCTAATTCAGACAGCTTGTCAATGAGAGGGAGAGGCTCCGATGCCCTTGGATGCCAGTACAGGATTCTAGCAACTTTGGTGTGTCTATATGTGTGTGTGTGTGTGTGTGTGTGTGTGTGTGTGTGTGTGTGTGCGTGTGTTGGGGGGAGGATTGTTGGCTGGGTCCCATCAGGTGCAGCTCAATGAGGGACATGGGTTGTGTTACTAAGAGGGAAGGTGTGTTTAGGAGAATAGACTGGTTATTGATTACAGGAGACTGCAGCCTGGAGAGAAGTAACACACTCTTGGTAAACAGCCTGATAGATAAAAGCAGCCACAGAGCTCACATTAAACCTGGAAAACATTCTATGCACACGGATATAGAGGTTCGATTTGTTCAATAATAATAAAACAAACCTGTGAATCCGACATTCAGATTAAGAGGTGTACGGTTAGTTGGTCAAACCCCATGCATGTTGACTTATGTCTGCTGGACAGGAGCTATATATCTGTGGGACCCATAGGAGCTATGTGTATGATTAACATGTTTTGCACGAAGTGGCTTCGGTGAAGTAATGGTGAACCAGATGTGGAGCTCAGAGATTCTACAGCATATAAACTGTGCTTGTACTGCATTGTGTTGAAGATTGATCTTGCATCTTGAATCATGATCAGCCTCCTTCAGCTGAATTAAATCCCAGCCCAATCTCGGATCCCATCGGCTATAGTCTGAGACGATATAGCCTCTGGGGACACCGCTGAACGTGCTGGACGGTAAGCGATAAACCACTTCCCGTCAAGACCTCCTTTTCCGCGTGCTGCATTGTTACAGACTGCTTTACTTGTTATTAACGGTAAAGCATGATCATGATGCTGATCTGTAAGAAGTAAAAATTCAAGCTTTGTCAGGTCTGTCCTCAAGAGGAGAAGAACATGTTTAAAATGCTCGTTTGTTGAATGCAGGTTGGATTGATCTGACGCATTCGAGGAAGTCAGGAAATCTGAACGGCAAACGGCTTTTGTGACACAGCGTCAAGGGAATTCATCTCAAGTGAAATTTTAGATTTAGAACAGATTGTTAGCTGAACTTGCTGCAGATGTCTCTTTATAGAGATTAATAAGAAGCTAAACCGTCGTCAAATCACGCTGATGGGAGCCGGGATGGCATTATGGCGCATAACTTTCCGCCTGCTTTTGCTCTCCTCACGAACTGTTTTTCTTGCATTCGCCACAGCCAGCTGATACGTGATTGATCAATATTACTCGGACTTCAAGCGTAGTTCAAACGGAAACACTTGCCTTCCCAGAAATCCACGTCCCTGCCTACAGATTCTACTATGTACAGATTCTACTATGTAGGTCTGTGTGGTAAATGGACTGACTTATATAGCACTTTTCTAGTCTTCCAAACACTCAAAGTGTTTTTATAATACATGTCAGTGATGGCAGTGATGGCAAAGGCCTCAGTGCCAATCTCCAAACAGGATCTATACACATTCGGAAGTGTATGCCTTCTGGAGCAGTTTGGGGTTCAGTGTCTTGCCCAAGGACACTTCGACATGTGACCGTAACAGCTCTACCGCTGAGCCACAGTCGTGCATCTAGTCTTCCATCTTTCGGTCAAGAAAACTTTCCTATCAAGAGCAACTGTGACCTTTTGGTTACTGTTGCATTCTTACCAGAAAAAAGATGAGGCAGACGTGTGTGTGTGTGTGTGTGTGTGTCACTTAACTCTTCAAAGGCAGTAGGCCTACTGTCTACTGAGTCTACAAAAAATGACATCAAAAACTTACAACACATGAGCATTTTAAAGCTAGGCCTGAGAATACTAAAGAAAAAAACAGGTTTACATATGTACGAACAAAAGTTGACATATTTTGTGGCTTTTTATATTATGTCACCAAGATTCCTAAAAGCTGTTTTTGTTGCAGGCAGAAGATATACAACCAAATGAAATACATTGAAATTCCTTCTGACAGTCTCAAAAAAGTGGAAATTATACATCAATGTACACATGGGTTGGTAATTCTGATTAAATGTCTGATATTAGAAATTGTATCTATGGTCTTGCTGACAAAAGACAAGAGACAATCTTACTGTAGGAAAATACTGTAGTCCCTTTTATTAGCCTAAAACTCTGTGTGCCGCACTGAACAACAACAACCTAAAGAGCTACTAGATCAATTTCTCAAGAAGATGAAGATCTTGTATCTTCTTTCTTGAGCACACGTGGAAATAGAATAAATTACTCTGTACTTTTACCATTGGATTCATGTCACGACCAAGAGTTGCATCTTAAAGTACCAGTCGATTAACAGATTTGTTACTCTTTTTGTGCCAAGTGTCATGGCAAACACCACCCTGGTAAAAGGAATACCAGCTCTCATCTAGGGCTTCCAGGACTCTGTTGTCCATGCATATGAATCCTTGGTATAACGCATTTTGCTCTTCACCCAGCTGGTTTTCTATCTGTGCTACAACACGTCCTCACATCAGCGCTCCCGTTGACAGTTCATGTGTAAAATAAACACGCAGAAAATGGAATTGATGCAAATCGTCTCATCTGACTGTGAATTTGACAACTTGGATGGATTAAAGATTTGACTGATTTCATTGATGACTTCTTTGTGACTGACTGTAGATTGCCTCAGCATAGATTTGTATTTACAGAGACTCTCAATCAAGGACTGACACGTCACAATCTTCTCAATGCCAGAATGTTTCCTGCACGCAGAGTAAAAATAAAACATACGGCGGTGAAAAACGCACTTTATATCACAAAGACGTGAAGAATGATAACCTTCAGCGATGTGATAGGCGAGTTTGAAGTTCAAAGCAAAGACGCACACACCTGAAAATACGCACAGAGAAACGGAAATAATAAAACTATATTGATGCTCTTTTAATGGCAGATGGGTTTCCAAGGCAACTGGGAGCATGAAGTGTACTTTATGCTCTTAAAAAAATCCAGTATGGTGAGCCGTTTTCCTCCATGCTGCTCTGTTCTCCTGCTCGAGATGACATCAGAGCCACGGCCAGGATCTATTTTCAGACGTTGGGTGGGGAGAGGAAGAGAGCCCCGTGGCATTTAAAGCGTGGAGGACAGGATTACGAGGGAAACCCACCTCGAGTTCTAAGTCACGACACACACTCACTGTTTGCGCAGCTCGGGCGCTCGCAGGCTGAGATATGAATCTGTAATAGCAATCACCCACCTGCTGACCTAAAGTGAACCGCCTCCTGTGCTTTTATAATGTACTCCACAATCAAGTCCTACATCAACTAGTGCCAACATGTGACACATGGTCAAGACTAACTGGATAAAAGGCTATTAGGGTTAAATCAGGGAGGTATTTAGGGTTTCCATTCACACACAGACCAAATTATATCACAGCTTGGTCAGTTAACCTATGCTTCCACCGTACCAGCACCATTTTAGCGTGCAGGGCTCTGCGGTCACGTTAGCAATAAAATAAATAAAGTAGTGGAGTTAGTGATAATAACAACAACGTCTGGTTAGACTTATTCATAAGTAATGATGATGCAGCAGAACCAGTGATTTTTTATACAACCATTCTACTATCTTGCCAAATATCAATCTGGTGCCTACATTACCCATAGTGCAACTGGACCATCATTAGATTAGTTTGATATCAGTGTGGGTTATTATAATGGCTGCTAATGTATCCTCAAGCTGCTAGCTTCAAGCAGAGATGAGGAGCAGGTTTTAGGTCAGATAAGCTCGCTTCTCTCTGACTCCATCCCTCGACTTAGAAAACTTTGTTGTTTGCACACAGTACCCCACCATGTGGTTGCTTTCAGCGGGAAGCCAATAGAGGAAATAACCTCAAGGCTGGCCCACACTTAAAGATGTTTAACACTTGACGACAGATAATTATAGATTGAACAGTTTTGGGGCCCAGTCCGACTCTCAAAAACTGGAAATCTCACCAAATCTCTCGCAGTCAAACGAGACTTTAGAGTAAACAAACATGGCGGACGACGACCAATAATGGGTGATGATAGTTTTTGGACTTTTCTCTGAAAAATTGCAAAGAAAAAAGAAAAAACTATGGATAAAGTCGTGGCTGCGGTTTTTGTGCTTACTTCATTAGTCGGCTTGCTTCGTTTCGTTCCACGTGACAATCCGTGCATGCAACAGAGGAAATCGGATCGTAAATACTGAACATGACGGATATTTACGATTTGAAGTTGGTGCAGCCCCTATGTTCTTCCGAGCAGATCGGGGGAAGTGAAATCTTTCTTGACAGACCTCACACCACAGGAACATCTAGCAAGATAACCTTTGCAACCATCAAAAAATCAGGACTTAAATCGGTTTGATCATCTTGTAGTGTGTACCCTGCATCTGCCGTTTGATGAGATTTGTCTAAAAAGTAAGTGTGCTTAGATTGTATAAAAATGTGTAAATGATCGCTATCATTTTGAACAATGTTCAAATTATCAAAAAGAAAAGAAATGCAAGCCTTATATAATCGCTCACACTGTTATTGTAATTTGATTATACTGTTGCTATTTTTACTTTACCACCCGCCGACATCAAGAGATGTCTCAGAGAGAAATGCCCTGCCATGATTGAATGGTATCCATGGCAACCAGCAAAGTAGGTGTCTGTGAAAGTAGAAGTAGGGCGCTCATGACCATGTCCACTTTGCTTCATGTGGGGTCAGTGAAACACTCAGGATAGGTCTCTTATTGCAGTGTTTGACTGTAACCTCGGTAACTGTGACTTCGACAGGGTCAGTGCCCAATAATTATATATACAGTCTTGATTGCATTTTAAATATATATAGATGCTTGATATTTTCTCTGCATTAATTTCTAACTGCATCTGACATACAAACACAAGGAAGTCATTCCTTTTGCTCTTTAATTATTTCTCTCCTTCAGCTTTTTAATGACACCTCACACAGCCAGGCCCTCTCTGCTCTCCTACAATTTCTCCTCCGCTGCCTCACGCATTACAAATTCAAATTGGTTTGAATATGTTGAAGAGAGAGACGAGCTCAAGTCGGTCCGTGTGGTTTTGTATTTACTGTGCAGTGGGTCTGAAATTCTCTCTGCTCTTAGATGTGAAGGAGTGAACAGTGGGAGGTGGGTTGAAGCGGGGCCTGCAGTCCCTCAGAGCTGTAATTGATTTGCTCTTTGTCCACCTGAAGCTGTGGGGTCTGGCTCTGCAGATATCCATGGACACACAGCCCCTAAATTCCCCCCTCTGGTCTTCAAAAGCAGTTTTCTGACAAAGTTGTGCGATTAATCTCATCCAAAGCAAACACTTCACACAGTATATTCATCTGAGCTTTGACAAAAGAATCCTAAATGAGCGCTGCACGTATCAGCCGGCAAGCTTTATTAACTTTAGTGCTTAATGAGGGATTTGCCTCTCAGATGTAAATCCCTTTCTATTGGCAGTCCGTCTGATTAAATATTCAAAAGCCATATGTAGATGGATGCTTGATGTTTTTCCCACTGATACAGCAAACTGGCACGAGATCAGCTCTTTGATCAATCACGAACACTCTTGCCTGGTTACAGACCCTCGCATTGATTTGTCACTCCACTCCCTGGCACCGCTGTGTTTTGGCCCACCCAGTGTTTAATATCAGCTCAGTTCATCTGACAGGAACCTGACACCTCCCATCCCCGTGAAAGCGTCTGATTCCAATCTGAAAGTAACATCAAAGCTGCAGTTTTGCCTTTGATATGTTGGATGACTTTCGACAGAGCGGGAAGTTTGTGTTTTTATCCGACTGTCGCCTGCGCGTCCTTGTGCCTGTCTGAGTTTATTTTGAGGTGTTTGGAGAGGAGGTTGCCATGGAAAGGAGACTTCACTTCTGCACGGTGATGCTGTGGATGCTGTGAAGTCCTCAGTCAGAGCTGTAGATTGTAATGGAGCAACATCACAGGGACATGGAAGTGAGATGACCTTTCAGTGAAGCCTGTGTGGGCTGCTAGGAGCCGAGTGTGTGGGAAACAGTTTCAGGATGGTGATGAACCTTGACAGACCTCCTGAAAGTTCAGGTTTCTCTCCTCTCTGCCATTGTCTGTGTTTTTTTTGACGGCAATTATTTCCTTCTGCTCTCTTTGACAAAAGAAAAAGTTAAGGGATTAAAAAGTCCAGACATATCTTAGAGTCGAGCCTTTGATCAACCCACAAGGGGAGCCTGGGAGAGAAATGAGATGTGGGCCCCCTAATAAACCCTATAAGACATACATGTTGCCCCAAAATCCTTTCCTTACCCAGAAACCAACCAGTAATAGTTCATCCTCCTAGAGTGTAGCACTACCCGCCCTAGGTTTGCTGTGTGTCAGTTAGAGACTGCCCTCGCACGAAAAAAGGCAAAAGCAGACTACCACTACCAAGTGCCCCAAGACAACTGCCCTCAGCAGCTATAGGACTCCTGTGTGTTGGGAGCAAACAAGGAAATCATGTGACATTTTAAGAGCGACGAAGAATTCAGCCAGAGGAGGCCCCACTGGGAGAATTGGTTAATAAAGCCATGTTTTAACTATCAATGACTGGAGAATCCTGAGACTTGACTAAACCTGACTTAAAAACAAACAAACATGTCACAGTCAGCTGGTTGCACTTTCATGTGCTATGTTCTGCTCCAAGAAATGTGCATGAATTCACAGCAGAAAAGACACAACCACAGCGCAAACTGGAGTCAAGTTTGAAAAATGTTTAAATAAGTATAAGCAACATTGGGTTGCTCTCTCTCACTGCTGATTTTGCCCAATATTCCTCTTCCTGCCGCACTACAGGAATGTATGTACACGTTTGATGGAGCACTGGTTTAGCTCAGTCGGTAGAGCAGGCGCGACATATACAGAGGCTGTAGTCCTCGATGCAGCGGCTGCAGGTTTAACTCCGCCCTTGGCCCTCTGCTGCATGTCATCCCCACTATCTTCTCCCAATATTTCCCATCTCTCTTCAGCTGCCCAATCAATAATAATAAAGGCAAAATGACCCAAAAAATATCTTAAACCTTTATTTTATATGTATATATTATATATCTGTTTTTGACAGCACAGATTAATGATCCAGTCATCCAGTTGTTGACACAGATCTGTTTGGGACTCTGCACCATTTAAACACAATAGATACTGAAATAATGAAAATATTAAAAATACAATTTGGGCCTCCAGATAATCAAAAGTCACATTAAGGACCTAATTTCGAGTTTTAAAGTGTTAAATGATGCTTAAACTCACGGCTTATCAAATTGCCAAGTTGTTGTCACACAGACATCCGGGGGCCTTCAGGGGCCCTGAAGCTGTGGGCCAGCAGAGTACGTCATGCTTTGCCTGCTGCAGCCTTGCTGATGGTTCACACTAATTTGAAATGAAAAAATAGAGATTTTTTTAAACTCTTATTTTGCTTTGACACAAATAGAATCACATTTTTTAACACAAAGCAAAGCCACTTTATGCTTCCTGGGTGGATTGGATAGCTGAGTGTAAATGCATCCAAGACGGGTCAGTGATGGACTGAAATCTGATTGTAAGAAGCACAACTATGTCCATAAGTAGTCTGAAAGTAACGAAGCCTGCTGTAACAACATCTGACATGAAGACACAATTACACAACAACTACCCATGTTCTCCTCTCATTCAAGATACAAGAAAGCAGAACTTGTTATTGTAACATTTGCTTTATCTCTGATCAGTTCAGTTGTTGAATAATCTGTGTGGGAGAGACCGGTGTGATTGAGGCCTTTGAAGACGAGCAAAACTTTTGTCTTACTTGAAGTCAAGCCAACTCTGATCTGCAGGCAATCTAAGAGAGAGCCCAGGCGGTGGTAATAACTTTTATTGAAGAGACATAGACGTGACTATGTGCAAATGAAACTGTTTTGAATCTTATCTATATTTAATCTAGATGCAAAATACCTGAATGGAAAGTGTGAATGAGGTCTTTAGTGTCTGTGTCTGTCATCTTTGAGGTAAGGGTTATACTGAATCCAATAAGGTACAGTAATGATGTTCTCCTTCACAGAATTCTCTCCAAAAGCTATTTTTTGCATCATTTGCATGAAGTGTCTTGGTCTCAACCTTTGACCCCATCCTAGTCCTACTGAACCCTGCAGAGCCTTAAAGTTGTAATCTCGAAGCTTGCAGTTTTGTTCTCTTTGGCGGCACCTATGGCGATAAACTGTAATTGCGGGAGCACACTTCCCAGATATCCAGATAGTGTTGCATGTGTGACGTCCACGGTTGGCTCCGGTTGTAACTCTTGATTTTCCTTGCTGACGGTCGCTTTCCTTTTTAGACTGTTTGCCTTCATCTGAGCGGCGAATTTGTTTATTTTTCTTTGGATTTTCACTTATTGTTGAAGTTGTATCTGTAGTCATCCATCTTTTCTTTGTTTGTTCAGCCATAGTAGATGTTTCCCCATAGTACTGTTTCCCCGCAACACTTGCACTTGCAACCCTCTCTTGCAGACCAACAACTACTGGCTGATGGAAAACCCGTCACTAACTGTGCGCTGCTCGTGATTTTTTCCGTGAAATTCGCCACAGACATCCAGTCTGTAATACTGCAAATGCAAAGGCTTTCATCAGTGGGCCATAGGCTCAGTCACCATTGTCTTACTTCTTTCGGCGATAGATAGTGACTTAACAGACATTTATTTACATGAAAATCTCTGAGATTATTACTTTAAGAAACAACTCAGTAACATCTCACAGAAAATAAATCAGTGTAGACTCGTCTTTTCGTCTCACTGACTCCTGTAGGCCTGTAGGCATTCCTTAACGGCCCCTCAGAGATCCAGGCGCTTCTGTATATGTGCACTCACTCTGAGTACATATTTGCTCTGTTAGTTTCCATCATTGAGTCAAATGATGTGAAATACTTCCCCACGGCCATTTTCCTCCCTTCCTGTTCTTCCACTCTCTCTCTTTCCCCCGGTATAATAACTCTGAGCCCATCCATAGGTCACTGTGCCACCATGATTTCCAACCCCAGCCTCTCTATTTATATCATACATGCATAATTAAATCTCCTCCAGCGCCGAGGATAGAGTCACGTTCCCAAAATAAATTAAATCCTGCAAACATCAATTTACAGAAGGAACGAGCTGTCGAGGTGCTTTATTGAGATGTATGAGCTGGAGGGTCCGAGCTAAATCTGCAGAGGGAGAAGGTGACAGGAAACCCCCTCCACCACCCGCTCCACCCAATCCCCCCAAACTACCTACTAACAGACAAGCCTGGTGTTCTCAAGTGCTTGAAATAATTCTTTACAATGTGAAAAATAAATGATAAAATGGAATTGTCCTATTTTTTTTCCATTTCATTCTCATTGTTCTTTCCAGACTCTCACCGGCTGCATTAATAAATCCCTTTGCTTCTCTTCAGCCGCTTCATGTAGATTGTGCTTAAAAATTAAATTATGCAGCGCTGGACTGAAAGTGTTCACAAAGTTATCACACAGACTCGCTGTGACTCTCAGTTAAATCACTTCAGAGGACAATAATCGGACAGAAAATGTCGGGAATGTTCGGTTGCTGCAGCTCTCTCCCTCCTCAGCCTCTCAGATGTGCAGAGCAGCATCGTAGCAGCTCCCTGCCTCTTAAATTCTTGTAATTACGCTCCACGGCGTGAGCACCTCTTAGCCTCGATAAGATTAACATTCAGATGAAATATGTTGGCCCTCCTCATTTACATCTCCCTCCCCCTGAGTGTTTTCCACATCTCATCGCTGACCATTGGTTTTAACCCCCTTAATTAAACTGTAACCTCTGTGCAGTTTAGAGACCTTGGATGTATCAATTTGGATGAAACTTTAATTTCTTGCTCTCTGGTCTCCCCGGCTCCGTTACAAATGGCTGCACTTCTGATTACAGACTTTCTTAAGGTTCAGTAGATGTAGAAATGTTAGAAATAACTAATTGTGCTGTGCAGCATTTAGGACTCATTTTAATATTGAATGATATCTTTGCACATAAATAATAAAACACAGAAAGGAACAGAGAAAAGTGTGTACATACTGTGGAGGTAAGAGGAGGACAACCGTCAACTTTTTAAAGTCTTACAAGAAAAGACACCGCTGAGATGTAAAAGCAGAGCTGACAGACATTCAGGGATCCATTTTAAGCTGAACAAAGGGAGAACAACCTCGGATGATTATTCCGGAGGAGTAAATGCACTGATTTAATTATAAGACTTGGATATGGCTGTCATTTATTTGAATGAAAATTGCTCACCAACACCAACCACAAAGACTATTTCTGTTCTTAATCCCAACTCTTTAAATACAGCAGCTCAGTCAGCGGCCCTCTGCTTCAAGGAAAGAAGATACCTAGTTACTCCATTAGCAATCTCGGATCCCATCAGCTATAATTTGATGACGATATAGCCTCTGGGGTCAACTGTAAACATGCCGGGGCATGTAGCCAGTGGTTAGCGATAAACGACTTCCTTTTCCGCGTGCTGCATTGTTTACAGAAAAAGAAACCGTTTGTCTTGTGATTGACTTTAATTATTGGGTCTTACCTTTGCCGCAATTTCAACATCATGATGCAAATTAGTAAAAGCCAAAATGAAACTTTGTCAGGTCTGTCCTCAAGAGGAGAAGAAAACTACTTTTAGGTCGGATCGATCATTTCTGATGCATTCGAGGAAGTTGGGAAATCTGAACACGCATCATGTTCCGCCTGCTTTTGCTCTCCTCACGGACTGTTTTTCCTGCATATGTCGCAGCCTGCTGATACGTAATTTGTCAACATTACTCCGACTACAAGCGTAGTACAAACAGAAACAAGAACACTTGCTGTCCCAGAAATCGACGTCCCTGCCTGCAGATTCTACATTTCTAGATTACCCCTATAGCTTCAGTTTTCCACATGCTGGGCTCTGTGGTATAGTTAGCATTAATAAATCAACCTCTGTTTAGTCAAAATAAAGCTTGTTGAGATACGTTAGACATTTTAAAACTTTTTGACCAAAACTTGACTTCTTAGTTAATCGTACAACCTCACTGGACTTCAGTGATACATCTAAACAGTGAACTGAAAGACGAGAAGTGTCTAAGATCTTGATCTCGTTTGATGAGTTAGGAGGGGAACAAGGTTGAAATTGCACATGCTCAATTATGTTTCTGTAACCTTCGCTTCGGCCCACTGACTTTACATTGTTGTCGAGTTTAAGAGTTGTGTGTTATAATGGCAGTCTATGAGGAACTTTAGGGTACTTTCACACCCAAAGTTCATTGGTCTAGTTAGAATCAAAGACCAAATTGTTACAATGTTGCATTTTGTCTCGAGTTTGGTTTGTGTTCACGCAGCAGCTTTCACCAGCGGACCAAAAGTTTTGATCGCAAGGAAACAGTTTTCTGGTTGGTCAGAATTTCCACATGGGAAAACTCCCTGACGTAAACAAAGAGAGAGAACAAGGAGAAAGAGAATCGCAGGTTTTCTTTTACTTTTAACCAGGGCTTGACATTAACTTTTTTGCTCACCAGCCACTGTGTCTAGTGGTTTTCCAAAGTTACTAGCCACTCAACATTTTCACTAGCCACAATTTCTTTTCTTCACCTTGTCACAGCCATGCGTCCTACGGTCAGCGCAGTTTTGTTGGATCATTATCAGCCAATCTCGACCTGACCTTTTGTTCTTTTTCTTTTTTTTTGTCTCTTTTTCATTTTCTGTTTCATCAAGTTTTCTCTTATGTGTTCTCTCCTCTCCGGGCTTTGTTACACTTATGTGCAGCCAAATTATGATTCTTCACGGGGGCTTCATGTGTGGTCACTGGCGAGCAACCGCAAGGCAATACTGTGTGCAGGTACTGCTCATGTCCCGCTCTGTATGGAAATAAACACGGAGCCTCATTCACCTTAATAAGACTAAGAGAAAAACATCATATAATACAAAAAACTGTGATGCAGATTCACAGCACAGAGAGGGGGAGAGCTGCTGCGCAGCAGCACAGAGGGAGGGAGCGGGTGAGTACGGACTGAAGTGACGACGTGAAACTTTGTTTGATGACGAAGCCTGACGCCTGTGTTCATCAGTGAAATATATGAAGTACACAGCATATGGACTTATGACAGCATGTGGAGAGTTTATACTTTATAGTAGCCTACCTGTGCGCGGAAATACGACAGATCGCGATGTTATTGAGCCAGGTAGAAAGACAGATCTGTGTCATATCTCCTCCTCCCTGCACCGCATGATAACTGATATACGCGTGGATCACCTCCGGTTCATTTCAATCACTGCCTGACGTATTGGCTTTATTAAGATGATTGTTCACGGAAATACGGATCTCTCTCTCTCGTCGGTTCCGGATTGTCCTGTATTAAAAACTTTAAAGCAGTCTCCCTACTGAAGCAAAATAGAATGCCAGCCACCAGAGTGGCTAGTGAGAGTGAGTGAGTCATCCGCCACTGCCCAAATCTACCCGCATTTGGCGGGTTGGCAGGTGTTTAGCCCTGCTTTTAACCAACCTTGTTCCACGGTTTGATCAATCCCATTCTCCTTTAGTTTTTCAATGAACAGTTTGAATACCCATATTTCTATCAGAGCATTCCCCCCATTGCTCCCCCACGGTTATCCTTTACTCATTTTGTTGCCTGGCTGCGTGGCTGTCTCTGCAAGTGTCAAGATCCGTTAACAACCCAAAATGCCCAGTTTTTTGGTTTGCTTCCTATATTAGGTCCTACTTTAAGTCCGATTATGTTTGCGCCTGAATCAAACCAGACCGTGGTTCTTTGAGAAACAGAACAAGTCCCATCTTTTCTGGCGGATCATGGTCCGGTGGATTGGTCCGCACCAGACTTCGAATGCGTGTTGTCACCTGTCAGAACGAAACGGGCTTTCAGAGTAAAGTCCGAAAGTCCGGGCAAAAGCTGTCAGGGCTGAATGCACCCTTACGCCGGGAACACACCGGACGCCGAATTGCGCGAATAGCCGCGGAGCAGAGCCCGTTTCCTTTCGGCGCCCACGTTAACCGATTGTGTCGTTCACACCAGACGCGCTGCGGCGCGCACCTCCGCGGCCGGCTCGCGCCCTGCAGCGTTCGTTTCGGCGTCTGGTGTATTTTTTGCGCAAGCCGCGAGCGATCGCGTCAATCCTGGCAGGAAGTCACACATGAAACAACGAGAGAATCCGGTCAATTTTCAAAAATAAAACAATTTTCAAAAATAAAACAATTTTCAAAATAAAACACAGCGATTGACTAATGCAATGTTATATTTGTGTGCTTTTATATATTTGTCAGTATCTAAACAGAGCGCGAGAGAGACAAAGATACACACAGACACACAGACATAGACACACACACACACACACACACACACACACACACAGACATTGACACACACACACAGACACACACGCACACACACACACACACACACACACACACACACACAAGAAAGAGAGAGACACAAAGTGGACTGGCTATAGGGGGTGCGGGCAGGGTGTCAAAACACACACGCAAACAGAGAGAGAGAGGGAGCAAGAGAGAGAGAGCATGATGAAAAAACAGCTCCAAATGTGAGTAAACGACAGCTGAGGAGCAGAGGCGCTTGTCGACCAGCGCGGAGAAATGCGCGTCTGGTGTGAACGGAAGTGCTCCAATTTTCGTTGCGCGGCGCTTCGCAGCGCTTCGGCATCCGGTGTTTCCCTGGCGTTAGTGTCATGTTTAAATTAAAATCTTGGCTTCTCAATAAATTTGCAAGATATTCAAAACAAAGATGTATCTGAACCAGGGCCAAACAGTGACTTCCTTACCCTCATCAGAATGCCATGATTTTATTTGTCTATCAACAACGGACTAAATGAAATCTGAAGAAACTATGCAGAATAAACTGTGGGTGGCGGTGGCTCAGACGTAAAGTCGGTCGTCCTCCAATCAAAAGGTTGGAGGTTTAATCCTGAGATCCTTCAGTCTACATGTCAAAGTGTCCTTGGGCAAGACACTAAACCCCAAATTGCTCCCAAAGACATAACCATCTGGTTTGTGTGAATGATTAACTGATCATTTGATTCTGGCATGAAATGAGTGCATGAATGTGTGTGTAAATGATACATTTAGTGTAAAGCACCTTGAATAGTTGGAAGAGAAAGGCGCCATATATGTAAGTGCAGTCCATTTTACATTCATTTACCATTTTAAAACTCCACATAAGCCAATGAGAGTTACCATTCAAACACAGCAAAAAAGCATTGTCTGTCAAGTCGTTAAGTCAGCTTTTAGAATAATTCACTGCAGTGTGACTCAACACAGCCAGGGGAAACTGAGCGCCCCAGGTTTTCTCTGATAAACTGACCTGACAAGAAAACAGACATTTAGTTAGTTTTCTCACTTTATTCCACTGACTCGACCTGAGCTTCAGGCTGATGCTCGTCAGATATTATTTGTGAACTGAGGCTTCGAGCACTGCAGAGGCCTTCCTTCTTAGAGCACGTCATAGATAAACACTATTGGAATTAGAGAAACGATATTGGCCAACAGACAAAGTAACTATCACTGCCATTTGTAGACAGTTTCTGGTTATATACAGTGCAGAACATTTCTATCCACAAAATAACACCAACACAGGGTCAAAAACATGGTGACGAGTTGCATGACTCACATTTGAAAATAGCCTATACCCTCATATCAGCCATAACCAATACATCAAGTACATAACAGTATGTGTCAGTGGCAGTGGTGGACAAAGTACACAACTTCATTACTGGAGTCAAAGATACTCCTGGTTAAATATTACTCCAATACAAGTGAAAGTTGCTCAGTCAAATTATCACAGTTAAAGTACTGGAGTACTTGCTTTTTAAAATATTTAAGTATTCAAAGTACTTTTGAAAAAATCTCAAAATGTATTTTCATTTTCTGCTGTGTTATGTTTATTTGGAACACATTATTTACATTTTTAAACTCACATGCTGCAGATTTACAGATTTGCAGTTCCAAAATAATAGGCTGTGATGAAGTTTGTGCGGGGTAAACAGAGCGAACACTCAGAAGGATACCAATCGTTCTTCATTTCCAGAGATGTGGACTTGAGTCACTGTTTTGATGAATTGCGACTTCACTTGACAAAAAATAAATGACTTGAGACTCGACTTGGACTTGCAAGTTAATGACTTGAGACTTGACTTGAGGCATGATGACTCGGATGATTTGCAGTTGTTCATAAGTTTGAATGTTAGCGGTTAAATATAAAATAATAAAATTCAATGTTCAACTTCAAGTATGTACGCAGCGCAAACTGGGAATCATGATTGGATGACTCAAAAAGCTCCCCGGTATGTGATTGTCTAACACACACCTTGTCTTTTCTCTTTATAAAGACCGGATACTACAGGTAAGAGTGCTGTATCGTGGGTGCAAAAAAAGTGACTTGACTTGGGACTTGACTTGCCTTAACTAAAGACTCAGCTTGACTTGACTTGACTTGAAATAACCTGTGACTTGACTTGACTTGCCCAAGAAAAAATGACTGGAGACTTGCTTGAGACTTGGACCAAATGACTTGCGACTTACTTGGGACTTGAGCAAAGATGACTTTCAAAAACCTCAACCCTCACGGGCTGAAGATATCGCCATGGGTGCTCAGAATAGGCCCCGTAAATCTTTCACTGCACCCTCAGGCCAAACGGGCTGGATCCAGGCCTGATGTGTCGAGCCAGACAGTGGGAGAATGACAATCTGTTGAGACTCTGTAGTATACTGTGTCATGTTCACCATGGTTTTCTGTGTCACTGAAACTATTTTTACAACTTGTCTTCTGTTCAGGGCTCTTTCTCCTGGGCTTTCCCCCAGCAGACTTTTTGGCACATTAAATGTTCAGACTTGCATAAACATTAGTACGAGTTTCACAGTGGGGGGTTTGATCTTTGTAACAATAGATAATTAGCTTGAGAAGCTATAGCTTGCCATCCACCATCTCCCTGTCGCACACATGCTGTGAGGAGATGCCGGCAAGGAAAACAGATCCATTTCTTCCAGCAGGCCGACTCCGGCTGGTGTCAGTGATGGTGTCGAACTTAAGGAGTTTTTGTTTGGAGGCTTTTTGCCTGTTTTGGATATTAATGGTGGTATTACCCTATATTTGATCGGCATAGTTTAGGCTCACATCCGTATTGGGTGGCACTGAGGCTGAATGTTTCTTTATCATTTCTGTATTCTTGTATCTCGAAATTGGATGATCATTTTTTAATTTGTGGCATTGAAACCCTTGAATAGTTTATGCTGTTGTCATTAGAAAGCCCTGGGACCACACTTCATTAACCACAAAGCCATCAATCCATCCATTTTCATCTCCCCTTTTGCAGCAGACTACTCCGATGTCCTTCGCACTGTCATGTCCTTCAGGTTCCCCCAGGGGATCCATAGTAATTCCTAGGATGGATGGGATATATAGCAACCACTCAGTCCTGGGGCTTCCCCAGGGTCCTACCAGTTGCATGGTTCCAATATGAGATGTGTCTGCATGTTATCCCTATCAGATACCATCCATGCAAAACCAACAAGCTAATGGGTTGCAAAGAGAGTATAGTCATTTCTAAGAAATAACTTGCGAGGCTCTAATAGGTTGAGACTTTTATTTTCATACAATAACTCAACAACTATTGGAGGGACTGCCATGAATTATTTTGGTCTCCAGGAGATGAGTTGTGATAACTGTGCTCTCCTGACTTTTCATGTAAAATCATCATCATGTCAAATGTCACTTTGTCCAAAAATGTGGTTTATGATAAAATACCTGCAAAGCCAATGATATTCCCATCAGCTTCAGCCTTGTGATCTTTGGATGAATGGACTGTACTTTTATAGCACTTTTTGTCTTCCAACTGCTCAAAGCGCTTTTACACAACATGTTAAATTCAACCTCACATTCACACACAAGTGCCAATCTCCAGTCAGGAACTATGGACATTTATACACCAAGTTGGGCTTCAGTGCCTTGCCAAAAGACACTTTGACATGTGACTGTAGCTGTCAGGGGTCAAACTCCCAACCAGAGTCCCATATAAACTGAATTTATGTCTCGAGTGGAGCTGCTGTGACCTTTACATTTCCTGCCCTGGTCAGTGCTTTAAATCCCAACCTAAGGGTATAGGTGGCTGATATTCACCTCCATCCCAGCAGTAATTACAGCCAATTACCTGCTTGTTTCTGTGATCTGGCTGGTCTAACTGAGCAAAGTTCATGTTTTTACGGAGTGTATTTCTAAGTTTTCGCCGCAGTAAGAGCTGCTTTCCTTCTACTTCATAGTTTGTCAAATTTGGCTTTTGTAGTATCTACTTACTAGACATATAGTAGATGCTGGCATCTTGCTGCCTCCCATTCATTAAACCTTAAACCTTCACATCTTTATCCTCCTGTCAGTCATGCTGTATTCTGGCCTCAGGCCTGTTCTCCATGTGGTATGTATGCCAGACTCCCACAGTGCTGTTACGACTACACGTCCAAACAGCTTGTGTGGTTAAGTGGGTGCTATGACTCTGGGGCCCCCTGCCGTGGAGTGAGTGGTTGATTTCCTGAGCACCTACAGAAGCAGTGCGTATCTGACCATGACACATTCAGAGGGATGGAGCATCAGAGAAGAACAAAACAGCAGGAGCAAAGTTTGACTAACGAAGGAAGAAGATTTGTGAAGGGATCAAAGAAGTTTCAGAGAAGTGAATCAAAATGTCTTTTCAGAGAGAAAAGCGAGAGAGCTGGAAGGCCTTCGACTGTCTGCTTTGCCAAGTAAAGTAATATTTCTCTTCCCCCAGGCTCTCTCTCTCTCTCTTGTCTTTTTCTCTTTATACCGACATCAGAACAAAAGACACCTTACCAAGTGGAACCCTTGAATTTCAGCTGTATTTTTTTCTGATAACAGACGTGTTTCGTGTCTTCATCTCTTCCCTCTGTTTTTATCTGTGATGTGTTCCTCGACGAGGGGTCCTGTAAGGGGCAACACATTATTTCTCGTCGTGCCTATTTGTGACTAAGACCATATGCTGACAAGAACTAGCTTGTCATTACAGACAGGTGGCCAGTGTAATTCAGTGAAAACTTGAAAAGAAGCGGTTTGTTCTTTGATGTTGGTAGAATAATCACTGCAGTCCTTCTTTACAACGTGATGTTTGATACTTTTGCAGTTCACTCTGCAGGAGGATAAGCATGCAGCCTCTGAGCATCATACTCCATTTATGTAAACTCAAAGCTCGAATCTCAAAGATGTCTGTTAGGTCACTACCATTTGCAAAATAAGTGACCATGGCTCTGAATAAGACTAAGGCCTTTGCAGCCTCCATCACCCAGCAGTGGTTGGTCAGCCTGACAGAGTAGGCGGAAGCTGTGTGCTGTTTTCTCCGGTCCCTGCTGAGTTGTGAGTACAGGGTTACTAACAAACAAACAAAAATCGATGAGACAATGAAACTTCAAAAACAAAAGCAAATCCAAAAAGAGAGAAACAAATGTGTCATTCAGATGAAGACAAACAGTCAAAACCATCACAGAGGACGCTGTTTGGATCTATGACGCCTGGATCCCACAGGATCCATGTCCGGCGCGTTCCGTCTGCGCCGCGGTTCTGGTCCGTCAGACGGCGTGAGCCCTCACCCACAGGAAGCGTGTCTGATCTGCAGCGCAGCGGAGCGCTGGCCCAAGCAGCTGGATTGGCGTGATCACAAGATCGTGGGAGAACTACATTATTGCGCAAGATTTGTGAAATCTCGCGATAACATCAATGTTAAACAGAGCAACACACAAACGGTTCAGTTTGAACCTTCGAGGTTGAGTATCCTCTCATTTGGAGATCATTCCGGGATTTTTGTGCTTCTATCATGGCTGAGTATGGTACTTTTTTCTTTTCTTTCTTTTTTCAAAATTTCAGTGTGTTGTTGTTATAAAAACGGGAAAAAAACGTGAGTCTGTACCGGTCTGTACATGGTGTTTTATTTTGAAATGACCGTATGCTCTATGCTGTATTCGTGTGTGACTTCCTTGGAACGATCTGCTCTGTTCAGCCTGAAGCGTGCTTGAAGCGGCCTCCGTCAAAAATAGACCAGGTGCGTATCTTTAGGGGAGCAGAGTGGAGCAGAGGGGATAGACACTTGTGGGATGTGCCGGAGACGGACCGCGCCGCGTGCTGTGGAATCACGAGCATTGACTTGAATGGGCGCGATCGACTCCAGAGGTCGTGGCGCACACAGAATGTGCCGAAGCCGAACCCTCTGGAATTTGAGGGTAAGAGTGGGGTAAACAATCACACCTGCAATTATCTCTTACTGGTTTAGCTGCTGCCAGAGAGAACAAAAGTTGGGGGCTTTGAGATCAGTACATAAAAGTGGGCGTGTAATCCTGGAGCAAATTACACAGGAACAAAAATTTGCATTGCCATCATATTTTAAATTGATTTTAAAAATCACCTGGGTATCTAAGACTACATGTGTAAACGTGCACCACCAGTTTATCTGATTAGCATAAGGTGCCTCTAGATGAGGAGAGATGCTGGACTGTTTTGATAAAAAAGTTGCTTTTATAACAGTAAGCATGCATTCATCCCATAGACTGTATAAAAAGATGGACATGACAGCTCCCTATAAGTGAAGCCAAACCCTCTCTAGCGCCCCCTGCTGACTGGCTGCAGTATAGGTCATAATGCCTGCTTCCTCCATGTTAACAGATGGGACATGAGTCAAACTATAAAATCAAAATAAACGCCAAATACATTTTTCTCAAACATGGTTTCTGTCATTATAGTTAGTTCTTATCATGCTCCAAGTGTTAATTTTTCTGACAGGTTTATTTTTAATTAGTTATTTGATGCTGTCAAAAGGATGATTGACAGCTCTGTTGACAAATATGGCTCCTGCAGCCGATCTGTTCCTGATTAGCAGAGTAGAGGAGGAACGGCGAGAGGAGACGCAACAAAAACAATCACTACAGTCATTGAAGTTTCCATACCTGTGAATGTTAACCTCAGACCAACACATGAAGCTGTTCTGCTGTTAAATAAGGCAGCATGCGGGATCCTTGCTGTTTTTTTCAGTAACTTAAGTGTGTGTTTTGGTTAGCGAAACTGGCTCCACCTGTCGATCTCTACTGCACTGCTCTGGCTCCAAACGACATCCCCATCACAAGATGGCAGCGCCTATCACAAGGGCTGTTTTGGCATCAATTCCGTACAATGAGAGCAGATGGATACGCGTCGTCCATCTATATATACAGTCATTGATTTATCCTTAAAGAAGAAATATTGTCCAAATACCCTGATGTTGTCATATAAATAAACAGATCAGCAAATGAAAGTAGGGGGAAAAAAACTACCTGGGAGATTTTTTAGTAAAACATTTAAAATTCCTGAGATAAGATTATTTCTTTCTGTAAATAATATCACAGCCTATTACATAGCATTAACTACTGTCAGTGCCTTGAAAGCATCATCTGGATAGAAGCTGTTGTAAAACTTGAAAAGTCATGTAGTACCTGGAGGGAACAGCAAGACGAAGTTTGTGAAAAATTCACACTGTTGCATTTCTGCTCTTACATCTTGCCTTTTGCTGTCCGTCACTTCTTATTGCTGAATTTATTATGGCTGATTAGTGCCTAACAAAGGGCCCCAAATCTTCAGCATGTATCTGCCCATGTGCTTCTAAATTTCAACTTACTATATTTCATTTTAGGCTGCACGGTGGTGCAGTGGTTAGCACTGTCGCCTCACAGCTAAAAGGTTCCTAGTTTGATTCCTGGCTCGGACGTAGGGGGTCTTTCTGTGTGGAGTTTGCATGTTCTCCCCTCCAGGTACTCCGGCTTCCTCCCACAGTCCAGAGACATGCTTGTTAGGTTAATTGGTGACTCTAAATTGCCTGTAGGTGTGAATGTTAGCGCAAAAGGTTGTCTGTATGTGTCAGCCCTGTGATTGACTGGCGACCAGTCCAGGTTGTACCCCACCTCTCGCCCGATGACAGCTGGGATAGGCTACAGATCCCTGGCGACCCTGAACAACATAAGCGGTATAGATAATGGATGGATGGATATTTCATTTAAATCCAGTGTTTACTCACACACAGTTGTTGTTAGCCCATTATTCAGCGGAATATCCTTTCTTTTACTGGCTATCAAATAATAATCTGTTGTCTTCTCAGAGCACCACAGCATGTTTAGTCCTGATGCTAAGAGAGCAGCAGTTCAGAACATTTCCATTATGGCTTTGCCCACTGTCCCATCTCTTTAAGATGTTTTTTGATGCATGCATTTCCTTGTTTCTTCCCTTTGTCTTGACTTAACAGCAGGAGAAGGAAGAGAGTGGGAGATCCTTTAATCGTGACAGCAGGTGTGACTTTTACTCGTAATATAAATATATAAATGGTTCTGTATGTTTACAAAGACTATGAACTACATGATACAGCCTTTTAGCCATAAAGTACATTTTCCAGTCAGAGGCCAAACATTTATAAATGATGTTATGTATCAAAAACAAAACAATGCTTCAGGGTCACTACATTTTTAGACATTTTTTTGGCAGGTATTGAACTGCATGAAGGTACAGTCATCCATCCTGTGTGGTACAGAAACACCTGTCACACTGGAGGAAGTAAGCACTGAGTAACAACCAGCACAGTCACTGAGGAGGGAACAACAGCAGTGACAAAATGAAACTCTCGGCTTGGATGGAGAGCTTAATTAGCTGTGAGGCTGCTCATACATCGGAAACTCTAATGGTGCTATTAATAAACTTAACACAATACTCATTAAGGATTATCATCAGGAAGAAAAGAATATTAATTCCTCAATTCATTTTTAAACCGATGTTTTTGTTCATTTCAGACACACACGTCCTAGAACGTTCTTCTTACTGACAGATAGCTGCCATTTAAAATCATTTCAATAAATGCTTAAGTCAATTTGAAACACTGCAGTTTGATAGAGCGCTACATTATCTTATGTCCTCTCCCAACATATTATGATGATGTTGTCAAACCTTCTCTTTTTCATTGTTGATCATGATTTAATAAATATGATTCACAGCGATATTGACGTTTGAAATGTGTGCTCCAGAGAGGTTTTGGCTTCACTTTGGGGAACTGGCATTTCATGTCATGAGCGCCTACCTTGCAGTGGCACTTTAGAGTGGTTAAGGTAATCATCAGAGACCTGTTGGGAAAAACAAGAGTCAAATATCTGGAACAGAAGGTGAAGAGATATTTCGGGTTTAGGGCAGGTGATGTTGAGCAAGAAAAAATAATATGCAAAGAGTGCATGAAACCTGCGTCTGTGCTGCACAGCAGAACAACTAACTTGTTCAAGCAGCTGAAAAAACAGCACAAAGTGCAGCATGATGAGTGAAGGCCAAGAGGAATTATACATTACTCCCCGTCCTAGTCCTAGCAGGAATGTAACACATTCAGATTGATTTCTGAGTAAAAAGTTATTTGGTATAATTTAATTTATATTTTACCTCTAGAACATTCACCAAAGGTAAAGAATGTAATTTTAAGTCTTGGGGGGAATTCACTAAAGAATTGTGGCAAAACCTGTGTAAATGACACAAAAAGACTCCGCCTCATTCTCAAAGCACACGCAGATGGTTGAATGCACCCCAGAGTGCGCTGCAGAACAAACAGTGTCTCTGTGCTCTGGTGCAGTTTGTGCATATGTAAATGAGTCGTGATGCAAACATTCAGGGAAAATTTGTCCACTTTGTATGCAAATGAGCCTCGTGGTAAAAAAAACCTAATTCACAAACAGCAGAGCTAACATCACCACGCAGTTAGAGAGAAAATATTACCATCTGCAGAGAGCTGGTGGTAACTGCGGCGCAGTATTATAAGGGCTGTCACGCTCTGAGTGTCCAGTGATCATGACAACTATTCCACCTTTTTGTGAGATCAAAAAAATTGTTTGTAAGTATTAATTAATAATCCCTAATAAGTGGACGAGCTGCTGTTGCGCGCTGTCGACTCTGGACTTTACAACAAAGTGTTAAAAGAGCTGCCCCCTCCTCTCCTGCTCGTCATCCATCTGTGCATGGAGTTGAGATCTGTCAGTGTGCGCTCAACTGATGCCTGAGAGCGCAGCACCACGCAGCAGAGAGTGGAGGTGCAGACAGCTTCTCTCCACAATCAGACGCAAAATGAGCAAACTGCACAGATCTGCAAAACTTTATGCCCGTGTTTGCACTTGAATATCATCACTGAAATTGCTTTGTGACCTTGAGACGGAGCAGATAGAGGGGTCAATGATGCGCAATTTATGGAGCTATCAGCGGCTAATTCTTAGTGAATCCCCCCCTTAGTTTGATGCAAAATTTGCACATGAGCAGGAATGTAGCACAAAAAGGAACTGAAAGCGTTGCTCTGTTTATTTAAATGTGAAAGAACAACAAAAAAATGTGTCCCCAAAAATGTATAATAATCATACTTAATAGTTGTGATTTGTTCAATAAAAGACAAGTTTCCCCTCCCACACTGGTGGTAAATTGGAGAGGCTAGAAAGTGATCTGAAAACAGTAAATTCCAAAGATCCAGCTCAGATTATGCTGCTGTGTTTTTATACCTTTTCGTATAAAGTACATGCAGTCTGTTGAATGAGATCCAGTGTTGCTCTATAGCCCGCGGGGTTATCATTGGAAGACCCTGTTCTGCATGTTCCTCGTCACTCTTTCCATTCCAACCCCCCCTCACTCACTTCACAGGAGCAGCAAAAGGAGGTCGGAGTGTCTCCGGAGAGTTACTTCTGTTCCCTCACATCCAGCCCTCAGCTCCAGGCCAACACCTCTCATAACCCTGCATGTTCACTGTACTCTCCATCGATTATTAAGTTGTAGATTGTTCTAAAAAACTACGAGAGCAGAGCTGTGATGTCATAACAATGACAAAGCCCACTTCCTGTCTCCATTGTAACATTGCTGAGGTAAATATGCAATAAGCTGAGCAAGACTTGAAACTCTCTGAAATAAGACCAGCTTCCAACATCAGGACATAAATTACACCTCCTCGCTCCTTTGTTTCACCTCAGTCTTGACACTCAGCAGCAAGTTGCCATTAGCTCTTTCCTGTAGTGTAGTGGGGGTAATAAGCACGTCAGGGGCTGCATCTCTCACTGATGAACGTGTTCCTCTGCATTTTACAGCCCCTCCTCAATGCTCAACCTCACTACTACTGCCTATTTATTATTAAAGATAACCTAATAGCTGCTTTCTGAGCTTTGGGTCTAACCCAGATAGGATGCTGTCTCAACCAATGAGCTGCTCACTTTGGATCTGATATGACACCATACATACTGTATAAGATGATAGTAATGTGGATGCTGCGCTGACACACATTGTACTTTGTGCAACTGATAAAGTCTGCACTCCATGCCAAACCCTAAAATGTTTTTATAGCAGATTGAGAAGCAAAGCACATCATTGTGCTGTAAAGTCAGTTGACTAGGGCTGTGTCGGTATCTTATGAAGAATCGAGGATGTCTTATTATCCCCAAAGGTCATTTTGTTTTACAGCCAGCAGCAGCCAAATAACCTACAGGCAAACAATATAAAATGATGACATAAAAACAATAAATAAAACCAATAAGAATCATATAAAGATATTTAACAGTCCAAGGGCAGCAGGGACAAATTGGTTTTTACATTTATTGGTCCGGAACCAATCTTTATAGCAGCCAGACAGAGGCATCTTGAACTTGGTAAGACATGGGGCGTTTTAGGATTAGCCAGGATTTACTGGACATTTAAACAGGTAACACATCAGCACACTGGACAGCTGCTGCTGTATGTCGACATTACCACTACAATTGTCACGTTTGAGGATTAAAACAAAAAGGTAGAGGACCAAGATGCAGAGAAGAAAAAGTTTAATCAAAAAAGGCAAAATCCAAAATGGTAGAATAAGTCTAAAACAAACAAAAAGACAAAAAGGCAAAATCTAAACAGCTTACTGAGAAGCAGGGAATCAATTGTCCAGCATAAAGTCCAACAAAAAGGTACAACCAAAAATCCAACCGAAATGGGAAACACACAGGGAGCCACGAGGAACTGGTTAACGTAACAGGTAACAGAACTTCAAGCTGACTTCAGACATATGACAAACGACGAACTGACACTAAGACGGGGGAGCACAGAGGCTAAATAAACCTAGGAGATGAGGCTAATCAGACACAGGTCAGCGATCAAGGTGCAGGTGAAAACAATAAGGGCAGGGCACATAATCAAACAAGCAGGAAACAAACATAGGGTGTAGGTGGATCAACACGAGGGACAAGGGCTGTGTTCGAAATGCTGTACTACATAATATATACTACATACTGCATACTGCGTTCGGCGGTAGTATGTAAATGGTAAATGGACTGTACTTATATAGCGCTTTTCTAGTCTTTGCGACCACTACATATCACATTCACCCATTCACACACTGATGGCCTGATTGACACTCACTGTCAATCAGATATCACATTCATACCCGTTGGCTATGCCACCGGGAGCAATTTGGGGTTCAGTGTCTTGCCCAAGGACACTTCGACATGTAGCCTGAGGGAGCTGGGGATCGAACCTCCGACCTTACGATTGAAAGACGACCGACTCTTCCACTAAGCCACAGCCGCCCCTATGTAGTATGGAGGAGCTTTCCAAATTCATTTTGCAGTATGCTATGCCGGGCGGAAGTAAACAATAACCGCTTTAGCTACAGCGCCCCCTTCTGCTGGAATGCTGCTGCTGTCCATCATTTCAACTGCCGCTGTGATGTTCCAGCGCTTTGCATTGTGGGATACAGTAGGCGAGGTAGACTGGTCCGATGCATACTGGAGATTTTCCTCCAGTGAGCACTTATGGTTGGACCTTGGTCCTTGTCAATCTAGCTTCAGCTGTTATGGCATTAGCTAGTTAATCTACTGATGCATCTGTTTGTGGGAGATGTAAGCAAGCTGATGCAGGAGGGTGCTTGTTTTTACCAGACCAATAGCTGCTTTAAAATAGCAGACACCTTTTCTGTTGGGTCATCTTCAGCTTTGCCAATATTGGAAGTTTTCAGATATGCCTGGACAAGCTTGACTTAAGAAGAGTAAGAAGGCATTTTTGTGTGTTTGTCCAGAAGAAGGGTTTTAGTGGTGTCTAGATTGGATGCAGTGCTAATCGCTTGCAAGAGTGTGTAACTGCCACTGTCCATCACTCCTCTGTACATTTTCCAATGCTATGCCTTTTAAGACAGCTAAAGCCCTATTCACACAGGACTTGTACCTGTGAAGCTCTTGTAGTTTGTTATAATTTCTAAGGTAGCCTATGTTACATCCCTTGCAAATCTGCCAGGACAGTACTTGTAGGGTAAAAGCTCCACAGCAAATGACCCTACCTTTATATATATATTTTTTTCCAAAGTCACAGATCAGGTTAAAATTTAAGCCCCATGTGAAATGACAACCATTGAGATATGGACTTCTTTTTTATTTTGTTACTTTAAAGAGCAAGTTTTAGGCTAATCCCGTTTAAACGTGCGAAACGATGCACATACATTAGAGATCAATTTCTGAATCACAATAGGTCCCCATTTAATACTACTCTCTTGCAAACAGGGCTTTAGAGTCTACAGCTACAACAGCAGCGCTGTGAAGCTGTATTCAAGCAGAATATAACTTTGAGCTAAATGCTAATATCAGCATGTTAGCATGCTCACCATGATAATGTGAACATGATGTAAGGAGGTAAAATGTTGGTCAGTGTTGCCATAGGTTGCCATAGTGGAGACTAATGGGAACTACATTTTTGACATGATGGTGGCCCGAGTAAAAAGTTGCTAAAGAAGGTTTTCTATGAGTAGCAAGGTTAGTGGTTTTATCCAGGGCCCAGTGCCATTGTGTGTGCGACAGTATATGAATGAGTAGATGAGAGCCGAACTGTAAAGGGCTTTGGATAAACGTAGACCTGATTGTTCAAAAGGTTTAATACAAATAGGGAATTATCCAGATCTGGATATCCACTTTTTTTCTATCCAGGATCAGGTAATCCATCTTACTTTTATCCCAGTTTCTCAAAGAAAACTGGAGAGGATCAACCTTATCAGATACAGAATTTTAAGGATTACTAAAGCTCTGAATGGGACGTCATACTACATTTGTTGTCCACAGGGGACACCACAATCCACACAAAACAAAGATACTGACAGATGCTTTTATATGAATATTTTGTGTTTGATATTGAGGCTATTTGACAGAGATGTGGACTTGAGACTTGGTGACTTGGACTCGAGTCACTGTTTTGATGACTTGCGACTTCACTTGAGAAAAAATGAATGACTTGAGACTTGACTTGACGCATGAGGACTCGGATGACTTGCGTGTGTTCATAAGTTTGAATGTTAGCTGTTAAATATAAAATGATCAAATTCAATGTTCTCAAGTTTATGTCTATCAAGTATGTACGCAGCGCAAACTGGGAATCATGATTGGACGATTAAGAAAGCTCCCTGATATGTGATTGTCATGATTGGATGACTGGCTGTCAGTCAAACTCCTCGCTATGTCAACATGCAACATCAAAGCCCCCAAAGAGAATCCTCATCAGTCGTACTTGTTACTCCTCAATACGGTCTCAGACCAGACCAGACCATCATCATGGCTGCGTCTTTGCCAAGATAATACAGATATAAGTCATTGTCATACTTTTTGAACTGGTTATATAAATTGGCCAATAATATCCTCATTAGATGAGCTACGAACCCTTCGATTCCACAGGGTCCGTCTCCGGCGCGTTCCGTGTGTAATCCAGCCTGAATCCTCCCCTTTGCTTCGATCAAAGTTCTCCCAATCCTAAAAGTTTTGAACAACTCAAACTGGAGGTTTTATCCGGATAAAAGCCAAAATTGGATTACCTGATCTTATCCTATTATGTAATCCTTCTTTTGAACATTTGATCCTATCCGATAGCTTTTATCCGATCAGATTTCCTTTGAACAACCGGGCCCCGAAGCTCGATAGATTCAGTATCAATTCCAATAGATTCGAAATATTTCAGTTGAGTCAATTTCGTGGGTGAGCGGAAAATTTGACCTGTTGAGATGCTAACCTGAGATGATCTATTTGAATTCATCCTCATCCATAAAAGTCTCATGAAATGTAATACCAATCCATCCAACATTTATCGAGATATTTCACTTTCACCAAATCGATGGACCGACAGACTGACCAACATTACCATCCCTAGGGCCCTCCTGCAAATGTGGAACAAATTATTTGAACCATAAACATCCAGACATGTTTGAAATAATCAATACTCTGCTGAAGTGTTTTATGGTGTGACAAAATATGAAAAGTATTTGAAGAATATTGTGGAGATATTGTGCGCTGTGATATTTTTGGCCACAACGATCATCTCATGAAAGTTTGATCTCTGCACTCCTCTTCACTTGTCTGCAGAGATCCAGTACAGAATGTCAGCGTCAGTGAGCCTCCAGTGGAAGGATTTTACTCAGAAGCTCCGTCTACATGCATGTTCATGGGATTTTAAAGTGCCTGACTCTGACCTGGTTTCTTTCAAACATCATTTTTTCAGCGTTTGATGTGTTGTCTTCTCAGTGTTTGTATGTAGGCCAAAGCAGCATGAAACTGGAAAGCTTCCAGAAAGACAACAGCATAAAAAACCCTGTCTTCTCTCGTTCACATCCTGCTGCTGTCTGCTCTAAACTCCTCAATAATCCACTTAAGTTCAGATGTAAAGAGAATTACCCACAATGCCCCCTCACTGCCAATTAAAAAGCTCTTCTCTCATCCAGCGTGAAATTCCTTGTCACATTTCACAGGAGGGTAAGTGCGAGGCATGAAACACAAACATGCATAATGAATCGTCCTCCTTTTTATGAGAAAGGCCAATGGACCTGTTTTATCTTTTATTATCGGCTCCGGAGGGACGCCGGAGAAGGGCGCACATCTTCCTGCTACTCTTAGATGGTGTTCTCTCTCTCTCGCTCTCTCTCTCTCTCTCTCTCTTACTCACATTTTCGTGGATGAAAAGATTTCACAAAAGAGTTTTCTACAACATGCCATACCCCCTGAATTACACTGGCATACTGACACGGTCTTGAATCATGTACTCATAAAAAACCCAACTACTTTCACCTTTCTCTCCAATCTAGCCCTACATGCAGCAACCTTTTTATGATTACATGTTTAATTTAGGAGCCGCAGCCTGCAAACAGCCTCAAAGTAAGGTCCCTGAGATGCAGGAAACTTGAAGTTCTTTATTTGAGGAGTGAGTGACTCGTAATCCTCATCCTTTCTGTATTTACACTAGGCTTAAACCCACCTGGCTTAAGCAATCAAAACCACACAATCTGCAGATGAGATCCTGAGATATGATCCTGGAGCCATCAAGCCGAACTTTCTTTTCTCCCTGACTGGAACTTGAGATTTCGTCCCTGACAATCAGAAACAGAATTAGTGAGGCAGAGGCTGTATTTAAAAAGTAGCCACAGTGACAAAGTGTCAAACATTTATTGCAGCTTTTAAAGCCTCAAATTCAGCATTGCAACTTTCGCCAAAAACAACCATATTTGGACAAGAAGGTGGAGTGGCAGAGTAGCATGGGGTTGGCAAACTCCAAGTCATCATGGTAATACTGTGTATGAGCATGGCTAATTAGGTGGCTGGGTAATTAGCTTGTTGCCCACAGTGTTTCCTACAGAATGAGATTCTCCTTGTGGCTGTTTGGTCTAGGAGTTGTTCGGACTTAAAAGGCTGAGAAAGTTTGCGGAACTCAACCCGTGCTTTGATAAAAGCGAGCAGCGGGTGAACAAAGTGAATCGGAGTGTTCTCTGCAGAAAAAAGCAACCAACCTGACACCCATGCATGGGCTGTCACAAATACATATATGTACATGTATGACTGTGAACCACTGAATAAGCTTACAAGCCAAGTATGGCAAGCACTGTCATGGATATCTGCAATTCAGTGCTAACATACAGTAAATAGAATAATATTCAGTCGGCAAAATGTAACACAAACTTTATTGACAGTTTTTCGCTAAATTGACCCACACAGCAAGGGCACCAGCAGTGACTCAAATTAGCGGAGGTGACGCATTGCAGCCAGCCAGCCACACCCACCTGTCACTCAAAGAGCCCACATCCTTAATTATGCAAGACATTTAAAGGAACAACCACGGCGGAGCACAATAACCATTGGGAACTACAGCAGCTTAACCCTCCTGCAGAGACACCACTCTCAGGTTAAAAAAAGATTGCTTGGAAATAAACACACGTTCTACTTCTTTTTTTGTTCACATCAGGTTTGAGTTAGTGCCGGTCTCTGAGAAAAAGGCTTTTACTTTTACTTTTACTTCATTTACTCCTTCATTCATTGAATGGATGGGAGGAAATCCTGTCTTCCCTTCTCACAGAGGCCAGGCTTGCAGAGGCATATACACACGCTCAGAGGAATAAATAGACTTTTTCCCAGTTTGGTAGCGGGTGGCCGCTTGTTATTTAATTACTATCAGGGAGAGCAATTGAACAAAAGAGGCAGGGAGGCTGTGATGTCTGTGTCAAGTGCAGCCTTTAATTGGAAAGAAGACAAGGGAAGTACTGCTATAACCTACTTTAATCTCTTTTCTCTCCTTTTCTTTTCTTTATTCTTACTTGTTTCCATTCCTTGGCTACTGACTACAAATACACCCAAACGATAGAGCAGATACTGTCAGTGCAACTTAGAAAATGATGCTATGAAAGTGGTACACTTAACTCGTGTCATGCAGTGAGCTAGCATCTCTTTCTTTGAAAGCCTTTTAATTGCTGTTGGTGCTGACGATTTCCATGTCTGCAGCAATGGTGGCTGTCATTGCTAATGCTAAATCCAAGGTAGTACTTCCTCTTTAATGTAAAACAAGCTAAATATTTAAGGTTTGTGGTGTGATAGAGACAGTTTTAGTTGTTGTGTGCTTGAGAATTTGTCCTCCTGTTGTTTAAATGATGTGTCCGTACAAAGCCCATGTAGCCATGTATTTCACATGATAATGGGCACTCAAAAAGAACATGCAGTGACAGTGTGTTCCTCATGCATACTTCAGAACACGCTGTTGTAGATTAAGGAAAGTAAGATTTGGTGAAGAGGGAATGAGTCAAATTGACGTACAACAGAACTATGTCAGCTGTTTTAACTGTGTGTGTGTGTGCGCGTGTGTATGTACAGTCTGAACACCTAAAAAGGCCTTTAGGAGGGAAAAACTACGGAAGCCCGAAGTGGACAATCATCCATGAATTATATTAACTCAATCAACCTGTGATAACGAGTAATTCCCGGTTATTTTCTCAAGATCGCTACTTATTCATCTCGTTATCTCAAGATACCGTCAGATGATCATAACTCGTATCCCCAGAGCTGCAAAAGCACAAAACAAACATAGAAACAGGCCTAACTTACCTCATTAGTGTGGGGAATGGCATGGCATGTCCTGGTCTGTAATATCACAGTGAGGAGCCTGTTGTTTTGTTTTCTAGATTGCCACAGAATGATCCCGTTATCACGAGAAAATGTGATATGACATAAAAAGACTCCGCCTCATTCTCAAAGCACACGCAGAGGGTTGAATACACCCCTAAGTGCGCTGCAGAGCAAACAGCTCTGTGCTCTGTTACATTTGTCCCCTTTCCATGGAAATGAGCATTGTGGCAAAAAGCACCTGATTCACAAACACCAGCGCTAACAGCACCGCGCAGTTAGAGAAAAAATATCTATGTCAGAAGAGAGGTGGTGGTAACTGCGGCGCAGTATTGTAAGGGCTGTCACACTCTGAGTCTGTAAAACTATTCTGTCAATAATATATTGTCATTATTATTATTAAAATCGGGAGACCACTCAGTCCGGGAATGTGTTAGGCTCAACCCCGGCACACGGGCACACTTTGTCAACATCTGTGGAGACGGTCTGATGCCGTTACACACAGGGATTATTATATGGAGGAGCTGCTGTTGCACGCTCGTTTGTAAAATTGAAGCTGGGTTACAGAGAGTGAAATTAGTAAACACCTGTCGAGTCTGGACTTTACAATAAAGTGTTAAAAGAGCTGCCCCCTCCTCTCCCTGCTCATCATCGATCTGTGCATGGAGTTGAGATCCGTCAGTGTGCTCTCAACTGATGCCTGAGAGCGCAGCAGAGAGTGGAGCTGCAGACAGCTTCTCTCCACAATCTGACACAAAACAAGAGCAAACTGCACGGATCTGCAAAACTTTATAGGTGGGTTTGCGTTCGAATATCATCAGTGCAGTTTGCTTTGTGAATCGGACCTTGAGACGGAGCAGATAGCAGGGACAAATGATACGCAATTTATGGAGCCATAAGCGGCCGCAACTCATTCCCAGTGAATTCCCCCCTTTGTTTGTATCTTCCAGGAATAGAACTTTAACTTGGAGAGTGGTGAAGTTGTCTTTAGTTACTGAGATCCTACTCTGCCTACGTGACTCTGAACAGTTGTGTCTCTCCTTCTTCGTTCTTCGTATCTTAAGGTGTTGTGCTAGCATTGGCTGTTTTTTACTATAGCTTTAGTGCTTGTAGCAGAGATGGCGTTTAGGTTGGAGGTTGGATATTACTACAGACTTGGCTTGCTTTTCTTTGTGCCAAACGCATTACCCTTGATTCTCCAAATGAAACTTAACGTGTGTCCACTCAGCAAGCTGTCATAACTGTTTCAATGGGTGTAGTTTTGTCACTGTCACAGATATCATGATTATAACTAAGGTTATAAACATGGCAGGACACAGGACACTCTCAGGGGAAACTATTTATCTGTTTCACTTTATAATCCCGAACTGTGTGTGTGTGTGTGTGTGTGTGTACCTGCGTGTGTGCGTGCGTGTGTGTGTGACCTTTTGGATGTGTAGTAGAACACAGAACATTATTCACATTAGATTGTGACTGTTGGTGTGTCTGGAGATTTAAATAATCAATCAGGTTACACCGCTGTGCCTGGGTGTAAATGCACACAGCGCCTCTCTTAATGGGGAAATGCACTTATATCTTGTGCAGCAGTGTGATCGCTACATCATTTAATATACTCAACATAGAATTTCCTGTCTATGTGGAGTCGCTTAATTTGTGCCTCATGAAAAATGAAGAGAGTGTGAGGAATGTAACAAAGTTATAGACAATGTAATTCATGCTGTGCTCATTAATGATGTATTATTTCGACCATCAGCAACTCATCTGCTATTAATCACAATTTAAATTTCATGACCCGCCCTGCTGGATCCGGAGATTAAAGGCGATGCTCGTGAATATAAATGTAATCCACACATCTCCAGTGGTTAGATAACCTTCAACACATGTCATAAGGTAACCATGCGTGTGTTAGCATGAGTGAGCGTCACAGGTGGGCTTTAGTGCTTAAACAAACAGCAGCACAGCTCTGATTTAGGTGAGATGAGGTTAAATCTGGACTTAAACTGTGACTAAGACTACAAGCACAAGCTTTTTATAAGCTTAAATGATCATGTGTAGCATTGTAAAGGAAGGCTGGGCTCAGAAACTGTTCTGTACCTAAAATTTGGATCTTGACATGTAACTCTGTGTTTTTACAGTGTGATACATTTTTCCCAACCTTTTTGTGGGATGTGTCATGCAACGCAGTGAGGACACCGATCTGTGTGTGTTTCTCGGGCTCTGCCCCTGACTTAATAGGGTTGAGATCGGTCCCGTATTTCTGTGAAAACTCTTTATAAAGCATAAAATACATCTAAACAAAGCCAGGGTTGAAGTGTCTTTAGAGGCGCGAGGCCCTGTGCGGTTGTGCACTTCACACAGCCCATGCGACAGTTCTGACTCCGCATATGTTTGGAATGTCACAGACATCTGGGCCCGGTACTAAATAACCTAGGGCCCAGTACCGGTCCGTGGACTGGGGGTTGGGAACCCCTGCCTTAGACAGTCACCAAAAACTGTTAAAACAAATGAAAGAGCCCTGATGTTGCATTCAATAACAATAACAATAACAATAACTTTTCTGATCCCCAGAGGGAAATTAATTTGTCTGGCATCTCAAAATTTTAAACATATCAAATAGCATACAAACATACAGTACATCCACTGGCCACTTCATTAGGTACACCTTGCTTGTACTGGGTTGGATCCCCTTTTGCCTTTAGAACTACCTTAATTCTTCGTTGCGTGACTCTACTGGATTGAGATGTGGTGACTGTAGAGGCTATTTGAGTACAGCAAACTCATTGTCATGACCTGATGTGTAATGCTATTGGAAGTAGCCATCAGAAGATGGGTACAGTGTGGCCATAAAGGGATGGACATGGTCAGCAACAATACTCGTAGGCTGTGGCGTGTGATGCTCATTTGGTACTAAGAGGCCCAAAGTGTCCCCTACACCAGTGGTTCACAACAGGTGGATCAGGACCCAAAAAAGTGGCCTGTGGAGCTGTTTTCAGTGGGTCGTACTTGGAAAAAAAAGTGTCAAAAAGTCGAGGCTGCACTTTTATTTGGAAGGATATAGGTTTCCTTTAACGTGCATGAAGTAGTAGTGTTAAGTCACATCCAGTGCACGGCAGTTATCTGGGCGAATATACCTTGTTGATTGCAGAGGTCAGAGGAGGAATGGCCAGACTGTAACAGTAACTCAAAAAATCACTTGTTACAACCAAGATATGCAGAAGAGCATCTCTGAACGCACAACACATCGGACCTTGAAGCAGCAGAAGACCAGACAGGGTGCCACTCCTGTCAGCTAAGAACAGGAAATGGAGGCTACAAATCGCACAGGCTCACTAAAATTGGACAATAGAAGATTGGAAAAACGTTGCCTGGTCTGACGAGTCTCGATTTCTGCTGCGACATTCAGATGGTGGGGTCAGAATTCGGAGTAAACAGCATGAAAGCATGGATCCATGGATCTGCCTCGTATCAATGGTTCAGGCTGCTGGTGGTGGTGTAACGGTATAGGGCAGTGTTTCTCAACTGGTCTCGCCTCAGGACCAACCAACACCTCCTTAAGGACAAATTGCGACCCAGATTTCTGATTTTTTTTTAAATGTTTAAATGTGTTTAAAGAAAAATGGTGCAGTTTGGACCTGAGACCGAACGTAACACCACAGTATGTCAACTTAACAAGTTTGCACCACAGATGTCTAATACACTTCCAGGTCAGTTCAGGTTTACCCAACACATACTGTGTCTTTTTAAGTGAGGCGTAAAAAGTTTGCCACTGCCTCCCCTGGGGTCATTTGGGGGGGTACATTCGTAGGCTTTTACACTTTTTAAATCTTCTTTATTTAATTTATTATGTATTTCATTATCAGTTATTCTTTATGTTTTTTTATATGAAATTTCCTTTATAAATAGTTTACCTTGTCTTGCATTGCAATGGTATCATTCAGACCCTGCCAAGCAAATCAAATTTCAGAAGTTCAAACGAATCTTTTTTAAACAAGCTCATACTTCGAGTGAACACGCTCCCATCGTTTCCCAATCGCACTTTCTGTGTCTGTGCCTCATACACGATTCAATTCTTAATTCCTCTCTGTGCTTCCCACTTATCATCAACCTGACTCACAGCCCCTCTGCCTGTTTCCCAACGCGGACCGCTCTCATCCTCTCCTCCCTCCATCCCTCCATCCCTCCATCCTCTGTTCTCTCTGGAGAACATGAAGCTTTTCATCAGGGAGCTGTGTAATTGAAAGAGCGGCTCAGGCTGTCAGTTGCCCTGTCGCCCTGTCATCCCCATCAGTGGGTGACAGGAGAGAGAGGGACAGAGGGTGTGTGTGGCAGAGACCCGCGTTACCGGTTAGCCCTGTCAGGCTTCCCTTCTGCTCGCCCCTGCCTTGTAATCAAAATGAACATCAGCCCCCCCATGCAGGACGCCCCATGGGAGAGACACTTTGACAGAGGGACAACTTCACGCATTGTCAGGATGGATACACACATGTGATTGCTGTACGCATATTTTTTGCATGCATATTTATGTGTACATACACACACACACACACACACACACACACACACACACACACACACACACACACACACACACACACACGCAAATGTATTCTAGCCTCCTTTTCCATGTCCCCGTCGCTGTGACAGAGATGAGCAGCAGAGAATCTGTGCCTCGGGCTAAATTGTTGACATCTTCTTCAGACTTACCGGCATTCTGCAGGATACAAGTATAAACACAAATTTCCTCATTGCTTCTCTGTTCATTTATATTTTTTCAAAGTATTTTGAATAGAAGTACCTCTTTTAATATGCAGTAAAGTTGAAAATATGTATAAATACTGAAAGTTACTGTCACTATTATCAAGTTTGAATCTAATATGGACTAAATGATCAACTAAAGGCTGCACAGTGGTGCAGTGGATAGTGTTGTTGCCTCGCAGCTAGAAGGTTCCTAATTTCTTGGCTCTCGACCAATGACAGCTGGGATAGGCTCCAGCCGCCCCTGTGACCATGAACAGGAGAAGCAGTATAAGTAATGGATGCATGATCAACTGAAAACAGCAATGATAAGAAGATGTTGTCTGTGCTCTGTTCAGAATCTCCCCGCCTATACTTCGGGTTACACTTCTATTCCAGTCCACAGGCTGCACAGTGGTGCAGTGGATGTCAATATCGCCTCAGAGCATGAAGGTTCCTTGTTTGAATCCCAGTTGCTTTGTGGAATTTGCATGTTCTCCCCGTGCATGGCTTCCCTCCGGGTACCCTGGCTTCCTCCCATGGTCCAAAGACATGCTTGTTAGCTAAATTGCTGGTAGGTGTGAATGTGAGCCGTTTGTCTCCATGTGTCAGCCCTGTGAATGACTGGCTCAAAATATATTCACTGAAGGCTTCCTGCCTGCTGAGTCCTACCTCATTACAAATATGAGGCTATATAGTAAGTATTAATAAAGTTTATTAGACCTGCTCTGATCAAGTAATCATATTATTACCAATCACAGTTCACCATGGCAACAATTCACCCACAGTGAAGCCAGGGTCACCAGCAGGTCACTGATGTGGCCCTTCTCACAGAGCCATCACACTGACCACAGAGGACTCTCTCTCTCTCTGTTTCTCTCTGTGTTGAATGGATATGATGAGGACCGGCCCATGTGGGGCAAAGTGCTGGAGGCTATCACTGCAGCCTAACGACAGAGCTAAGGTGGTGCATTTTCTGGTTTGGCGTTAAAGGTGAAAATGAGCCGTTAATAGTATAATGAGAAATATATTTCTCGAATCTTCTGAAGCCATTCTGAAATTCTCAACGCGTGTTGCAGCTATAGATCATGATGTCATTAAAAGTGTTGGTGTAAAAGGCAAAGTATCAAAACACTTTTTATATCATAATACTTGAGTTTCATGGTAGATATATATTTAACTATTTAGGTTTGATAAAACCAACAAGCATACATGACACCACAACAGCTTGGTTTCCAGGTACATAGAGAAAAGTTGACTGATAATACTGTTTGAATGGATATTAAATACTCTATGTTGACCAAATTCTAACTTGACTGATAAAACTATATTCATCAAAAAAGATGTTACCTAAAAGGACCTGAACAGCCATAAAAACTTCACATATTCTTTTTTACGCTGATGATGCCAGTGTTTATTTACTTGCCAGAATTATTTAACTCTCTATTTGTGTTGAATAATGCTACATGATGTAGGCTGGTAGAATAAAACTACCATTTACTGTATTTAACCACCAGTATATATCAATCTACTAAGATTTGTTTTTCTGACAGTTAGCATTGGGTCCAGCGTATCTGTGGGCTAGCGTGACTCTCAAATGGTGTGCAGACTTCCGACACATAGGGCATATGCCAGCAGAAGCATGTGCTGCTGCCAAGTAAACAAGACAGACAGACTCAGGCCTGGATTCCACAGGATCTGTGTCCGCTGTGTTCCATGTGTGTCGCGATTCTGCTCGATCAGACGGCGTGCGCCCTAGCCCACAGGAGGCGTTTCTGGTCCGCAGCTGAGCGGTGGCCCAAGCAGCTGGATTCGCCAGATCACATGATCGCGGTAGAACTACATTATAGCGTGTGAATTGTGAAATCACGCGATAACATCAATGTTAAAACAGAGCAACACACAAACAACAGTTCAGTTTGCAGCTCCGAGGTTGATTATCTGCTCATTTGGAGATCATCATGGTAATAGGATATAGAAACGGGAGTCTGTACATGGTGTCTTATTTTGAAACGACCGGATGCTCTATGCTGTTTTCGTGTATGACTTCCTGTTTGGAACAATCTGCTCTGTTCAGCTCGACGCGTGCTTGTAGCGGCCTCGGTCAAAAATAGACTCGGCGTGTGTTTTTAGCGGAGCACAGCAGAGGAAGCTTCTGGGATGCGGCGAGTGCTGTGGAAACACGAGCATTGGCTAGAGTGGACGCGATCGACTCCGGAGGTCACGGCGGAAACACGGATCCTGTGGAATTCAGGCTAAAGACAATACAATCCTAAATACAGCTGATTTACTATGCTCACCTGCAGTCACACCATTTGTCCCCCCCAATCAGCCTGATGGAAGGTCCTTTGATGCTCTGACAAAAAAGTTTTTGTTGAAGTGAAGTTCTACATGAGGATGAGTGTTTGTTGTCTTTAAAGCAGCATTGGCAATTACAGAGTTAATGTAGGGTAGCTAATGACATGGCTAATGCCTTCAGCTAACTGAAGTTGAGTCTGATGGAGTTTATAAGTAATCACTGCTTGTGAAAACAGGCTCTGCAGCAAGAAAGATGACCTGCTCTTCCTCTTTACAACATATTGTATCAAAGAAAGTAACATCCTGTTTTCCTTTTCATGAGACAGCCCGACGATGGGTCCCAAATGTTCTTGTAAACTCCCTTTTTAGCAGATAGTTTTTCATAAGATTTTATTCTTTCAGTTCTTTGTCCTGTGACCAAAATTATAGAGAAGAGAGTAGTTGCCAAAAACGACACACACTGTATAAGAGAACAGTTATTACTAAGCACTTACAGAAATAAGCTATAGGAGTATTTTGCCCTGGGTTCTGCTTGTCAGGTAACAGTCTGTATGATCATCTTGATGGGAGTCAGTGGGACCATGTTCTACCTTTGAGAGAAGACTCAAGGCTGAGAAAATAATTTTTACAAACTGAAACTTTTCAGGGACGTAAGTAAGTAAGTAAGGACGCAAGTAAAGAAATCATCTTATTCTCCAAAGAACACAGTGCACACAATATGAGGGCTTTACAAAGTAAACTAAACTGGTGTATTGAGTTGGGCTGGGCACAGATCCCCTTCTGCAAAGATGCACGTGGTTGTACCTGACTACCCGAACTCTCAGCTGGTAAGTCAGGCTTTGCTTGATTTTAGCTCTTCGATTTATAAGCAGGAAAAAATGTACATTGTACATGGCATTTTTTTTAACATGCAGCAAGTGAGCGAACAGTAGCAGATGGAACTGGAATTATTGTCCAGATATACCAAGAGCAGCGCTGCAGGGGAGAGGTTTGTGGAGGGAATAGTTTGTGGTGTGGAGGTGATTTCCCCTGATGCAAATGAAAGGCAGGGGCAGGAAACTGGGTGAGCGATTTCAGCCTGTTCGCTGACACACGGAGCAAGTAAGAATATCCTCATTAAGAAAAGAAAAAAACTATCCAGTGTTCACTCACTCACCCATTCACATGCATTTCAGTCATTAATCACTGTAAACATCAATCTTGATTCATTTCATCAGCACCTCCTGTTTAGAAAGTTTGATCTGAGTTTGATGAGCCTGCTGCGTTGTGCTGCAGGGACTCATTTGTTCAGGTCGGGTTTAAGCAAATACAGAGAACACAAACTGTCCGTCAGCTCTCCTCGTTGTATCCATCTTGCACTGGGTAACAGGCAGAATATGTCAACTTGAAAAATGTTGCATCTAATCTGTCTGCTGCTTTAGTGCCTTCATAATGCAGCAATTATCAGATCAGCATTAAAACCAATTTAATTATAATTTATTTCTTAGTTTGATATAAATTGCAGCACTTTAAACAGAAGTGCATACAGTAATATATTCATGCCTCTCTGACCTCATTCTGCTTGTTGTGTATCAGTGCTCTTCAACATTATGATGCTGCTCGCTTGACCTGGTTTGCTTTGAAAAGTCTCTTTTAAATCTCACTGGGACAAACCTGGTTAAAATAAAGGTATATAAAATAAGGATACATCTCAGCTCTCTCATCATGTATTTGATTTGCATATGATTAGCATACAGTCAAGGATATATCAGCTTATATGGAGCAAAGTTCAACAAAGTGCGAACAGTATTATGATTGTTTCAGTGAAGAAAAACAGAAGAAAACTTGAAGGAAGAAGAGGAACCGCAGCAACACTGTGCTAATGATGTCAACTTTATTTTTTAAGACATAACCTTTTATCTTTCAGAAAAGAAGTGCAACATCCACTAAAGTCACTCTGTGATTGGTTGAGATATTTTATTGATAGCATTTGATGTCCTGTTTAATCTTTGCTCATGAATCCTTGATGGCGTTTTTTAATGATCTGCTGTCTGATTTGTTTCACTGTTAAACAGCTTCTGAAGGAGCTGACCCCATTTTTCTGTTTGATAACATCCACACAGACACAAAGATTTCACTTCTGAGGAAAAGAGAATTTAAGCGTTGTGTGATTTAAAAGTATGATTAAGGTGTAGTACATTTCCAAAGGGTTTGCAAATATAATTGGCATCCTTAGTCAAATTTACATTCAGACTTGCATGCTTTGGGCAGTATAACAGGCAATCAGGGATTAAATTGTATTCTGTGTGGATTTATTAAAACACTCATACGCTCTTGTTGAGCCCCTCATGGTGTCTTCAGACCAAAAGCCTGAATGTTTTTATGTCGCACAGTGACATACAAAGATTAAGCCAAGACACAAATAGATGCAAATGTGACTGCACAACTTAAAGCTCCTGTGAGGAGTTTTTTGATGCTTATGAAACAGACTGAAATTAATTCTGATTACTCTATATGAGCTACAAAAGCAAACCAGAGCATCAGCGACAAGTTGATTATTTCTATATACTTATTTTTAATGCCTGAAACCGCTGGCGGGGGGTAGGTGTCAGACAAAGTGATTAACTGCACGTTGCGTTTGTTTACATTTTCCAGGGCAAAGATTTAAAGTGAGTGATACATCTGACTGTTAAAGAAAGCAGGATGAGATTGTGTTGTTAAAAACCAACACTTAAGCATGTAGAGGTACAGCTTTGTCCACAGGGAGCGCCAAAATCAACACAAACCGAACGTTCCTCACAGGAGCTTTAAATTGTTTCAACTGGAGTGCATTATTCATGCCAACCTTGCATCACAGCTTCTCATTAGTTTATAAATCTGTGTGTAACAGGGTGCACGCAGTTTAAAGCACTTTGAGTGGTTGGAAGATTAGAAAGGTGCCATATGAATCTAGTCTATTTCCCATAAAGTCTCACAAAATAAAGATTCAAGTAAAGTACTAGTAAAACAATGTTAACATAAAGTCAGGACTAGTGAGAGGCCTTTTAGTCCACAGGATAAAGCTTTAAAACTTTTCCATAATGTCGTTTGGTTAGTTGGACCTTGGACCCCAGTTTGTTGTGCTGCATTTCTTTTTGACTTGAAAAACAGTGTTCTCTGAGTCCAAGCAAAGGAAACCCCAGATGAAATCACATTAACAATTCATGGGTTAATTTCCCAGGGTTGAAAAAGCTCCTCCAAACAGAAGACATATCACTGACTGAGTAATCTCTATTTACAGATTCAACATAAAACTGTGGAATTTAGTACGGGATATTTTCGTACTTGTAGTCCAAGTAGTATTGACCATTCACGTATCAGCAGGCTGCGGCGTATGCAACAATTTACCTTCTTATTCATCTCTATAAACAGACATCTGCAGCAAGTTCAGCGAACGATCTGTTCTAGATCAAAAATTCAACTTGAGACGAATCTGCTTGACGCTCTGTCGTGACAGCCGTTTAGCATTTAGATTTCCAGACTTCCTCGAATGCATCAGAAATGATCGATCCGACCTCCATTCAACAAACGAGCATTTGAAAAGTAGTTTTCTTCTCCTCTTGAGGACAGACCTGACAAAGCTTCATTTTGACTTGTTACTAATCTACACATAATGTTATTTCAGCAAATTTAAGAGCCGTTAGTTTCAAGAAAATCTCAGTAAAAACTGTTTCTTTCTCGGCTTCATACCGCTGTCGTCGAGACTCACCAGAAACAGATGAACAGGCGCTCCTCATCGGGATTTAATGAATTTATTTTGCATTCATATCTGGATGGTCGCTTCTCAAGTTGCTAACTGGACTGTGAACAATGCAGTGCACAGAAAAGGAAGTCTTGGCTAGTGAAGTCCATATCACTAACCAGGAAGCCTGAAATTTTCGTCGTTAGACTATAGCCGATGTGTTCCGAGATTGCTGACTGAGTGCTGCTCCCTATGACCTAATGTAGCCTTTATGTATACAATCTGTGAATCTGCCCCGTGATTAGAGAATTTAAGTAAATCTAGTTTGTTACTTTTCACCTCCTCTTAAATATTTCCTTTTCTCGCACCCCCCGCATATTTTACAATCAGCAAAGAAACAAACCAGGCACACTGATTCATGTTGCTTTGAAGTTGCTTTAACATTCATTTCCATGCATCTATTTACAGTTCTGATAGGGATCCTTGACACTGTACACACAGTCAGGAGGTCGATGGCTCGCTGCCCGCATTCACTGGTGGAGACCTGCTTTATCATGTTGTCTATGCACAAGTACTTGATGTCCTTCAATGGCCACAGAGAGGTTACATAATATGAATGTGATCTTGAGGAGCTTCGCTGCTCAGTCCATTGAGTTACCAACAGAGTGAGGTGAGCGTAGACTGTGTTTCTTGTGATGTAGACTTCAATGCTCTCTGCGGCATGAAAGGTGAAAAGGAAGCTCTTTCCTTTTCCATAGTAAAAGTAGAAAAAACTAAATTGGAGGGAAGAGATCCAACAACTGCTTGTAATCAGAGTTTCCTTTAAGTTGAAATCTTAAGATCTCAGTTTTGTTCTCTTTGGCGGCACTTATGGAAATAAATGGTAATTGCGGGAGCACACTTCCCAGATATCCAGACAGTGTTGCATGTGTGACGTCCACGGTTGGCTCCGGTTTTATTTTCCTCGCTGACGGACGCTTTTCTTTTTAGACTGTTTGCCTTCATCTGAGTGTCGAATTTGTTTCTTTTTCTTTGGATTTTTTTTTTTGAAGTTGTATCTGTAGTCATCCATCTTTTCTTTGTTTGTTCAGCCATAGTAGATTACTGTTTACTCGCAACACTTGCAGAGACTGGAAAAGCAGCCGCTTAGGTCCACGTACCCTCTCTGGCAGACCAACCACTGCTGGCTGATGGAAAACACGTCACTAACTGGGCGCCGCTTGTGATTTTTTCCGCGAAAGTCGCACCAGATACCCAGTCTGTAATACTGCAAATGCAAAGGCTTTCATCAGTGGGCCATAGGCTCAATCATCATTGTGTTACCTCATTCAGCGATAGATAGTGACTTAACAGACATTTATATAGATGAAAATCTTCAAGATTATCACTTTAAAAAATGAAATTTTAGAGACGTCATTTTAACAGGACAAACAGAATAGTATGTAATCACTTGAGTGTAAAATCTGAGGCTGCAGATTAATGTGCTGATGATTACCTGCACGTTTTAATTAAGACTAGCTTCCTGATAATACTAATCCTTTGTGAAACATTCTAATCTAATGTATTTCTGGCACAAAGGAGCTCCCTCATTTACTTATTTTATCTTCCCAAATTAAACTGAATCAATGACAGACAGCGTTTAAGAGATTCACTGCTCAGATAAGACACTACTGTAGGAGGAAGCATCCTGAAATGTAGATTTCCTCCCACTTTGGCAACCTGCTACTGCACAAGACACTTTTAACTTTTTCTATCTTAAACATCTTAAGAGAGAGTGTAAACCCAGTTTTATTCAACAGATAAGTATGATGGTGTTCTCCTGACACTGCACAGTAGAAAGTGAGTAAGAGAGACTATGCTAACCAGAAAAGCAAGAATTTGTCACATTCGCCTCCTCTTATTGGCACACATCGACTTCTTCATCTAGACTTTGTCTGCTCAAGATGTGTCTCCATGTAGGCATCGAATGTTGTGATCAGTGTTGCCAAGTCTGCGGTTTTCCAGCTTTCAGATCCCACCTTGGACTCATTGATTCCAATTGCCAACCTAGTTGAACTTTAGCGCGGCGCTGCGCAGAACCACGCGGCGCAGACATCGCATCCTATCTAAAAGCCCAAAGGTGTATCAGTTGAAATAAGGTAAACAAAAATGCTAACAGTAAATGCCTAGCCTATTTACACATGTATTAACTGTAAATATATGATCAAAATATAGTGAAGCACCAAGACAAGGTATGATACGGAGGAGAGAGAGACGATTTATGACCGTCTGAGTTTAACTAATCTGTGTATCTTATAATGCATTTGCTAATGATAGCAATGCTGCTGGACTTTAAAAGCAGTGTATATGGTTTGGCAGGGGCATATTTTTAGTTCTAGTATTAGTAGGCTGGTTTTGATTGGACATTAGGCCGGTTTTGTCACGCAAACCCGGCAACCCTTGTTGAGATGCTGTTTTGCCTGTCTGGTATGTGATGCACTAATGCTGCGTTCCAGAAAACTGGGAACTCGAGAACTTCCCGACCTCGGAGCGTTCCAGGTGCACGACGCCAAACATAAATAAAAAACATGGCCGACCGTGACAAAGTGATGTTTCTTTCTTTCAGAGATTATTTACAGTAACCAGCTACCTTATCACATTAGCGACATTTCTAATTAACATTTTCATGCAGCACATGTGTTACTATATGATAGTAGTAGTCATTTCAATTAAATGCAGCCTACATGTATATTACGTTGCTTTTCAGTTGATAGTTTAACGATGAGCCTCTCCATGGGTGCGGCCATTGATGTGTGACGTCAGAAATCTGATTATCCTGAAGTCAGGGTAGATGAAACTCGCCCGAGCTCACAAGTAGGAACTCCGACTTTGGATGGGATTCCAATTTTTCTAGTCAGAGGTCGGATACTCAACTTCCGAGTTGTCTGGAGCGCAGCATAATGCCTCTGATATTAGGGACTTTACGCCAGTGTAAAAGGTCTCCACTATACTTCAGTTTTGGCTTTCGTTTTGGTGTTTCTTTTATAATTTTTGAGAGTAGCTCAACCTCCAATATGAAAATGTTTAGACTTAAATGATTAATTAATATCAAAAACAAGTCAAGTTTTGTTGACAGTTGTTGTTTATAATTGTGGGAGTTTTGTTCAACTGTATGTGTTTTTGTGAGCGTGTGTGAGTGAGTGAGTGAGTGAGTGTGTGAGCTTGTGTAATACGTGTGGGAGTGGGGACCCACATCAGGCAGTGGAAGATGTGGGAGGAGGACAAGAAATGTGTGGGAAAACTTGCGCTCAAGGACTTGACAAACGCTGACACTCACACAAACACACGCACTTTATGTGATGACTTCCATCTTGAAGGTATTTTCTTCATCTTTGCTGTATTGATTTCTTAAATCCTGCTGTGCTTCTGCTTCAGTCAAGTGGCTGCAGCTCTACAACCACGGAGCTTTAAATAGAGGAGTTGCATCAGGAATGGGAATAGGATCCTCAGTGACAAGTGGTGGCATAATATGTTTGTGTGTGTGTGTGTGTGTGTGTGGCATGCTGCAGGTATCCCCCTCGCCCCACGTGACCATGCAAAACTCATTATGAGAGCGAGAGCAGCCTGCAGACGCTCATACATCACTGTTAGCCCTCTTTGTTAAAGTAGGAGGGTCAGCGCAGACTGATTAAAAAGAAAAGCCCGCTGAGAGAGGGGAAGTGTTGGAATTGATTTTTGTTTCAAGTGTAGGTGTTTGAGTTTTACCTGCCCTCTAGCAGCCGGGGTGACGTGACTGTGTTCACAAACGAGGCTGAGAAATGGACAATAGAGTGACTGTGGTATAATCACGGTTCAAGGTTACAGGAAAAAGCCTCTCAAGGAGAATATACTGTGTTTGTGTGTAGTAATATCATCTGTGCTTCCCTCCAGCATAATGGATTGTGTGTGCGATCGGGTGTGTTTGTGGCTGCTTATGTGTCACGGATGTTTACAGCGACATCCTTGGATCTCAGCCGGCATTTTAATCACAGAACGGCATCAGGCAGCCCGCTCGCAGCAGCACCGCTTCAACTGGATGGAACGAATCGCCCTGTCATGTGGTGAGGTGGAGTGTGACTCGCAGCCACGGGGAGTTTAGCAATCGATGATAAAGGTTTTCCAACTTTCCCAGGCTCTGACTTCACTTGATAACTTTTAATTATGCAGCTCTCCTGTCAGCCTGTAATCCTCTTGAAAACAGCTCTTGACATAAACTGGACGTTAACAGTTAAGAAGGGCTGAACACTTGACAGGTGTGGAGTTATGAGTGTCAGTTTTAAGACCTGTGTAGATTGAAGATCAGAGCAAATAGTGATGAATAGAATAAAATATAAGCCACCCCATGACAAGGTAACACTACAGGAAGACGGAAAAAAATCTGCGTGACAAGAAAAAGCAAACAAAAACCAAAAGTATTGGAGAAATCAGAATTTTGACACAATTTTCCCTAAAAGAAACACTAGGGAATTACAAATGTTTGATTTCTATTCTTGGAAACATGAATGTCTGTACCAATTTTACGCCAACCCATCAAGTAGACATGAGGTCAAGCAATTAGCAAGGAATTCAGCCAGAAGAAGAATTTTAAAAGAAAAAGCTAAGTCTCTTAGAAATGTTAAATAATGTTATTTAAGGAATTATTTGTATGTTGCAGCACAAATGTTAACAACTAAATCAAATTCACGAGTAGAAATCAAATGGGTCAACAAGAAATGGAAGCAGCTAATTTCACCGTTTTTGGTGGGTTATTGTGATTATTGAGCATGTCAGGAACTGTGTGAGTCAATCATTTTCAAGCTTTGTCTTGAGCCTTTTTTACATTAGGGTTCCACCACACCTGGATGACTTACCTTGTAGTGCACCGTGTTGTCCTCATGATCATTTGTTCAATGGTCCGGACCGACAGACGGACAAGGATTTGTGATGTATTTTGCCAACCACGTTTAACATTGCCAACATAGCCAGAAAGGAAAAGGTGGATTAGGAACTCAAAGACAAATTCACTGAGTTTCAGCACTTTAAGTGGCAGAGACCACAGTCAGTGGACAGTCCACTGAATTGGCTTTACCCCCAGCTGAGATTGCCAACAACATTTCACCGTCTAAATTTGATTTATTCCTGACAGCTTTTCTATCAGTTTGAAGAGGTTTACTAAACACTAATGGAAGTACAGGAACAACAGCAGCGACACAGCACCTTCCGGCAGACTAAAGGCAGAGCAGAAACCTGCACTGAGCCCCTGCTGTACGTGGGGATTCCTTCCTTTTAGAAATGACTTCAGGCCTTGTTCTCTAATCCAGATGGGCTCGTAAATCATTGCTGAATGAAACATCCACTCTGCCCAGAAGGCATCAGATAGAAGATTGGTCGCGTGTTTCCAGAGCAGAGGTCCTCTTTTTCCTCATATATGATAATTGCAAGTGATGAAGATCAGTTGGGTTAGTATGTATGTCAGTGCTGCTGTGATTAATCACCAGGATTTAATGCGACTCCCTACAATGGGATCAGCGGATTAAAAATTGCTTGGGGTAGAAAAAGGTCATCCTTGGAGGATACTGCCTGACTGTGTTATTTGCAGAAAAGTATCATTTCCATCTGCAGGACGTGAGTGTTCTCCTGCTGACATTAAGAAAGAGGTCAAAAACCATGTAGCCTGCTGCATGAAGCATTCATAATGATCAAACCTAAACTCCACCAGCTGCTGTGCTTTTTATAGATCCTATACTGATATGTGTTTACAGGTTCTCTGTTCTCCTCATTGTCTAATGCCTGAAGCCAAACCATTGCTGTTTCCAACACTGTTTGATCCGCTCCTGTGCAGTGTAAGAGCTAGAAAACAGTTTCAGACATGTTTTTCAGTCGTTTGTCTCTTGTACATCTGAGGGAACCAGCCCTACACTGTTTATAAAGATTAATTGTATATTATTCTATATAGTTAATGGATGTAACACCCTCAGTTTGAAGATCATTGTGTGCTTGAGGGATGCAAAATGACACATAACCACACAACTTTTTTTCATGATAAACATGATGCTTAACTAGGTCGGACTGGTGTCAAAAATCAGCTGGGTCAAAGTATGATGACGGGGCGCTGGTTTAGCTCAGTTGGTAGAGCAGGCACCCCATATGGAGAGGCTACTGTCCTCGTCGCATTGATCGCAGGTTCCACTCCCAGTCTGCCGACCATTTGGTACATGTCGTCCCCCACTCTCTACTCCAAACATTTCCTGTCTATCTCCAGCTGACCTATCAATTAAAGCCCAAAGAATTATCTTAAAAAAAAAAAAAAAAAAAAAATGAAAACATGCAGGCAGGACACAGACATTTATAACTTAACATTGTCACATATTCTCACTCCCATCTCTTCAACTAGCAGCTTGGCACACTGCTCTATGATTCAAAATACGAGTAGCTCTCTAGGGACAGTTTTGCACATGCAGGGCTTTGTCAAGTTATCAGCTATAAATCAGCAACACTCAGATGAGGCTTGCTGAGAAAATGTATGAGTTTCGGACTCATAACGATACTTAACATGTGGCTGACATTGCAAAACAGTTGCTTATTTTTAGGCACTCAAAGTACTTGCTCACCTTTTTGCAAAAGATTGTGTTTTTTGGTTTAAACAACTTCTAATATACATACTTACATCTGTTTGTCAAGTGTGCCAAAGCTCAAAAACACCCACTGGATTAGGGCAGTTGGTAACAGGTCAAGAAGCTACATTAACTTTCTGAAGAGGGGATATTTTGGGCAGCGTGGCCACAGACACATGCAGATCTTTAATTACATAACAACGATTAATTTGTCCAATATTGTAAAATAGTTATTTGTTTATAAATTGTACTACATCTTTATAGGCTAGATTCTATAAAGTTTATTTTTTTTATTTATGGACATTTCTCCCAACAAAAACCCTTTTCATAAAACATCTGCTGCTGCATTTTAGGTTGGGAGCAAGTCATTAACAATCAGCAGTGTTTACAAGTTTACAAGTATTTTTCCATTTTTTTATAATATTGGTGAACACGTATTGTTTCGAGGCAGAAAATTACCATGACTAATTCCTGCATATAGAAATAACTGCAGGGGGAGTCTTTATTGTTTTGGTAGTCCCTCATTGTTCCTAAGCCTCTCTCTCTCTCTCTCTCTCTCTCAGTGGGATTCCCGGGAAGAAGTGTGGAACCATCATCTTCACAGCCGAGGAGCTCAGTAACTGCCGGGTCAGTATCACATCATACTCAGGACACTGTGTTCCTCCAGGCTCTCTCTCACACACACAGACACACACACACACACACACACACACACACACACACACACACACACACACACACACACACACACAGACATTTGGTTACGTTAACAGTCCGAGACAGGGGTCAGAAAGTTAAGCACTGCAGTCTGAATCCATGACAGTCACGTTGTGTGTTTTCATGTCTAACTCTGCAGAGTGAATTTAAACGACTGCACCGACTTCAGAATAATTTTGTCGTCGCCTTCAAGTGGACGGAAAGTAAATTTGTCCTTTTCCTTCAAAGTGATGATGAGAGCCGCTCATGAATTATTTATCCAGTCTTGTAGTTCCTTTTTTTAACACAGTGACTCAATAATTAGACACTCCAATCAAAGAGAGAGGCACATGCACACACACACCACACACACAAACAGGCTCACCACTGCACATCGGTATCCCAGTATGCTTTTTTACATGCAAACATATGCAGTTACTACTGTAATTTAAGTTTAACCTCATAACATACAATGCACATGAATATGAGGTTGACTTCACACTACAGGCCGTTTCGCAGTGATGATGGTATTCTGCAGGTTCCTCGAGGGCCTCAGAGCTCAGTTTACATTCACATTTATTAGTTCTGGTTCATGAGGCCTGTCTCTGGAAAAACATCCCTGGTTGGTTTTATTAGAAGGATGAAATGTCACTTCACTGCGTTGCACTTGGACATCAGGGCTGTCACTTTTCCAAGAGTCAACTTTGAATTTAATTTCATTAAATGAAGGATCAATCCGGCCTTCAAGAGGTCAAGCTGATTTTTCTAGAGCCCTCTGATGGACCACAAGGCAAAATATGATCTTTTACCTTAACTTCCAAATTAATATTCAAATTTCAAACAGTGTAGAGCCTCCTGGACATCACTATTCATGACACTCGCAGAAGCAGGATATTAGATACAATCCAGGTGTACTGAATGAGTGAAAACCAATGACTGTATATATAGATGGACGACATGTCTCCTTCTGCTCCCATTGTACAAAAGTGATACCAAAATAGCCCTCGTGATAGGTGCTGCCATCTTTAGATTGTGACGTAATTTGGAGCCAGAGACTGTGCAGTACAGATTCGCGGGTGGCGCCGCCGTAGCCACTTCTGCTAACCAAAACACACACTTAACTTACCGAAAAAAAAGCAAGGATCCCGCACGCCAGCTTGTCAAACAGCAGAACAGCTTCTCTGTGTTGGTCTGAGGTTAACACTCACAGGTATGGAAACGCCGTTCTTCCTCTACTCTGCTAATCCGGAACAGATCGGCTGCAAGAGCCGTATTTTCAACAGAGCTGTCAATTACCTTTTGATAGCATCAAATAACTAATTAAAAATTAACTGAAACACTTAAAATGAACACTTGTACGTAAATCAGCATGATAATAACTAACTATAATGACAGAAACCATGTTTTAGAAACATTTATTTAAGGTGTATTTTGATTTTATAGTTTGACTCATGTACCATCTGTTAACATGGAGAAGGCAGGCTTTATGACCTATACTGCAGCCAGTCAGCAGGGGGTGCTCGAAATGTTTTGGCTTCACTTTTAGGGAGATGTCGTGTTATATATCTATTTATACAGTCTATGGTGAAAATGCTCAGGTTCCTGCAGGCAAAACGCCACTAAAAAAACCCTAAAAGACCTTGTACACCTGTTTGCATTTTAATCTGTCTAAAAAATCAAATCAGCTGTTACCACGTTGACCAAGATAAAAATCTGAATGCATGTCAAACTGAAATATATTGATCACAGAATATAAGCTCTTGGCTCGGTTCAAAACAGCTTCAAACACTCAATAACAGGTTGGCCTGTGGTTTTTTATTGACCTGTTTCTGTGCAAAACTGTGTCCGTCTCTTTAAAATGCAGGGCGCTGACCAGGTGGCCACATGCAAATAACTAATTATACATTCTAAACTCAAAGGGAGGTTTGCCTTTGAACATTTTGCACCATGACTTTTGTTTTCTGAGTAATTAATTGTAGAGCAACAGCTAACAACTGCTCATGTTGCTCTCTGCATAAGCTTTCAATTTATCACTGCTGATGGTTTGGACAATACAAGTTTACAACCGGAAAGCCTTCATTACAATATAGGAATGTAGAGTTCAAAAGACGTTAATGTTACCTGACAAGGAGGGTCTAACTAAAGACACTATCAAATGGCATTATGGGAAGCAATGTTATTTAGGGAGGCTATGTTTTAGGAGTCGAGTGCCACTTTAATGATCAGACAGACACAAACACATAAAGTCAGTGAATTTAGGTTTGCTGATAAGATTCTAGATTCTATTCTGTGTCAAGTATATGAGTGCCCTCCTTTGAGCTCAGTGATTCAGAAGTGTAATTATTAGTGCTGAAAATGCTTTCAAGTCAAAGATATCCGAAACATGCAAAGCCAACAACACTTTGCTTTTTTGTGTGACTGCCAAAAAGGTTAAAAAGAAACTTTGATCATTAACATTTCAAACTTATCGTGTTTTTAAATGAAAACTCTTAATCTGCAAAGTAGACCTAAAATGAGGGTATTTTGGGAATGTTTTACCTAATTTCAACTACGTCATCCGTCAGTTTATGACGTCCACGTAATATCTTTGCAATATCAAAAGTAGTTCAAACTTTTCTAGTCTAAAGAAAGCCAAGCTCCGAAGTAGAAACACCACAATGCGTTTTCTGGGTATCAAGTCTTCAAGCCATAAGGCTCAAGACCAAGGGTGCTAATGAGTAAATGGTCTTTGATTCAAAGTCCAGCTGTAAGTAAATAAACTGTTATTGTTCTCCAGGATATCGCCACCATGCAGCTCTGTGCCAACAAGCTGGATAAAAAGGATTTCTTTGGCAAGTCCGACCCTTTCCTCGTCTTCTACCGCAGCAATGAGGACGGGACGTAAGTGTTTGCTTTTGTTGGGTGTTTGTGTTTTTTAAATGACTGTAAATAATTACTTGTTCAGTCCATCTGTTAGTCCTTCAGCCGAGGCGAGTGTACCGCTCCTCCGGTGCATCTTCTCTCTTGTTACTGTCAGCAGCTGAAAATCTGCCAGCAGATTTCTCTGTTGGACACAGTCCCATGAGCCTTCTGAAAGCTTCCTGCTCTTCAGATAGAAGGAGGGCTCATACATTTTGTTTCTTAAAGATTTCAATTAGCAGAAACACTCTGCAAATTGAGACAAATTCAAAATTACAAATTAAAGTCCAAAACAAACACAACGGAAATCTGCTTCTAACGAAAAAAAGTGAGAAATAAATGCATCAAACATGCTGCAAATACATAAACAATGCAAAATCAAAAACACACACTTCCAAATTAATGTCTTTAAATGATGTCATTCAGATGCATGCACAATCAAATAATGTTTATAGTTTTCTTATAACCTACATCAATAAGAAAGGTGTTATCAATATATTGAATGTACCTGCCAACAAATAAGGAAACTAATACCCAATGCCCTTGTACATCCGGTTGATTTGGTAAAATGATTAACTTCTATCATCTGATCACATCTTGACCAACCTCGGAACCTATAGGATATAGTCTGAGGACGACATAGCCTCTGGGAGCAACGGTGAACATGTTGGGCACTCTGGTTTAGCCAGCAGTTGCCGATAAACATCTTACAGCCAAGACTTCCTTTATTGTGCGCTGCATTGTTCACAGTCCTGTTAGCAACTTGAGAAGCAGCCGTGTGTTCAGATCAGAAGTCCAGTCCTCCAGATCTGTCAGCAAAATAAATGGCGTCATTTCTTTGTTCATTAAATCCCCCAGAGGAGACTCAGTTTCACTGTAAAGTTACACAGAGGCTGCACTCTGGCTTACTTCAGTGGTATGAACCCGAAATAGAAACAGATTTTCTTGTGATTTCATTTAATTAACAGCTCTTAAGTTTGCCAAAATTATTATGTAAAAAGTAAAAATGAAGCTTAGTCAGGTCTCTCCTCAAGAGGAGAAGAAAACTACTTTTAAAATGCTCGTTTGTTGAACGGCGATCGGATCGATCATTTCTGATGCATTCGAGGAAGTCCAGATATCTCAACGCTGAACAGGTTTCACGACACAGCAGATCTAGAACAGATTGTTAGCTGAACTTGCTGCTGATGTCTGTTTATAGAGATTAATAAATCGTTGTCAGATGACGCGGATGGGAGCCGGGGTGTCATTACGGCGCATAACATTCCGCCTGCTTTTGCTCTCCACACAGACTGTTTTTCCTGCATACGCTGCAGCCTGCTGATACGTGATTGGTCAATACTCGGACTACAAGCATAGTACAAACAGAAAATAGAACACTTCCCGTGCTAAAATCTGGTCACTTGCCTACAGGTTCTACATGTTTAGTTACAATCTGAAAATATAGAATATCTTGGCTGACTTGACTGAAACATGCACTTCAACTAACATTCAGTTTCAGTTTAATTCCTCATAACTGCTTTTTTTTTGAGTGGTAGTGTGAGCAGACACAAGTAGGTTGTTTGCCTGAAAAAAATGACATGTGGTGGGTTAAAAGTTGTCTGAGTAAAAGAGTGAACAGTGGAAAATGTTACAATTATGGCGACTCTCCCTTTCTTTCTGTTCTGCAGCCTTCAGTATTTCAGACATACAGTTCAGGATCAAAACCTCCTGTGACACTGTGCTGTGTCTGCCGTCTGCTGCTCCTCCTCAGGTTTATTTCCAGAATCTGTGTGTCTGCAGGAGCTGCCTGTGAACAATCTGCCAGAGAGCACAGTGTTTCACACATATACGCCCATATTCTTCCTGTCCATCCGAGCTCACACCAACCTGTATCTTTTGAACTAAAACTGTATTTTTAGAGTTGTCACCCTGACCATGTTGAGGTGTTTCTGTTTTTTTGTTTCCAGGTTCACCATCTGCCACAAGACTGAGGTGATCAAGAACAACCTGAACCCGGTTTGGCAGCCGTTTACCATCCCTGTACGAGCGCTCTGTAACGGAGACTATGACAGGTGAGGAGAATGTAATTTGTTGCAAGGCTTCTTTAATGAATAAATGTGACTTTACACAACAGCTCCTACATTAGTTAGAGAGACCAGAGGTCATTGTCTATGCAGCTGTAAGTTTCCCATCATTAACACTTTTATCTGCCCTCTTAAACTGTTCTTTTCTGTTTGGTATGACAGCAGCAACATTCATGCAGTTACAGAGCCTGCTACATATGCACAGATGCAGCTGGACTCTGTGGTGGTCAGAATAATACCAGCAGTCGGCCGTGCTGTCAGTCTCAGGCCAGTGCTGGTGTTATTGAGACCAACATGGAAGCAAAACAGCAACAAGCACAGAAATATCCAGTTGATTGTTTATCAACTCTACTCTAAACTAAATTCATGTTTTTTATCTTTACATTCAAATCTGAAGTTCAAACATGACTCAGAGTTCAGCTCTGATGTCGATAGAAATACACTCACACTCACACGCCTCTTGCCTTCATTTTACCGCTTAACTGATCAGTCATAGAAATGTCTTTACTGATAACAATTACCAAATTCCAGAACTGACTGGATTCTACCAGCAAGTGTGTGTATCTAAAGCCTGATATATCTTCTTACTCTGTGCCATAGTGCTTTATGTTAGTAAAAAACACATCAGTGTGCCACACTGTTGCACTAGGGGACATTTTTATTTATTAAAATGAACACTCTTGCTGTGTCCGAAATCACACACTTATCCACTACTCCCTACTCCCTACATAGTGAATTAATTGTAGTCGACTATATAGTGAACTCACCGGCACAATAAAAAGGAATCAGTTTGACCACATTGTCGTTGCTCCCGGAACACAATAAATTAAACTGATATTTCTCCAGAGCGAAATAAAAACATTTAGATCTGTCTGGCTTAACGTTAGCAGTGCTGCCAATGGCAATTACTATACATAACAAGGCTAAAGGCTAACGTTAGCGATCTGGATCACTAACCGTGACTAGAACTGTAGTGGCGTAATTTATAAATAAAATTCACAACTTATAACGCGGATAAGAAACTGGTTAAACACACTTCATGATCAAAAGTTAAAGTTACTTAGAAAATAGGAGAATTACTTACATTGTACGTCAGATCACGCAGGTCGCGCTCCTCTCGTTTCCTCTTGCACCGCAATGCATCATAGTGTATATGACTTGATTAGTGACCATCGGTTGTACATTACTTTTCACATTGCATTGTGGGATACAATGAGTCCACTATACAGGGTATAATAATTCTCATTCAGAATTCGGACATACTATAAAATGGTGAATACACTATATAGTGAGTCGTGGCTGATTTCGGACACAGCCTCTGTCACGGGTAATCCTTGTTTTGGCTGTATAGTATCATTGCCTGTTTTATTTTGTCATTCACTATCCTCATGTCGCTGCACTTTGTGTGTTTTCCCACCTTTGTAATTGTGTGCCCGCCCCAATTGTTTTCACTTGTGTCTCGTTAGTCTCACCTGTGTCTGATTATTTAGTCTCTGTGTTCCTTTAACTTTTGTTAAACCTTCATCAACATTTGTAAACCCCTTTGGTCAATTTTAACACGTTTGTATTTTCCTCGTGGCTCCTTCTGTGGTTTTTTGAGTTACCTGTGCTCTTTAAAAGTAAGCCTTTTGTTTTTGTCTTGTCTTCTGTAAATAAATAAATAAATGTCTTAGGCTGCATCTGGGTCCTCTCCCTTTTTGTTAAATCTCAAACAAGACACACTCACACTGTAGCTTTCTCTGACTAAATTATGACACTGAGTCGATTAGTTAAATAGTTTAAGGGTCATCACAAACTGGTTTGAGGTCTGGGGCTCAGTAAATAGGTTGAAAGGTTAAGGTTAACACGGTGCTATGTTACTAAGCAATAAATAATTTTAATGATAATATAAATTTTACATGCATATGTATGAGGCAAATCGCTTGTTATTGATAATGCTTACAGCCTCTACAGACAGGTCTGACGGATGCATAGACAACAGACAGGTCACACCCTCCTAAAATGTTCTCTGTGGTTGTGTTTTTTCGCAGCAGTCCTAATGTGAACTAAAATGATGAAGGCTTTAATACATGTCCCACTAATTTCCTTATTTAGAGGAGAATATTTTGCAGCAAATGGGGCGGCTGTGGCTCAGTGGTAGTGTCGAAGTGTCCTCGGGCAAGACACTGAACCCTAAACTGCTCTTAAAGGCATAGTCATCGGGTACGAATGGGCATGATTGGAGATTGGCACTTAGGCCTTTTCTGTCAGTGTGTGAATGTGTCTGTGAATGGGTGAATGCGACAGTGTAAGAGCAGCTTTGAGTGGTTGGAAGACTAGAAAAGTGCTATATAAGTACAATCCATTTACAGTATCTGTTGGTCACTGTGGATACTGTGCTCGCTATATTTGATGAGACAGTGGAAGGGAAGGCATTAGCAGTAATTTAATTTTACATTAAGCTATGAGCGATAATGACAAAGAGCATGCTCAGTGTTATCTTGAAGCTTAAGCTTAAGAGCAGCGACTTATACATACCACTCAATAATGTGTCTTTTTTTACACTGCACATTAGAATCCAAAAACACTATATTCCTTTAAATCCTCTTTTGTGTTTAATGTATGTATTAACTTGTATTTATATGCTGTTCTTTCATATTTGCTTTGTGTTGGTTTTAAAACGTGGAACATCTTTTGACGTGAACTTCAAGTAAACTTCCTGTTTTCCTGTCCCTCTATCGATCCCACTCCTCCACCTCTCCGCCGCTTCTCTTTCTCACCCTCACACTCTCTCTCCTGCCTGTGAATCTCACCTCTGTCCCCATCCCTCATCGCACCTCCCTCCAGGACAGTAAAGGTGGACGTTTTTGACTGGGACAGAGACGGGAGGTAAGTTCTCTCGCTCGCCCTCTCACTTTTTTTGATCTCTTTCTTTTTTCTTTATTCATTTTCAGCTCCAGATTGAATCTCTCAAATGTCACACCTAGTTCTGTCTTGGGGCCGTTTCTTTCAGTCATATTATAAGGTATTAGAACAGATAGAGGGCTCCACCCGCCTGGTGCACTCTGGATAATAAATCAAATTACATTTCAGGTGAGAGGTTGCAGCTGAGTGGACACAGGGTTACAGTGGGTTACTTGAGGGTCTTCTGACAGACTCGTGGGCTTAATTTGAAACCTCATTCAGGATTTTTAAGCTTTCCGGCCTGTAACTACTTTCCATAAATTTCAGTTAGGATTTGTTTTAAATTCTGGTGGTATTTGTTTAAATCCCCAGTCCTAGATTTCCAAATCCCTATCCTGAAATCTGCATGACAGCAGGAGAGTAAAAGCAAATGTTTGTCTTGCATTGTTCCAGTAAAGTATATCAGTCTGACACTGTCATCAGGCAGTCGCTCCTGTGCATATTTGCAAAGTCAGAAGCTTTTTTAGGGTTTTAACAGAAGATTTTGTCTTTAGACGGTACGTGGTAGGTAACTTCTGAAGGCAAGGCATTATCAGAGATTTAAGGCCTTAACTTTGAAAAGTGGATATGATTGTGTCAAAATAAAAGCCTGCCAGCAATGCAAGGAGTTGTCTGTCTGTGAATGCAAAGAGCACAGTACAGAAAATGTTCACTGTTAATGTAGGTGTAGTGAAAAAGACACCATAAAAGTATCCCATGTAATACCACTGATTTTAAATGACTTGACTCTTTCTTCACTGTTGCAAATAAGTCAAAGGTATTCTGTAGATGTGAAAGACAGATGAAAATCCAAACCTTAAATTTGAAATTGATAGATGCTTTTAGGTGTCGTGGTTTACAGGTGGATAAATAGAGCTTCTGTCACAGATATCGGTGGACAATGCTAAAAGATTTAAGCCCCTTTCACTACAACCTTAAAACGATGGAGACATCAACCAAAAGAAAATTTCATGTATGAATGTAATGTAAATGTATAAATGCAAACATCCAAATCACTTGAACTTGACATAAAACAGACTTTACCCTGCCAGCCAGCTAATCCATCCATCCATCCATCTGTTCTCTTTATTCTAGATATCTATATCATCTATATCGTATCCTGTTGAGGGTCGTGGGGGGGTTGGAGCCAATCATAGCTGTCACAGACACCCAGACACCTAGAGCAGACAACCTTTCACACTCACATCCACACCTACGGGCAATTTAGAGTCACCAACGAACCTAACGAGCATGTTAGGACATGTCTTTGGTCTGTGGGAGGAAGCCCACACATGCACGAGGAGAACATGCAAAAGGCACTCTTTGTGGAAGTAGGAACCTTCTTGCTGTGAGGCAACAGCGCTAACCACTGCACCACCATGCAGCTAATACAAAGTCAGTGCAATAGTCCAATGTAGCCTGTGTGTGAACGGAGCAGGTTATTGTCCTGAGGATTCACAGTGAGCCCGTGGGCGTGTTGTTGACGTTGTGCAGGGTTTGACACTGACAGTCTCCTGCTGAGTGCTACATATTAAAAAGGGCAACTCTGGACGATATCAGAGTTCATATGAAAAAGCAGCTCAAGTTTCAGAAGTGTTCACCAATCTGTTACCGCCAGTGTTGGGCTTGTTACTGTGACAAATGAACGTACAACTACCTAATTAAAAAATACCCTGTTAATCACTTAATAGCAAAAATAAACTCTCATATTACTTGTGTTCATTTCGATTCAATTAAGCTTCATCTCACTCCCTCCAAGTAGGACTGAGTGGTCTTAAAGGGCTTCCATGCATCAGGCTCAAAAACAGTTACATTTTCTATTTTAACAGATAAAATGTAGTACAGTCACGCAAATGCAGAGTGATTCATTTCAAAATACATTGTGTATGTACAACAGGAGCTTTGATTATTGTTGTAGCAGCCAAACAGATGTTTGGTTCTGTAATGAATGTGATGCTTGGTGAGGGAGGAGAGATTAAACATGTGTGCAGAATTATAATTACAACATTACAAAGTTGTTAAAATCATCGCAATTAATTCCAAAGTCTGAACCAAATGATTTAATGTATTTATAGTTTGTTTTGAAGTTATAATTACGGAAGCCCTATGCGGACATTTATCCGTACATTTTATTGACTCCGTTTTCCCGTGATAATGATTCATTTCCGGTTGTTATACTGAGATCTCGACTTATTTATCTCGAGATAACAACTCTGCATCTCCGTTACATCTGATGATCATAACTCCCCAGAACAAAACAAACATAGAAATTGGCTTAACTTAACTCATTAGCGTGGGACATGGCAGCACGGCATGTCCTGGTCTGTAATATCACACTGCCGCAAAATTATCCCGTTATCACGAGAAAACAAGCTTTGTTATTTCGAGATAAATCAGCTGAGATCTTGAGAAAACAACTAGAAATTACTCAGTTATCTGCAGAAAAATTTACGTCAATAAAATGTATGGATGCATGTCCGCTTCTGTTACACCCCACCATAAGGCAGCCCAATGGGACTAATAAAACAAGTGAAACACCTTCAAAAACTCAAATACATGGGATTTATTAAAACACCCAAATCATTAACTGAAGACCAGCGAAATCAGCAAAACCAAAAAGCCTCCAGAAGCCTCTCTCTTTAGGTATTTTTAGGCAGCTAAGACCAGGTGCACCTCATTGAGCAATCACCTGGGAAGAGCTGTGGAGACATAACAGAAGGGGAAAAGGGACAAACAGTGCAGGGAACACATACAGCTGTAGCATTTTCCATAGATAATTATATTACGTTTAATTATTTGCATTTAACATCATTTAACTTTCAATGGAACCTTGTACAAGCTCAAAACTGCAAGTTCTCCCTGACAGGTGATTGAATCATATAATAGGGGGCAGCTAAACCATGTGGTCAGAAGGGTCAAAGGCCAAATGAACTAATAAATTAGTGTTTTTAAAATCATTTACTTTTTTTGTTTTTTTAATTTTTAAGGTGGAATAAGACCATTTTTCTCAAGAATAAACCCACTGCATCATCATAAACTGGGTACTTCTTTAAAATGTAATATATTTATATCCAGCGTTTTATATTAATATGACATTGTCTTAAAAAAAATACAAGAGAGAAGATGGGGGCAGATAAATCGTTATTACAGGGCAGTGCTTCATATCCACATTCACAAACATCACAACCTGCTCACATTTCTAATTTTGTCTCCTGTGCTGCAGTTCTCTCTTTTCACAGTCTTTTCTTTTCCTGAACCTGTCCTCTTTTAATGCTTTGTTACTGTTTCCTTTCCTCCTTCCTTGTTACATTTCATCCTCCCCCTCCTTCCCCCCGTGGGACCTGCTCCTTGAGGATTTCCCTCTAAATACCAACATTACACAGGCAGGGTTGGTGTCACGCACAGCTTCAGGTGGTGATATACTGAGATGCAGAGATGATCTCGGGGCATGCAGGGAGTTGGTATTTACCAGTCTGATGATGCTGAAGGGGATTTTTTTTTCATGTTCTGATGAAAACTAATGAATTCAACTGATGAAAACCTTCTTTTCTGAGTGCTTATCTCTACGGGAGACAATATAAAGGCCAGATTTTCATTCTGTAACTGATGCATTCAGATGTAGTAATATTTTGTATTACAAATTAGGCAGCCCCTATGTTGTTAGCTAAATACACCCTTGATATAATTACAATGAATAAATATAGACAATTAAACAGACCAATAAAGCTCATTCAGAATTAGAATACACTTTTGCTGAAAAATATAACAATGCAACATAATTACAGCTAGACTACATTTTTTTTACATATAGGCTGCACTTATCTGGTCCAAACTATACCAAAAATAATAAATATAACTTTTATGTATCTGACAGTGCCCCTATATGAAAGTGTTGAGGTGGGAGGACAACCTTTCACAACTCAGACCATAAAATAAATACATTTAATGCTAGACACCACCTCCTCCCGTTTTTTGTTATTTTTTTTACATGGAACAGACACAGCAAAATGTGTTGTAGGAATCTGTGGCTTTAACCAGCTAGGCTATCTAGCATTGAGCCAGTTAGCCTATAATGCTAGCTTCCACATTACAAATGAAAAATCAGTTTCCCCTGTCTGTCCTTGGTGTTGGTTATTTTGGATGTTTGGAGTAGAGTCATACATTTTAATTCTGCCAAAACATTCAAACAAACATACTATGTTTAGAAAAGGGCTTTTTATCATTCATCTGTCAAAGAGTGTTGGGTAACATTACTTTTAAAAGTAACTTTACTACATTACCTTCTGAGAAAAGTAGTGCATTAGATTAATTATGCGTAACCAAAAAATAAGCCTCCCTATGTGACTCTACACATGGCGGTTATATTGTCCGGACGGCGTGTAGCCTACTGTACGTCTACCTTTGAATGTGGTGACTCTACCATCATTGCATAGATTCGTTTACAGCCCATAATCTGTAACTCTGCAGCCTAATAACATGATACAACACGGCAGTGTTGTCAAGACCACACTAACCGAGACCAAGTCATGTCCAAGACCTGAGTATAACGAGACCGAGTCAAGACCAAATATAATGAAAAATCATCATGAGTGAGAACAAAATACAAGGGTTTTCTCTTTTTTTAATTTAAGTTTGCCTTTCAATAAATGTGTCAGCAACAAACAAATGGATACATTCCTTACGGTTTTGGAAAGCAAACTTAATGACTGACGATTTTGCTGGCATCTCTGGTCCGACACACACAGACAGCCACTCCTCGTGCCGTCTCCATCCACTCCCACTTCCGTTAAGGGTGTCGGGAAGGCTGCGGCTGTTACTGGGAAAAAAACATAAATTAATTTAAGTTATCTGTTGCATTTAGAGAGGAACTGCTAATCACAGTAATGGCATGGACAAATAAATCAGTCATGGTCTCAACCAGTCTTGATTAAAATCAAGATTAAAATTGCGTTCAATTCTGAGACGAGACCTAGACCTTAAAAAAGTGGTCTCGAGAGAAAGACCGATCTCTACAACTACAACACCACAACATGGGCTCTTAGTCCCACCAGTGTTGTGGAGCTGTGTTTAGCTTCCAGATGCAAATTTGAAGTCGAGCTCTTCACAGCTGACGACCACTTATCCTCCAGACACAACTTACATTTCACCGTCATGTTGCTCTTGTCCCTTTTGGCCAAAAATTCTAAATAATTTAAATAAAAATATTTCCACGAAGCGAATGCTGTCCTCTCTGCCGTCTCACTAGATGATGTAGCTAGCTACGCATGCACACTGACACAGTTGTGTTTACCTTCTGCTGGTTCGCAGCTACCTACCAAGAAGTAGGGGAGAAACAGAAACAGTGCTTCAGGGATTTTCTGTTTTTGTGGCAACAAAAGGAAAAGAGAAATACAGCAATTTATTTTCCAGTAACTAGATGATGGATTACTTGAATTGCAGAAGTAACGCGTTATGTTACTCGCTAAAACAAAAAGTAATCCAAGTACCCTTACGGATTACTTTGTGACACGTTACCCCCAACACGGCTGTTAACACACCATGTTATGCATTACAATGCTTTTAATCAAAGGGATGAGTAGAGCTGAGGAGAGCCTGAGCTCACCTTATTGTTTTTCCTGCTGAACAATCTCTTTCATAACTAACCTCCAACACAACTAGTCAAATTTACCTACAGTTTGTACCAGTGATTGTGCTTTGATTAACAAAAAAAGTGCCTCTAAAGTTAAAAATTCTGAACCCACATTGGCTTTGGATCAATAGGTATATGTAATTGTAGCTATGCTGTAACTTTTTTAGCTTTTCATGCAGCAAAAATAGGATGTAAAATTACAGTCAGATGGAGAGTCATACTAACATTTCATCCAGGATAAAAAGTGGTTTTAAAATGAAACGGTTAGGCCTATATATAACTTGTGTAGGACTGGAACTGCCACTCCAGCTTGATCTTCAGTCTCGCTGCTCTTGATAACCACATGTTCAGCAGGAAGCAGTTAAAGTGCCCTCATATACTCACTGTTCACTACCTGCCCTACCAAACATCAAAAGGATAAAAATGGTGATAGATTTTGTACAGGAAGTATAATATAACCAAAGTGTATGCCAATCTTACTCTGTGAATTGTATTTGTTTGCTAAAATGAAAGCTCAAGAATGATGATATAAAAGCTTTCCCTGCTACCACAAAGTTGCTGAAAATAATGAATAATGCTGCTTTAATGTTACATTTTGCCAGCATCCACAAATGTGGATTCATATTCTCTTTAGTGTTTACAAAATCTGTCTGTGTTCTGCCTTAGAGATATCTTTGTTATAGCAGATAGACAATTTCAAAACATGTTGCTTATGAAGTATAAATGGAGCTACGGCTGAGAGCTAGATCAGACAGGCAACTCAAGCTGCACTGATTTCACTTTTGACATGCGTCATTCTCCACAATCACCTGACAAATACTTACTCCCAATTTGGTGGTAAAATCCGGAATATAAGTCTGTTTTTGGGGGTATGCTGTAGCTATTAATTAAATGAATATATAATAATAAAATGTGTATATCAGTTATTTCAACACTATTTCAATTTATTTTTATTTAAACAAATTCAAAGCACACACAAATTACAGCCTACCATCTGTTTTCACCATGTCAAATTTGCAACCCTGCTAGCGGTGCTGTAGCTAACAGCCTGCGGTAACGTTGATTGTTGTGAGGGTGATGGCTGCACTGGAGATCATGACGTTGCATGTCTGTGACGTAGTGTTAGCAACAATCAAGTTAGTTTTACTTGCTTAAAACAGCACTAAATAGGAGATGTTGTAACGGCTCGGACTCGGAAACAGTTTAATGCGGAGATGTGACATCACCACTTAACAACCGGATCATCATCTAGGTAAAAAAACGTAACACAATAACATACCTCTCTCTGCATTTTATACGGTATATTGGTCGCAGCGGTATATAGGATGCAGCCCACTTTCTAGATGAAAAAAATGTATTAAAAGTGTGTCTTATACACCGAATTTTCTGGTATTTAAGCTGCAAGGTTTCCGGTCTCTCCCTCTGCTCCGTCATTGCCACCGCTGCCCTGCACCAGTACTGCGCTCATACTTTCAGCCCCACCACCACGCCAGCATTCACCTGCAGGCTCAGACTAGATTCAAGATTTCAATTTCTACATGTAAAATAAATCTGCAAGGAGTGATGAGGTCAGAGCCTGGACGCCAAACACAAACTATGTTCCGCTGCTGCAGTAAACACTCCAAACTATGACAAACAAGAGTTGTCTGACTGAACTGTTGTCCTCTTTCTTCTCCGTCTTCCTTCCATCTTACCTCCAGTCATGACTTCATCGGGGAGTTCACCACCAGCTACAGAGAACTGTCCAGAGGTCAAAGCCAGTTCAACGTTTACGAGGTAAAATACAAGAAGAGAAAGTTCAGCAACTTGTTCAAAAAATAATCAAATCAAGGATTTTCTCCAACTTTATTTTCCTGAAAGTGTAGAGGATATCAAAAATTCAACAATGTTTTTGGAACTTGCAGCAACATCAATAGTTCCTTGACAGTATTATATATTATTCATTCAAGTAATATTTCCTGTGTTATGAATTCCACCCTTATCTGAGGACAGTAAATCATCAAAATACACCCTAAGGAGTTCAGCCATGCACTGAATGACAATACATTTCTGCTCAGGCATATTTGTTCAAAACTCTTGTTTCCTGTGTTGTGGTCAAGGTTTTGAACCCTAAGAAAAAAGGCAAGAAGAAGAAATACGTCAATTCCGGGACGGTAAGACCCATCAGAGTGTGTCAGCGGCAGTGACATGCAAGAACATTGAACAGATAGTGTTTGAGCCTCCTTGTGATCCGTCTCTTTATCCTCTGCTCAATCTCTGTCTGTCTTCAAGGTGACTCTGCTGTCTTTCAAAGTGGAGTCAGAGTACACGTTTGTCGACTTCATCAGAGGAGGGTAAGTCTTGAAAGTTTAATTAGTGTCTTTGGAAAGCCATTAAAGGACTTTACCAGGACTTTTACATTCTTAAATTTTTCTTAAATGGGTCTGCCACTTGTAAATAGCTTTGTTGGAATCTGACCCGGCAGCAGCAGCTACACGCAATAAAATAACTTTATAATAATAGTCAATCTTCTAGCTGAAGGTCTTGTTTGCGCCTGTAGTCTGTAAAGAGACATCAGTATGAAATCAATGCTATGTCATAAACTCCTCACAATAAATTGAGGTTGTAGTAGGTAAGCAATCATAAAGCGCCTTACGAAACTAAACCGAAATCTGGCTTCCGCAACAAACACTGCACTGAGACTAGTGACATTCTCACGCATACAGACAAGAGCGACTACTCCGTTCTCATCCTTCTAGACCTAACCGCTGCCTTTGACACCATCGATTATGCCATCTCACTGGATAGGTTACATAACTGGGTCGGCATTTCTGGTACATCCTTAACTGGTTTCACTCATATTTGAGTAACCGACTGCTGTTCCACAGGGTTCAGTCTTTGGACCAATCCTATTCTCACTATACATGCTACTCTAGTGTCATTTGTTTAGCTGATTTTATGATGCATCTTATCACTGTTATGCTGATGATACTCAGATCTATTTATCTGCAAAGCCTAATAACCTGAATCAACTGTCCTCCCTTCATAATAGTTGAGCCGCTATCCAAGAGTGGATGTCTCTAAATGTCCTCCATTTTAATCCTGATAAAACAGAAATACTTTTATTGGACCTGATAACTTCACCAGGGCAGTTTATTGTCGAATCTCAAACCTTTTCTGCTAAGACTCTGGGTATCATCTTTGACCAATGTATGACTATTGAGGATCATATCACTAAGCTTGTCCAGTGCTTTTTCCGGCAGCTAAGAAATATTGCAGAACTTAGATCAATACTCTCCTCTTCAGATCTCAAACTATTGATTCACACTTGTATTTTGTTTCAAGCCTTCTTGTGACTCTCCATCTTTTTTTCAATTGATAAGTTTGTTTTCTGTTTATAAGTTTGATTTTTGCCATTTGTTTCGGTCTAAGCTTTACTGACTAACAATACTTTCTAGGGTTTCATCAACATTCACCCACATGTTCACACACTGACAGCAGAGGCTGCTATGCAAAATGCTAAGGCTCTAATCTAATCACATTCATACACACTTACACACCAAAGGTTTTACCTTTGGGAGAAATTTGTAGAGAAGTTTATTACCCAAGGACACTTTGACATGTGAACTGGAGAAGCAGCGGATCATACTGCGGGTCTTCCAATTAGTGGATGACCCTCTCTACCTCCTGAGCCACAGCCGCCCCACATCGCAACAGATTCTCTGACAGGGGGTGGTGCAGCGTAAGATTCAGACTTATCCCTTACAGCCTTCTTGAATAATATAGGCAAAGTTAGAACTGAAGCGCTTCATTAGTCTTATCATACACAACTATAATAGCAGACTTTATGTGCTTTGTCATGTAGTTTCAAGTCTCTGCAAGTTTATCTGGAATCTTGATGTTTATACTTTACTGCAATGAACTGAAGTGAACAGTTTTTCCACTGCATGAACACAACTAAGTAAATGCTGTCTAGTTCTATGAAAAATACAAGACGCATAATAAATATTCAGTGTAAAAAAGTATCCAGACATTGGTTATCAGCGTTTGAATAGGATAGCAATATTAATGGACTTGAGAGGTCTGTATTGTTTCAATCACGGAGCAGATCCCCTGCCTTGTTCTTTATAGTGACAGCAGACAGCCGCTGATGAGTTTCTCAGTGTAGCCTGAACAGCTGTGATTGTGTGCCCATCTGCTGATTCTGGCACAGTCCTTACATCTCTGTTTTGAGTGATGCTGATGTTCTCAATCTCCCACCAGGACACAACTCAATTTCACTGTGGCCATCGACTTCACAGCATCCAACGGTAAGACAGCTTCACCATCTTTTCTGCATGCAGGAAAAGTCCACACATCTGTTGTCAAGTAAAAAATAAAAGTTTATCTACATTGTGACCATAACAGTTATCACTTTGATGATTGTTCTCTTCTCCTCCTGTTAATCTTAATTGGGCTGGTCCTCTTTAACATTATAGAATACATGACTCTCACTGTGCTATTTTCTGAAACAAATACAACAATCTATTCATCTGTCATACCAGTGGCATTGTATGGAAGCCCAAAAGGCACAGATTTTAAGTTGCTGTCAGGAACTTTCAGTCCCTCCAGGAAGTTTATTAAGCAACTTTTTAGCGACCTTGCAATTTTGGTCACTCTCCACAACTTTTCGCCAAGTGTACATCACCAAATATAGATCTTCATAGGTCTGCAGTGTTGTATAAACATCGAAAAGTATTGTTTACTATGCCTTTAATATCTCCAGAACGCTCCATGTGAGAGACTTACTTTTTTCTGCTGTGAAGCAGACAGCTGCACCGCTCTTACAAGGCTTCAGTGTGATTATCTCTCTTTCATGAGCGACCTAATCCAGCCCCAAACTACAGAGTTTTTATTAATGAGAGCCTATACAGTGAATCCGTAATGACAAATACTCCATGTCTTCTTGACATTATTTATCCATGTTGAAAACTGTTCGGGGCTTCACGGTGGTGGTTAATGCTGTTGTCTCACAGCTAGAAGGTCACTGGTTCGAACCCTGGTTTGAACAAAGTGGGCCTTTCTGTGTGGCGTTTGCATGTTCTCCCCGTGCATGTGTGGGTTCCCTCCAGGGTCTCCGGCTTCCTCCCACAGTCCAAAGACGTGCTTCTAAGGTTAATTGGTGACTTTAAATTGCCCATAGGTGTGGGTGTGAGTGTGAAAGGTTGTCTGTCTCTACGTGTCAGCCCTGTGATCGACGTTCAACCTTTTGCCCAATGACTGCTGGGATAGGCTCCAGCCCCCCTGCGACCCAGAACAGGATAAGCGGTATAGATAATGGATGGATGGATGGATGGATGGAAAACTGTTAGCCGTTCACTTAGCCACTTCCCCGGTGCCTTTAACTTTCCACCAACCAGAGGCTCTGTAACAAATGTGAGTCAGTATCAGAATCAGGGCTTATTGCCAAGTAGGTTTACACATACGAGGACTTTGTTGGTGTTTTGGTGCAGAACAATTATAATAGAACTAGAATAAAAATAAGTAAAAGACATAAATAGAACAAGATAAAAAAAAGGCAATGAAAATAAAAATATAAAAAACAATACATAGAATACAAAATACGTACAACAAGTGTGATTAAAAATTTTACAGATTTGCAGGATATTGGTGAGTGCAAAAGCTTACAGTATAAAATAAAAAATAGTGCAGTTGACAGACAATATAAAAGTCCAGTGTGCATTAATGTACCGCATGTAGTCCGGTTATTGATCTCAAAGAGTGTTCGTACACTGAGATAGAAATCATCGTCTCTCATCAGTGGTTTTATCCAAGCATGGCTCCCAAAATAACAAGTAGAACAGCAAATGCAATAAATGATATGTAGATTCGTCTTTGCACATATGGATAGCATCAAAATAGGCACGCACAGTGCGAAACCACTTCCTTTAGTTTTTTCACATTTTATTTGGCATCTTGACATGGAAATTGACTGGAAGTAAGGGCTGTATTGGAGCGTTTGTTGCTCACAGTGAGTGTGTTGTGTGTTACACACAAAAAAAGCCTGGGGGAAAAAAAACCTGCTACTTGCATTGTTTTTAAATATCTGCAGCGAAATCAGGCATTTTAGGCAGCAACAATCACAGGAAAAGCCTGAAATCCTTGAGGGACTGATTATGTTTTGATGTCATTCATTTTTCATTCATTTCATTTAAGTTTGTGCCATCGACAAAGCTTTCCATCTCACGTCTTAGTTTTCAGTACATGCGTTCCTTCCTTTGAACAGACTTACATGTGAAACTTTGCTGATCAAAATGTAAACATAGTCTGTTACTCAGAATCACCCCGCTGTTAGAAGCATCAAAAATTTCTTCTAGCTGTTGATGTGGTTTGCTTCTGTAGGTTATACAGAGACATCCGTACTGAATTGAGACTGATCCATAACTGGCTTAAAACTCCTCACAGTACATTTATATTCAAACAGTGCAGCAGAATGAGAATTTGACTTATATCCATAAAATCCCAACAATCTAGAAAAAGGAGTGAAAGGAAGGAATGAGCTGAATAAGCAAGCACTCAGTATGAGGTGATACATTTTTATGGCTCATGGTGACTTGCCTGCTTATTATTGTAATACTCTCCCCCATAATGCAGAGTTTATGAGTGAGTTGATAAAGGGAGGAGCCCTATAGCTGTAGTTAGGTCAATCAGACACAACAAGTCCTACTGCACAGTGTTGCAGTGTTTGCAGGTTCTCCCTTTGCATGTGCAGGTTCCCTCCAGGTAGTCCAGCTTCCTCCCACAGTCCAAACACATGCTTGTTAATTGGTGTACCCCACCTCTCGCCCAATAACAGCTGGGATAGGCTCCAACCCCTCTGCAAACCTAGACAGGAAAAGCAATATAGATGATGGCTAGCTGGATAGACAACAAGTCCTTCAGTGCATGCGTCAGACTTCCAGAATAAAGGCAAATCTTAAAAATATTTCAGGGGACTTTGACTGTATTGATCATTCAAATAGTAATGGGGCACATAACTTATATTGCCACATCTGTAGTTTTTCATTCAGTCTTCAGGTAAATATGCGTGTTGATGTAGATACTGCAAACCTGATGAAAGACAACATAAATCCTGTTTTAACTATATTTTTGTGCACGTTCTTTAAGGCTCTGTAGTATTGTGGGAAAAAAAGTATTTGCACTCGTAAATATTAAAATGGAAATCATTATGTATCCAGCTATGAATGCATGGTTTCAGAATGTAAGTAGATGGCAGATGATCTCAGTATTTCACGATGTAGCCTCTTTTATTCACGTGCAATGCATTAACTTGAGATGAATTAATACATTTACCACAATCACATGAAATACTTTGTACGTCTTCATCATTTTTTCGTGTGTGTGTGTGTGTGTTTGGTGTGTGGGGCTTCCCTCTCCAGGTAACCCGTCCCAGCCCACCTCACTGCACTACATGAGTCCGTACCAGATGAATGCGTATGCCATGGCTCTCAAGGCGGTAGGAGAGATCATCCAGGACTACGACAGTGACAAACTCTTTCCAGCATACGGCTTTGGAGCTAAACTTCCTCCAGACGGAAAGATCTCCCACGCCTTCCCACTGGTGAGAGTACTAACAACACAGAAAGAGACAGAGAGAGAGAAAGTGTAGTTTTGTTGTCAAGTGCAAGTAACATTGAGTGAAAAGGTTCTGCTGTTTTTGGACTGAAAACTAGAAACTTCTAACCATCTACAATTTTTTGTTTTACATCCGAATCTCACTTTTGCAGCAGCAGAGAAAAAAGTCTGCCAGCTTGAACTTCCTTTTTTAAAATCTGTATTTGTGGCTGACTTTTGTCAGGTCTTTCCAAATCCCTGCCAGGATGTGAAACGTGTCCATCTGCCTGATGAAAGGTTCCCTGACAGCTGACCCATATCTCTGTTGCCAAAGCAGCAGCAGGCATTGGTTTTTACCAAAAAAGCTCTGAGAATATAGCATCAAACCTAAGAGAGACACAGTTAGCAACTAGCTGGTTGACATAGTGGAGCATTGAGCCGCTTAGAAGCCAGATACTCTCTCAAGAGTTCTGAGGGAAAAAGATAGTGTAGAGGAGAGTGCCTGTTTGATTTAACATTTATTGATTCATCTTAAACACAATGTTTAGACATACAGTAGTTTAAAGATGGATTCTTCACAGAGGGGACAGTCTTGGGCTCACTCCCAGTAACTGTCTGTTTTGCATGCCACATAGGGCCGGATGTCTTGTTTCTTTCAGGAATTGCGGTATAATAGTTTTACCCTCCAAACAGCACTACAAACAAAGCTTTTTCCTGATACAGACTCAAAATGGAAAAGTCGAAGTGAATACCAGGAATGTTTTGTGAGACAGTGGGCCTCATGCAGCAACAGTCTCTTAAATTTCTCTTAATTTCCTGTTAAGAGAAAAAATAAGCGAAGCCAACACCAGATGCACCAAACATTCTTAACCATCCCAATCTGCTCTTACCCAGGTGAGCTGAATGCTGAATCACACTTGATCTCAAATTGGAGGCGCATGGTTGTTGATTTTTTGTAATTAGCATAGGTGACACCCCTTAAACACTATACAAGGGCAGGTGCATGTTCTGCCATGTCTAAATCGGGCACTAGGAGAAGAAGAAATGGCACCAAAAAAAGGTAGTAAGAAGAAGAAGAAGAGCTACAGCAGTAGTGAAATGGAAGTACTTTTAAATCAACTTAAACAAAGTAAACAAAAAAAGAAAAGTGGTTTGATATGAAGATGGAAGCCAAAAAGTGTTTTGCTCGGGCAAAGCGCTCCATGACAACAGAAATATATAATAATCTAAATTTGATTATATGTTGCATTTTTTATGTTTCTCAATTTTAAAACGTATATTTCTGTGCATTGGACAAACTAATTGTGAACTGTGAAAACCGGAGTTTTTTTTACTTATCTCCACCAATCGTAGAATTTTCTCTTACCTCAGAGAAGAGCAAAACTAAGAAAACTTTGGTGAATCCCGGAAATCAATGGATACGAACAAAATAAGAAAAAAACGTGGATAAGATCAAAAATAAGAGAAAATGTGTTCACAAATCGCCTTTTTGCATGATGCCCAATGTAACATGGAACGTGGCTACATGTAGGGGGAAAGAAGCTTATCTTGGTAAATAATCATGCAAAAATTACAAAATCCTTTGGAATTTCAAGGTTTAATGTAGATGCAAAGAAATTTGTTATTGGTCGTGTGTCAAATATTTTTTTGAAAATTTGCTATTCCTGAGGTGAAACCAACTTCTTGTAAATAATGATTTGTGAGAGACACTACAATTATTTCAACATCTCGTGCATGAAGCTTAAAATATATGACACAGTGAGTGTCCTATATATCATAAATACTGAGTTTGGGAGAAAGCTGTCTGTCTGTTCGTCTGTAGTTTGTCTGTCTCTTCCTCTATCCCACTTCCTCGGCCCGTACAGTCGCAGCAAACGGCTGTCCACTATGAGTCTGGTTCTGCGCGAGGTTTCTACCTACCTTTGTCTCTAGCAGATTATGCCAAGTGCTTGCTCCTGGTGGAATAATGTTTGGTGTCAGTAAATAATGTCACAAAGAGTACGTGTAGAACTGGATTATCTGTAAAGTGCCCTATGATACCTTTTTTTTTTAGATTTAGGAAATTAAGATTGGGCCATTTTACAATGAGGGTGGATGCTAATCGGGGAAAATGGGCAGCTATGTCCTCTGTCAAAATCTAGTTTCAACACCTTTGTTGTTCAGAACAAACTTGCAGTGGGTCAGTAGGTAGAAGAGGATTGATTTGTATACCACTGTGGCCTCATGAATTTGTAACACCTGAAGGTTTTACACTCTTTTTACACTTTGACCACTACTAACTCCATGGAGGAATGTTTTGGTCACGTACTGAACCACATGCAGCAATGCAACGCAGGACAACTTGTTAAGTTAATGAAAGGAAGGGTTACATAAACCCACAAGCTGTAGGCATTGTGGAGTAGTCTTGTGAAGTGGATGACTGAGGCGTAGGAAAGGAAGAAGAGGTGGGTGGAAGAAAACATTCTGAATCACGTTGCATGTTGAGAGAAAAGAGGTTCATCTGTTTGATGGTATGGGAGTGATGGAGGAAGAATAGAGAGCAGACAGAGAGGCAGGCAGCAACACAGAGAGAGATTTTGATGATGCACTGCTTAGCTTTGCTTTGTCAGCCAGAAAGATGGCAATAATAGCAATTAGCACAGCAGCTAAATAAAAGATTAATCCAAGTTTCTAAAGGACTTTCTCCCTGGAGAGTTACTGAAGAGGAAATTAGGAGAAAAGTGGGTGGACAGGGAACATGAGAAGGGAGAGTCTTATATCCTGTGTTTGAAGCTGTTCCAAGGCTGTGGGATAACATTAGTGGGAGTTTTTTAAGAACATAAAAATATGGCCAAATCTTTTCAAATGGGTGTAAACAGAACAATGACACACGTCAAGTCTGGCATTCTTGGACATTCTTTCTGAAACTGTCCTTTTCAATCAGGTTTTGTCAAATCCCATGATCCTCCTGGCTCCCTCCCGGTCAGGAGTGAGTGGTGACAGGAGCATCAGCATCTGGCTTGTCTGGGTTCATCGCTTTGTTTAACTTTGCTCCTTTCCCTGCAAGCGGCCGCTCAATCAGCTTTCCCAATTAGAGTTCACCTCAGCGTGACAAATCCCGATGCTGCGTCATGCCAAGGCAACTCTAATTAGGAATCTTTTGTTTGGAAACTGCTTGGAGCAATCCAGAGTTTGTCAAATAGAAAGTTTTGGTATCTCGTCTCATAATATGGGGCTCACACAGAACGGAGCATGAGTGTAGTGAGAAAATAACCTGTACAATATAGTGCAAAAAGCCTCTTTAATTAGTCACATCCTTGATCCATGTAAAGGTCAGATCAGCCTTAACATTATGACCACTGACAGGAGACGTGAAACACATTGATTATCTCGTTACAATATCCATACAGTGGGTGGGATATGTTAGGCAGCAAGTGAACATGTTGTCCTCAAAGTTGACGTGTTGGAAGCAGGAAAAATGTGCAAGTGCAAGGATGTGAGCAACTTTGATGAGGGCCAAATTGTGATGGCTTGATGACTGGGTCAGAGCTTTGACAGAACTGCAGCTTTTGTGGTGTGTTCCCGGTCTGCAGTGGTCAGTACCTACCTAAAGTGGTGCAGGGAAGTAAAACCAGTGAACCAGCGACAGAGTCATGGGCGACAAAGGCTCATTCATGCGTGTGTGCCCATGCTGAGCCCTGTCTACCGCCGAGGGTGCCACACATGAGCATCAGAACTGGACCACGGAGCAATGGAGGAAGGCGGCCTGGTCTGATGAGTCATGTTTTCTTTTATATCATGTGGATAGCCGGGTGTGTGTGCGTCCCTTACCTAGAGAAGACATGGCACCAGGATGCACTACGGGAAGAAAGCAAGCCGGCAGAGACAGTGTGATGTCAATGTTCTGCTGGGAAACCTTGGGTCCTGCCATTCATGTGGATGTTTTTGACATCTAAACATTGTTGCAGACAGTACACCCCTTTATGGAAACAGTTTTCCCTAATGGCAGCGGCCTGTTTCAGAAGAATAATGCGCAAAAATGGTTCAGGAATGGTTTGAGGAACATGACAATGAGTTCAAGGTGTTGACTTGGCCTCCAAATTCCCCAGATCTCAATCCAATCGAGCATCTGTGGGATGTGCTGGACAAACAAGTCTGATCCATGGAGCCCCCACCTCGCAATTTACAGGACTTCAAGGATCTGCTGCTAACGTCTTGGTGCCAGATACCTCCAGTGACATGCCTTGATGAGTCAGGGTTGTTTTTGGAGAGACTTACACAATATTAGGCAGGGGGTCATAATGTTATGGCTGATCAGTGTATATTTAGTTCAATAGATAAGTGTCTTGCCTTGAAACGGCCTCTCCTTGGCATGTGGACATTAGATTAAAGAGCTGTGCTCATGAGGATTATTTGACACTAATTAACTCAGAGCTTGTGTTGTATAGGTCCTCTGTTTTAGTGCCTAATTAACACAGCCTTTCTGAACATGTTTATAATGCACTAAAGAAATCCATATCATTAAATAAAAACTTTAGTCTCAGGGGAATTAATTAATTAATCTAAGAGAGAGATAGCGGAAAACTAAAGAGTGTGAACATGAACCTAAGAAGGAGAAGGTGTTTAGCTTTCACCTCCTGTCAGGAGATCCCGGACATATGGTATTTTAAGTCCCATTGTTTGGTGACGTGCAGATGCAGAATGTGGTTGAGTTTGATGAGTGTCAGTGGCCATTTTCATGCTCTGCATGGAGTCATACATAGTCATGTTGTAGGATTCTGCACTATTAAGCACTGAAATGTTTTCCCACATTGTGAATATTTGTAATACTATGCATAGAAAATCAAGCCTTTACCATAACCAAGGCTCCACCGGGGAGCTTCACTCTGGTAAACAAACACTTCTACTGCCTCTAATTAACCCCATACGCTAATTCTATTCAGGCTTGCAGTCAGAAGTGGGAAATAACAAAATGTAGTATATTTAATAATGCAATACAAAGGAACGGACATGGGGCATTGATTAATATTGTAATATATAATTTATTGTCACATATTAATGTGACATTTATCATGTGAAAAACTTGAAAAGGAGTGCAGGACTCTTTATCAAGTCACTCTCGAAGTGGTGTGCAGAAGAAAAGTTTGCACATATCTTGGGGCTTTATAGTCTTTTATCAAATTTACAGGGAAAATTATAGAAGAGGATGAAAGTGTTTTATTCCCCGAACACAAACACTCAGACATAATGTAACTGAAATGTTGCCTGTTAGCTTACCGCCAACAACTACTGCTGGAAAGTGATAAGAAACTTGGTCCATTATTTGTATTTAATCCAGCATCTACAAAGTATTATTCAATGTTATTTGCTTGTAGAAGTTCAAAGTCTAATCAAACAAACCCGGATTAGAACCAGGCATCATTAGAAATTTCTGGTGAATCTCAAAACAGAAAATTCCTTGCAAAGTTCTTCTTAAAATATCCTTTCAGAGCAGATAATCTAGTATGTAGTTAGCACTGTTGCCTGCTCAGTGGAGTTAGCATGTTTTCCCTTGGTTCTCTTCAAGTACTCTGGCTTCTTTCTACAGTCCAAAGACATGTTGGTTAGGATAATTGGTCATGTAGTTGTTAATGTGACTCGATGTGTCAGCCCTGTGATTGACTTGCGATCTGTCCAGAGTGTAACCTGTCTCTCTACCAATGTTTGCTGTGATTGGCTACATCCCCACTGCAACCTTTAAGGATAAGGGGTATGGAACTTTAAGATGGCTCTTAAATCGTCACTTAGAGAAAACATCATGATTTTTTAAGGCAGATAATAGCACAGAAACTGCACAAATAAGAATGTTAAATGATAATATCTGATAAGCTGACACAGGGTAACAAACTACACTCCTGCCGGATTTGTCTGTGGTTTTTATGGTTGATAATATTTTTAAAAAATTGCATTTCAGGTTTGGAATTAAATTACTTCTGTTGTTAACTATTGTGCAGGTAATTCCGTGTGGAAATGGGAATTATCAATCAATTAGCTAAAGGAGCCCTAAAATATGGGGTTCCACAGGGATCAGTTATTGGGCCTTCAGCACATTTTATTCACTATGTGACCAATTGGTCATCAGATACCATTCTATACCAATTAAACATAATTGTATCTCCCTTGACACTAATAACACCAACGTCTCTATTTTGGACACGCTTTTTCAATGAACAGGAATAGATAATTAATAATTTGGGTTAAGCAGGTTGAATTATTGTTGGGAGGAATGAAAGTGCTACGCGTTGATGGGCTGTACATTTACAACAGAGATGCAGGAAAAGTACTTTATGAAGTGAAAAAGTAAAAAGGTGAGATGTCAACCTCAGTTTTTAACTTGAGACATATGATCTCTGTCTCCTGTGATGTCTCATATTTTCCGCCGAAGGAGGAGATCAAAGAGCTTCTCACAGGTTTGACAGTTTAATGATACAGTCTTAAGAGCTGAAGAGTTCAGGCAGAACAAAGCAGAAGTGTCAGGATGATTCAGACGGGTGCAACTTCCATCACCTGCAGAAGTGTCACAAGTGAGAATCCACGTGTAACTCTTGCAACACATAAATCAAAATGCATGGGCTTTTTGGACAGAGTCTAAGGTATGTGAAACATATATCTTTATATTTTCTCCCCGTACGGAATATTTAAAGCTATGCTAGGAACATGGGTTGGTGATATCACTCTGTCTGCTTTCTCCCTCTCTACAACAGACTCTATGAACGCATAATTAGAAATGTCCTTAATGGCTGCTCATTAATGCAAATATCATCCTGTCCAAATATGCAGCAGCAACTCAGTTCACACAGAGACTTGGTCAAGAGGTTCAGTTTTTGTTAAGAACAAACATCAGAATGGTGCAGAAATGGTCTGTGATACCACATTTATACCTGGCATTGACTAACTGTATGTGATCTGTATCTGGATTAGGAAATCTGCATGTCAATGCAGTTGTAAATGTATGCAGTATGTATCATAATCAGAGCGGGTTGTGATCATTTAGACCAGTGGTTCTCAACTGTTCTAGCCTCAGGACCCACCACCACCTCCTTCATGTCAAATTGTGACCGGAATTTCTTTCAATCTGTTATTCCACAGAATCATAGCACTTTGTTTATCGTTTTAATTTGCAAGTTGGAGTTCCCTGAGACTGCGCAGCAAGATAATGTAGGAACTAAATTCAGAAGAGTTCATGACAGTTACTTCTGGAGATGTTTTGGTCATATGCGCACATGTCAATGCTATAGGTATCATAAAAACAAGCTGAGATCGCCTTTAAAACCACAGCCGCCGCACACAGTAGAACTTCACAAATTCATTCAAACTCCAGTGGACCAGTTAATGTCTTATTTTACACTACTGACTCATAATTGACATGTACGGAGTTTTAATCATTGTGAAGCGTTTACCGATTTGACCGTCCCCTCTATTTACTCCATGATTCCGTGGAATTACGTTATTTTACAAAGCAGAAGCAGAGACGACACGTTTCTCACGATCAGCAGTGGTGAGTGTACGGTCCATTATAGCCATATGCTGTCCACAGAAAAATGAATGGCCCAGCAAACTGTGTATCTTACAATGTCTCAAAAGACACCGATTAATTGAGCTAAAGCAGCAAAGTAGAATCGAGTCGTTTATTTTCTCGTTTGTGTACAATGGACTCACAAGCCACGCCCACACACATCTGTGATCGCCACCAGTTAATTCAACACCAGTTAAACTGTGACACCTGTCGCCAGGTCAGAGTAAGCTCTGCGACGAGAGTGCTAAGTATTCTTTTTAGATCGTCTCTTGCTTATATGAAAACCATTCCTGCTGCCAAGCATGTAATGTCTTTGTATTTGAGGCCAATCTCAAAATAAAATTCAATGAACCTCTCCCACGGTTGCGTGCGCTCCATTATGGTTGGTTGAACTGACTCGGAAGTAGTACATTGACCTAAATAAAACTTTTGCGAGATCTCGCAAAACCTTTCCATCAACTTTACAAGATCTCGCAAAAGATCTTACCTTAAAAGATCAACTAAAAAATCTTTTTCCCCCATGTCCCCTCCTGGGCTCTGTAATTTTCACCTTTATTTGACAATTTGGAAAAGGCAGAAACAGGAAGAGAGATCACATCACAAATATATGACACGTGATGTCAGAAAAAAATCATGAGAAAACTGGAAATGAACAACACCATCATCCAATGAATCTCAATTTCTGTCACATGTAAATGTTCAACCCACAACTTGGAGTAAACAACATGAATCCACGGGTCCATCCTGCCTTGTGTCAACAGTTCAGGCTGCTGGTGGCAGTGTAACGACATGGGCAGTATTTTCTTGGCACACATAAGGCCATTAAAAACCAGCTGAGCATTGTTCTAAACCCCGGCTGACAGCTAAGTGTTGCTGCTGAGTTGACCATGTGCATTTCTGGCCACTGCCAAACTATTTTCGAAAGCCATATTCCAGCACAGTTCCTGCAACCTGTCTAACATCCGAAAATTATCCTATATAGTGCAACCTTAGACAAGAACCTCTAAGAAATGTTCCTAATACTATAGAAGTTGCTGAAAAGTGTGATTAGTGTTGGTGGTAGCTGAGCGGCATTCAGATGATACTGCATATCAATCTGAGTCCTTGATTTATGTTCAGACCAAAAGCAAAGATTAAACTTGTGTTTTTTTCTCCTGCAGAACTCAAATTCAGAAAACCCAAATTGCGTTGGCATCGAGGGCGTACTAGAATCTTACTTCCAGAGCCTGCGGACTGTGCAGCTGTACGGCCCAACCAACTTTGCTCCTGTAATCAACCAGGTGGCTCGGTGAGTGAAACACAAACACACACATGGAAAGAGCAACACACTACTTGTGCACAAATGTGCTCTATATGTGACATAATCATGCACACATTACGTGCACAGACACATACACACACTTGGTTAAGGTCTCATACATAAAATCTGCACATTTCCATGTGTTCCATATGCATGTGTCACTTATCCTGTGCCATCATGGGAAGCCAGCTGTTTATGTATGCATTTCATGAATACAAACTGAACATATCTGTGCAGACTTGATGGCAGAAAGCGGGGGCGTGACGGCATATCAAAGAAAATCTCAGTCTGTCAATCATCCCACTCTTTGTAGAGTTACTTTTAATCTTTATTTCTGAGACATTATCAAACTTTAAAGGAATTCTGGGCTGTTTCTCACCAAATTGCCTTGTATGTATCTTTGTTGGTCAAACAATTGTGTCAAATGCATTTCCTTTACCATTAAACATTTATAAATCATTCAGGTGACCTGGACATTGGTGCCATTTGTTTCCCATCATTACTGTGTTTGAGAGGTTGCTGTAACACAACCAAGAAATGCATCAATGTACTGGCAAAGATGGACTGATAGCAAATAAACATGATTGTAAATAATGCAGGATTTTGTACAGATAAGAATCGGTTTAGCACAGGGGTCTCCAACCTTTTTTCATCTGAGAGCTACTTTGAAAAAATGAAAGTGGCCAAGAGCTGCTTGCATTACATCGCTGTAATTGCTGGTGGCGCCCCACGTTGATTCTTTTGTCCACTGAAACCTTGGTACCACAGATGACGCACACACACTTGCTTTCCCACTCCCCATGGAAACAGTATGTGTTTGTATGTTGACCTCAACGGAGGTTGCTGCAACATTGCTGTGATTGGTTAGGTTCAGACGTTGACAAACTTTCCAGGTTGTTTTTTATTGACAGCTGATAGGCCGATCCTATTGTTTTGTATTGGAGGGGGTGGGACATCTGTGTATTTGATTGAATTGAAGTGGGAAGTGGCCTTCAAAGTGCATTTGTTGTTGTCGGATTTTTTGTACAGAGTCTGTGAACCTCTTGGCGAGCTACTAAAATTCAGGCCGCGAGCTACCTGTTGAAGACCCCTGGTTTAGCAAATATTTTAAGATTCTGAGGAATCCTTCATTAATCAGTCTGCGCTAATCACACAAACACAATTCCTAGTGTACTTACTCCTTGTGTAGGCCTACTTACTACATAACTTATGTTGGATTGTATCCTCCCTCTGGCTTCACCTACAGCAAACGTACAGTGAAGGGATTGTGTGAGTCACAGCCTTCTGTAGTTTCATCGATTACGGTGGAAGCGTGGTGTTGCAGCAGCCACTTTGCAGACATTCAGCATACATTGTGTTGTATTTACTGAAAATAATTTGTGTAGTTAGAATTTAAACCCTTCTGCTTCATCCAGAACTAGTTATTTTGAAGGATTTGCATGCTTCTTTTTTTCTGCAGTTCCAAGTTTTAGGCTGTATTTCAGTCAGACAACTCACATTTGTACTAGTTAAAATGTTTAGTGCAGCAGCAGAACATAGCTTGTGTTTAGCATCTTGGCTCCGACCTCATTTCAGTTGAAGATATTATCTCATCACTCCTCAAATTTATGCATGTAAAATAAATCTGTGAGGAGTGATGAGATAATATCTTAACCACCTACCTGGAGCTTGCAGGTGGATGCTGGGGTAGTGGTGGGACTGAAAGCGAGTGCAGTGCTGGTGCAGGGCAGCTGTGGCAATGACAGAGCAGATGGAGAGACCGGAAATCTTGCAGCTTGAATAGACTGGAGGAAGTGTTTGTCAGGTGACTGTGGAAAATGACGCATGACAAGTTTGTAATAAGTGCAGCTCGAGTTGCCTGCCTGAACTAGATTGCAGGCGTCGCTCCATTTATTCAAGTAAAAAAAGTACATGTAGCACGGTGTAAGAGCATCAGTAGTCCCATTGTGCCGCGGTATGAAGTCACTGCTAACATTTCCTGTAAGATCACCAGAAAGAGTTGGAAAATGAACGCATATACGTGCAATGACTACAGATAAGAAGTTATATCTACTGTATGTCTGTGGGCTATTTGGAATTAGAATGTATTACTTGACATTAGTTTTGAACCTGAATAATCAATGTCACAATTAAATGTTAAGGTTGTAAATGTCGAGGATCGAGACTTAAGTTGTGAGTCCTTTGCCTCCGCCTCCTCTGCCTGTATCTTACATTAAACAGCTTATTTAGTTCAGATGTGTTTGAACCTTGTGCATCTCATATTGAGTGCACTTTATTATTGGATAATAATTTCTTTCTGAACAACCATGCACAATGTAAGTGCTTCAAATATCATCATTTGGTAGGATAAAGTTAACAAAGCTCATCTTCCTGCTGAACCCTGCTGCATATCATCCTACAAGCCCTGTTTAAAAACAAATTAAATTTCACCAGTGAAACTTTTCTGGAGTGCAGTCAGTGTTAAGTTTTTAATGGATTTTGGCTGCTTATTACCTGCTATTGTATTTTTAGCAATAATATCCTGTCCCAGTTAAGTGTGATTGTGGTTGCGTAACCGAGTGGAGTGGAACAGAGCTGCTTTGTTCAGTTGTGGGCTCAAGAGCTTCCAAGCTCTCATCCATTCAGAGAACATGAAACTTTGTTTCTTCACTTCCTGTCCTCACTCTTTTCCCCCTTCTTTTGTTTGTTTTTTTCATGTCTCCAGATATTACCTGCTTTGGCATCATCACATATGCTACCTTTTCCCGACTCCCTGTTTTCTTCTTGTTTTATTTGCTTTCAACTTTTCTCTCCACACAAATCTCCACTCTGCTATCCTTCTTCATTTCTTCCTTCTCCACATCCCTGTATTTCTCCTCCTCCCCTTCCTTGTCTCCCATCTGCTCCCCCTACTCTGTTTCTTCATCTTTTTCCTTTTCTTCCTAATTAAACTCCCCATCCTTCTCATCATTAAACATACTGTATGGTCTTTATTGCTTTTTTGTTCAGATTCTGTTTTTCTGCATTCTCTTCTTTATTAATTATCTGTATTGTTTAATGTTAATTTGAATACTATTTATGTAACTATGAAAAATTAGGTGATTGTTGTGGTCTCATGCTGAAGAGATTCTAGCAGGTCCATACAGCGGACAGAGCAGAGCGTTCAGTAGTTTGGGCTCACTTTACCAAACTTAACTCCGGTGCATCTTTGTGCAATTTATGTAAAAAGGTAGTTGTGTCTAAAGGGGGTAACACAAGTTCAACATTCTATAAATCTGAAGCAGTGTTGCATGTTTGACTGCTTTAGCAAAGCAGCTAATGCTAATGCCATTGTTAAAGTTACTGCTTATGCCCTCAGTGCAGCCTCCGAGTCTCGGTGGCTCCGATGGCAATGCAGCAGATGGGATTAGCTAATTAACTAAAATGCAGTTAAAACCATAGACTGTATAAATAATGGACGTAGACTCAGTGATGTCACCCATTGGTTTCTGAAGAAGCGTTTTGAAGCCCGAATTGCGCCTGCGCTGGGGGTCGCCATATTGGAAATGCCAGAGCTGGCTAATCCAGAGGCAGGCAAAGAGGCGGAGCGCGAGCGAGCTGAAGTCCATGGCTGAAGACTATGGGTGGGCCGCAAGAATCTGCCAGCTACAACTAAGAAGCTAGGCTATATGCTCTTCAGCTTAGCTAGCAGTTATTAGCGATAGACTGTATAAATAATGAATGAGCTAGTTTAACTTTGCCAGGAGGAGATTCTGATTGTGACGGTGACTAACTGCAGGTGTTTAGTTATCAGAGGAAAGAAAGGCAGACTCACTGCTCGCTCGCCTGGTGAGGAGCGGCGAGCTGACACGTAACAGGAAACGCTGTAATCTCTCTGGGGAAAAGCCAGCAACGCCTGCCTCCTATACTGGCTGACGATTAAATAAATGTTTGATAAACACTGAACAGGCCAGCTAAAGCGAGCACAGTATACCTGCTACTTAGTGCTAAAAATATATCAATATAATTATTCTCGCATTTAACTTACTGAAAAGCTGGAGCTCTGACTTCTTGTACGGCCAAAAAGTTCCATAAATCCCACAGAGAGAGATTATTTGTCCAAACTTTGAATGAAAAAATCCCCAAAAGGCTCCAACAACACAAACAGGTGAAGTTAAGCTCAGTGTCTGTGTGTCTGTGTTGACGTCTAGCAGACAGCCAGCAGGATCCACCTGTCAATCAAGTGAGCTGGCTCCTATAATTCAAGGCTTAATATAATTAAAACGGGTGTGTTACAAAAACACTCACCCCCGTACAATTATCTTCAACAATAAAATTTGCTATTTATAACAAAACCGTTTTTTTGTACCAGGCTGTAAACATGTTTATTGCTGCTATAAATATTGTCATTTTCCCATCTGCTGTAATGTTATTTCTTGTTTTCTGGAGCCTCAAGTGGCCACTCAAGGAACTGCAGTTTTTTGCACTTCTGCATTGGCTTCATTTTTCAACACCGGAGGTTTCCGCTTTGTTAAAACACATGGTTCTTATGAACAAACCGTAGTTATTCAGTCACTGTTGTTAGCTAGCTTTGGTTATTAGCACGTATGAGTTATGTTCCACTTTAATCCATAGACAGTGTCTGTCAAGCAGGTGCCCCATCAGTGGGTAACATTAGCAGAAGTCAGACACCCAAGTTAAACCCATTCTCCATCGCTAAACGTGCGAACGTGACACAGGAACAAACTGCAGAATGTCGCAGAGCTGTTGTCAAGTTTATTGTAAAAGATTTTCTTAATTTCAGTGGAGTCAAGGTAGTTTAAGTATGATCATAACTGGTAGCTCGCCTAAGTGGGAATTTTGAGTTGCATGGCAGCCAGACGACTTTTGCATCGCTAATGATTGTGTTACTACATTTAGGCTACAGTTAACTGTTGTTACTGTAGGGAGATGACCAAAGCCCTTAACCTCGGTTGCAACTCCCCTTTCAGAGGCACATTATCAGACACCCTAATAAAGACATAGGTTGATTTTTTGCACCATAATAATGGGGAGTAGTATTGATGAGAGTATTGATGACTGTATTGATAAGTATTGGTATTGATAAAATCCTAACGATAGCCATCCCTAGTCTAAGAGCTTATTGTCACCTGTCTGTTGGGTTAACATTATGTGTGCTGCAATGAAGGAAACTCATGTATTTCATATGTACATGAACACTTACTTGTAGGTATCAGCGTCTCACCTCACCTGGCTTGTCAGCGTTTTTCATACATTGATTTATCTGTGGTGGCCCGTGCATGGGAGTCTGGGTTGTTGACTGATTTCCCCCGCAGAGAACACAGCTGGCCATATGATGACAGATTTCTTTCCCAATCTATCACACCTAGTTATGAGAAATATGACATTTTAATTCCTCTGCCCTGTTAGAGTACAGCTCAGAGCAGCTGCCCCACAATAAACTCACAGCCTCCATATTTTTTCTGACTCACCTTTTGATGAATTTTTTCAGCATCTGTCATTTGGAAAAAATCGCATTTCAACACAGTCAGGGAAAAAGGTGTGTGTTCTGAAGGGTTCAGTTGTAAAATTCATGCTCCCTGCAGAGCTTCTCTCCTGCCTGCTGGCTGACTGACAGCTCTGTCAGCTGAAGAGTGAATCACATTGGACAGTAGTAGAGGAGGTCGTACAAGCGGGTGGTCGAATCAAAAGTATTCAAAGCCTGACAGTTTCTCTCAGTTTGTGTCAGTTTGTCTTTTGAACCAGGTGTTACAGATCATGCTGGATTTCCCCTGCAGTCTGCAGCAGACAGATCAAGTAACATTCTGAAAAGTTACTTTATTCATTTCAATTAGATCATCTAGTCAAGTATTTGGGCAAGTTAAGACCTACACCCTTAATACAACATACATCCATTCATTATCTATACCGCTTATCCTGTTCAGGGTCGCAGGCTTATCCCAGCTGTCATTGGGCGAAAGGCGGGGTACACCCGGGACGCCAGTCAATCACAGGGCTGACACAAAGAGACAACTTTAGCACTCACACCCACACCTATGGGCAATTTTAGAGTCACCAATTAACCTTACAAGCATGTCTTACTGTGGGAGGAAGCCGGAAAACCTGGAGAGAACCCGCATGTGGAGAACATGCAAACCCCGCACAGAAAGGTCACCTTGCCCAAACCGGGGTTTGAACCAGTGACTTTCTGCTGTCAGACAACAGGGCTAACCACTGTACCACCGTGCAGCCCCTTAATACAACAGTTAAAATAAAATTGTTGATTTGAATGTGGTAAATATCTGTGAGCTCCTCAGCAGCTAATTAATGCGGTTTTAGCTACACTACTGTCTTTTCCTGTCGACTTGAACTTGTGCTTTTTTGTCAGTGTGTGTCAATGTGTCAATCATTTTGCCCTAAAGAAGTCCAAAGATAGTTTTTATACTAATTCCAACCTACCAGTAGTCCATTATATCAGTCCTTGGTCCTGCTTTATCTGTAGCATTAGCATCTTTGGCATTAGCTTACAGTTAGTCTAACATTAACAGTGACCCTCAGTCCTGTTATTCTGCTTGAAGTGTGTGTGACCACAGATGATGAACAGTTCTCTCATCCCATAGCCACCAAGGTACATTTTGGATCCATTTTTCGCAGGCCACATATCCTCTGTGTCTGAAACTTTTGCCGCTAAGCATGGGTTGTTTCTTAGCATGTTCTTTAACATTACCTGTCTATGTTTTTTTAGAATCAGAAACAGTGTTTATTGCCAAGTAGGTTTAGACATACAAGGAATTTGATTTGGTGATTTTGGTGCAGAACAATTAACACAGAAGTAGAATAAAATTAAGTAAAAGACTTAGAATAAGATTAAAAAAAAGGGGGGTATGATGCTAAATTCAAGCTTCATATTTCATTGTGTGATACCTGTGGATCCAACATCCAACATAAAATGTGAAGCAGCATAATACCCCCTCGTTAAGCAAGTTCATGATGAAAGAGCCAAATGAAAAAAAGGCTTTTTACTGTTTCTGTTTCCCACCAGACAGCACCTTCATCACATTTTGTTTGAACTTCCGAGCACTCCAGACTCTGTTTTCTTCTTTTTTTCAACAAATTAGGCAAATTTAACTCTGAGCAACACACTCGCAAGATCTGGCAACACAGAGCTCTCTAATGTTGGGACTGATATCTCATCTCCCTGAATAAAAGGAAGACAATTCAGCCACGGATTAAAAGTTAAAATTAAAAGAATACTTGTTTTTTAAAAGACAAAAAAGAGACCATCTCTTAATATAGCTATATGCAGCTGGTATTCGGTTGGTTTAAAAACGCAAATTCTTTCCTTTCTTTACAGAATACGTGGACAAAAAAAGCTTTTCGATTTCTTTATCAATAAAACATTAATAAAGAGTTTCAATGGTGCTACAGAAGAGCTTTCATATGTCTCTAAATATAAAAGCAGATGAACATGTATGTATGTACATTTTCCTCTACCATACAATACCATACCATACACAAGACAAAGAATGCACGACAGAAAAGGGCAATGACTGCTGAAAGTTAATTGAACAGACTTGCAGGCTTTTAAAACATAACAGCCTTTTTGTTCGTCAGTTTCACTTGTTGACTCATTTTTCCATCACTCTGCAGGGACTGAGAGTGAGAGAGCAGGAGGCAGAAGAGGAAAATATGTGACAAAAGAGAGAGGGAGAGGGTAAAATAGAGAATTATCAGGGACAGATGTTGAGACAGGCAGGAGGACAGACAGAGAGTGATGCATCAGACAGGAAGGCAGGCAGAGAGAGAGAGAGAGAGAGACAGTTTGCCATTTTGCCTGTCTCTGCCTCGGGCCAGACTGAGAGTGTGAGCCAATCAAACAGTGAGTCAGACAGCAGGTCTCCCTTCTCCCTGCTGGGATCCTAGTGTTACCTCCAACACACACGCACGCACACACACACTCCGAGTGTAGAACAAGAATACTCCAGTTTTATGTGAGCTATTTCATGAGAAGCTGATGCTGGCAGGGAAGCACTCTGCATCTGCTCTTTAGCATACATCACCGTCAAAATCCACACACTGAGCAACCTGCAGAGAGCCTTCAGAGTCTAATGGTTGTACAATTACCTGCTTTTGAATAGAATCTACGTCAGAGCTTTTCATTTTAAAGCTCTTATGAATGTGTTGCAGTAGTTCTTTTGTCTCATGTGTAAATCCACAGGCTACATCCTCAGATTAAAGAACCGTTATAATTTTCTAAGTGAAGAAAGACCCTTTTGTATGATGTGGGAAATTGTTTTACAGCATTAGGAAAGAGTGCAATAGTAAGAGTACCAATCTAAAATGGCTAAAGTAGTGCTGACACTGTCTGCAGGTTTTCCGGTTTTTAACATTTCAGCTGAAATCGTTAGATTTGTTAGTTTGCAGAAGTTCAAAAAGATAAATGTTGTTTTGCTGGCAGCTTGATAATCAGTCTGTAAGGCCTTTTCATTGAACTTCATTGATTCTTTCTGAAGGCTGCACAGTGTTGCAGAGGTTAGCACTGTTGCCAGCTAGATGGTTCAATAAAATTTCCGGTTATAGGGGGCTTTCTGTGTGGAGTTTGCATGTTCTCCCTGTGCATACGTGGGTTCCTTCCTGGTACTCCAGCTTCCTCCCACTGTCCAAAGACACGCTGGTTAGGTCCATTGGCACTCTTGGATCCCATCAGCTATAGTCTGACGACGATACAGCCTCTTGGGACAACGGTGAACATGCCGGGTGTGTAGCCACCGGTTAGCAATAAACAACTTCCAGTCAAGTGCTGCATTGTTTACAGAAAAAGAACCCGTTTTTTTTGTGGTTTACTTTAATTAACGGGTCTTAAGTTTGCCGAAATTTTAACATCATGATGCAGATTAGTAAAAAGTCAAAATGAAGCTTTGTCAGGTCTGTCCTCAAGAGGAGAAGAAAACTACTTTTAAAATGCTCGTTTGTTGAACGGAGGTCGGATTGATCATTTCTGATGCATTCAAGGAAGTTGGGAAATCTGAACGCTGAACATCTTTCGTGACACAGCATCAAGGGAATTTATCTCAAGTTCAATTTTAGATCTAGAACAGATTGTTAGCTGAACTTGCTGCAGATGTTTGTTTATAGAGATTAATAATAAGCTAAATTGTCGTCAGATGACCGCTGATGGGAGCCAGGATGTCGTTATGGCAGATTATGTTCCGCCTGCTTTTGCTCTCCACACGGACTGTTTTTCCTGCATACACCGCAGCCTGCTGATACATGATTGGTCAATATTACTCCAACTACAAGCAAAGTATAAACAGAAACCAGAACACATGCCATCCCTAAAATCCCCTTACCTGCCTACAGATGCTACATTTCTATCCCATTTTTATCCCAGCACATCCGAAATGGACTCTGAACTTTATGTCTACATACACTCATCACTTGCCTCTCCATAAACTCTTAATTCTGTGCATGTGTGTTTGTGTTGGCGTGCGTGTGTTTAAATGTAGGTGTGCTGCAGAAGTGACTGACGGCTCCCAGTACTTTGTGCTGCTGATGATCACAGACGGAGTCATCTCAGACATGGCTCAGACCAAAGAGTCGGTGGTCAACGTGAGTAAACACAACACTGCAGACAAAACACAGAACTGCATGTCGGGACATCACATGGATGGGTTCCACATACACATACTTTAACAAAATCTCATTTACACTCTAAAATCATACAGGGAAGTAAAGAATCAAAGCTGCACTCCTTTTTTTGCTAAAATGATCATTTCACCAGGTTTGGAACGAAACAGGAAAATTAAATATATATTTATATGAACTAACTTTGGGTTCTGCATCTGGGGTCTGGAAATCTCTGCTAACAGGTAGTTCTGAAAACCCAATGTGCCTGTTATGATTACTTAATAATAAAAATACACTACATCAAGTTTCCTTTTTTAGCCAAAAGTTCTATTATTTCATCTGTTATACATTTGGTGTCATTTACTATCAAGAAGTCAAGAAATCTGATTAAATGGTGCAAGAGCAATGTTGTTATTAAAGTATCTATCGCATGGGCTAATGTGAGTTTTGTGTGGGTTATATCACTGTGCATTCTGTCTTTGAAAACTGGACTTTTATTAATGGTTGCTCACAATGTTATAGTAAATTCCTGTCACAATATTAGATAGCATCAACTCCATGAATTTGCTTAAGAACAGCCAATAAATTCTGAGCATATTCTGATTTTGATAAACAGACTGAATGAGTAATAGATACAATAAAGACCTAAACACCGCAACATCTTCACTGGCCTCCATGCTGCTTACCGAAGAGTATAATATCAGTTCTTTGTGCGTACTATTGTTGTACCAACCCTGTTTCTGGCGCTTTTGTGATGTCAGATGGTGACATGGCAGAAAAGAGAGTGAAAGGAGTATACTCCACTGGCAATGGGAAAAGAGACAATCAGTATTTATTAGCGGGTCTTCCCGGCTCTGAAAAACCTGCGTCAATGCACTAATTTTGGTGGGAAAGGGTTATATCAGTTGTTGATTCATTTATTCGCACCGTATCACTAATAACACCTATCAGGAGCCACCTGAATGACTGACTCAATGGCTTTGAAATATTACAATGATCTTCTTTATTTATTAAAAGTCCTTAAAATTTTACCCATTACCTCATACTGACATCTTGGCCTACCAGAACCTAGGCGATACAGATCATATACTGTACCTGTGGGGCTTCAGCCCTTGTAGAAATGAAAGTTTATGGGTAGGAGGGAGTTTTACAGATCCCGTCCTGTGTTGTGGTGCTCCCTGATTTCCCAAAGGAATAACACAAGGAAGAGTTTTTGAGGAGTGTGTTTGTGTTTGAAGAGAGTGAAAGATTTAAAATATATGTAGCTGCAAAATAGAATTTAACTTCGGGAAAATCTTTTGATTAAAATACAATGGGAAAAGAGACAACCAAAAAGATAGTAGCTTTGAGCAGTGATAGCCACCATGACGGAGAAAACAAGAAGCGTGCATAATAAAATGAATGGATGAAATGTGTAAGATGCATGTGTACAAACTAAATAGGTAAAATGTTTGTCTTGTCTGCACCCAGAAACTGTACTCTGTTCTGAATGAAATGGCTGGTCTTAGATCATCTGAATTTATGGTAACAGGTAAAATGGATTTGTATTCATAGAAGCTAAACATCCATGTACGCATTGTTAGCAAGGAAACTGGAGCAGTATGAAATCCCACTGATAGAAAGATTAACATATAAGCCCACCTTAATGTCAAATGATATTTTCAGTGAAAAGGTTAGCTCATTTTTCACGCCTTTGCAGCCCGTATGGGTGGGCGCGCTCCTCTCAGTCATATGGCCTCTCATGCTCACACAGGATTATGCACATATCCTACATGTCACACGACAGCTTTGTTGATGCAGTTAGAACAAAAGCAGAACAACAGACTATAACAGGACAACAGTAAGCAGAACAACAGACTATAACAGGACAACAATAAGCAGAACAACAGACTATAACAGGACAACAATAAGCAGAACAACAGACTATAACAGGACAACAATAAGCTGAACAACAGACTATAACAGGACAACAATAAGCAGAACAACAGACTATAACAGGACAACAATAGGCTGAACAACAGACTATAACAGGACAACAATAAGCTGAACAACAGACTATAACAGGACAACAATAAGCAGAACAACAGACTATAACAGGACAACAATAGGCTGAACAACAGACTATAACAGGACAACAATAAGCAGAACAACAGACTATAACAGGACAACAATAAGCAGGACAACAGACTATAACAGGACAACAATAAGCAGGACAACAGAGCAGCCTGGTTGAAGGGGGGCAAGTGAACTCTTTGGACGAACAAAGGAAATGTTCCAAAACCATTTTATTATCGAAGCAGCCAAGTACACTCAGCTATGTACTTTATATATATACTGTACATTCAGGCATGTTATGCACAGTGTGTTTTTGAGTGGAGGGACATTGTTTGGCTCACACCCCTCCTGTGTTTTCTCCACAGGCGGCCTCCCTGCCCATGTCTATCATCATAGTAGGAGTAGGTCCTGCTGAGTTTGATGGTAAGTGTGTGCGTGCCTGCCTTTGTTTGTGTGTGGGCGAATCGGTCAGTTTAGAGCTCACATCATCTCTTTGGCCAAAACAAACAAAGGAGACATACCTTTGTTGCCGTCCATGCTGATGCACTGTTACACTCATATAAATATACATGAACGTTACACATTTCCGCCTTTAAATGCCACTCACAGCTTCCACAGTATTTACATGCAAATCTTCTATTAATCCCCCTCACTTACATTCCTGTCACCTGTGATTCATCCCAGTGTTAAATAATTTACCATGAGGCTGTTGTAAGCCACAGACAGAAAATGTCACAGTACTGCAAAACAGAAATGACCAGACAGAACGACCCGGAGTCAATCCAAGGACGAACTGAAGAGACATCTCTGAATTTGCTGCTCCTGAAAATCTCTCTGACATGCTGCCAGCTGACAGGATCAAATTGACCATCCCCTGCTTATTTCCACTCTGAAGACCTCTCCTGACACCACTGTATTGTTAAAGGGTACTCTGATTCTTATTACATGGCAACACGATCAACCAAGAGAGGAATTTCCATGAAAAAAAAATCAAGGCACCATGTCCAAATCTCTTTCCTCCATCGATGGAACACAATTACATGCAATCCAAATAATATGTGATGCTCAGGAGCACATCTAGTGTGCTACTCTTTGATGTTGCACAACAGTTCAGTGGGAACAGGCTTGGGTCAAGGTTTTGCTGAAAATCTGAGGCTCTTTTTTAAGTGTGGTAATATAAATTTCAGTTTAGTTAGTTTCACGCCACAGTCCATCATCTACATACACAACCTAATCCGTCCTTACCTTTGCAACATTACCAACCGTAGTCATGCTCTCACATCCCAGCAGATATTGTGTGTTGCGCTGCGTTTCTTTGCAAACGGGGGTTTTTTGTACAATGTCGGAGATGCAGAGCACTTGAGTAAGGCAACTGTATGTTTTTATATTTCATCTTAAGCTGCTGCCAAGTGAGCTTCTCCCCCGCGGGATTGCACCTAAATGAAATAAATGAATAGGCTACCATTGAAGCAGTTTTCCCCTGTAATATTATTGTGATTGCAAAGGACTACATTTAAACTTACGCATTGACCCGAGCAGCAATGTTCTCCCACGCCGTCTCCCTCTCTTTTGCAGCTGCAGCGGTGTTGCACTTCTTTCTAAAAACATGTTCAAATTGCCGTATGAGCGCATTAAGATGTCCAATTCTAGTGGGGTGAAAAACGCAGCCCCCCTTCCCCGTTTGCATAGTGAGTCGTCAAATCGGGGCTTCATTGATGCTGTCTTTTTATAGTTGTGGTGCACGTGCTTAACTCCAAGTGAAACTACTCCGAGTTGATCAAACTAACTCAAATCAGCTGTTCTGGAACCGAAAACTCAGAGTTTCCTGTCTCAGAGTAGATCAACTCAGAGTTCAGGGTTAGACTCACAGTTTGTTGAGCCTGCTTTGTGAAACGGACCCCTGCAGCCGATCTGTTCCGGATTAGCAGAGTAGAGGAGGATCAGTAACTAAACAATCACTACAACCATTAAAGTTTCCATATCTGTGAACATCTGCTTCAGACCAATACAAGAAGCTGTTCTGCTGTTAAACACGCCGGTGTGAGGGATCCTTGCTGTTTTTTTTCGATAAGTTAAGTGTATGTTTTGGTTAGCAGAAGTGGCTACAGTGGCCGGCGATCTCTACTGCACAGACTCTGGCTCCAAATGACGTCACCAGCGCAAGATGGCAGCGCCTGTCAATGGCTTCGGCTTTGGAATATTACATTAATCTTTTTCATTAAAATTTTATCCATTACCTCATACTGACATCTTGGCCTGCCAGAACATAGGCGATACAGATCATATACCTGTGTGGCTCCGGCCCATGTAAAAAAAACAAGAGGAAATGGGTTAGAGGGAGTTTTACAAATTCCATCCTGTGCTGTGGTGCTCCCTGATTTCCCAAAGGAATAATGCCGGAGACAGCAAGAAAGAGTCTTTGAGGTTGTTTTGGCTTCAATTTTGTACAATGACAGCAGATAGAGACACGTCGTCCATCTTTATCTACAGTCATTGCTTCATACACAGAGTGAAACTGTTACAGAATACAAACTATCACCATTTTTCTGACAGAATGTGATTTTCACAGTGTAAATACATGTAAATATTTTTTAATAACAAATTAAATGCCTTTTGAATGTAAATAATGTATTTTAACCTAAACTTAAAAGTGCAACCATGAGCATTTACTTACTCACGACACTGCTTCTGTGGCGTTTACAGTGTGGACTGCAGTCATGACAAAAGCCATGTGCTCTCACCTCAAGTGACATCTTTAAGAGTGACAAAATAAAAGTCTTATCAAAATAAAAGTCTTATCAAAGTAAAAGTCTAAACAAAATTATGCCAAAAGGGCAACACAATCAGTCCCATTCTAGTGAACATGACTTCTAAGCCTGACAGTGGAGGAAATATCATCACATTTGGCACAAACATCAAATTTAAGGGCCCGATCAGAAAGAGCACGTTTGGCAGCTGAGGGCGGCTTTTTGTCATTGTTTTCAATGAGAGGGACGCTTTTTGTGCGCAGCTTTTGCGTTGCACACATTTTTCCGCTCTGTGCGCCTCGCGTTGAAAAAACTTCAACTCAAAACAGAAAAGCGCCCAACGTCATGGCCATTTTTTTTCTTGTCCAATTAAATGAAAGGAGAGGCGGGCCTTCTGTCAGTAGACAATATAACGGTTAGATTAATGACAGCTATGATTTGGTGGTTGCCTTAACAACAGTAGAAAAGAAAGGCGCAGCGAGCTGCTCCTTTTTTTTTAGGCTTCCACAAAAAAAGGCAGTGCGGTGCATCTTTTTCTGTCTGATCAGAGCCTAACTGAAGCATGAACTGAAGGTCAAAGGTCATGATATGGCTGTTATCTCTTAAAAAAGAGCCATTACACAAGAATGCATACACTAATTATGTCACAATTTCACACAAATGCCTAACAGGATAAAGCAACATGTTTTAATAAAATTTGGTCAAATGACAATGTTAACCTTAAGAGACGCACTGAGAATTAAACATAATACACATTAATATTCCATAAAGAGATCATTAATGCTCAATCAGAAGCTATAACCCTCATTCAACACCACATGTCACATTACATTGAAAGAATGATACACTGTGATCTGACGGCTGAACTCACTGGCCCCTTTTCAGTGACATGCTCTATAAATGAGCAGCTGATGAATCCATCTGAGGATCCTCCCAGCGAAGATCTGTGCACTCAGTCTGCTATATAGAACAGCTCAATGAAAAGATCATGTGCTCACTATCTGAGCAGTATTTAAATGCATAGGTGTCTTCCTCCAAGTTAATTGGTAAAATGATTCGAGTTAAATCACCAGAAAAAGAAGGTAAAGAAGGAAATTATTCTTGCAGAAAGAACAGAAAGCCCTCGTTGGGACCTATTATTCAGTGTGCAGGGCGAAGGCTGGGGTTAAGGGTGAACGCTTGTGTGTGACAGAAGGAGAAATTACAGCAGAGATGATGGAACTGAAAGAGCATGACAGGAGGAGAAGCGGAGAATGGAGTGTAATGAGTTGGGGATCAAGATGGTACATTTGTGGGGAGCTTTTTTATAGATTCATCCACCCCAGTCACCAATTTAATCAGAGTTCTGTGTGGAACGAGGAACACATCACTTGAATCAGACAAACACCAAAGTTTGAGAGAGTTTTGGTTATAAAAGTGAGAACAGCAGAGCCTCAGTGCAGTGTTTGGTGAATCATCTCCTTTCCATCAGAGCTTGACAACACATTCAGCAGATTCTGTCACTCAACAGAGAGAAGCTCCTGATGTGTGCCTGATTTACTCTCTGTGACGCTTGAAAAGCTTGAAAAGCAGACTCGCTGCTCGCACAAGGGGATGAATCAAGTGCTCAAAATGTATTCAGCGGCTGTTTTGCCCAGGTCTACTCCCTGGATGAGTAGAGCTCCACACATCACGCACCAAATCAGAGATGAGCCTCTCTGGGAGCTTCATGCTGGAGGCAGTCTTTCAAAATCAAAATTTATCAACCCAATTTGATCTCCATTGTTTCATCCCCCATGTTTTATTCTCTTAGTTCTGTCAAGGTCATCTGTTGTCTCCCCATGCTGCTGGAAGTACACTTTTATTTTGGGATATGTGTGCAGAAATGGGCCAACAAAACTGGGCCATGAATGTGTTTGCTCATGTGTGGCTTTCATAGAAAAACATTTTGAAGGTACAGAAGATTATAAACTCTTGATGATTCCTATGTAAACTTAAAGGGATCTTTCAGATTTTTTGAAGTGGGGTTGTATGAGGACCTAATTAATACTAAGCAACTACGTAGGCCTACAGTAGATAACAGCACGGCCCCTGTTAGAAAAAGACGGCCGGTGTTCCTACACGGAAGCTAAGGTAAGCACCGCTGCAGACGAGGTCAAGAGTACCACTTACTGTAGCCATTTAAGAGAACTCCTACATATAAAGAAACATTTCAGTTTAAGTGTATGCTGTATTTTTGTTTTGTGGCTAGCACAGACAAAAATCAGAGGACAGTCTTTGTTTGAACAGCCAAAAGACAAGTCCCAACGGTGATATCTTCAGAAAAGTTTGATTTCAGTCTGTGCAAGCTGCTGCACTTTTTGACACAAACAGCTGACATATACGGCATCATACACTTCACGGCATGTGTAGGAAAACCAAATCCTCTTGTCTCCATCGGAAAGGTTGCTTTGTCGTTTCCACAATATTGTATTTTATTTTATTTGTTGTCACTCTACAAATCGCTGAGCCAAACAGCTGTTGTGATATGCGTAGGTATACATTACGTTCAGGGGCGGATCCAGACTTTTTTGACTGGGGTGGCCCAGCTGGGGCACTGACTTATGCAGGGGTGGCATGAAGTATGTGATCATACACACACACACACACACGCTAATGAATAGTATTTAAATTTCTTCTAAGCTTCATTCTTTAAGGACTCAAACAGAAGATGTGTGGTCAGAGTAACAATTTAAAGTACTAAAGGAAATGTGCCGCATTGAAATAGAAAGAATGATACTAGCCTTTTGCAACACAGCCCAAATACTTGATTTTAACACCCAAGTCCCGCCTCTGACAAGGCAAATGTCCACAGATAGAAGATGGACATGTGAGTACGGCTGTCTTAAAAAGTAAGGTGCAGGGAGCAAATGGAGACTTCAGAAAGACAAGAAAATTTTATTTTCAGTCTCTACAAAAATAAAAGAAAAAAAAACATGAACCAAAAATAAAACTTACATTCATTACACAGCTCAAACAGTTCTGGTGCTGCTCTTCTTAAACCACTCCACACTCGCTCATCGCACTCACTTATATAGCGCGTGAGCCCACCTTGCCAGTTCAAACTGGCCTATCAGGTCAGAACTGTAGAAAATCAAGTTGACATGGTTAAATACAAATATACATTGTTTTTCTTAGCTTGCTCATACCAACAAACCTCATTTAATTCTTTACCATATAGTCATATATATTACACATTCAAAGGAAGAAAATAATTTCAAGAACATTCAGTATTTACCTTAGTTGGCTGTCAATTTCACCACTCATCCTTTGTCCAATCAAGTCAGAGAACCCACCTACTCACCCATCACATAAAAGGGCTGTAGTTGAGGCATGCTTCCTCTTTAAGCACCAGCACAAGATGGCCTCCACAAAGGACTCAAACCCTAAAAGGTTAATGTTTTTACTACTGCATGTCTTCACTATACTTTTAACAAAAACTTGCTTTAAATGCGGAGTACAGCTATTTGTTGCAATTAATATTGAAACCATTCCACATAGATAAAAAATAACAAAGAAAGTTGTGTGTGTGAATCTGTCCACTTTTCTTGTCAAAAAGGGATTTTAGCAAACAGCTAGTGAGGGAGTTGGTGCTTCCTCACAGGCTGATTTAATTGAGACACAAATAAGGGGTTGAGGTTGGGATTGGTGAGGTTCCTTCAACTTTTCGAGTCCGAGAAATCTGACCTCGGGGCGTTCCAGTTGAAATTTCCGACTGGGAACTTGAAAATTCTGGCTTCCGAGTACAAATGGAACACACCATAAGGCATAGTGCTGAGAGAGGGGGCTGTCTGACTTCAATGGGAAGCTGTGACAAAATAATAAAATACAGCGTACACTTAAACTGAAATGTTTATATATATATATGTAGGACTATTTTAAGTGGCTAAAGTTACGTGGTACTCCTGACCCCATCTGCAGCGGTGCTTCGCTTAGCTTCCATGTAGGAACTCTGGCCGGCTTCTCCTAACAGGGGCCGTGCTGACTGTTATCTACTACATAGTACACTTGCTATTGATACCTCGTACAACCCCACTTTAAAAAATCAAAACTATCCCTTTAAATTGTTCAACTGAGGAAAATTCTGCATCAGGAAACATCAGTTACAGCAAAAAGATATATGACTTTAAACTGGAAATGAAAAGTTTAAAATATGTGAGTAATACCCGGGCCAACATCTTCAGTCAGCATGAATCTGCAGACGTGTATTTTTTAATAAATCAATTATGAAATTATTTTGATGTACTCGTTGCATATTTTGAATGGCAGCACTTAAAATATTTTCACATTTACTGTATACAACATCTTCAGCATCTTTAGAATGTCCTTTTCTTTGTCGGGTAATATTCAGAAAGGAAATATTGAATGAAATGTATGCTGCTTTGGAAGTAATTTAAATGCACAACATTAAAGACTAAGGCTGATGACTAACTGTAATTTTTCAAAACATGTCATTAAAAGACCTAAACCAATGAATTGATCCACAGGGTGGATGTTCCTTCATTACCACAAACGCACACACTGTGGTTTCTATTGACTCAATCCCAAAGACACGTCCTGCTGCTAATGTGGATTAATCCACCACTAACAGCAAGGCACCTTTATTTATATAGCACCTTTAAGGCACAAGGCAATTTAAAAGTTAGAGGCATAGGAATACTTTAAAAACAAGACATTAAGAAACCTTTAATCTGCATTGACAAGACAGTAAAAATAAACCAACAAATATAAATTGCAGTTTAGAGAGATTAAAAGGAAGTTCTGTATGTCCGTACAGGAGTGGGAATTCTAGCTTGCTCTGTAGATGTAAGTGTTATAGATTCAAGGTGAGCACTGACCTGTAATCCTTGGGGCCTTGAACAGTTAATTCAGCTTTGTCTGTGTGGTTAAACAGTTCTGACACAACCACTTATTTATTTATTTGACACACTTTAAAAAAAAAAATGGAAGTAGCTAAGGTCATGTGGTGAGACTGTTATCTAAAGTTGTGTGTCATCTGCATAAGTAGGGTGAAAATGTTATATTACAGTCTGAGCAAGAGGGCAAGATGTTGAATTAAAGAGGCCCCATAATGGACCATTGAAAGTAGCACTTAAGAGGGCAATCCACAACAAAAGCATTGCTTACTTCTGTTTGGCAAAGTTTGCTAAACTCTTAGGGTCAGGGTCGGCCTGGAAACAAAATTTGTCTGCTGCTATATCATATACAATATATACAATATTGTCTTTTTTGGTTCAGAAGTTACGCATTTTTATTTCACTTGAGACAGACAGTTCATGTTGATCTTGAAAACAGTAGGTGGCAGATGTTTTCTTAATAAACAGTTTAAAGGCAGAATGAGTATCAACTTAATCTCAATCACCCCTTATGACCTATGACCTATTAAAGTTTATGGCAGTGTCTGTATCTGCAGAGACCGTGCCCTCTGCCTGTGTACTCTAATTTTTTTCTGCAGTGGATGTGTCGGGTCCAGCCAATAACAGCATGCAGGGTTGAAAGTATGGAAACCCTGAGCAGACATGCCATACATTTTTTTTACTCCGTTTTCCCATGAAAAAGAATGATGTCCAGTTGTTTTCTAGAGATCTCGACTTATTTATCCTGTTATCTCGAGATAACAACGCTGCACCACCGTAACGTCAGATGATCATAACTTGTATCCCCAGAGTTGCAAAAGCACAAAACAAACATAAGAACAGGCTTAACTTAGCTCATTAGTGTGGGCAATGGCAGCATGGCATGTCCTTGTCTGTAATATCACAGTGGCCAGCCTGTTGTTTTTGGCTGACCGCCGGGATCAGCCCGACACATGGGTCTGTATGTGACTGACTGACTGACTGACTGAGTGAGTGACCGTACTTTCAGAGCCGTAGGGAGTAGTCGGGGCTGCTCCTCCGCTGCTCGTCCGCTGTCCTCACCATGTTGCGTCTGTAACATGATGTTATTTATTTATTTTTACAAACATATATACTTATGACCTGCGGGAGACTTATGATTATGTTTTTATTTCAAAGAAAATTAAGCAGGAGCCGCAATAAGGAGCCTGTGAGTGACTTTATTGATCAAATAACTTTCTGGAAAAGTTACAAATAAAGAAAAAAAAAGAACAATGACAACGGCCTGGGAAACACTTTGTGCATTGTGTACAAACGAGGGGAGTCAGACTTCCAGATCGGGCTTTTACTTTGAAAAAGCATATCGGAAGTGTTGACCTACTTTACTCTCCATGCCAATCATGGACTCAAGATGATCAATAGGACTCATCATGATTTATTTTTAGCCTAGAACCACGCGCACCTAAAAATTCTCCACGCACGAGATACGCACGTGTCACACGCCACACTTCCAGTGTTGCCCACAAGAGCACACATTGACCTGATGCGGTCCGCCACATACTAGGTTTTGATCAGTCTTGTTCTAGATCGCCAGAAAATGATCCTGTTATAATGAGAAAACAAGCTTTGTAATCCCCAGATAAATCAGTCAAGATCTTGAGAAAACAACTGAAATTAACTCGTTATCACAGGAAAACAGGGTGAATATAAAGTATGGATGCATGTCCGCTTAGGGCATCTGTAAGCACGCATCCAAAAAGAAGCATCTGGCTGTCTGTGAATACTCTGGACAATAAATTGCTGTGTTCAAATATCAGCTGAATCGGACATTAAACGTCCTTTTTACTAGGAGGCTGGCAGGTATGAGTCCGCTTAGTGTCCGGATCAACTGATCTGGGTATTTGGTTCTCACATGCAGCTCCTTCGTGTTAGACTGACGTCGGCTAAGTCTCTATCTATCGCCTAATGAGGTAACACAGTGGTGATTGAGCCTATGGCCCACTGATGAAAGCCTTTGCATTTGCAGTATTACGGACTGGGTGTCTTGGAAAAAATCACAAGCAGCGCCCAGTTAGTGACGCGTTTTCCATCACCCAGCAGTGGTTGGTCTGCCAGAGAGGGTAGGCGGAGCTAAGCGGTTGGATTAATCTCAGTAATCTACTATGGCTGAACAAACAAAGAAAAGACAACTTCAAAAATAAGTGAAAATCCAAAGAAAAAGAAACAAACTCGACACTCAGATGAAGGCAAACTGTCTAAAAAGGAAAGCGACCGTCAGCAAGGAAAATCAAGAGTTACAACCGGAGCATCACACAGGCAACACTTTTTGGATATCTGGGAAGTGTGCTCCCACAATTACCGTTTATTGCCATAGGGATATCAAAGAGAACAAAACTGAGATCTTTAAGATAACAACTTTAGGTTTTTACTTTAAGTTTTAATGATTTCCACTGTCTTCATTGAATATCTCCATGCCACTCTGTGGTTCAGAGCTGGAAGCTGTGGCATTGAGTGTTATTTCTGCACAGACTCATGCCTCAGAGTGTGGGCACATTGCAGAGTCTACACACTTGCAACATGTGATTGAGGGCAGCAGGAGGCATCTCCGTGGACCTCCACCCTCATGCCAGGCTTTACAACACACCTGAACCCTTCTTCAGTACCACTTTACTCTATGCTATCCCTCCTCTCCTCTCATGTCTCTGTCCACACTGTCCTGGTATATCCTCACCCCCTGTTTCAACATTTCCTCTCTCATACAGGCATGTCAAATTATTCCTTCCCCCCTTCTTCGCCTCTTTTCCCCTGCTGCTCCCGACCACCATCTGCCATCTCTGTGCACCATGTGGAGCCTCACCAGTCTCCCATCAGCATCCCTCCCTCAGCATCCTTTCCTTTTCCCTTTAAACTCGAGTATGAAAAGGGTTCCTCTGTGCCACAGATTGTTTGTCACTTGCGCATCAGATTTGCTTTGTTGATAAGGAACTATAAATAGACCGATGCAGAACTTTTCCCAGTCAGGAGCTTCACCTTCTTCCCTGCAGACTATATAAACACTAATGAGGATGGGTTACAGAGGGGTTATTGTTTCCTCCTCCACTAAGACAGCAGCAGGAAACAGATGTGGTGGAGCAGGACCACCGACCTGTCTCTGGTCTAAACTCTCTGTGAGTCCCAGAGGACTGTGGCATGGCCTTAGTTTGCACCGTGTTGAGGCTGAGAAATGATGAATAATGTTTGTGATGCAGATCACCGTTTCAATCCTCTCATCCTCATGACAACGCTGCAGAGATGTGTAAGAAGTGCGTTTCTTTAGTCACCTTACCAAAGATAAGACAAAGGATTGGAACAGACATCAGTTTGGTGCATCACATCATTATATAATGTTCATCAGTAATAAAGGAGACAAAGAACTTGTGTAGTGTCCTATTTCAGATATAGTTCAGAGAATTGGTGAAAGACAAATCAACACACTTTTAGTAGCTGAGGTTCCCCCTTCTTTTTTTTCCTGTGAGACATAATTAACTTTGTTTACTCTGGAAGTGAGTCAAGTTTGCTGAGAAAAACTGAGATTTTGTTTGTAACATTTGTTGTAAAACTTACAATGCACTGTCAGAAGATCATCGTACTGCCTCATTACAAGCAGTGTGGAAAAGCAGTTCATGTGTGCAGATGATAAGAACCTGTTTGAAAGCAACATTTCAGAGTGTGCGTCCTCTGTGCTGTGCATGATCTTACAATACAAGGAGATTTATAGATCCCCTTTACCAGCTCGCAGAATGCTATTTGATCCCACAAATGTACATGTTTCTTTTAAAGGGGCAATTCACCCCTGGAAAAAGCCACTGTCAGTCAAAGCTGGTTTTCTCTGTAATCAATAGAAGCAACAATATTTGAAATTGGCGCCATAGCTGTGGAGAAAGTTGTACAAGCTTGTGGTTTTGTCCATTCTACATTCCTACAACACCCAGCATGCATTGCGCCCCTCCCTCTGAAAGGAACGACCCAGCGAGAGGCGCTGGAATGAAATACTACCATTTTCGCTGCAGGCAACGGCTCAGAGCGGTACAGAATCTGAAATACGACAAGAACCAGACGATTTTGAACGAGACATGACATTGGAGGCGGGCGTCCTAGATTGAGGAAGTGTAGTTTAGCGAGCTCCCTGGCCTCCGCCACATGATGCCTGGTATTCCAGGGCCCATGGCGGATAGCATCCTCCAAAGGCACAGAGCGAAATTGTATTTTTCTTCTACCATAATGTCATTAGCTCCCCATGATAGCATGATAGCACTGAGGCTGAAAATTGGCAAATTGGCCCTTTAAAATCAGGAAGTCAGGAAATTAGTTGCAATAGTTTTTTCCTCCCAGATATTGGTCGGCACAGCTGCAGACAAGAGCGCTGAATGAGAGAACATTCAAACACAAACAGTGAAAATCTGTAACTGCTTTTAGGTTTTGTGCATCATAGTGGAGACATTCATTCAAGACAGTGTTTCATTAGATGCAAAATTAGTGTAAACCCTGAAAGTGCAGGATGAGTCAACTAGATGTTTCATTATTACCAGAAAAAAAAACTAAACTGAAACTTAAAATATACAAAGCTGTAAAATACAATTCAATTGTATGAATTTATATGTATTTCCTTCACTTTTATAGGCAAAGACTCCTATAACTTCCCAACAAATAGCAGCATGTCTAATTTCTGAAGGCTGCACACTGTGTATTTCTACCTAAGAGTGAAATGTTGTGTTTGTTTTCTGCAGCTATGGAGGAGCTGGACGGGGACGAGGTCAGAGTGTCCTCCAGGGGACGCTTTGCAGAGAGAGACATCGTTCAGGTGAAGCCATTTCTGCAGACACAGAGCCCTTTAACTCACATGAGTCACAGATGTGAGGCTTTATCAGCGCGACATCCAGACTTTCAGGAATATAAGAGCAGAACTTAATACAAGTGCATTAATGAACAGACTCTAAAAAGACTAACTGCGTACCAAAATTAAGCAAATTTCCCTGCTGGCATAATCTTCCAGTTTTTCCTTTTCTCCTGCAGTTCGTTCCTTTCCGGGACTACATCGACCGGTCAGGGAACCAGGTTCTGAGCATGGCCAGACTGGCTAAGGATGTCCTTGCGGAGATCCCCGACCAGCTGCTGTCCTTCATGAAGAGCCGAGGGATTGAACCCCGGCCCCCTCTTCCCGCCACCTCTGACTCCCCCTCCATGTCCTGCACCACCACAACAACGACAACCCCTGCCTCAAAGGAGCGCAACTCGCACGCCTGAAATGAGGGCAGCCAGCGGAGCAGCTCGGTGGTTGGAAATTTAAGCAAAGAGCGACGTGTGTGTGTGTCTCTGCGTGTGTATGTGTGTTGCATGGTTTATGGTTGGAGGCTTGAAAGGAACATAATTTTGGAGATCGAAAGGGACAGCCACCAGGGATGAATACATTCCTCTCAAAGTGTTTGTGGGGACAACTGGAAGAAAATACACTTTTTGTCCTTTAAAATTTCTGGTTCTGATTTTTGTCAGAACTTATCACGATGCACCTTTGGCAGGTGCAACACACAACTGTGCAAGAACCCACAAACTGCGTTTCAATTTCAACATTTGACTGAGAGACAAAAGCCTCTACGGACTGATTTGCCCAACAGAACATCTCCCACAGAAGTCGATTCTACATCTCCCTCCACTTCTCTTTACTTCGTCTGACTGCTCTAGTTCACCGTGATAAGAGGGTCTGATGTATTCGAGTAATAAACCCTGCAGTTGCCAGGCAATTAATTTCTATCATATGTAAGAAAGACACGCTGAGGCTAATGTCCTTTCCTTGTTTGTGTAATCTCAGGGCATTTCAAAGGCTCGACAGTCACACAGGAAGTCTGAAAATAGAGACGCAGGAATAAGATCCTGTCCTGGTTGTGGCACATGTGGGCCAACGGACCGCTTATTGCTTCATGAAAATGTATGCTGTATTATATGTGTATACTGAACATGAATTTCAAATGTTTTTCTATGTGAAGGGGTGGAAAATGTGCCACATTTCAAGGTCAACCCACAGCGATGAAGAGTCCGCAAGTCTAAACTAATCCCACTTGGACACGAAGGAAGGCGTTTAAAAGCACCCCCAGGATGCAGGAAATATATATGGCCATGAAATAGGCTCAGGATGGAGAACAGACCCTCCACACCAGCTCCTCCACAATATCAGGAGGTTTAAATTATTTCAGCCGAACGTAACGATGTCTGTGTGCTCTGCTGCCCCCCTCTTCCTCTAAACTGTAACTCTTGTCATTTGGGATGAATCATTCATAAGGTGGGTGCCTCTGGTTCTCAAGCTGCCTCGCGCATGTATCTTTTTAAAACGAATAGAGCCGGTCAGTGCATATTTCACAGGCCAGACTTTATATGTAGCAGATTGTGTGAAAGAGTCAGGGTCACTTCTTCATTACTGAGGACACCAAGAACGAGTGAAAAGGAGAATGGGGTTTGGTGTCTAGTGCTGCTGTAAAAGTCACTCAGACTGTTTTCAGGGAGTTACTTTTGGAAATGTATGCACAGTGTTCCCTCATCAGCTCTGCTGTGTGATGTGTGGCTGTATATTTCCTGTGGCTGTCAGTCAGGGCCCATCAGCGACTGTATAAACAGGCTGATTTGCAATGAATTTTGACTTTTTTTTCCAGACTTGTGATTTTATTTGCTATGCCTTCTTGGTGCGAATGAAGGATACGAGCAGAAGTACTACAGTATATTAGTTTTCAATATTTGTTTTTTTCCAACAGGCTGCGCCCTCTTTTACGAAAGCCCTGAGGAGAATGTGAAAAAACATTTAGCGATTCATTTCTACATCTGACCTTTTTTTGTGAAGCAGTTTGGAAATAAAAGTTTAGATAACTTTGTAACCCAGCATTTACAATATAAAGTTAAGTTTGGAGTGCATGGAGACATTGAAACTCACCCTTTAGAAAACATGAATGCTTCAGTCTTATTTAGAACATGGGGAAGTGGTGCACTTCAGCCTCTAGTGGCTAAAATGAGAATTACAACAACAAACGCAGTTTTTCACCTGCCAAATCCATTTTTATTTTGTTTCAGTGGTTTTCACAGACCAAAAGGTAACGTAGAAAAATAATCCTGACCAACTTTATTTCACCTGCTTAAACCTTTTTTCACCTGCTTTCACAGATGAATAAAGGAACAAAATAATGACCCAATAAAACCTTTTTTTAACAGCTTTGTTTTCTAATGTCTTTGCTTGTTTTACAGATGAAAAAAACTGAACTTTGTAAAATAAAGTTGGCAAAACCTTTTTTTCACCTGTTCTTACTTAAAGCTCCTGTGAGGAAATTTTAGGTGGTAATAATTATACTATAATATATAACTTCGCACTGCCAAATCAGCCTTTTTCTGTATTTTCCACAGCAAAGATTGACAGCGAGTGATACATTTGAACATTACAAGAAAGCATGATAAGATTTTTTGTTAAAGGGCCAGTTTGACAATTTTCAACCTCAGTCCTATCATGCTATAATGGGGAGCTAATGCCATTATGATAGAGGGAAAAAAAGGCATAATCTGCTTCTCCAATGGACCCTGGAAAAACTCAAGCTAGACAATGTAAAACGCGTCATCTGGTGGAGGCCAGGGAGCTTGCTAAACTACACTTCCTCAATCTAGGATGCCCGCCTCCAATGTCACGTCTCGTTCAAAATCGTCAGGTTTGAAATGTAGACTGCAGACCTGAAGATTTTTTAGACGATCCACCGTCGCATATATATATATATATATATATATATATATATATATATTCTATATATTCTATATTATATATATATATACTTGTCGCATTTCGGATTCTGTTCCACTCTGAGCCATTGCCTGCAGCGATCAATGTCCTTGACTGTAAAACGGAAGTATTTCACGTGTTGTGTTGTCAGAATGTAAAATGGGCTAAACCACGAGCTGGTTGTACAACATTCTTCACAGCTATGGCGCCAATTTCAAATATTATTGCTTCTATGAATTACAGAGAACACCAGCTATGACTGAAAGTGGCTTTTTCCAGGGGTGAATTGCTCCTTTAAAAAACACATGTACAGGACAAGATCAGCAAAGCGATAAGAGGTACCACAGGGGTCCTCATAGGAGCTTCAACAAACACAGGAGAGAAAACAAATTTGATCAGACTTAGAAAATGAATCACCACATATTTTTTTTCTCACTTGCCCCTCAGGGCTTCCATACTTTTTCCCCTATAAGTACAATCTGTGCGGTTTACTTAACACATGTTGTACCTGACCTCTGATGTTGGTTGTAGGCTTTACAAAGAACAAAGAAGATTGGTTGAACCTGACAGCATCATCTGGATTATTGAGCATGTGTCACATTGTATCAGAAGGGAAATGGATATGTGGCCTTATTTCTGTCATAATCCTGCAAGTGTGTGTGAGGGAGGACTCTATTTTTATATGATAACACAGGAAATCCATGTTATTTTGCATGCTTATTTGGCTGATATGCTGCCAATGATTGTACTCTGTATCTTTCTTCATATCTGAAAATGACTTCGAACCACATTCCTGTGTGTGTTGACTTGTGTTCTGTGCAGGAGTGTTCTTTCTCTTTCTACTGTTATTGTGTACAGTATACTTGAAGCAACTGCCAATGTAATAATCCAAAACATATAGGATATATGAACTTTAGGATAGATTTGTATCACAGTGTTTAAAACATGCATGCATGCGTGTGTAATGATCAACAAGTACACTAACCCAAAGTCACATAACCTATTGGATATTTTTGTATGAAGCATGTTGAGCTTTCTATACATCGTGTACAGTATTAGTTCATTACACTGACAAACAACATACTGCTCACTCCCCTGTCTAGTGTTTTGCCCACATGTAGGTAAATGTAAATATACATGTAAAGTGATGTACAGAATACTTTGTGAACAGTCTTCCTTCCATTTTGTTCCTCTCTGAGTTATCTGTCTGTTTTTTATTGTTCCCATCTGTGTTTGTCCAAGTTACGTTTTAGGTTTGTCAGTGTTTTCTAGCTTTTCGCTTAGAAACCAAATAAAGATATTCTCTAAGGCTCATCTGTAGTCTGTGCACAGAAATGTAGTATTATCATATTTTGACAGTAATTAAAGGGTTATGTTATTGGGACTTTGGAAACATTTACTCTAAAGGGAGTGCATTCTTTGAGTCCAGTCTATCAGGATTTTATTTATAGTTCTTTGTATTTATTATACTGTACTTTAGTCTGCATCATGTTAGAAAGTAAAAAAAACAAACAGGTATGTCTCATATGAAGTTGCCAGTTTGATAAATTTTCAGCCTATTATTCAGGATTACTTTATGGAAAAATGGGAATTGGCTGGAATATTTATCAATTTGCTGAGTCTTCACTTGTATTTATTGGTAGTTATTGTAGAAATTATTCCTTTTACAGTCTGCAACTGTATTGTTTACACCACTTTGAATTATTAAGGCTGTGCATCTTTTAGCTAGGCACTATTCAAGGTAATCCCGGAAGCCACTGGGTATAATCTATTGACAATTTTGCCTCTGGGGCCAAGGGACAAGATTTCAGGGCTTTAAATGTAGCCATGAGATATACAGAGATAACTGATGTCGGTCTGACTGCAACTTGAGACGCTATAATGGAGTTTGGAGTTGAAAGGATAATTTGTGAAAACAGATATCTTGCATAGCGCTCTGTCTCTTTGCTCTCTGTTTCCTGTGTACACCCAAAGGCTGTTCAAACGTGAGTGGTCAGTACAAACAAACAGAAATCTGAACGCTTCAAAAACAAAAATCTTGTCCCTCGCCAACAGATTCTGCATTTATATGCTGATTTAAAATATAAGTATATTAAAGGTGGAATGAGTCCACAGAAAAACAACGCAGGCTACAAGTCCATGGGAGGTCTCAGTTTTTTAAAACAGTTAAAGGCCAGAGATTCAATCCTAATCTTGACAATCATTTTTAACAGCCCCTTAGATTACATTACATTTATATAGCCTACAGTAAGAACACATGGCCTATTTGCTTTCAGTCAAAATAAAAAGCTATAAAAAGTTTCCAAATTTTGGAATGACATCTCAGACTATGGGGTCACAATTTTACCTGATAGTGCTTTAACATAGGCTACAATGTGCTTTAAACCTCATACACTGAATTTTAATATCAAAGTCTTAAATGCATTTTGTTAAATCCTGAGGGCCACACACTTTAAATATTTTTTTTTTTCACAGATGATGCCTCATTCTAGGAGAATTTTCTTGTGTTTTCTAGTACCACACTGCCACTCAGTGGAAATATAATGAAGACACACTGACTGGGACATCAAATATTGACTTTTTGTACTTATCAAAAGCATTTTGGGCTTTTATTGTCATTTCAGAAGTTAAATCATTATTGGCTTAATGGATCATACAAATGAGTCACTGAAAGCTTCTCATTGATAAAACCCAAATCATGCTGGGATTCACTGCCACAAATCCGCTCCATAATTTCACTCAGCTAAATTGTACCATGGCTGCCTTCAGGAACACTTCGTAAATTCTGGGTCATGGTGTGCCGAATGTTACCCAATTAACTATAGCCATGTTTTTGGGCAGAAAAGGTATTTCATATATACATGTGTTTGATGTTGGTGTTTAGGCATCAGCCTTAATTATTCTGAATGTTAACATTGGGTGTCTAAAAAAACAATTGCTCATCGCTGTGATGGTAGATAAATAAATAAGAAAACCAAATAATGTTCTAAAGCTGCTTTACATGTAAAGTGTAGTGAGATAACTTATTTGCGACTTTGCGCTATATAAATAAACATCGATTGATTTAATGAATTTAAAGAACGCCGAGGTTAGTCGCGGCAACCGTAATTTTAAGTTTCCATGCAGGCCTGGAAGGCAGCACCCGGCCTGCAGTAAACTGTGAAGTGGCCTTCTGGATTGTCCCCATCTAGTAGGGCGGGCCCTTTTGGTGCCGCTGCTACAGGGATACCAAGATGGAAATCCAGGGGCTGTCTGATGCCCAAAACATTCACTCTCAACATGGCGCCCTACACAGAACCGCTTCATCCCCACTCCGGTCTGCGACAGGGTCGATACAACATTTTATTCCTACTGCTAATGAAGCGGATGGACGGCTGGAGTCGTCAACGCTACAAAGTGACAACAACAACAACAACAGCAGGCCGAGAACGTCAACGTTTCACCTGCTGGCGGAAAATGGTAGCGGGTCGGCTTGTTCAACTGTCAAACCACGACAAACCAATGTATCGCTTAACATTTATAGAACCACTGTCGGACTTCATAACGTAAACGTTGAGAAGGAAAATGAGTTAAATATACTACTTGGTTCGCAGGAGTTTGCGAGGACTGCCTGGAAATGCGAGGAAGTAAGCAGTGATAGTGTAATGCAAATGGCGCTGCCCCTGTTTGAAAGGGAAGAGGAGCAGCAGCGGCAGTTAACGTTACAGTCTCCAGCTTTACGGCAGCAGCGCGAGGACGGCGCCTTCAAGCAGCCCTCGCTTGCCAGCAGCAGCGGTCCTCACGGAGCTGACAAACCCCGAGAGGAATTACATGTTGTTTTTGATGCAGTTCAAGAGGATGGCAACGGTGAGGCGAGCAAACAACGAGCGGATGTATTTATCTGCGGTAAAATGAAAGGTAAAAACCCCGAATGCTTTCAAACAAGCCCCGATGGCTCCATGGAGGTTGGAAGCAGCAGTGACGTCATTCTCCGTGAATCTAATGACAACTTAAACTCTATTAACACCCAGGTGTTAAAGAAAGCTGAACATGTTTTCAATTTATTAAACGAGAACTCCTCCTTGGCTCATGCTAGACCGACTGTCTATCAGCACATCGTCGAGGACGTTGTTTTGACAAACAAATATGGCGATAAGATTTGTGGTCAGATTTGTACCGAAAACAATGAGAGCAAACTGGTGAGGGAGGTTTCGTCGCACTCCAGCAGTGCCTTCCTTTCAGGGAATCCAGTCATCGTAGAAACCATGGACACCTCGGACTTTATTTCAGACTCAACGGGGCTTCAGGACACTGCAAACCCGGGCACGGCCTCCACTAGTCCGCCTGCGAGTGAAACCTTTTCCGGAACTATCACAATAAACAACCAAAGCATCATAGTGACCATTGAAAACGGGATACTGACTCTCGCTGCGCCTCCAGAGGGGTATGTACACAAAGAGGATGACATGGTCAGCTTAAAGGAGCATCTGGGCATGAAAGACCACGAGGATATTGTTCTTCTCAACTATGACAGTGGCACTAAATCAATCGGGAAGATCAGCACCTTGGCAGTATCCAACTCCAGCCAGCAGGACGAGCCCAGGCCTGGTCTGTCTGTGAGTGACTCTGAGCTGGCTCTGGTGGATGACTGCACCTTATCGGAGCTTGGCACTTCTCTGGACTCCTGTCCTATTATTAAGCAGGAGGCAGGGGATCTGTGTGCTGTCACAGAGGCTGATCTGGTTGCCCCACACCCCAAAGGCACTGTTGCAGACTGTGACAACGGGGACTTCCAGTCTATGCAGCTAATCAGATCCAAGAAAGAGACATCGTCCTCTTTTGACTGCCCAGAGCCAGGCTGCACCTGTACATTCGACACAAGACAGAAACTCAAGGTCCACCTTCTGAACCATGCTGAGGACCCACGGCCCTACCAGTGCACCGTGGAGGGCTGTGGCTGGGCTTTTGGCACCTCTTACAAGCTGAAGCGGCATCTTCAGTCTCATGACAAGCAGCGGCCACACACCTGTCAGTTTGAGGGCTGTGGACGGAGGTTCACCACTGTCTACAACCTCAAGGCTCATGTCAAAGTCCATGAGCAGGATAATGCCTTTGTCTGCGAGATCTGCAGTGAGAGGTTTCGCAGTGCTTCACGACTCACTAATCACCAAAGGGTCCACTTTGAGCCGCAGAGGCCCCACAAGTGTGAATTCCCAGGTAACACAAGCCGAATGATGCTTTCCATTTTGCTTATATTTGTTATAATTTAACCCTTATCCCTTAAACACTTACTCCACCCGCTACCCTGGCTAAATTGAATATGAAGCACATTATCCCAAAAAGATAGCAGATTGAAATATGCAGATAGCATCTTTATAGATGTATTTGTTTATGCACAGATGGTTCAGAAAGGAGACATTGTACTTAGAATCATTTCCTGTTTTTGTGTCACATGGGTTTGGCTGCTGAACCGTCCCTTTAGGGGATCAGCCACAGGTCCTTAAACCCAAATTGGAGAAGTGGTTATTAGCACAGATAATGACCTGTGCTTTTGCCCCTTGGCGATCAAAGTAAATATTGGACCCTTCAAAATGCCATTTTCAGACAGACAAGTCAGTCAAATATTACCTTTGTTTGAGACCTGTCTCTCTCTCATCCACAGAGACTGATCAGATCAGTTACCAATATTAAAACCTGACTAATATATCTCTTGATGTATGTATGTATATTTGTGCCATAATAAAATACTGTTTTTACATAACATGTATTCATAAAAACAAAATGTATTTGCCATATCAGCAATCTATGAATTTTCCCCCTCTAACGTCAGTATTGGGGTCAGTTTCCAAATTGAATAGAAAGTGCTCTAACAGATACCTTCCTATTTGTGCTGAACTGCCAGTGCTGCCAACATCTCTTTCCAACCAGGCAAACAGAAATGTAAAGGGACTGTGAATGTGAAACCAAGAATAGAGTGCAAACGTTAGTTTCTTTTTTTGCATTTTATTTTCTAGTAGAAAAGAAAAGACCGCACCCACGTAGACAACAGGAAGTTTATACCATTTCATCACAGCATACAGTTGCTTGCAATGCGCCATCTGTGTTACAGAGAATCTTTGGTTTAGGTACTAATGCATTGCTTCTACAAAATTCACTTTTCAGTCTACCATTGTCATCCTTCATGTTTCCCTCTCTCCTGTGCAGGCTGTGAGAAAACCTTCATCACCTTCAGTGCCCTCTTCTCCCACAATCGCACTCACTTCAGAGAAACGGGCCACTTTACCTGCAGCTTCCCGGGCTGCGACAAGACGTATGACAAGGCCTGTCGTCTCAAAATCCACATGAGAAGTCACACTGGTAAGCTGATAAGAGTAACAGTGCTGTAGGGAGGATGTAATGCTCTATAACTCGACTTTAAGTTACTGGGTCAGTGAAAATTAGTTCTGATTAAAACTTTTTTTAAACTCTACAATAGTGAGCATTCAGGCCACAGAGATGCTTCAGATGTTTTTTCAGACTTTTTTTAAAGAGTAAGTCATTCCTCAATCACATGATTCTGCAAATGTGTTCCTCCCTGTTCACTCATTTGAGAGCAGCAGGTCATGTTGCATATTTCCAAATATTACTATTTATATTTACTGGAAAGTAACAATAAATCAGCTTGAATCATCTAAACTGCAACCACTCTGGACTAGATTGGCTCGGCAGTAAAATTTGCACCTTAAACATGGGTCAGCTAACAGAAAGCTTTGCTCTAAAGCCCCACTCCAGTGTGTTTGGCATTCTTATCATATTTAGATTGCTGTTAATGTTTACAATCCACCAAATCTTTCTTGACAAATAACCTAATTTTGTGCTCAACTGATATAAGAGGTAATTAGTTGCTCAAACAGATTAATGACGTATAACCGTTGTGGAATCTGCGGGCTGTGTGCCATCCTCTGAGCTTGTGCAGGCAGTTTCATGACCTGACGTCACTATTTGGTTTAGGACAAAGTTCATGAAACTTCGTCTCAGTGCTTCTGCGGGCCTCATTCATTACTATATTTAAACAAAACTAAATTTGATCTTTGATTGGACTGGACTGAACTGGAATATATTTCACGATTAGTTTTTATAATTATTTTTATTTCTGATAGTCCCTGTTGATGTCCTCCAGCTGCTCTGCATGAACTCTGTAGCCATTTTTACACTGCCACTTCAAGTCGGGATTATTACGCCACTGTTACGTTCCGTCTTCTACCCGGAACACACGGAGACGGAATGGTGGGGCGAAGTCGTTCTGCCTCTCAGCTGACATCGGAGGTAGTAACGGAGGCGAAACTGCGTCTGTTTAAACAGCGGAGCCGGCAGGGTGGAACAGTGCCGAGTGTGTGTATTTGAAGCACGTGCTGTTTGTTTTCACCTTGCGCACGTTTTGCTTCCGCAACGCCACAACACTTTGTAAAGACACACACTGGAGCAGCTTTACGCCAGTGTTGCTTGGTCCAATGTAAAATGGCAAAGGCTGCATGACGGCGGAGCTTCATTACGGTGCTGAGGCTGAACCGCAGTGTAAAAAGGGCTTGTGATTTACTGATTTTCCTGATGGATAGATAATATACTTTCTGCTATTAGCTAGTTAGCTCATTTGGTGTCCTTACTGGAAGCTCATAGCACCAGGTGTTTTTATTTCCCTTTTGATGATTAATTGCACCCCATGTTTCCAGAAAACTGTAAGAAACACTGCCTGGAGTTTAGCTGTGTACAACTATCAATTTTGGTGTTACTGCTCTTAGATCCTGTACACTGGTAAATAAACTTCATATTCCCTGTTTCCAGGTGAGAGGCCATTTGTTTGTGACTCGGAAGGCTGTGGCTGGTCCTTCACCAGCATGTCTAAGTTGCTCCGACATAAACGGTGAGTACTTTTCAACGACAACAATGTCTGTTTATGTCAAATAAGTAATACAGAGCGGTGCAGATTTTGCATTACATGGAACACGTTTTGTAAAAGGAGGCGTGTCATAGAAGTCAGTCAGCCTAGTTTTAGTGTTGTCTCACCATGGTGTTGATGTAAGTGTGAGATTGTGATGAAAGAAACTGTCTCCTTCTTCCTCCTTTTCCTCTTTTTTTCCGTATCAGGAAACATGATGATGACCGTCGATTTGTCTGTACAGAGGAGGGTTGTGGAAAATCGTTCACTCGAGCAGAGCACCTCAAGGGTCACAGTATCACCCATCTGGGCACCAAGCCCTTCCAGTGTCATGCAGAAGGTAGGTACAGGTACAAATGACAACGTAAAGAAGAAGGGCTTTTGGTTGGAGACAGTCAGCTTTATATGTATTAATTTTAATGACGGTATGAAACTATCTGATCAGGTGAAAATCAATATAATATATAATTATAATGTCATAATTATTTTAACTATTTCCAGTTTAATATTTTCTTAAGAGGTTGCCAGCTTTAACATTTGTCTTATTTTCCTCAGGCTGTACCGCCAGGTTTTCAGCACGCAGCAGCCTGTACATCCACTCCAAGAAGCATAAGCAGGATGCCAGCACCCTGAGGACCCGCTGTCCTGTGGCCAACTGCTCCAAGCACTTCTCGTCCCGCAGCAGCCTTAAGAGCCACATACTCAAACACCATCACCTCAGTCCTGGTTAGTGGAAAATTGCTTGACCATGGGTGTATCAATACGACTTGAGCTTCCTCCTTAAACTGAGTGCTGCAACTCACATGGGGCCTACTTATGTCTCTGTTCAATTTAATCATATGCTGAATGGAAGCATATCTGGAGTTCACTAACTATGTAGCTCACAAACAAAAGCATGAAAAAACATTACTGGGTATGTTGTAAGATTATAGTATACTTGTTATACTTTTCCAGAAAGCAGGCTGTCTCTTTTTGACTAGCATGATTGCGTAGCATTGCATAGCGGTAAGTGCAAGCCAAGCATAAGTATAAGCTAATGGCTGTGTCTCATCATTTGAGGTTACTCATCATATTGAGGAGATTGTTAGAAAATATCTGCATGCTTGTGCTAGCAGTTTTAGTTCAGTCAATCATCCAGCCTTTAAAAAAACCCCAACTCGCAACGCATTATTGTGTTAGAATATGTGGGCTAAATCTTTGAGCCCCGGCGTATCATATACGTTATATATAATAATATAATAACATATACAAGATGGGCAGAAAGGAAGGAAAGAACAACTTTTAAGCTCTACTACTTTCCAATATGGCACACAATTATCTTTTTATGAAATGAATTCACACAGTTTAGGATACTCCTTGATGTTTAATTTCAACAGAGTTGAAGGGCAGGGCTTAAGCAGCATTATCCTGTTCCAAAATACCATTGTTATATCAGCCTTTAAATCTTTACTATTGGTAGACTGCAGGGTACAAAACACTTTACTTATTATGTATTAATGTGTTTCTATAGAAAATGTAAACTATCCTCTAACTTGAAAACTTCCCCCTCTCCTTCATCTCAGATGTTCTTAGCCAGATGGAGACTACACCCACCCTGACCCCCAGCAGTGAGCTCATCAGCTCCACCCCTACAACAGTTGCAGGGCCCGGCATTGCAGGGGGCGACCAGCTGCCCAATCTGGACCTCAGCTCTCTGTTCTCTGCTGTGCCTGGAGGGATTGCACCTACGGCTGGCATTGGAGTGGGAATTCCTGTCAGTGGCAATGGCTCTAATGGCACCTTCACCATGGACCTTTCCCTGGTCAGCTCAGGCATTCTCACCATCGATCCCACCTCAGGGGGCCCCACACTCTGTACTAGCACCAGCACCATGCTGGCCAAAACTGTGGACCCTCTGATCCTGGCAGCCAGTGCTGACATGGGCTCCCACCACGGCCTGGAAGGAACAGTGGGTGACGTTCTGCCCCCACAGGGAACTCTCAACTTGGATGATGTGCAGACAGTTACCCCAGAGGCCCTGAGCACCCTCACAGCCCTCGCCATGCAGGGTGCTGGTGTCTCCGTAGACCCCCCTCTTCAGCACCCACTCAGCTCCTCCAGTGCTCTAAGTGTTGATCCCCCAGCCTCCATGGCAGTGGCCCCTGTTGCCGAACTGCTGGCTTCACCCTCAAAGGTGGTAGAGGTAGGCGGCCAGGGGGGAGCGGGGCCTCTGCTGGGCTGTGTGGAGGTGCTGGGACCTCAAGAGGGAGGAAAAGTGCTCACCCAGTTTGTTTTCCCCGGGCACAGCAGCAGCTTCAGCCCACAGAAAGAGCAGGAAATCAACGCTGTGTCACCAAGCAGTTTCCTGGTGAGTGCTCGTGCTGTTGCGCAGTATGCAGTACAGTTTAAAGGGATGCTTCACCTATTTCACTCAACCAAGTCTATTTACAGTTCTTTGGGAATTGTAATAGTTCTGTGAAAAATATTTATCAGGTCTTTTGTGAAATCTGATGAATTTCTTCAACAACAAAGTTTGAAAATGGAAAGTAAAAACTACGGCTCGAGGCTACTAGCTTGACATACCTAAATCTCCAACTAAATTGCTGCAGGTTGAGAATACTTGGGGTCAGCTTTGTACAAGAAACAACTGTCGCAACTGTCTGTTGTAAGTCCCACAAAGAGTCCAATGCCAAATTGCTTTCTGTACAGTGTTGAGCTTCTTAGAAATGGCACAAATATTTGCTATTAGCAGCTTGATTGTTTTTGGTATCAGCCTTGAAAAGCATACAATGCATTAGTGGTTTTGTTAGTGCTCATCTTTTCCTGTTCTGTATGTTAGGAGAGTGGAGGCTCAGCCAGGACGGACTACAGAGCCATCCAGCTGGCCAAGAAGAAGAAGCAAAGAGGTCCTTCAGCCTCTGGTAAGACACACTTTGACTGATTTTAAAGCTGTTTAATGCTCCTCATCGGAATAAGAAAAGGGTTTATCTCCAATAAGGGCTGGACAATAAAATATGCTCATAATTGATCAACATTGATACAATATGTCATTTAATGAGGCTGTCGGTTTATGGAGCCTTTTTAATAAAAAAAAAAAGACATAAAATGTGTGATAAACGACTTAAGTAAAGATAATTAAAACCTGACAAAACATTGATTTAAGCATATCATGTAAATATATCGGTGTTTCTCCATCACTCCTTGGCGTTCATGCAATGTCTGGGGAGCTGCGAGCTGAACTGCCACGAACATTAGCTCAGCTTGTTTTAGGTAAGGATTCCTTCAGCTATTACTGTTAACAAGGTTTTTAATGGGAGCCAAATTATCCTTAATAAACTTTTCACATCATAATATCACGAGAGGTAGGTTGTTAGATCTATTAATATCAGATAAAAATGTTAAAATGCTTATTGACTTCATATTTTAGCGTTATGAATGGGAGTCGTAGTGTCTTGCAGCCCTATTTGATAGATTGGTGAATAGGAATAAAAACACAGTTTGCAGAATACTAATTTAGATACTTATTCATAAATGGAAAATGGACCACAATACATAAAAATTATAAAAACAATATGACTGTTTTAAAAATGATATTTAGATTAGACAGAGACTAAACGACAAACTGTGTTCTCTTCATCCATCAGGGAGTCCAGGATCGAGTCAGAGAAAAACTAAAGGAGCGAAGACAGCCACGGCTCCAGCTCTGATGGCCCCCTCGGGTGCTCGTTACGCTGAAGGAGCTGCAGCAGCCAATGGGGGGCTGACTCTGCGTGACCCTGTGACTGGTGCCCAGTATGTCCAGATTCAGCTGCTGCAGGTATGTGGAGTGTATCACCACCTGACCTTCCACATTATTTGTGTTGGTTCTGACTGCATTCAATGGCAGCATAAATCTGAGCTTTTGTTAAAAGACATGCTGATCAAAGTGTGTGTGCATGCAGGACGACCCAGCCAGTGACGGCGACCTGGCCTTCCAGCTGAGCTCTCAACCTTCCAGCTCCCACTCTCAGCTCACTGCCGACCTGCCTGTTAACATTTTACAAGTGAGAAAAGTTTTCACACTTTCTGAAGCCTTTTTGTAGTAACAATGCCAGCTCTGATAGACATGATAGCTGATATAATTGAACATTATATTTTTTGTAAACACAAGTGAACTTTCTACCTTCTGTGAGTGCAATGTGTGATATAATAACTGCTTCTAAGCACTAAAAACTGTGACTGTTTCCTCACAGGAACCCTCAGTGATGACAGAGGATGACAACGGCTCAGACAACTCCCAGTTCACAGGAAGCACAATCAATCTTCAGGACCTGGAGTGAGCTGCACATGGCTGCAGATGGAGTCTGCTACCATGATGGACCTCACTGGCACCTTGTGACTTTCCAGTTTACATCAATAATGTAGAGATGTTAGACTGTATCAAAGTTGCCTCGTCTTTCCCAGGATTTTAAAAGCCTTTTTAGAAAAATGGATTATAGTTTGGGGAGGGGGGGGGGTGGATGTAAGTCCACAGATATTGCACCTTGAGAAGAGGAGATACTGATTATGTGTCCAGAAGATTATGTGTTTAAGTCCAGTTTGTACCAAAAGTAAACCTGAGAGCATTCTCATGTCAAGACTCAGAGGCTCTTTGTTCCTCTGTGGGTTTTGACAGTAACGGTGTCTATATCATGGTGCCACATTGCCGCTCATGCACACACAGTGCACTGTCTATGCTCCAGTTGCCTTACAGACACCTCACGCTGTGCATTTCTCCACCGGCGACTTACCTGCTTTGTTTGTTTGCTGTTTTGATTTCTAATCTTTTGTTAGATTTATTTTTCTATGGCAGCAGTGAGTCCATGTCGAAAACATGTCTGTCTATGAATTTATACACAGTATGTAATGAGTTACTACCTTATTGTACAAATTTTATCTGTTTATTTATTGTTTAGCTGTGGGTTTACAGAATGGCTGAGCCAAACACAGATGAATTAAAGAATCAAAGCACAATCAGAACAGTTTGTGAGGAGTCTTCATTTCACTCAGTTTCAGTGTATATAAGAGAATCAGTGTTTTTATTCTGACAAGAGTGTATGAGAGTCATGAAGGAGAGCAGGTGAATGTAACAAGCAAAACCAGACAAACTGTCTGGTGAAAACCCAAACTATTAACCAAAGTTATATCAGCTCCATCCAACTTCAGCAGAATCATCCAAATTTGCTAAATCATGCAATCTTACTGTCAAAGAAGGTCTATGTAGCCAAGATGAAGATAAAAAAAACAATACAGTGCCTCTGCCCTCAAAACGATGACAGCCTAAATGGCAAAAAGAATTGAAATCATCTCTAAGAACTTTTTTCCACCATGACAAAAAATATTTGCTCAGTTTGTTGTAATAACAACACAAAATGCTATTACAAGACCATTATCAAGATAACAAACTATATTATTACAGTTTGATGCTGTCAGTAATTATTCTGTTTCGACAAAATACATTTTCTTTTCTGACAGGCTTATTTCTTATTTTACATAAATCAGAAATATCTTATTTTACATAAATCTTAAAAAAAAACCTTAATAATAATAATTTTACATATTGGCAAAATTGGACATTCACAGGAAAAACTGCCACGACTGGTATGAATAGTTAAAGTGTTTGATGCTTGAGATTGAAGTACCATCAGACTGCAACTGTATCTTATCCTGTACGGGGTCGCAGGGTGGCTCGAGCTAGTTCCACTGGCACTAACAGACCAACAGTCAGTCTTACTCACATCCATATCAGGCGGATTCTTGACAGGTTACTTGTCACGAATGATCTGGTCCAGATAAAAACTAAATGTAAAACTATTAGAGTGGGGAAAGAGAGAACACCCCAGTGCTCTGTCTCTAGTATGGGCAGATTGGGGTGCTGGATACGTGGTACTCGGCACTGAAGTCAGAGGTTGCCAAACTTTTTAGAGCAGATATCAACAATGTTTCAATGGGAGAGCCACCTCACCTGATATATTAAAATAATAATACAATTTAATTAAGGCAAATGAGCCTGTTTTTGGCATTGTCCTGGAATGTCACTTGGATTGCAGTCAGGATTAGCCACATTGTCAGGGCCGGCATTGTCAATTATCTATTGACTGATTTTTTTTAAGCCTTTTCACCGTGTCTGCTTTAATCAACAACTGAAGAATGCAAATCCAACTGTGATTAACCAATGGTAACATAACTTATCATGCCAAGTCAGGCCTCACACCTTCATCCTACATTAGTAAGATTTTATCTCTAAAATATTTAAATCATTCACAATTAATTCTTTCAGTGATACAGGACACTTGTAGTTCAATTGTTAAGCCTCTTGCATACCACCAAGTGAAGCTCTGGTATCATCAGAGGTGCATGCTCCACTGTTTAGGAATCATTGCTTTCTTCAATTAAACGAACAGGCGTATATCCTGATGTGGTACAGAAGTGAAATCAGGAAAGGTAGGCAGGTCTTGGACAGGTGGTGGGACACAGTGCAGTGATGGTATAAAAGAGAGGCCAAACAGAAAGCACAAAAACACACAATTGTCCCTGAGAGCCATGTGCATATTGTTGGAGGCAGATGTGATAAATGACTGATACTATTTCCATAAACAATGATTACCCAAAAGCACCCAAACAAAACAAAAGTAAACCAGCACATGTTCAACATAAACACCCTGCTATATGTCCAGATCACCATGTTATAGAATCATGTTATATGATTGCTCTATAGACTAGGTGTCTCTCAAGGCGATAGTTGACCTTTTGTCATTTTAAAATGACAAAGTCCAAGTTTCTCATAATAAGTTATAATAATTGTTATTACCAAGTTGATGTCAAAAGCATCTTGTATAAAACTGATAAAAGTTTTTTAAGTACACAATTTTATCAAAACAAATTGAACTCAAATTATTAATACAATGTAAAATATTTATAAATAAAAGTAGCCTTTGTAGTTATAGTTCTTTCTTCTAATTTTACCTTAACTTTAGTGGAGAGACAGCAACATGACTGTTACAAAATTACGCAGCTCTTTGTTCAGTACTAATTCCAAACCAGCAGATGGCGTCCAAGTCATACAGAGTGTCCCCCTTGCTTTCATACAGATAGAAGCAGTTAGCTAACTCAAAGCTTGCTATACTGTGTAAGCATGCAACGGCACCGTCATCCAGGCAAATATTATAAGGTTATCATGACAACTTTTTTAAATGTTGTCTGTTGAGTCTTTACCTGCCATCTCTCTGTTTGACCTTTTGATCCTACGATATGCACTCGATCATGAGAGCTTAGTGCCACCAGCACACCCAGGCTTATCAGTAACTGCTGTTGGATTATGAATGTTTCCTTGGACCAAAATAGGGCTTAAATCTGATTACAGAACAGGATCGTGGCATGAATCGGAACGAAAGAAAACCTCAGAATTACTTTATGTACATGCTTCATTCTCTTTATTAATATACGTCATTTACAATAATATAATATTACATATTAATACTATACAATAATATTTAGATGTTGTCCTGAGAAAATGTCTGATGATAACTGATGTTGTATAAGCACGTGGTGATTGATTGAGTGTAATGTTACTTGTTTCTAATGCAGATATTTCACATCTCTCCTGCTGCTCTTACACTTCATTGCTAAGCAGCAGGAAAAGGTTCAATATAAACCAAAAATGGGGTAATTGGGTTTTTCTGCTCTCAATGCAAATTGCTGTCCTAGTTTTCTGGACTGAGAAGTGAGTGCTCAGAGGCTAATGTGCAGACACAGCAGGTCTGTCTCATGATACAAGCATTGTTTCATTATTTCAGCTCACCAACAGCAGAACTTAAACTAACTGCTGTTTATTTTTTTATTTTTTTAACAGTGTATTCAGTGGTTTCCCTGAGAGGTGTGCACTTTTTCACAAATGCCCTTGAATTAGTTTTTTTATACAAAAGTGCTTTGCACATAAGCATTATAGATATAATCTACAAGATATTTTAAATAAGTTTGTTCTCAAATCTTAACACTTTTATTCACTGCGATCCATGGTGCTTTCAAATGGGATTGGGATTTTGCCTACATTCACTAATCTTATCCGTTCGTAAATCTAGATTCAAAAGCAGACTTTTGGATTATGGAGAAAAAAACCCCCAAAACTTCAATATAATATACTGCTGACTCCCGATAGGGAAAGGTTCATTCATACATTTCAATAAAGGGTCCACTGCAGAATGACAGACATGACAGCCTACTGCAATGGACAATTCATATCATGAAGTAAAGTTATGTAACAGTCTCAATATGTGGGTATGAGGGTGTGCAAGAACGAAGGGAACTTCACTGTTTAAAAAAATAAAATAAAAACAACTCACAAGTCCAACCTTGAAAACAAAACAACAAAAACAAACAACTACACAATTATGCAGAAAAAAAATAGAACAAGAACAAAAGAGGCTTGTAAAAATGATAGCATTATTAGTCATAGCATAAGTGACAACACATTGAAATGTTATCATTCCAAAAAATTTTAAAAAGCCAAATGAAGATCCTATGATTGCTATCTTAAGCATAGCATAGAAATAAACAAGAACCTGGAACTAAACTCAGAATAACGAAATGTGTAACTCTGTTAGTAATTTGATCCTCTTTCTTTGAAAGACACCTCATTCACCGAGCAGGACTCAGTGGCTGAGAGATGTGATGAAGCATCTCAAACTTGAAAATTTTTGATTTACTTTACATGGCTCCTCTTACAACCTTGAGAAAACATGGAAACCATTTATGGAATACATTAAAGTTAAGCTTAACCCCCCATCCAACTAAAAGCAACCTCACACGAGATAGGTCACTTCTATCACTCTTAATCAATCTCTGTCTTTGTAACCGAGCATGTAGAAAAAAGGCTTTAATTCCTTACTTACTTTGTGCAACTGCCATTTTCATATATATTTTTTATAATTATTTATTTTTTTTCTTTTTAATTATTATTATTTCTATTCTGTATGCATGTCTGTTGGACTGTTTTTTATTTTTTTTATTTTGTCTATTATATGGCTGCGTGTTTGTTCTAAAAAGAAAGCCAATAAAATGTGTGTGTTATGTGTGTTTAAAAAAAAGCTAAATGAAGACCTACAGGTGAATTATTCTACCAGGGAGGAGCGCTTAATGAAAAGATAAGACTTTAACTGATTTAATGAGAGAAAAGCTTGAGTGATTTGATGGGTAAAGGACAAATAATAGTTTTAAGCGATATGGATATTTAAAATGAATGCATTTCAAAATAAGTAGATATGTAGTGAACCAACTCAGTGTGAAGACATTGTGCAATTGTCCTTAAAAAAAGAACCGGTTCAAATCTGCAAAACTGTTTTATATCTTATATAGTGTCTCGAGATAACCCTGGTTATGATTTGGCGCTATACAAATAAAATTTGATTGATTTGATTGATTGATCTGCTGTTCATGATTTATTGGTTAGATGGTATTTTAATAAACATAAACATAGTCCAGTTTTGGTAATAAGAGGAGAGAACAAGTCTCTCTCTGTGATATTGAATGTAAAGCAGCATGTGGACTAGGAGAGATATAGACCTAAAATAAGTTTAGAGAAAACCTGAATATTTCATTTTATCACCTTTCAGGAGATATTGACAATCATTACTCAGTTTTAAACTGAGGGTATGTCTGGTCGTGTCCGGGCATCATAGCATGGCAGCAAAGTAGTAAGTCTGAGTTTTTGCCTCTTCACAGCAGGAAACGCATGCATGTTATAAATACTGGTTAAGGCTGTTGCACCTGGGCTCTGACTTTGTTCATCTACTTAGTGTCATTGCTTTGCTTTCCCCCTTATGACAGGTTCCAATGCTGTGATAAAATGTTTAATTCAATTAAATTAAATTTTATGTGTATAGCATAAAACCATAGCGACTAAACACACCTTCACCTGCTTTGGTTTTAACATTAGGTACATTCAGGAGGCTCATACCTGACAATCTGAGGGATCTGATGGGGCTATAGCCAGTGAGCAGGTCAGAAAGATATTGGGGTGCCTTACCATTTAGAGCTTTGTAAACAAGAGGTAGTACTTTAAAGTCAATTCTGTACTGGACTGGAAGCCAGTGAAGAGTTTTCAGTACAGGTGTTATGTGTTCCATTTTCTTGGTCCTGATTAGCACTCTGGAAGCCTGTGTATTGACTTATTGCGGAGTCCAGCATAGAGCGCACTACAGTAATCGAGTCTGCCTGAGATGAATGCATGGACTAGTTATTCAGAGTCAGATTGGGCATGAAGCACCTCAGCTTAGAAATGTTTTTGCAATGGTAGAAGGCAGTCTTTGTTATAGCTGTTATGTGGTGCTGGAAGTTGAGGTTTGAATCAGTTATGACACCTAGGTTCCTGACATGTCACTATCACATGTCTCACTGTGCTGAAGAGGAAATGATGATGAAATGGATCTAAGCTCTTCCCTTTGTCTTTGTGGGCCTACAATCAGAATCTCTGTTTTATCTTTGTTGAGTTGCAGAAACTTTTGAGACATCCAATGGCTAATGTCATCAGTGCATTTGACCAGCTCATTTACAGGACTGAGGTTGTCAAGGGAGAGTGACACATAAAGCTGAGCATCATCAGCATAGGAATGGTATGAAACGTGTTTCTGTGTGATGGTACCAAGAGGGAGCATGTACAGACTGAATAACAGTGGACCTAGAACTGACCCTTGTGGCACCCCGCAGTGAATGCTGAATTCTTTGTGAAGTTGCCAAGTGAGACAGACAGTGTTCTTTCCTTTAAGTTTTAAGAATTACATCACACAGTATATTGCATTGCTATTTGCAAAGTCCTACTATATCTCAGAGGCATTGAGTAAGCCATGACTTATATTAACCTCTGATGGTCACCAGCAGGAATTACAACAACACTGAAAAGTCTGTGTAAGAGCTTAAAGAGGCCAGACGTTTACGCAACAGTCACAGTCGCACAGCACAGCTCCAAAGCTGCTGGATTCTGTTATTGTTCTGTTGCATTAATCATGACATTTTATACTAAAGCAGCAGTTTTGTCAGGTGCACTGTCTATTATCTCGAATGCACCTGTGAGTCGCTATAAAGGTTGATTGGGTGTTTCAGTGATCTGTGCATTGCAGTTCGTTACACGTCATTAACCAACAAAACCACTTGGGTTCACTTTACTTTAATAACTACAAGACCATGCTCTGAAGCATTTTTTTTTGTCTCAGTTCACATCTGTCAGCAACATCATGCAGGCTGACATCATTATAACACCACACACTCAATAATCTTTTTCACATCATTCCCAGAAAGAATGTGAAAGCTGCATGTTCATTAGGACATCGTGGTAAACTAATATTTTTTCGGGCAAAGTTTTTTATAATAAGCCATCAGCAGTGTTTCACTACCATCATATGTCATGCAAGAAAAATAGTTAGCATGTGAGCTGAAAAGTCAAAAGCTTTACATATTTCAGTTTGACAATATATTGAAAGAAAAAGTTAAAGTAAGAATATATATTTTTATTTGATCAATAGTGATCAAGTTTGTTGATGCTATTGATCTCAGAGGCATCGATAAAGGGGAACCTTACTTTATATGATGATTTGGAGAATCCAACCGGAGTACCGACACAGAAGCTAAGCTATGTTAATGTGGACAGAGTTTTAATGTAACACTTTACATTCAGGGTACAATTTATATACTTAAGTAGTGCTTAAGTAATGCTTAACTAATGCATGACTCATGATGATTTAATGCATGAATTAATGCAGGACGTATCATGAACGTACGTTATCCCAGTACAGATTAGCTTTGCTGGGTTAGCCTATGTATTGTGTCATTTGTGTCATATTTGAGGTGGGCACTTGTTGTGTTGTAAAGCATATGACAAATAAACTCAAACTTGTTCTACCGCAAATATGACACAAATGACACCATTCATTGGCTAACCCAGCAAAGCTTATAATGGGTTAACGTTAGCTAGCTTTACATGCTAACATTGGATAGCATGTTAGAAAACGTGCAAGTAAGAAAACAAACTTACCGAGTTCTGTCTGTGGTGTGCTGTTGCATTGCTCACGTCATAATAGTCATTTGTAAATGATTACTTCATGAACATTCAGTAAAAGGGAGTATTTGCTAATTGAGTTCATCGTTACTAAATCATCACTTCACACGAGGTCCCCATTACTTCCTTGACTTTCTTGAAGTAAAGTGACGTCTTAATACTCGTTTGTAAATGGCCACATATCAATCAATGTATGAAGTAACTGTGAATTAACATTCCTTAATTGATGATCTATTAAGTGTAAACTAATCACTTAAAGTCACAGTGATGTCATCATTTCTTAATGGTGAGCAACATGAATTCATGCATTAAATCATTATGAGTCATGCATTAGTTAAGCATCACTTAAGTATATAAATTGTAGTTCAGTTCATTGTCAGTTCATATGTCGAACTTGTTTCACACCTGAAATAAAAAGACAGAAATGGTCACAATGTTAGTCTGTATTCTTCTACACGTGTCACGAGTGAGCTAATATCTGAAATGGGGTAAAATCTTCTGATACGAGATCTCACGTGCAACATCTAGTAGAAATTATTCATCTTTACATTCAGAAAACGTCTCTATTAGCAGTGTGGCCTCCTCAGACTTGTCACATCTCTGGAGGGAAAGAGTAATCAGATTTCACTGTGTAACATCGCAACATTTGAGCCTGCACACATCCCCGGAGAGACGGAGACAGACATTAAGAAATAGGGTAAAGGGCATGGGACTAATCCTCGATACAGCAGTGCTCTCATCCCCGCAGACCGAGTCTGTAATCTGTGTGCCGGGCCGAGCCGCCCTGCAGCGACAGTCTCATGGCTTTTGGCTCCAGCTGTTTGATCGCTGGATTATGAGGTCAAGTGGGATCAGACATGCTGCTCTGTCCGTCGTACAACACGGTAGGCCTTATAAACATGCAGTTACAGTAACGTATTCTGTAAGTGCCCCATGCAGAGCCTGGTCAAGCCCTTTACCATATACTTCACTGGAGATAATGTGGGGTCAGAGGGGGAAGAGAGGAGGTAACTCTATGAGGGAGAAAGGCCTATCACTTTGCCCTTCGTTAAGCCAACATTTGCAGCTGCAAACCAGGGTCTTGCAGAAAGACAATCAGCCGCAAATTTTGTTATTGATTTACACTTAATTGTCATGTTGTTTTGGTGGTTTTTATTTTAGTAATAGATTAACACAGCGTCATCTTCAAAATCATATATGGGTTCAAAGGTAGTCAAGACTGTTGTTTTTTCTGGTAAATATTCAGGAGTCACAATGACAGAAACTTCAGAGGATACAACCCCGAGATGTTAAATTATTCAATTTATTTAGTTCATTAATTTCACTTACTTAACCCCACCTCATCCATAATCCATGAATTGCTGTTTTAACACTTCATTTTGTGTGTGTGTGTGTGTGTGTGTGTGTGTGTGTGTGTGTGTGCAGATTGGATACAATGTGTTAAGTAAGGCTTAGCTTAGCTTTGTACAGAGCCAGGCTAACAATTTCACTGTTTCCAGTGAATATATTAAAGTTACTAACGTTAAGCTAACTGGCTCCTGGCTGTAAATGTGTAGAAGACTATTGCATTTAAAAATATGTACAATATATTTGGTTTGTTCTTCTCAGTGTCAAGCAAAGGGCTTGTATGTTGTAATTTACTTCACATTGCAGTACTCGCCAACACCTGTGGTTTAGCCAATTATCATAAATTGTAGATGTTGAAATTCCTTTGAATATACAGTATATTAATAATGTGAATTATAGCAATATATTTAAATATTTTCAATTGATTATATTGTTCCATGACAACAGTGTAAACTATCTCCCTGAGCTGTAGAACAGCTTGACCTTGTGTTGTTTTATCAGATGCCAGTTTAAAGGGTAAAAAATTAACTCAAACCTCTACCTCATATTAAATTTTCTATTTCTCTTCTGGAGTTCCTCCTGCTGCTGTCCCGGCATGTTTAACACAAACATCAGGTCGATTACAGCTGCTGTCAGAGCTAAGTGTGGGTCAGAGGCACTCGGAGGCTATCAGTAACAGGCCTCACAGCTACAACAACACTTCCTCACATGGAGAGGAACTCTCTCTCTCTCAGGAACAATGTGGGCAAACCAGTCGAGCATGACAGGAAGTGTTTCTAAAGCATTAAGTTGTTCTTTAACGTGCTGAGAGACACATGATCACAGAGGGACAGAGAGTGTTTGCTATTCTGGGAATGGGAGCTGCAATTTAGAGGATCCACATAGTTAGCAACAAGGTAGCAGACTTTTTTTTTTTTTTTTACCATGCTTTGCCACATCTTAGAGCTGAAAATAGACTATTTACTACTATTTGCTTTGTTGTGATTATGTTTGGGATTACATGGAAAGTCAATCTGCACCAATGGGCCTTTGTTCTTCTTTTCCTGTGAGAAAGGGAGTCTGATGACTGATAAGGGGGTTAAATAAACACTTACAGTGAAAACAGATGTTTTACTGACTGTTAGCAGTTGTACACATGGAAATAAGTGCTGAAAACATGTTTATTTTTCAACTGATCAAATTATCTTCGACCAATCTGGGGCACAGCAGGGCCGTGCAGAAATCTTAAGAGGGGAAGTTAAATAGCCACACTTGGAAGCATGTAAAACATACATAACATAATATATTATCTTTATTATTTATTTAATTTAATCCTCGTCTCGCCTAGGGCACCAAAATGGCTAGAGCCGGCCCTGCTAACAAGGTACTTATTGCCTTTACAGCAAACTGAAACCTATTTCTGCATAACACGACAACTGTTTTATCCTCCACGTCTCTGAATCCAAACGAAACACTTCTGTGACGTCCTCTGTGATTGTTATTCATGATAACACGTTACAACTCGGCCTCCTTCTTTCCCTCAGGCTTCCCACATGTTGTCCCACGCACCAGAGCCTCTGAGTGACAGACCAGACGACCCGCCTCCATCCCACCACAAACGACCAATGAGGCTGCAGAGCGGGGACGAGCCTTCAGAGGCAGCCTCTTATTTCTCACTACAGTAACCCTGTAACACACACTGGCAGTCATGTGACAGTCATATAGTACAACTCAGCCAGCGCTCAGTCAGTCCAGTGTGATCGCTGCTGCTGCATGGCGAGCCTCAAGGGCAAAACCTGCTCTGGCAAAAGACTGCCCCGTCGGATCTAACGGATAATAACAGACCTCCTCGCGCCTTTTGCTTTGGGATTATATTTTCTGTGAGTGAGCAAGGTAAGACTGGAGGTTTATTTTGTGTACTGGTGTGTTCAGGGCTGCAGGGCGCGCGTGTTTGCTCGGTGCCATATGCTGCAGCAGGCTGGACGAAAACATGTTTACGTTGAGAGCGGAGACGCGCGCCTACTCATGCGTTATGCACCGCTGAGGGGACTGGCAGAAAAACACAGCACACTTTCCTATATTGTAGAATAGTATGGTATTATTATGTGGTTATTACATTTCTCTGCCGCAATTTGACAGAAGCGAAATGAATGAGTTTTTAGTCTCGTGATTGCAGCTGCGCGTGTGACAGGATTTACAAGTTATCTGATCCATGCTGCCTGCAAAATATTATAGTTTTGAACAATGTATGGCTAGAATTATAATTTGAATGAGTATCCAAAGAAAAGTATGACATTTTGTTGTTCAGTTCGCAAAAGTATTTGAATTACCCGGAAGTGTAGGAATTATAAGACATTTTGTGTTTTCTCCTCATGATCATGTGAAATGAATCAAAAGGTGCCCTGCAGAAGGCATGCAATGCAGGGCGACAAATGCACCAGATTGCATATTGTAAAGACACATCTGGTGACTGATATTCAATGTCTCCGTCCTCCCAACTTCAGAGGTATCGATATGACTGATTTACTGCTCTTTAATTGTCCCGTAAACAAGCAGAAGGGCAAGTGATTTACGCATGCAGCGCAGGAGCGCTCGCTGCTCCAGGCTGCCCCATGTGGTGCCTGCTGATAATAATGTTGACAGATTTTTTTTTTCTCTCTGGCAGGGTTTACTCTCGGTCACTCTGACCATGCAGGGGCCCCTGGAAAGGGAGGGCGAATGCAAGGGGGGGTAATGACGCTCCCTGTTCCAAGAAAATAACCTATTTATGAAGTCCATAGTCGGACATTATGAAAACAAAGGTTATACAGTGAAACCATGTGGCCTATACTGCAGGGAAAGCAATTATCATTGAAAGTAATGATTAAAGGCCACCTTAATGATAATGATAATGATAGTAGTAAAAGTTATAATAGTACAAACCTGTTGTAAACTAAATGGGCATTAAATAAAGACATGTACTAAAACAGTGAATGAAAAAGCAAGACATCAGGAGACATGTTTTCAATGTATAAAAAACATAGTGGAAAGTTGATTTAAGACACCAGTCTGTGTGAATCTAAATTATATCGCAGGACAAAAGAGAATATATCAACAGAAATGCAAATGTACTCAAAAAAAAATCTTCAGGCCTGCATCTTTTAATTTAACATCTGATCATTTCTTCTATTAATTGCTTGGTGCTGTCCTATAATCACATGCGATACTCACAGAGCACAGGGTGATGTTAACAGGTGTCTTATTTTGTCAGAAGGACAGCTCAAAAACTTTTAAAAGCTAAACTTGCTAATTAAAGCTCAAGAAATTTTCAAAAATGGAGTCTGAATAATTCTTTGTGAATTACTTTGATCATTAAATGGCTTATCGTTATGTGATACATACTGTTTTCACATATTTTATATATTATAAGATAAAGACATTGATGTGTAAAATCACCTTAACCATCATAATGGACCAAATAAATCTGTGGGGTCCAGAGATGAAAAAAAGGGGAAATAACTGGAAAGAATAAAAGAAAGTTAGAAGACTGCAAACAAAAGTAAGACTGACACAATGTTGTTTTTTATTCTCAAATATTGGCTTTTTTTTAAAAATATAACAAAGTTTGTTAGAATTATTATTGTTAGTAGAGATCACACTTTGGTCTAACCTCTCACAGACATTTGTTACAGGGGGTCATGAGTAGTCTTTACTTGGGTGAAAAGGGTCAAAAGGAAAAGGTTGGGAACCGGTGCAGTAATGATTAAGTGTTGCTTTAAGAAGAAATACATTGACAAAGTGATTAGGTATCTTTTGTGCTATGTCATGAAGTTATTTTTCATTGTGCTGTGTCACTGATATTGTGACCTGACTGCTCTAAAATGACAGCTGCATTCAAATATCAACTTGCAAGTCTAAAATGCTACTGCAGCATTTTAGAATTTGCATACACAGACTGTGTTTCATCTCATATGCTGACAAATAGATAGAGGGGAATGGCAGCTCAGGTAGATACACAATCAACTTATTCTCTTTCAATAACAGCCTTTGTCCTTTTAAATTTGAACAGTGTTTGGGATTAGGATTAACAAATTCTTTCTTTCTCTGTATTTTATCCTCTTTAGACAAACTGTGTCCTGGCTGGAGACCTTGGATTGTAAGAGTGTTTTCCTAACGCTCACTTTTTCCACCCTGAGAGAGCACAGCAGGTGTTTCTCTATCTCACTCGCGTGGGAAGTTTGGCCTCGTTGACCCTGGTTTGTTTGGCTTAACTTTCCCAGCAGCACAAGGAAAAGTTGTCTCACAAATCACCTTAAACACAGACTCAGGGTCCAACAAGAGACAGCATTTTGGCACTATCCAGGGATGGTAGATAACTCCCCGGTTAGCGAGGGGACTTTTCTTCCTTACGGTGGCTCTCCACAGGCCTATCTGCTGTCAGACATGGTTACAGATCTGGGTTCCTACCAGGTGATGCCATCACCTTTTTCGGAGGATGACCTGAGTGAGTCATCCAGCCCTCGTTCCTGTTCCAGCCCGGACTCCCAGGTGCTCAGCTCCAGCTATGGCAGCAACTCTAGTGCTGAGAGCCAGGACAGCATCCTGGATCACCTGCTGTCTCAGGCCTCTTTAGGAAGTGTCAGCAATGTGCCTGCAGGGTCTGTGGCACCTTTACCATTATCCACTTTCCTTTGGGACTCGAGGAGAGATGAGCCCACCAAACGTGAGCCCGTAAAAGTGGAAAATTTTGACTTCCTAACCTGGTCCAATGTGGAGGCAGACGAACAACTTGAAGGGTCTTTCCAGCCCACACTGGAAGAGATCGAAGAATTCTTGGAGGAGAATATGGAGGTGGTAACGATGAAGCAGGAGATCATGGAAAGTTGCCCGGGTTTGGGAATGGGACTAGAGGAAGTTCTTGGTCTAGAAGTTGGCCTAGAGTGGTGCAGGGAGCCCTCCCCTGAGCCTAAGCTGGAGGAAGAGGCCAAGTATTCAGACCAAACTGTCCCCACCGCTGCTGGCCTGGCCACTGCTGCCTCCTTTGAGACCAAATCTACATCAGTTAACCTTGCTAATGAATCCAGCACAGGGGCCAAGAAGGCATTAGACAACAAACCTTCATCAGCAGACAGCGACACAAACGGTAATGAGATACCGGTAGTCCTACAGATTCAGCCCCTTCAAATCAAGCAGGAGCCAACAGTAGCACCCGTTACTCCAGCAGCCCCGACCCCACAGCCTGCCACAGCCACAGACATCAAAATTGCGCAGCTACTGGTGAACATCCAAGGTCAGACCTTTGCCCTCGTGCCCCACATCGTACCCTCCCAAAACCTTACTATCTCCTCCAAGTTTGTACGCATTGCTCCCGTCCCCATTGCAGCCAAGCCTCTGGGGCTTGGAGATGGATCAGCTGGCCAGGCATCAGGAATTCTTGTTGGAGGTCAAAAGTTCCAGAAGAACCCAGTGGCGGATCTTATTAAAATGCACAAATGCACTTTTCCTGGCTGCACCAAGATGTACACCAAAAGCAGCCACCTTAAAGCCCACCTGAGGAGGCACACGGGGGAGAAGCCTTTTGCTTGCAACTGGCAAGGCTGTGGATGGAGGTGAGTACTGGTGATTTAAGTATGTTTCAAGATTTCTACGTACATTTAAGCACACAGGCTGCAAACAGATCTCTTTTCAATCAAAATGACTATAATCAATCAATTCAGCTTTTTATGTTTATGTGTTATCTTATTGGATTGGACTCAGAAGTTGACTTACAGTAGTGGTTCTCTTAGGCCTGTTTAAAGGTTTCTTTACTCGCAGCACTGATCAATAACTATCGACTCTTTCATGCATCTGCACAATCTCAGAGGGCTTAACCCCCATTTGTCAGCGCAGCCAGTTTGGAGGCAGCAGTAATTATGTGTCAGTGGGGCATGTCTATGTGCTGCGCATGGTGTCACATGGCTCAGTGGAAACAAGCATGGTGGAGATTTTGAGTGACGCTTTAACTGACCTGTCGCCTTAAGGGTCATGTGTTAGCACTGGCGAGGAGACTTAGAGGGTCTTTAGAGCCAGACCCCCCACATCCTCCCTCCCAAATCTCTTGGCAGCTAAAAATGAAAGAAGCAGCTGTAAAACATAAATTTGGTTATTTGTAATAGGGTTCATTTCCCTGGAAGTTAGGTGTCACTGTGAAGTTTCTGGGTTTCTGCAGTAAAGAGACTGAAGGCTTGTAGTTATTCTAGGCTCGGTAATGGAAAAGCAGAGGAAAAACAATCACACACTTTTCCTTTCACTAAGCCCTGAAGCTGAGCAGCTCTTAATGGCTGTCATGCAGCCTCCCAAGTGTTAATTGGAACAGTGTTAGGCGGTGGCAGTATAGACGGTTTTGCTTGCACAATCACACATCTTGTCAGGCAGTGAGATATCTGGGATGTACAAGAATAGCCGGGGTGTCTATTTTGTGGATGTAAACTAAATCTGGGACGGAGCATGTGGGCTGCAGTCACATGGGCACAACATTGGGCACCTCTAGTTGAGACTCGACAGCTGTGCGGTTGCTGGGACAGTGTGTGTGTGTGTGTGTGTGTGTGTGTGTGTGTGTGTGAGAGAGAGAGAGAGAGAGAGTCGGGGTATTTGTGCATGCTAAGTATAAAGCAGCAAGATCTAATTTGGAACCTGCTGTGTGTAATGGAGAAAGGGGACGAGAGAACTTGGATGTCTTCATCAGAGAGGGAATTGCTTTTCACATTAAAGTAAAGCATCTTTTTACATTCATCAGTCGGTGTGATGGAGTGTGACTTGAGCCCAGAGGTGCCAGAGTTGTGATGGCTGCTTTCCTGAGTACATCAGGTCACAAACAGAGACTGACTCAAATTGATACAAAAACTTCAGCATTTGACTTCCTTGGCCGTGTTCTCTTTAACTAGTGGGTCTAAACCGGTGGGTCTAAAGAATAGACAATAGACTGCCTGTACAAGTACCTATGCCTATAATACCTATTCCATGTTGCATTCAAGCACATATTATGCCTGTAATATATCATGTTTTTAATTTTTGGGCTGGTAGTTTGGATATTAAATAGAAAAAGTGACCTTCTGCCGAGTGACCAGTCTTCTAGTAGCAGAGACAGATGGGAAGCTAGTTACAGGAGGTTCTTGACTCGGCCAAATTAAATGGTAAATGTGCTGTACTTCTATAGCACTTTTCCAAGGCTATTTCAAGCCTTGGTTGAAAATGTACTCTGTATGCCTTTATAGTAGACTGTAACCCGGTTTTGGTGATTAACTTATGCCTGAATAAGCACCAAGTAGTTGTATTGGGGAATCACTGCACACAAACTCAGTATCAGGACCTGCCTCGTAGTAAAAGTGGCAAGTCCTGACATGGTGTGTGTGTCTTTCATGTGTTGAGCATGTGTACTTTGATTGAGGCATACGGTATTCTTATGTGCAGAACAGGTTAGTCAAAAACTACCCAAACCACTGAGCTGTTATGTCATTTGGTTTCTACCTGCCTCAACTTGCAGAGATGAGTCAAAGAGGAGCCTTCTCTTTAAAACATTCAATCATTTATAAGCCCCCCTTTTTTGCATTCAGGTAATGACTGATCCATAATATCCCTTAAAAACTTGTGTTGGTCCATTAGACTATATTACCAACCTGGCAACCTGCCAACAGTCATACTGTACTCGTGATAATGTGTGTGTCCTAATATATGAGGAGAGCTGCACAAAATGTGTGCAGTGGTAATTCGGGCTGTGTGTTCCAACTAACAAAGGGCTCTTGTCTGAACACAAAAGGCAGGATGTAGTTTGTGTCTGTGTGAAGCAGTGAGTGTGTAACCCACTGTATCTGATGGGGTGAAAGAGGGGGCCCACGAAAGGAAAAAAGTTGTGAAAAATGTGAGAAAATCAAGCAAATGGAGTGAGGAGAAGAGTGTCTGAGATTTCTTCTTTAGAGTAAAGACAGGAGAAAAAGTGCTGCTGCTTGGGGGGGGGGGTTTAAGAGAGGCAGATAGAGGGGAAAAAGGCCTGTTTCAGTTTTGCACACAATCATTTGAAGGGAGCAACAGTGAGGAAGTGGAGCGAACAAAGACAAAGTGTTGAATAGTTACCATGACTGTGGGCTAGGAACGTCCAGGCTGCCACGCTGCATGAAAGAGAAGAGAGGGATCAGTCAAGGTCCCTCATAGACGTGGAGGAGCAGGGAGGAAACAGCGAGATGGAAATATGCATATGTGATGGACTGTATATTCAAATGTATCACAGTAACAACCATGTTTACAGTTAAAAGAGTCTCTTTCAGGTAGATGAATCTAAATGTCTAATTTCAGATTTTTTTGTAGATTGTTTTTCCAGGTCTGTTTAGTGTTTAGTGTCTTAATAATGTGACACATAGACCCAAAGACCATGCCTGTGTACCCAGTACTGCAGACCAGTGGCCATTTCTAACACAAACACAACATGTTAAATTAGACAAAGCTTAAGACAAAACGTATCCAGTCAACCCAGGGATGATGAAATTGTGTTTAGTACAAACAGATCTTAGCTACAGCTTAGCAAATGACAAAAAGAACCGAGCCCTGACTATGATGATGGTATCAGAGTATTCCATAAGCGCTTATTTTTACTGTGTAAGTCTGTGAGCTTCACTGTAGATCTTGTTTGTTTTCAATGGTATCTTTTAAATGGAACTCTCTTTTATCAGACACACAGCTGAGCTGATGTTGGTGGCAGCTAGGCTTGCAGCCTGACACTGATTTTTAAAGTGTAGCTGCTTCATTCAGTGACTTTATTACCAGTCTGTTTGTTTTTGAGAGAAAGATCATAAATAATCAGAATACAGCATGTGAAATAAATATCTTTCACAGTTAGTAACTATTGGTGTGTTTCTGTTAGCATGAAGATTCATCAAGTTCAAGGTATTACTAACATGACTGGATTCAACCTGGTGGTCCATGTTGCTTTTGAAGTTAACATCAGGTTAGATAGCAAGGACATTGTCTTTTCATTTGTTTGCTGAGAACAACATTACAGTCATAAAACACATCTGGCACTACAATTTCATACGAGGCTGAATTTACATGCATTTCTTTTAGGTCTTATAAATGTACATGCGTTATGACTTACAATGATTGAGCATAGTTTTTGTTTCAGTGTTGGCATTCAAAGCCAAAAGGCTAAAATGTTATAACTGCCCAGTACAGGGGATGCCTCCGGTGCATCACAGAGAGCAGGATATTGTCAAGCGTGGGCTGTGTTACTCAACTCTTTCAGGCTGCCTGACTGGAGGAATGAAGCTGGGGACTCCCTGGGGGGGTTGGATTCTGGGAGTAATGTGCCCACACATGAGGGGAATGCTTAAATGCGAGAGTTGCAATGCATCCCCTCTCTCTCAAAGTCAGAAGAAGTGGTCTGCCTGCACAGGATTGACTGCCTTTCATTCCTGCCTGCTTCGACAGATGTGCCAACAAAATCCAACACAGTTTTCCTTTGCAAAATCAGTCTGCTGTGTAGCCTTTGTGGATGTTTGTTTAATCTGAAGATTTAAATATACTGAACGGTTTAGCCAGAAACACAGTTAGAAGAAGGAAATGACAAAAAACCCGTATAAAAGAAAGAAGCTGCTCCATGTTGATCCATTTGGGACTAAAAGTGGATAAAAACATAATAAATCGTGTCTGTTTCTATGATACTTGTCATTTCGCAAAGCAACTGATCCGAAACAGATGTTGGAATGTCAGACTTCAGAGTGGCAGTGATAGTTTTTACAGAATGATACCATCTGCACAAACTATGTTAAATAGTTTGTAGATCGGATTTAGATGCACACAGTTTACTGGCAGACAGTGCATTACAGGATTCATTTGGCTAAGTCATTAGCCTCTTATTTTCATGTATGAAATTTCATCCCACATCCATCCTGAGGTGATGACATTGACTGCCTGTTCCAGATGACAGTAAATATATCCTGCGCATGCGGCTTTATGTGCTGGTTTCCATGAGATCCAATACTCATTCAGTCCTCTGGTAAAAAGAAGACTGTGAAAGAAAGCTCTGTCAAATAAGACATTAAGGTTAATATGGATTACTTAGTTTTAAGTAGCACTTTCAGGTGTAATAGGTATAGGTATAATGGTTGTTAGGAGGTATCTGTATATCAGATGTGGCATAATCAAGATCATTACTGCAGCAGCATTACATTAGCTCTTAGCTTGTACTATCTACATAGTGAGTACAACAGGTTTTTACTGCAGCGTAATGTGTTGCTGCTTAATAACAGTGTGCGACTGAACCAATTCATCATCTTGTCAAGTCAGCCAGCAGAGCAACATCTGGGATGCAGAGGCTCGCCGGACAGTTTCAGAGAACTGGCTTGCTGGGAAGAAGCCCTGGAGCTGTCGTCCCCGTGGCTCCAGCCAAGAAGCGTACGCCTCGCATGCTAACCCCACTGTAATGTTCGGCTTATCTAAATGAATATCAACATGTGAAGCATTCTTGCTCATGACACAAAGTTGCACTGTGGAGTTCGATGAGAAGGTTTCTGGCCTTGGAGGCCGTGTGTATGTGTTGGGAAAAACAGGGAGTTATCAGATGAATAAAAAATAAGCCGCAACGGCTAAGTGCACTACAGGGACCTGTCGAGTTTAGTCCTGTGAAATTTCCCCAGAACACATTTACTCTAAAGTTAAATGTTTTTGTCATTACTTGTTCAGTGGAACTAAAAAGAATAGCTCTCTCATGAGAAGAACAACAGTTTGTGGAGGTTTTCTGCAGCTTATTTGGGACAAGTGGAGGATGATTATGTTTGTAAAGATGAGACAGACCACTGATTTAGAACGTTTCCTTTGGTGTCATTCACTTTCTCTGCAATATTGTCATGCAAAAAAGTCTTGGCTATGAAGTCCAGTAAAGACCTAAGTCGAGTATGAAATGTTTCATGTGCCCTGCAGAACTGAATGGCAGTTAATGTCTTTTTGCATTTGTAGTTTGAAACGCTGTAAGTCATGTTTCTATCATCTGTTTTTGGAGTAAAAGCATATTGGGGTTCAAAAGCATTTCATCAAACCTGAATCTAGTTAAGATCCCTCATTGAATCCATGTGTCCTCAGCTTTCAACATTTCTAACAAAGTTCACATCGCATGTTAGGATTAGAGTTTGTCAACAGAAATGGATACGACTCTTTTCACTACCAAAGACTCACCACTTAATCTACAGGCAATATCGGGATGGTGTCAAAGACACAGTTAACCAGACAATAGATAGGTTCATTTGATGTGGGGCGGCTGTGGCTCAGTGGTAGAGTCGGTCGTCTCTTACTCAGAAGGTTGGCGTTCGATCCCTGACAGCTACAGTCTACATGTCAAAGTGTCCTTGGGCGAGACACTGAACCAAGCCTTTGGTGTATGATGTGCATAGATCCTGATTGGAGATTGGCATAGTAGCCTTTGATATCAGCGTGAAAGGGTGAATGTGACATGTAGTGTAAACACGCTTTGATTGGTGGTGCAGTCCATTTAACATTTGTAAGGGGACCAGGTACAATATTAAGCAAACGTCACAATCTGATGTTTTTAACCACAGTTAGCTTAAAGCTCATTTTCATTAGCTGTCTTTTGGCAGGTCAGAGTTACAAGATACACATGTTGATTTCAATCTGGCCTTTTCAAAAATTGCTCATTTGACAAAACTGACCAATTTAGGCAACTAACATAAATACATATAAACTGCAGCTGATACACTTCCCAGTGATCTTTGTCAGTGAACCACCAAAAGGCAGAAATTAGAGGTCTGCTTAAATAATTGTTTTACTGTACTTGTTTCCGTTCTGCTTGTGCAAGTGATTGGTTGCTCTCATATTGATTAAAAGGATATCTGTTGTTGCTTTTAACTAAAATGAATTTGCTCCAAAATTTTTGCTTCGGCACATAAATCAAACAATTTTCCAGTGAAAGTCCAAGCAAGGACACTAATCATTGGTGTTAAAGTGAAAGTCAAGTAACAAGTCTTTTTTGAATTTGGAAAGTGGATTCAGGCCTTCAGATTTTTGGCTTCAGTTATGTAACAAGTCTGCAGCTCTGACTTTTTCCATATGTCCTCTGAATAAAAAACATCTCTTTCTCTTCCTTTTTAAGGTTTTCTCGGTCAGACGAGCTCTCCCGACACCGGCGGTCCCACTCAGGTGTCAAACCTTATCAGTGTCCGGTGTGCGAGAAGAAGTTTGCCCGCAGTGACCACCTGTCAAAACACATCAAAGTCCACCGTTTTCCACGAAGTAGCCGGACAGTTCGCTCAGCAAACTGACACTGCGCTGCTCAGATCACTGGGATCACAGAGACTGCTGAGATCTCTCCCATACATAAGCCACGGAAGTACGGTGTCCTGCGGGAAACGCACTGGTGTGTGCGCAAATGACTGCGCCTTCGTCAAGAGGATTTGAATATGTTGGTGGAAGCACACCTCGCTTTTTGTGTCAGCAGTCTTTGATTGTTCTAATTTATTGTACAAAAGTAAACCGACACAGTTATCATCCTGTAATCAGCGTAAGGTTGTTGTTGCTGTTGGTGCTTCGGTACTCCTTCTGTTTGTCCTGTCTTATCGCCTTCGTCAGCAAAAGCTAAGATAAGCCTATTTTCATTCAGTCTGGATTATGTGATAGCTTTGGTATTAGCCTTGCATTTCCATTCTACCTGGATCAAAACAACTGCCTTTTATCTTCTTTAAAGCTGCCAGTGTCTTGGACATTCCTCATGTTATGCAATGTTAGGGAAGCCAGAATGGAGGTCATTCGGATCCTCATTAGCTGCTACCAGAGTAGTAGTTACTCTTCCTGGGGTCCACAGAGGTGTCTCCTTTGAGGTTTCTCTGATAGCTTGTCCTAGTTAATGCTGCACAATTCATTGTGTACAGTTAAAGTTTGCACAGGGAGAGACCTGCTTTAAATGTGGACATGAACTACTGATTGCATAACAACGTAAGGGAAATGTTATGATAAGATATCGAGACTCTTTCATATTTTACAGCTTCTATGTGAACCTGCTGTGACTCAAGGAGGAGACTGACAGAGCAACACAAGAAATGCAAAAGTGAAACACAGCTGAAAGGTTAAGCGCACAGTGATTGTTAAATCAGCCTTCTGATCAGTGTTAAATGAGCTTTGTTCATTGTTTTATCAAGCTAAGTCGTGTACCTACATGCTGTTCTTCTACGTTATCCTCTGGCCTTACTGTACCACAAAATCCTTACTGGAGAGCCAAATGAATTTGGGCAATCAGGCTTTTCGGTGATTTAAATGGGGTGTTAGGTGGCTGTTCAAAGGTGTCATAATATGGCCTCTGTCAGTCAGTGCTCAGCCATGGACCTGGACGTCTCAGTCTGCTATTATTATCTGAACTATTACTTTGCTGACGACTTGACACAAAATCTGCCTCAACTCTGCTTTATGTTACTGGAGACACGCTGATACTAACAGCCTTTAAGACACCTCAGCCAGCAGTTATGATATGGTGACATCAGTGGAAACATTACACACCATGGTGCTGAACTACCAGGAGGATGATCTTCTGACAAATGTTGTCACAACATCCCTTTTGAGGCCATGACACACTTTGTAAAGCCCTAACTGCTAGCAAACATGCTTTGCTAAGTGTACCACGCCCCTCTGTGAGTATGTAGGGCTGTGACCATGCCGTCCATTTGTAATTCATGTGTGTAAAGTGACAACAAGCAGGGGTACACAACATTGTACATCATTCCTTTCATTCAATTTTTGAATTTTTAATGCTTGTGTGAACACAGGTGTTTTATCGCATCCTATGAATGTATGTAAATATGCAGGAGCGTGCATCCCTGCATCCAGGAGTCACACGGAGACGATCCTGAGACCATATCTTAAAACAAATCAGTGGTTGTGAAGATTTCTAGTGTAAACCCTAAATGTGTACATAACATTTCAGTACATATGAATATATTATATATTTTTTTCTTTGTTCTATCCAAGATGCATTTACAAATAAAACTGAAAAGAATTAATCATGTCTACGTTGTCATTAGTTAGTGGTACGTTGTATGTATTATAATATTATTATATTATATATAATTGCAAAGCAGGGCTGAACAATTTTCATTAATTTCATTGTAAAATATGTTAAAATGATTATGGTGTTATTTTGCCGGGGATCTGAACCTAACACAGATATTTGAACTACAAGTCTGTGCAGGATATGTAGGCCAAAACATCTCTTCAGCACAATATTTAAATTAAAATGGTATTTTTTATTTCACCTTTAACAAATATTGCACCTCCCGCGATTAGAAAATGCTGTCGGCCATTTTGATAACATTTTGATTAATTGTTCAGCCCTTTTACAAAATCAGATTCTCAAATAAATGTCTGTGACAAGCTTTATTGTTAACAGAGACTTGGGTACATTATTTAGCCTCTACGTGTTCCAGGTGTAAAACAGTAAGCCCGGGATATAATAGCCTACACAATGTAGCAAAGAAAAACGTTTCAATTTTCAGGTTCTATAGGACCTGCCATATGTACAGAACACAGAGGATTGAGACCCAGACCCCACAGTTTCCACACCAATACTGAAACAAAACAAGAAGTGGTACTAAAAGAGTGCTCTGAACAATAACAAGGCACAAACTATGAACAAAAACTGTCATGAAAAGATAATAATGCAGGTAATTTTCTTTATTTTGTGATCTCTCATGTCCATCCAAAATAAATGTCAGTCAGCCTACGTTCGAACCATAATAAGATTATTATGAGATATTTCTTAAAACGAAAGAACCATCATGGATACACTACAGACAGAAACTGCTAATAGCTAATTCTGGTAAGTCTTCTATGCTTGTAATACATTATTATGGTCATTTTTCTTTTCTTTCATTTTTCATGCTCTAAATGTTCAAAATGAAGAAAGTTGGTATCCAACTTTTACTAACCGACAATGTAACTAAACATGAAATACAAACTGCACTTTAGATACTCTGAGAGTACATGACCTCTGTACTCTCGATGGTAGCTACTGTTCTGCACAGCAGCAAACTTTGCAGACATATTTGCTTTGCTTGTTGACATTTAGCGTAACGTACATGATGCTCTGTTCTGCTGTGACAGTATAAAACCACTCATTCGCTCTTTGTAATGATCTAAAGCATCTAAAAAAAAACAGTTTTGAAGCAAAGCTGGTGTTTTGGTTCAGGCAGCTTTGATCTAGTAGGAAACGGATCACTATCACATGTGAAGTTAATGTCATTTAATCAGCCTTTTATATCTAGATGACAGTTCATACGTTTGCTATTATGTGTACTCATACCTGGAAATAAAGTTTTTTATCATATTATATCATAATATTAGAAACATAATGATTGTACTTCTAACTTGTATTTGCTACATCAACGTGGTAAAATAATGGGAGCATCTTGAATGCATCCTGAAATCAGCTCATCTCAAATGTAGACTTGCAGAATGTGCCCTCCATTTCTTTTGATGATCGCCACACAACACGACATCTAAACCTGTCTAACTCCATATAATGCTTAACCAGATGCCTGTACTACAAAGCAAGTTCAGCTGACCCAGGATGTCTTTGGTTATCTGGCTTCATTAAGCAACAATAACAATCATGATACCTCTAAGCAGTCACACAATGCTGATAATGAACTTGCTAAGTCAACTCCGGTTTGACCATGTGACTCTCAACACTTTGGCCTTGTCTCTCAATCGATGTACAGAGCTCCAGGTTTAAGATAATTGATCGTTCAGCAGGGCTTTTACATGGGTTGATCTCTAAGAATAAGTAACAATGGTAATATACCTGTGTGAGAAGGGAACCAACGTCATAGCCCTGAAGAGCCAGGGTATACCCTTGCTGACCTCAAATCCTACAATGAGTACAGGCCTCTGTTCTGGTGCACACAAGTCCCAGGTGAGCCTGTATAATCACAGCTAACATACTAGCATCCTTTTAGACTTACATCAGTGTACGCAATTATCATTGTGATCTTTTTCACTGCTGAGCCCCTGCAGCCAGACTTGGTCGCTACATCTAAAGTTGCTGACTTACCCTCCCAAAAAACAACTGTTGCAAAAAAAAGTTGCAGCTGACGGAGGTGATGATAAGGTCTGGTTTAGAGCTCTGGCCTGGAGGTTGTACATTGGTAATGGTACATTATGTAGGGGGTAAGAATGTGTGTGTGTGTGTGTGTGCATGCATTACTTTAGGGGGAGGGGTTATGGAAAGAACAGAGAGCTGGGAGGTGGGGGAGGCGACATTTAATTCTTCCCATATGATCCCACCAACTGTGGAAGCATTTACCTTGACAACTGCTCACAGACATAAACATACTGTACAGGAGGCCACACCTGGTTTTGCTCATGAGCTACTTTTCAAAATAAGGGTGCATAAAGAGTTGTTGTTAGCAACATCTTTCCTCCACACATACACGTTACACAAATGAGGCACTGTTACAATTTGTTTAACTATGAAAGGTTGATTTTAGAAAATGCTTTTTTTCTTTGGTTTCGTGCATTTAAATTGGGACAATGAGAACAGTCTGAATCTGCTCTTTATGTAAAGTGACCGGAGATAACTTTTATGATTTGGCGCTATATAAATAAAAATTGACTGATTCATTGATACAATCGGGCAGACAGACAGACAGACAGACAGACAGACAGGGAGATGTGCACACACAAAAAACAACAGATGAGACAGACTTAAAGTTACAATACCAATAATAATAATATGTCTAATATTAGAAGTAACAACTATAATTATACAGTATAAGTGTGACTGATAATTATATAATTATAATAAGTTGAAGTCAAGCAGGTCGATTACATGCAGGTCCAAATCACAGGTCTTCCTCAAGTCTCCAGAATGAATCCGACCTACAAGGCTGGCAGTGTATCGCTTTCAGAACAGGGTCAATTAAAATGCATGTTTATTGCATGTCAAAAGAAATTCCTCTATGAATTGGCAGTGTAGTGAGGTCAAACCGAGCTCAAGCCACGTCCATCAGGCATAGAACCAGCACTGTGGTCAAGAAGGTAAACAGGCCCAGCATACCGAGCACATACATAGCAAATTGATAGCATCTTTTAGAAGACAGGGTGGTATCTGAGGACTTGATCAGAAAATAAAGCAAATGCAAGATCGAATTCCAAGATCGACTCCTCATCATCCGAAACCTAAACAAGCTGTTCTAAGGCCAAAACAGAGAGTTTCTTTCTGGGCCAACTGCAGGTAAGAAGTGCCATACACAGGGGACTGTATACAGTACGTAAACACGCAGTATCTTATCAGTGTTCCCGCTGGCTTTATGGTGCTCAGACAGGCTCAAGGTTACATGTGGATGGCTCGACAGGAGGTGTTTTATGCCTGAATTTAGTATTTCTGTTTAGTGAGCTTGGAGGAGAAGGTTATCTGAGCTGATTCATTGGCTTTGGGCACTGCAGAGAGCTGCTGTTGTCAAAAGCTGTGCAGATCTCTGTGATCAATCATTACAGTGGACATGATGTCAGAAAGAGCGTGAGGTCATCGGTGTTCTGCACTTTGAATGTCCAAGGGAAGAGTATTTGTTTTGGTCGTGCTCGGTGACTGAAACTTTGTGTGCCCACTTGTTTTGTCTTGTACGTGCATCGATACGCATACATGCCTAGCAATCTGAGTTCCTGCAGCCTTCACAGATGCACCCGTCCTCCACAGGGAAACACATTTCCTGTTAGAAAGGAAACAGTGAGACAATAGGCTGCTCACACACCTCGCTCATTTGCTTTAAACACATCACCTCACACACATCTGCATAATACATCTCCAGCTTATGGAAGCTTCTGCTCCTTTACTGACCAAACACTCAACTCAGTAAATCCACACTCTTTGCAGTGACAGTGACAAGACAAAGCACTGTTATTGGTGCAGTCAGGTTGCAGCTTTCAGAGGAAATCGTAAACATTAGCTTTGGGAAATAAATATATTACTAAAATACTAAACAAATCTTTATCATTATGTAAATTAATGCACAAGAGGATGTAGGATAGAGGACCACAGGGATTTAATATGAAAATGTGCATGCATTTGGTCAGTTATTGTTTCATATTTATTCACATCAACACATAGTTGGCGAATATGTTGTTAACTAGCTTAGAGCTACGTGTGTTCATAGGCTTGTGGCAAATAAACATTGGCTGAACAAACAAGTGCGTATAACACTAATGAAAAACTCGCTGCAGTCCCTTTTTTCACAAGATAAAATAATAGTAGCCTTGTACCTTGTACCAATGCTTGCAAGGCTTCCAATATAGTGCCCTGATAAGGTTGGCTAAACAGCAAATCGGAGTGAAGTCAGCGTCAAGGTACAACTTGTGCCAATGGTTAGAACACATCGCAGTGCAAAGGCTAAAGTACTCAACAATGGCCTTGTCGCCAAAATAACCCCTTTTGTGATTCAGCCCCTTCACAAACTTCAAATATTTACATCCCAATCATGTCCCATGAGCAAGCTAATGTTAGGTGATAAACTTAGCCAAAGTTATTTCGCAAAATGATTTGGCATTTCAGTGATAATACATTTTCTCGTTGCCCTGTGCTCTGCAGGCTCACAGAGCTGTTTCCCTAATTAGAATAACAACCTTGCTATGAGGCTTCGCATACACAAATGTGGCCCTGCTAGCACAAGGCTGTGGTGAGTAGGGTAGTGGGCCCTTGCTACTTTGGAGGCAGAGATGGTTAGACAATGACTGATGTGTTCCCTTCTTAAAATGGTCACTTCAACATGTCACATGCCAATTTTTGATGAAACCACGCCAAATTCTATATGATGAAAGCCTCTATAGCTGTATGTCCAAGAAAACCAAGCTCATGTGGGCCCCGCAATTCATGATTTGTCAAGACACTAAAACCAAAATCGCTCCTGATGGCTAGGCCAGCACCCTTCATGGTAGCTCCCTGGCAGTGGTGTTTAAACGTGCGGGAATGAACGTCAAATGGCTTGTAAAGTGCTTCGGCTAAAAGAGCTATAGGCCTTTAAATGGAGCCAATAACCCTTTAAAATTGGACTGACTTTGTTGCTACTTGCTTATAGCAGGAAAACTTTGAACCAACACTTGTAAAATCCATATTTAGCTCTCAGAAGACAAGCAGCTATGTAAAGAACTCTCCTGGGCAAGGTAAAGTAAAAACCCTGTGCCTTTTAAAAAGGTTTATGTGAGTGCTATAATAAAGGATACCATAGAAATGAACATGAAAGTTTGTTCCTGCATGCACGCAGATGTTCCCCCCTGGAGTGTACTCTGCTCCGTAACATCATGTACAGTACGCTGGCTCTGCCAGGAAAAAGTCAAATCTCATTGTCTGGAAAATCATTGTTAATGTAGTAATGTTCTCATCTGCATCTTGTCTCTGTGTTCTTTCTTTTGTTGTGTTTCTGTGAAGATCTGGCAGCTCCAACATGCAGTCATCAGGGTGTCCTCTTTGTAGAGCCAAGGGCAGAGAACACATCTGTGGGCCATTACATATATATGACCATGTGGTTGTGTATGTGTGTGTTTTAGAATGTGTAAAACTTCCTCCTAACTACCGGTAAGAAACGTTTGGAACAAAGCTTGCAGGTTTCTTGATTACTTGCTACCTCTACACCTCTTCCTAAATACACTTGGCGTTACACACTATTTAGACGATCCTTTAAACTCAGTTCATCAATCATATCATCCATTCCACTGTGATTGCAGATTTCAAACACTGACATATCATTGCTGCATTGCACTGCACTCTCACTTGTTCAGCAACTAATCCCAGTGACTGTTTGTGTTGTGGGAAAGTTGCTTGTGAGGGTGATCTGAAACTGATTATTTTGCATTTTCGCCTTTCTGTTTCATTGGATTGAACAGGCCTGTTCCACCTTAAAAAGCTTCCAATGATATGTGTCAACTGTTCAGTGGTTGGTGAAGAAAGTCAAATACTGCTTTTCCTTGAGAATTGGTGTAGCCCAAATCAATGTATACCAGGGACCAAGAAATTGTGACTTGCTGGTTGCCATTGTGACTCAAAGACAGTTGTGAAAATGTAACCAGCTACTTCACAGAAAAAGTAAACGGACTGGTAAATGGACTGTACTTATATAATGCTTTTCAAGTGCAAATCTCTAATCAGATCTATGCCCATTCATACATGATGGCTCTGCCTTCAGGAGCAATTTGGGGTTCAGTGTCTTGCCCAAGGAAACTTGGACAGTGACTGTAGCAGTCAGAGATTGAACCCCCAACCTCCTGATTGGGAGACAACCGATACTACTGAATCACAGCCGCCCCAAAAACAAATACATATTCTTCCACACAAAGAAAGAGCAGTCATTATAAAAAGATGTGAATCACATGCTACTGCCTTCACAGTCAACACATACCAACTCATTGAACATCAATGGGCAAAGACAGTAAGATGTGGTTGAAAGCTACAGGAGATGCAAGTGATTGGACCTTGGATTCATATTTCTCTTGACACAAAGTCTTAACAGTATATTTGATGCCATGCACATTGTGACAAAGACAGAAGTTGGGTGATGCTTTTACTGCATCACAAAACCTGGTACGTTGGGTGGTCTTGTGTACAAATCTTGTGACTTTGACAACAGAGACTATTGGTCTCAGTTAGCCATTACAATGATCATTCCCTAATCCTTCCTTAATCCAACCAAACCATAACCACAGTGACATCAGATCAGAAAACCCTCTTCTGATCAAGAAACCCTCATATAAATCACCATTGAGCATGACCAATCCTACCGATAGGATTGTTGGATCATAAAACAATAAGAGGAACATTTTGTTGAGGAATTGAGAGCCAAATATTTTGTACTTTTTTTGGAGGACTTGTTCGCTTAATTGCACACCAGCAGGAAAAGAAGCTGTTAAGGGACAGTTTTTCTCACCACAAGGGATCATTCAGAGTCTAGTGGTTCAATCCAGCGAAAACCCAAGAATCTTAACCTCTAAACCACATTGGACAGTCGAGCTTTACAAGAGATACTCAGTTGAATGAATTCCCACAGTGTTTCAAATTTCACTTCAGAAATCTGTCACACAGTCGGCCGCTGTGATATCACTGTTCTCTTAAAACAATTTCTGTACCTCTTCCATTTGGTTTATAATCATAAAGATTAATTTTATTCTTCCCTTCGTCAGTTCTCTTTAGTGTGTCTTTCAACATCTCTTTCCATCGCCTTAACCTTCTCCTTTCTCCATACTCAGACTACTCCTACGCTGATATGCAACCTCTACTCTTTAGCAATTGCATGTCCACTGAGACGTCTGCAGTGTCTATTTTCACTCTTATTCTGTGTGTCATTGCGCTCAGAGGCTTCCAGTGGAGGCCATATTCTCTCCTCCTGAAACCACACAGGAAGAGAAGATTTCAACAGCAAATTGCTCTAAATGGGACCTTACTAGACAGACTAGCTGGGACCAGAAGTCAGTTGGGTTTTTTGTTGTGCACTCTAGCAATGATGCCAAGAAGTTTTAGTGTCAGATTCTCAGACCTGGTGGGCTAAAACCATAAAAATTTAGTGTTGAGTTATGCACTACTTCTTCCATTAGGCATTAATATCTGAGAATTGTATTAAATACAGGCAAAGGGGATACAAATATATCTCTGTTAAGATGCTGGCAAGTACTTTACACCATATTTTCTTCTCTATTTGTCCAAATAACGGCTCATTGAAGCATTTTTCATGTTTTTCCATACTAACAAACCAAAATGTATTTCTATTCAGAATGGATTTTTGATTCCTGTTGCAAAAGTATGATGAAATGGACATAATACAAGGAAGGAAAGAATAGTTTTTCACTGTTATTATAACCAAGTATCTATTATTACAGTATAATGTGTAAAATAAACTAAGGTACTGATTTGTAAGGTATCAGACTTGAAGTGAGCAAAGCTTGGCTACAGGATGTCAGAATAGATGTCATTGATTATGATGGTCAAATTCACAGCTAACTTCAGAAGATGTATTTTATTATGTGATGTTTTGATGACGTTGGTGGTATAGAGTGCTTTCTCCACAGATGGAGACATATGACCAATGCTCTATGAATATAAAGGTCTGTCAGACAGTCCACTTTGGTCAAGTCTGAATAATCTCAACAATTAATTCACGGCTTGCCACGGAATCTTTATTTTTTGATGCCCAGAGGATGAATTCTACTGACCCTGATGATCCTTATCTATTAGAAATCTGCATGCAATTTGGCAAACACAGTCAATGAATTATTAGCACATTGCTGAGCAATCCTCATCAATCAATTTCTATTCACATAGTGTCACATCATAACAAAAGTTACTCATTGAACTTCACATAAAGAGCAGGTTTAGACTGTGGGCAAACTCTTTATTTTATTTATTTTATTATCTAAAATGAAGAGTTTAATTTTATATTATTTAAAGAGAAACAACTTGGTCCACCAATGAGCAAACACTTGGAGACAGTGGCACTGAAAATGTTCCTTTTAACAGTCAGAAACTTTGATCAAAACCAGACTCATTTTGTGGACGATCATCGTCCTCAATGACTTTGGTTTATGAGCCAATACCTGCAAATGTAATGACATTCAGCCTCAACTGTACTTAGCAGCAACAATTAGCAAGTATTAGCAAACTAACATGCTAAACTAAGATGGTGAACATACTAAATTACACCTGCTTAATATCATGTTAGCAATCTCACTGTGAGCATGTTAGCATGGTTACGTTAGCATTAAGGGTAAAGGCTAAAAGTACATACGCAGAGCTGCTACTATGGTTGTAGACTCCTTGGCCAAAATGTGTGGGAAGAAAATATATCTGGTTCTGCTGCATTGTTTTTTTTTTTATATAAACTGATCATCTAAGTCCAAAAATGTTATAGGGGTGCAAATCTTAGTCAGGGTGTACACTTTCAAACAGTCTACCTGAAACAAGCATTTGTGTATACAGATGTTGGCCTTGTTGTAAAAGTACTTCATTTTGTATTAAAAGATTAAAAGAAGAAAGACCAAATGCCAGGATCTGTAGTACATACACGTTCTACAAAACTTTTCACTTTTAGAGAAGTAATGAAAGAAAGTAATACTCCATTACTTACCAGACTCAACTGGTGTGCCTGTCTGTGAAATATCTTATCATTTTTGGGCAGCCAAGCTGAGCAGGTCAGACTAACCAGGCTGATCGCACTGACTCTTATGTAACGAAGCATCAAATAGAGGAGCTCAGAAGGACGGGGCAATTGCACAACATTGGGACACTGAATTTAGCATGCTGTGAAATTTGCTGTGTGACATGCAGTGTCAGCTGTCTGTGGAGGGATTTCTCAAGGGTGAAAGTGTGTTTGCATGAGTCAGAGACTTTTGATATCCCTGCTGGCTGGATTGCAGTGACCTCCATTCAACCCCTGTTAGTACTGTAAATTACCTCTGCGACTCTGATCAGTTTATACATTCAGTGCTCTTAACAACAGTTGTGGTACATAAACAAAGTACTTAAGTACTTAAACAAAGAATGCACGTGGCATTTTTCACAAACTAACATATTCTATTTCTGCAGTTTTCTGCATGCTCTTAACCATGCACATACTGATTTTCATGAGTTAATTAAGGTGTAAATTTACAGTCGCAAATGTTTCCCAAAGAAAACGATGATGCCCGACCAAACATTTTTGGATCCTTATCCTAATATGACATCAAAGGTGTCAAACTGCAGGCCTCAAAAGAAAGCCATACAATATGTGGGGTTTGGGTTTTCAGTATCTTAACATAAGTCATATACCACTGTAGAGAGGAGTATAATGCAAATCTGTTACTGCATTATCTACTGAGAAAAGTAAAGCGTTAGATTACTTTTGCGTTACCAAAAATTAAAGCCCCCTTTAGGACTCGTTAGCCATGTGGGTTATATTGTCAGGACAGCGTGTAGCCTCCTGTACCTCTACCTTTGAATCTATTGACTCTACCATCATTGCAGCCTAGTTTATGGCTCATAATCTGTAACTCTGCAGCCTAATAACAGGAATGACAGACGCAATATAACCTTTACAGCTCTTTATTATGCTAACAATCTGACAGTGAACTGGACAGAGGCATACAGTATTAGGCACAGCTGTTTCAATGAAAACAACACAGGCTCTTAGTCACATTAGTGTCGTGGAGCTGTGTTTAGCTTCCAGATGCTTCCTCAAATTTGAAGTGGAGCTCTGTGCAGCTGACAAGCACTTATCCTCCAGACACAACTTACATTTCACCGTCATATTGCTCTTGTCACTTTCGCCCTAAAATGATAAATAATGTGAATATTTCAACAAAGTAAATACTGTCCTCTCTGCCCTCTGGCTTCATTTAACTAGCTACGCATGAGCAATGACACAACTGTGTCTACGGCTGGTACACAGCTACCTGCCAAGAAGTAGGAGAGAATCAGCCATTTTTTCTAGTAATGGATTGCTTTCTAGGAAAAAGTAACTAACGTATTACTCGACATGCAAAAGTATCGCGTTACGTTACTCATTACAACAAAAAGTAATGTGAAAGGGGTGTACAGTGTGCAGTCATTGAAAATATGTTTGTTTGTATGTTTTTCACAAAAAATTTGCCAAGGCCAATGTGTCTGAGGTTAAAAAAATTATTAGTTACATAATTTCTTATAATAAACATTAAAAACGGACCCCACAGACACAAACACCACATAACGGTTAATGCAATTCAGTTAAAAGTTACATAAGCAGATGCATATTGAGTGACACAGGTGGTACTGTCTGTGGGTTTGGGAAGGAGGTGAAGAATCATCTCCCTGCTGCTAGCTAGCAACTTCTTTCATCCTGTTCAGAGAGTGTGCTCATCTCTTCTTTTGTGCCAACAGAGTTCCATACAACTGTCCTGTTATATTAAAAGTTTCTTTTACTGACAGAAAATCCAAGGGGAAAGATGTCATTGTGAGAAACATAATGATTGGCGTGTGTATGTGTGTGTGTTGGGGGAGTATACAGAGGGGGGGGGGGGGGGGGGTTAATGCTGCAATTTTAGCCTAAGTGGCTTCCAAACAGTACCATATGTTTCTGATAGGAGTGCCCTGCTTTAAATGAAGCCTTGGTCCACATAAGAACTCAGTGAACAGCACAACAGTTTTTTTTTCTTCAATTACATTAAAGAGTATGCATCCAAGGCCAAATAATGGTAAAGATTTCCGTATGAGGAATGTGCATTGCTGGTACAGCGTGTTCTGTTTGGAGAATACAGTCTGAATATTCCTTGGAAACTCTTCCAGTCGTGACAAACAGGGTTTGATGTTCTTTTTTTCCACCATGAATAAGCAAGTTTGTCAATGTAACGATTCTAAATGACAAACGTAAACCAGAACGACATGACAGTTAATCGGAAACAATTACAGGACCAGACCTCTTTTTCATTATGTGGGTTTCTTGTAATATTTATCTATTTTCATTTTTAGCGTAGTCAGACTATTATTATAATATAATTTCCTTATTGTAAAGAACTTTGAGCTGCATTTCTTGGCTCAAAGGTGATATACAAACAATAAAAATTTGGCTGGCATGGAAAGATTCTGTGCACCTTGGTGTTATAGAAGCTGTTTGTGAGGCACTAAAATGTTATTAACCATGCCAAATTGAATGATATTGTTTATTTCAGGAATCTCTTGGCAGCTTAGATCACAAAGGGACAGATGATCTTTTGAGGGGATTGCTTTTCCCCTCCTTTGCTGTTTCTGCTGTCTCTTCGTGAAGCTTGAATTGGAATCTCACTAGCTTAGATTAGCTATTGGGATCCTTGGGATCAAGTTGCAGCAGCTCAGAAGAAGGTAACAATTACTCAATATATACAGTATATGTATATATTCAGGGTTGCAAAGACAAGTCGACTTTACTGCTTTGTGATGATGCTTTATGCTTGACATTGCCTATCGCAGTCATGTTCCAGTGGCTGTTGAAGCAGTTGTTACGGTGCAATTTGTGCTTGCAGATGAAACAGCCACCAAACCAAGCGAGCAGAAGTCACTCGCCGTGAGAGCATCACAGTGAAAGCTGATCAAACAGCTGATCTCACATTATTGCAGCTGAGTTGCAATCTGTTGTTGTTTCCACTTGCTCCTAATTAACATGCATTGGGGCGGCTGTGGCTCAGTGGTAGAGTCGGTTGTCTTTCAATCGGAAAGTCGGAGGTTCGATCCCCAGCTCCCTCAGGCTACATGTCGAAGTGGCAAGACACTGAACCCCAAATTGTTCCGGTGGCATAGCCAATGGTATGTGAATGTGATAACTGATTGACGGTTGGGCACTTCACGTAGCAGCCTCTGCAATCAGTGTATGAATGTGTTTGTGAATGGGTGAGTTTTATGTCACACTGCAGGCAAAGACATGAATAAAGAGTATTATATGACAGAATGTATGCATGCTATATTAAATCAGTACTATGATTGATTCTGTTACTCTTCATTGTGACTATACTATTGTTTGTATTATACTTATACTAAGTTTTTTTGACTAGGTACCTTAAAAGTGTGAATAAGTAAAGAATTAAATGTGGTATGTAGTATGAGTTAATGTTACTTCACACCAAAGTATGTGGACACACATGTAACAACACTTTATTCCTCATGCCACACTCCGGGCTCTCCTCGGCGAACCTCATGCCACTGACCCGCCCGCAGCTGATGACGATAGCGGCTCTGCGTTCTGGTCAATATTTGTGCAGGCACCGTGTTCTAGAAGGTCCCCTCAGGACCCCAGGTCCAGCTCTGTATTGATAAGCAAATCTAAACCAAACACAGGTAAATAGCTGATGACGGCAGCAGACATGATAACAGCCTGTCAATGAGTCATCCTTCAAATATAAGTGCTTTTTGAAACAGATACACCAGTCAAATCCTGTGTCTCTATTTTAAATCTGACTTTTTTCACTTTAACTTTGTCACACAGTTAAAGTGGCCTACACACTGGAACACGATGAGTTACTGTCAGGGTTTGAACTAAAACAAAAAGGGAGAGGACCCAAGGTGCAGACAAAACAAAAAGTTTAATTAACAAAAGACAAAAGGGCAACAAACAAAAGCTTACTGTGAAACAGTCCAGGTAGAAATCTAACAAAAATATCCAACTGAAAGGTAAAACCAAAAATCCAACAGAAACATAGGGAGTCACGAGTCCAGGTACATGTTTGGGTAACAGGATCACTGACAAGGATTCGGGATAAAGATGACAACAAACTGTCACTGACACAAGGGAGCACAAAGACTAAATAAGGTGGTGGGAGGTGAAGCTAATTAGACACAGGTGAGACAATCAAGGGCAGGTGAAAACAATCTGAAAGGCAGGAAACAGAACAAATGGAGGGAAGTAAAACAAAGAAAAACAGGAAATTCTCTAAATGAAATGCACAACTAAACCAGACTAAACCAAGACAGGAACACAATATACAAACTAAACAATAAGAACTCATGACAACAAGAGACAAAGTGACCAAAGAAAAACGGAAATAAAATCAAAACACCAAAATACAAATCAACAACATAACTAAAATGACTCATGACGGTTACACTCCTTTCCACCAATGATGCAGGTTTTTCAGACCCGGAAAGACCCGTTAATAGATGCCGATTGTCTATTTTCTCATTAGTATACTTCTTTCGGTCTCTTTTCGACTGTGTCACCGTCTAACGTCACAAACGCGCCCGAAACAGGGTTAGGTCTTTATTGTATCTATTTCCCATTCAGTCTGTTTATCAAACTTGGCGCCGACAAATTTGGAACGATGTTCGAGCGCTGTTCGGATGGAGACGGGTGGAATTTGTAGCTGAGATGACAAGGAGTCGCAGAAGTTACTGACGGAGCATAGCATTGTGCTGGAAAGGGGGAGGAGATTAGCGGGTCAACACGGTTTTTGTGTTGCCATCAATGCCAATCGGAGTCGAGGCGATAATTACCCGAATGCCGATTGTAACCTTTACCATTAAGCAAAAAAGCCGGGTGTTAGCGGGTGTTAGCGGTGATAGCAGGTTTTTTGACCAGTGGGAAAGCGGCTTTATAAACTCTGACACATGAAAATAACATCAACTGATTTTCACCTGTTTTACAGATAACATGCCTTTGGTTTTATGCAGGCTGTTCTCATTGACTGTTCATTCTTATACTTACAGAAAGTAATGCACTTTAATTTGCATACAACAAACCAAATTGTGAGCCAATTAGGAGGTCTAATCTGAGGCAGAGGGAGGCTGACGAACATCAGCGCCTGCAGCCTTTCCCTCTTCGTAAGATATTATAACATCTATGTATGAGAATATTTTGTCCTAAACTTAAGTCATTTCAGAAAGGAATGGGTCAGAATAACTACAACCTGTTTACCTCTAGTTGAGAACACCTCTGCTCAACACCTTTTCCTCTGATTATTGTCAAACTATTGCCAGTTCCTAGTAATGAAGCTGGCTTTTCCTGGCGAAGCGGTAAATTATATTACATTTCAATCTGAAAAAGAACTGCTCATATGCTGCTGAAGAAAGGAAAGTTTTCTCTTTCATATGAAGCGTCTGAATGAAAAAACTATAAAACACATGCATTCAATGATGAGCATGTTCTCCCACATGACTTTATTCTCTGATACAGTCTCAGCATAACACTACTACTCCCTAATCACATGCTTAGTGATCTCAGTGTTCTGGCCTCCCTGCTGCTCACACCTGGTTGCATGCCTGAGCCTCTCTGATTCCATCTACAAAAGGTCTGTGATAACAAACACGGTGCAACCTGTGCTTCCTGGCCTTTTGATACGATACGCTGTACACGTCCCCACCACAGCCCCTCCAAGGAAACACACATTTCTTCTGTCACTAATACAGTTCAATCAACCAATCAATGCTTCCAAACTAAGGTCAAAGGTTGGGGAGAATCTGTAACTGACCCAATGCATTTATACATGGAATTACAATAAACAGGTTACTACAGGGCGTGTTAACACCTTACACTAGTTACCTTGTTCTGTACATGTAAGCAGATTGAACTTTACCATCGGAGTTCAATTTCTATGATGTGATTCAAATTGCAAACGTGTGCACAAGAGATTTAAAGGATTCGTTGAACAGAAGCCAGCGCATGCTAAAAATGTTGATACAAAAATGACATACTGGCTCGCAGTTTTAGTCTTCTTTATCAAGCCATAGGGATGAATCATCTCAGACTACGGTTTGCTTGGTACAGCCGTACATAATACAAGATAACAAGCAGTCAGACAGATGTAAGAAGAGAAAAGCACAAGTTTACCACCGACTAGTAGCTAGTTTGACTTTGGGCTGTTTTACTTGCCAACCTTAGACCCTCTTCTGCTACTGGTTTTGGTTTGGTGTTCACAGAAGCTATATGGTGTACTGTATGTTCTAGTGCTGATTCTCTCTGATTCAGAGTCATTATCATTTCATTGCTGTAATATCCCCCACAGAGCTCACTTATGTAGTCATGATGTTGTCGTACACGACTCCAGTCTTCTCCTCTGTGGGCTTCTGTCTTTAGGGACTTGTTCAAGTTTTTACTTTGTGTATGAAATTGTTGGTTTTAAGACAAAACTCTAGAGCTAGATGATCTGATCCTAGCTGAGGATGCCTTTCAAGCTGCGATATTTGACAGTTGGTAAAGTTGTATGCCGGGTCGCTGGTTTAGCTCAGTTGGTCGAGCAGAGGCCCCATGAATAGAGGCTAGACGCACTGATCGCAGGTTTGACTCCCGGTCTACCGATCATTTGGTGCATGTCATTCCCCACTCTCTATTCCATATATTTCCTGACTGTCTTTAGCTGTCCAATGAATGTTGGCAAAAGCCAAAAGCCAAAAAAAAACCCCAACAACTTATGCTCCAATAAACAAATACACAAGACTGCAGCCATAGTAGAGCCTCTGTTTGGCTAAACGTTTGCAAAGCAGTGCTTTGAGTTAAATGGTGAAACATTATGCTAATATATTCAAAATGTGCAGCCTCTTGGTTTAGCTTGTTAGCATTTTTTAAATCTGCTTATTACTGTAGCACCTAACATAAATTAGGCTACAGCTGAGGCAGATGGAATGGCATCACTTTTAGGCAATCTGATATAATCAGGATTATTGGAAAAGTGACCTTTGCTTGTTGAATCAATGTCACTATCAAAGGGGGACATGACTAGCAATACAGTTGTTGAGACATTTCACTCAGAACCATAAGTTTGAACCTCATGGTGGCACTTGTTGAAATGTCTGGAAATCACCAAAATCTGTGAGATAAATCCACAAAGTACCATGACTGTCTGTTCCAAATTACACGGCAGTCAATGAAATAGTTGTTGAGATATTTAAGTCTGGACCAAAGTGGCGGATGATCGATAACCAGACATTGCCATCCTGAGAACAACAGGCTTTAATAAAATGTTTTCATTGAAGATCTTTAGGGGAAGTAAGTGTGTATACTTCGAGTTAGAGTGATGAGACAAAGACACTCAGAGATTGGAGTTGTTTTAACAGTATTAATCCTTCATGCCGGACAGCGTTATCATTTGGGCGTTTTCCTCAAATATTCAGTAACATGTGGGCAGCAGCTTGAAGTGGATGTTTGGAAAATATCTGAATGAAAATATGTGGAGATATTTCTGCAGTTAGGGCGTGTTATTTACCCAGCCAGCATAACCTGCGAGGTTGGAGCAGCTTATCTTAGCTCTGGATCGTTTCCTCCTTTAGTTTGATGTGTTTGTCGAAATAACAGTATCACCCGAGAGATAATGTTTAACTTCATGATAAAATTGTGGTTTATTAGTAGTGAAAATATCATCGAAACCATGTACAGGAATAAGCCTCAAAAGGTTGATATGTTGACATCTTATAGTGCAGTTCTCATGCATGGAAGGCCGACTATATAAACAACCTGCAGTCTGAAATTGAGCTCATACACGTATTCTCCAGCGTTCCCCCGAGCTTTAGCTTTACACGACTTAGGTTGTGTGTATATCCATCTATGTGTATGACCGTAATAGCAGCAGTTCTTTCAAAGGATACCACGTAGGACACACATACATAGCAGGGAGCATACATACATGAATACAGCCGTCACTCTGAATGAACGTTCAGTAAACACATTACATAACATTCCATCAACATGTCTGTATTTCAGTAGCGGTAGATAAATGCTTGTGTCAACAGATGAAGAATAAAGCACCGACAGCAGCACGGCAGATGGCCTGCTTTATGTCCAAACACAGGAGACATGTTTTTTGCTACAGAACATGTCCGTCAATCATACAGCTCAGTATATCTCACTATGTAGTACCATGTACCACTTCACTGTTTAATCCCCCAATTAAAATGATCTGTTGACATTTTTTCCACAATGACACTAAAAGAAAATGATTGTAAAAGTATTAAAAACTGATATAAAGTACTAACTTACTTTTTCTGTGTTGGGTTAAAGTGAAAAATCTGAAAAAAAACTGTTTGAATGAGTCTTACAGATATCAACCAGAATGAATCTGTTCTACATAGATTTGACATTACAGAAATGTTAAAGCTTCTCTAAACATAATATTTTTGTACTAACAAAAAATCTAATGACTCCATCTAATGTGAAATGTGTCATTCTTAGTGATGCACCCTGAAGAATTACCTCTGAAAATGTACTGCTTTAATAAGTTAGCTCTGTTAAACTTATAGCACACGACCTGCTGGCACCAAATGACAGTCAGACAAACTTCAAGGTGAACATGGAGAAGCATGGCTCCATCACCTGGCAGTGGGCGCACTGGTAAGGCTGAGTCTTGACAACAGTGGCTCATGTATTCAAATACAGTAAGTATTATCCATGTGCTATTATTAAAAATATTACCTTTTAAAGATGAGACCTACAAGATTATGAGCGATGTCCGTGGATATAATTGTAAGTTATCTATTCATCACGACTGTAAAGGCCTTCTGAACTAGTAGCCGTGTTTTCATTTCTATATGTCAAATCCATTGTGTTCATCCAGATGGAATATACATGGTAATGTCTGCGTTTTTACAGTCCTTTTCTACTGTAACGGACAAAGCCTTTCTCCTTCACTTATTCACACATTCACACCCACACAACATTTGCAGCAGTAGTAACTACAGGATCTTTGTCACTTTGGTAGTTCAGTCCCAGCCTCCTCCTGCTTATGTGAGTGGACCTTGAAGTACATTCAACATGGCAATATAAACTCTTGTTTTGAATGTTATGGATCCTTACAAAATAACTTTCCACACAGGAGGCCGCTGGACTTGAAACAGTGGTGGGGATTCTCTGTAAGAGAAGCACTGTGTACTTTCGGTAAAGGTCAAGTGTATGTGCATGTGTAAAAATTTCCCTTGAATCTCTCCTGAGTCCCTGATTCCAAGAACCAGGTTTGTTTTAATCACATGCAGCTTGGATCCAAGTTGCCGGCTGGTTCACTTTGACACCCCTCCTCCCTCTCTCTCTCCCTCTCTCTCTCCCTCTCTCTTTCTCTCTCTCTCTCAAGCACAGACAGACACACAGATACCACGTCAGTAAATCCGCCTCTGTTTCCTTACGTAAGTGGAGGTGTCTTTTACAGCCGAAATTGTTAACAAATATGCCGAATCACTTTCGATCAATTCAAGGACAGGTGGAGTAAAACAGAATATTACCACTAATACTACTACATAACAAAAACATCAATGATTGATAACAAGTAGTAATGATAATGATATAACAAAGAAATAAGGCTAACACAGATATTTCGTAGAAATGGTATGAGGACTTTCATGACTGTGATACCAACTGTGTCAACTAAATTACTAACCAGTGCTTGATTTACAAAAACAAGTCTGCTCAGTTGATGTAGCTGTGAGCACAATGACCTTTAATCTCGTCTGATCAGAGATGGGAAGTTAAAAGCATCAAAGCGTCAGTGGCACTGGGCGCACTGGGATCTTATTACCACTCTTGTCTGTGGACCAGGATATCATGGTACATTTACTTGCTGTTGACTGAGCTATACAATTTCACTGCAGCGCGTTCTGACACTGTATAGGCTCAGGGGCTATCATATTCACAGCGCCTACATGGAAATAGAGACAAATGGAAAAATCATCTACTGCTTTTGGAACAATCTCTTCTCTCTTGGAGACTAGTTCCATAATAAAAAGAGAAAGTGGTGAACAGGGAGCTGCTACTGTTCTTTATTGAGTGTTTTAACACAGTGTCTTTTGATTTCTGATCTCCCCACAGTGCTTGTTGACATGGAACCAGGGCTTTGATTTGACTCAAAACAGGACCTTGTTTTATTTCCCAGGGTGCCCTATTTTTCCTCTAACCCAGTTAGTGTGTCGCTCATCAGTGCTGGAAACCCAGACGTCCCAGCCCAGCATTAGCAGAGGGCTTCGCACACTCTGAGAAAAAAGGAAACCCTGTTGCTGGGACTGTAAACCTACCTGAGAGGGTACCATTTTATTTAGTGATTCATTTTATTCAGTTTTTTGCATGATTTCAAAAAAGACATGTATACATGCTGTACATGATCATCCACTCTTTATTTATATACACCAATTAGCCGTAACATTATGACCACTGACAGGTAAAGTGATTAACATTGATTTTCTTGCTACAGTGGCATCTGGCAGTGGGTGGGATATGTTAGGCAGCAAGTGAACTCTTTGTCCTCGAAGCTGATGTGTTGGAAGCAGGAAAAATGGGCAATGATAATGTGAGCGACTTCAACAAGGGCCAAGTCGTGATGGCTAGACGACTGGGTCAGAGCATCTCCAAAACTGCAGCTCTTGTGGGGTGTTCCCGGTCTGCAGTGATCAGTACCAGTGGTGCAAGGAAGGAAAACGTGCGGCCAAAGCTTATCGATGTGTGTGGGGAGCGAAGGCTAGCCTGTGTAGTCCAATCCAACAGAAGAGCTACTGTAGCTCAGATTGCTGAAAAAGTTAATGCTGGTTCTGATAGAAAGGTGTCAGAACACACAGAGCATCACAGTTTGTTGTGTATGGGGTTGCGCAGCTGCAGACCAGCCAGGGTGCCCATGCTGACCCCTGTCCACTGACCAAAGTGCCTACAATGCGCACGTGAGCATCAGAACTGGACCACGGAGCGATGGAATAAGGCGGCCTGGTTTGATGAATCACGTTTTTTTTTACATCATGTGGATGGCCGGGTGCGCGTGCGTCGCTTACCTGGGAAGAAGGAAAGCTGGCAGTGGCAGTGTGATGCTTTGGGCAGTGTTCTGCTGGGAAATGTTGGTTCCTGCCATTCATGTGGATGTTACTTTGACACATACCACCTACCTAAACATTGTTGCAGACCAAGTACACCCATTTCATGGAAACAGCATTCCCTAATGGCAGTGGCCTCTTTCAGCAGGATGACGCGCCCTGCCACTCTGCAAAAATGGTTCAGGAATGCTTTGAGGAACACGACAAGTTCAAGGTGTTGACTTGGCCTCCAAATTCTCCAGATCTCAATCCAATCGAGCATCTGTGGGATGTGCTGGACAAACAAGTCCGAGGCCCCACCTCTGAACTTACAGGACTGAAAGGATCTGCTGCTAACGCCTTAGTGCCAGATACCTCAGCACAAACATGGGTCCTACACAATATTAGGCAGGTGATCATAATGTTATGGCTGATCAGTGTGTATATCCATGCAATTTTGATTTGTTTACAACTACTTCATCCTGCAAGCTGCAAATTGCAAATACTTTCTAGAGACAAATTAACAGCATAATTAAAACTAGTAGTAGAGCAAAAGCGTGGACATTTTGCTGGTAACCTGCTCCTCAAAGGATTACTTATTCTCTACTATCAGATTCTTCATAAAAATGTAGAATCTGTAGGCAGGGAACTGGAGTTCCAGGACGGCAAGTGTTCTGGTCTCCGTTTGTAATATTCTTGTTGTCTGAGTAATATTGACCAATCACGTATCAGCAGGATGCGGCATATGCAGAAAAGGTCTGTGTGGAGAGCAAAAGCAGGTGGAACGTAATGTGCCGTAATAACATCCTGGCTCCAATCAGCTTCATCTGACGACAATTTAGCTTCTCTTTAAACAGACATCTGCATGCTAACAGCTAACAGCTAACAATCTGTTCTAGATCTAAAATTCAACTTGGGATAAATTCCCTTGACACTGTGTCACGAAAGCCGTTCAGCATTCAGATTTTCCAACTTCCTCGAATGTATCAGAAATGATTGATCAGACCTACGTTAAACAAACTATACATTTTAAAAGTAGTTTTCTTCTCCTCTTGAGGACAGACCTGACAAAGCTTCATTTTGAATTTTTACAAATCTGCATCATGATGTTGAAATTTCGGTGAAGGTAAGACCCGTTAATTAAAGTCAATAATTTATTTTTCTGTAAACAATGCAGCAAGTGTAAAAGAAAGTTTTTTATTGCTAACCGCCGGCTACATGCCCCAGCATGTTCAACGGTGTCCCCAGAAGCTATATCGTCGTCAGACTATAGCCGATGGGATCCCAGATTAAGGATGACCTAAAAAGCATCTCAAACAGCCGCTCTAGCTGGGACAGTTTTAAAGTGAAAAAAAAATATTACCATGTAAAATTATAATATAATGTAATGTAATGTATGTGAAAATGCTGCAGCTGCAATGCCTGTCCATGCTGTCATTATAGCTCCAACCTGGAATGAAATATGCAATATAAACAATTATCTGCTTGCTTGCTCTGTCCGTCTGTATGGACATTACCTCAGCTGTTGTTGCCTGCAGCTGCTGAACATGATTGTAAAGGCCAGCAGAGGTTATGTTATGTTAAAGTCCTCTGTGCTGTCATCTCTGATCAGTCAAGGTCTAAGGCAAAGCATGTCTTCATAATAATGTTATAATAGAGAGCTCAAAGTCAGGACAGATGTAATCATATGATTATATATCACACCCTTTGAAAATAGGCTGGAAGCCAAACTTGCAACATGTCCAGCTAAAGCTACTCTCCTTTGCTCCAGTTCTTTCTAGCAGACCTCCTGAGAACTGTTTGCACGTGAAATATGGTACCCCTTACCATCTGTGCCTTCAAACGTATAAGTGCCCAAAATTAACTAAATTTAGAGTAAACATAACAGCTGGCATAGGACAGTTTTAATAAGATGAGTTTAACCAGAGGGGCATATTTGAAGTAGGAATCACTTTCATATCGTTAAGCGATGTGTACCGATCTTCTCCCGGTCACATAATGCTCACAAGGGTAATGGTATCTCTCCCACATCCTACCTCCTTTCAGCACAAGTGCCCCTACCAAATCTGCAAGAGACTCTGCTGCAACAATACCACTGTGATCCCTCACTGACTGAAAATCTTATCATCTCGTGATATCTGATGGAGCACTGCTGCCCACAAATGAGGCCTGACGCTCCACACACAATTTGCCAACTTGGGAAAGGGATTCAATAAAATGTATGATTATATTTTAATGATATAAGATAGCTTTTTAATACTATAGTGTTAAAATGCTCCAAAATACCCAGCCAACACACCCACGTTGGGCCAACACAGGTTAACCCATCTTGGTTATGTGGGCTTTGACTGGGAACAGGCTCAGAGTTGGCTTTTAAGGGGGTCTGTGTTGTGTTGGGGCCTACATGGGTAGCCCAGAGGAATATACATGACTAGAAATGGGGGTACCATTTAGACAGCGAGTATTGGTATTGGATGGGTTCCAAATGCTTCATTCTACCCCTCTGTATGGAGCCCCTCAGGAGCCGTTCATCAACTCATTTGAGCTTACGAATGTGGGGCCTCAAAGGAAACTGACGACATTGGCTGGGCCTCAGTTGAGAACCTTATTTGGCCCTACATCGGCATGCTGGCTGGGTACTTTCCAACTTGACATTAACTTACTCATACAGTGCTAAGTAGCAGTTGGTGACATATTACTTAGATAAGGTAGAATTGGTACAAATCTGTCAGGTTAACTATCAGAAACGTTCTTATTGGTGGATCCAATGTAGCACATCTGCAGCCATTAGTGCCCGTTTATTTGAAGTTATGATACATCCATGAAAAATGGCTACAAAACTGTACCTCTGTTTTTGAGTGTGTAAAATGGATGCCAAATTCCCAGGCCAGTGGACCAGGAACATTTGGCATGGGGCTTGTTGTGGCAGGGTCGACGTTTGAAGTATGAACAGTGACACAGTGAGTGGGAGCAAAGCAGGAATCGGACAATGGACCTTTATTCTTGGAGCAGTTTTTTCTGGTAGTGGTGCAGTCCGGCGTACAAAGCAACAGCCCCATTCTGTCCTATCAGCATGGCAGAAAGGGCCTTAATGAGGTCTCATGGGAGGTGTAGTGTTTTTATTAATGTAATGGCACGTCAAGCTGCAGAGATATGCTATGTCAGCCAAGGTTGGCTCCTGCATGTTCAGAGATTGTCTCACTCTGTGTTTCTGCTGTAAGTGGGCCGGAGGGATACGAGGTGAGCAGAGCTCGAGAAATGTGAAGGAGCTGTCGAGGGATGTACCCCGGTTTCTGAGAATATGTCGCCATGTAAAATGTGATTGTGTATCAACGAGTTTAAACACTTACCTGTCAGGGTATCACCAAACTCATTAGGATTCATCCTCTGGGAACATGATAAGCTATTTCAATCTGGACCAAAGTAATGGTCTGACAGGCAGGTTGAAATCTTCATGTATAGATGGTCCTAAACCAACTCCCACACTCACACATCTGCAATTGCTTGTAAAAGAAAGAAAAGTTTAGTGAACTATTATTAGAAACTTTGTCGACAGAAGGTGTTGTGTGTTTATTATTTTCATGTATTTGCTTATCAAATAGGTTCAGGGTGGTGAAGGAGTGTTCACAGATGGATCATTCCCATACAGTGTCACTCTGCATCAAGTCACACCTGTCGCTTATCAAAGACATAAGTAATAAAACAAATAGGTGGAAACACGTTTAATAAACTGCCATATTACCAACAATATAATAGTATTCCCCACGAGATTAGAATTGCACTTAAACATTTTCAGACACATTTTTCTGACTTGTCAAATCCTGGCATGCACATTCTTTTTATTTATTCTCTCACCTTCCCAGTTTAATGTAGGGATTATAAATCACCCATTTCCACGAATTTACTCCAGACTTGATTGTTGCAACGTCTAAAACTAAAACTGTTAAAATTGTTCAGAGATAAGGAAGAAAATAAACTAAGACAAAAATTTTAAACAATTTTAAGTTCTCCTAATTTTATTCACTAACCATGATGGATCAGATTAAAATGATGTGTATCATATGTTATAAAAATGTCAATGGGCAAACCCCCTCATACCAGTCTGATTTCCTAAATCCTGGTATTCCTTCCTGTGTGCCCCGCCCTCAGAATTCAGGGCTCCTTTCTCTCCCCCGGGGCTGAAATGAAGTCAGCTGGCTATCGTGCACCCTTTAACCCTTCAAGAACACTCCTGCTGTTCCACACTGACTCCAACGGGGGCCTGAAAATCCATCTTTTCAAGTTAACTTTCAGGTAGCTACGTCACTTCTATCACTTAGTACTTTTATCTATTTTCTGGTGTAGTATTATAGTCCATGTTGATCCTGCTGATGAGAAACTCTCAGCTTTCTCTGTTTTATTGTGTGTCCCACAAGCCAAGCTGTGCCTAAACTCTCTTTCTATATCTCTATCTCTTCTCCCTCTTTCCTCCTAGTTTGTTCTTCTTGACCTCTCTTTTCACTCAGGCCTCTCTGTTGAACCCTCAATCACCCTGTGTGTGATACCCTCCTTGGTGTGTCTTTTGTCCTTGACTCCTTCTTTTGGTTTGTTTCCTATATCCTACCCATGTGAATGGCATGTTGAGCTTTGCCTCTCATGAGTCTGTCTGTCCTCTTCCAGGTTTCTGTGGTGGAGAGGAGGTTGTCTGGCTAAGCTCCTATCTGTTTGGCCACACCTGAAGTTGCTCAACATCCTCCCTGATGCATTCCTTATATTTATTTTCAATATATTATGGGATGACAAAATAATCAGCTGACTTTTAAAAAATGTAAAAGAATTAGGCAATAGTAACACATACAAGGAAATGATCTCTCTCTCTTATTGATTTAATTTAATAAAATTGAGGATAGCTCTTAATAAATGTTCAAATAAATGTCTTACAGCTGCGTCGGCCATCTTTGTGATCATTCCATAATGTTTAAAAGTTCCCTACTCATTGCTTTTATGAATTAAAAGGATACGCTTCCATATTTCCATTGTTATTGTTTATCAAGCTACTAACTGCTATTGTTCTGGCCCTCAGAGGGTGTGTTGCATCACCTAAATGTGCTTATGCTTTCTAATGATCTTTCATGGGGCATTTGAGGTGTAAGGGATAGCCCGTCGTCCATGATAATGTGATAATAGAGTTCACAGTTAGGACAGATGTAATCATCATTGACCTTACGTTACTCTGTGAGAGGAGCTTGGCAGCAGTACTTACGAACAGACCGGCACATTGTACCGAAGCTATTGTCCCGTGTTCCAGTTTTCTCCAGCAGGTCTGTTGGGAAAAGAGTGCTGTCGTACAGCTGGTCCTGTTTTACATGGGACAATATGTAACAGTAAATGCAGCGCCGGAAGAGACAGAGGCAGGAGAACAAAAGAAATATGTAACTTGAGCTGTAAAAGTTGTTGGTTAATGGAGCGGAGTGAAGTGGACTGATGAAGTTATCAACATACTGTACCTTTCATAAAAACTGTAAGATGTGATTCTCTCACAATTGTGTGAGTGATACCTGAAGTTTACTTCCTTGTCCTACCTTATCTGTCCCCAGGTCTTAAATTAGAGAAGGGCTAGATCACGCTACACAATACCTCAGTGTGAAGATAAACCCATTTCTCAAATGTCATGCAAATGAGAAACCTGGTTTCCTTAAATGAGTAAACAGACACCCACAGTTCAGGACCTCTTACAGTCCTGTTCCTTTGAAAACCTTACCATTTATTTTCCTTATCAAGGTATTTAATGGCTCTCAATAACATCACATTATGTACTGTACATCAAAATGAATAATCACCATACAAAGTCAGAAAGACCATTGAGAGACCACTGCAAAAATAGCTTTTTATCTGGTTCTTCTATTTATGAGTTTGTGTTTGGGTTAAATTAACTTTTATTTTGTTTCTCCTACTTCAAAATAAAAAAATCTAATTTAGGTCTTTTATTTGCAGAAAATGACGACTAATTAAGAAAACCAAAAGATGCAAAAAAAGATTTTTCAGACCTCGAATAATGCAAAGAAAACAAGTTCATGTTCATGTTTAAACAGCAGAATACTAATGTTTTAACTCAGGAAGAGTTCACATATTAATAATTAGTGCAATAACCTGGTTTTTAATGACAGCGTTCATGCATCTGTGCAAGCTCTTCACCAGTCTGTCACAGGGCTGTTGGGTGACCTTAGGCCGCTCTTGGAGCAGCTCTGCTTCGTTCGATGGCTTGTGACCATCCAGCTTCCTCTTGATCACATTCAGGAAGTTTAATGCATGTCATGCAGAGAGAGATGCTGATTTAAGGAACATTTAGAGTGGTCTCTTTTTTCCCCAAAGCTGTATCAGCTAACTTAGATAGCTAGCTAGCTCGCTTCAAACATAGGCCTGACCTCAGTTTGATAAAACCAAAGAGACACTTCTTTATCAATACTTGAAGATCAGCCTGTATAGGAATCTGTTGGCCAAAATGTTTTCCATATAAACTATATTAAGCCATGAAATGTTAACATTGTGTTTACTTGTTCTGCTGTTGAAGTGGTCGAAAATCAATAAAAAACTGCTTTAACTTTCTTACAGTGTCAGTAATGGTTGATTGAGCATGCCTTGTGGTTACTGTTGGTTTACTGTTTCGAGAACAATGTGTTGTAATAATAACCCACAAGTTATGTTCAAAATTGATATGTATCTGGTTTACAAAGTGTCTTTAGTATTGAAGACAACCCTCGAGTGCAACATTGCTTTTTTACAACAGTTATAAAGTTAAAAAAGTAATAATCAACAACAGCACACTGTGTCTACAGGTTACCACAGATCAGCTGTTTGTTTATCATGTATCACTTTGTAAACTTTCTTTTTTTAAAGGTGCTATATACATAAAGTTATTATCATTATTATCATGTACATTTATCTGTTTGTTTTATTGATAATCAACCAGTGAAATAAGAGTCTGTTTTGTGATTCAGAGGTACCAGCTTGATCAGTGTAGACACACACAGTCTGCTGGAGTGTTAATTAATAGTGTTTAGAACATCTGGCTGAGGCGGAGTGATACACAGAGTGAAAAGCCCCAGAGATGATGTTGCCACTCATGGAATGCCTCTTGTCCAATCAGATTACTTGGTCGGAGCTAACTGTTGCAAAAAAAAAAAAATGTCCTTATGATTGCAAAGGATGGATCAACTGGTGTGGGCTCTGGAAATCTCTGACTGCTCTAATTGTGTTCAAATATGAAGTACAAACATACAGTACATACATACAGTACAAAGTGAAGGACATAGTGTAGATTCCATCAACCAGTCTGGCCTCCTGTAGGCAGTGAATTTTTTATGGGGCCGCAAAGGTCCTTTCACCCCTGCTTCTCTGAAAGTCCCACGCCATCCACGGCCAGTCATGCTTGGTTTGGTCAAAACAGAGCCCCAAATGGAAACCAGACTCTGACACACATACACACTCATGGAAATCTGGGCCACAATGGTTTCTGCATGTCTGACGGAGCTTTGAGAATAATTTGCTCATTAATATACATATATAAGCAGTGCATTGTTTTCTAATATGGAAAACACACATACACACACTTGCATACATATGGCTGCACAACTTATACACACATACAAACAATTATTTATTTATGTGCACGTGCGCATATTCAAACACTGTGACACACACCAACAATGAAACAAACCGGGAAGGCCTCAAAGAATGCTGATTAGTGTGTGTGTGTGTGTGTGTGTGTGTGTGTGTGTGTGCATGCGTGTCTGCGTGTGTGTGTGTGCGTGCATGCGTGTGTGTGTGAGAGAAAGAGAGAGAGAGAGAGAGAGTCATGTGTGCTTGTTTGTGTGTTTATCTGCACATTCTTGAAGTGAGCACACAAACTAAACACAAAGGAGTAGAATGGAAGAGAAGTAGGGCATGAAATCACTGGATTGAAAAATAAATATATTCATATTTCAAAATAAAAGCATGTCAGTGTGACTAGAACATTGTATCTGTTTTATACTTTCATGTAACTCATCTCTAATGACCTGTCTATACTCACTGATTATTTGTAAGCATACTGCACATCAAGTAACGGGTGTTAACATTAAATACTAAAACTAATGAAGTAGTAGGAAAGATCTTTTGGCAAAATATTTTCTCTGCAGGTTTACATTTTAGTGTTTTGTCTATGTAATGTTTCAGCCTTGTGACAGATTTTGAAGTTTTGAGCCATCAATGCAATTGCAATATTGTGACTGTGGCAGACTTCCCATCACTGAGAGCCTCCAATGCCGCCAAGACTGCAGCAGCAGAGTCCTGGCTTTGTGCAGTGTATTAACTTTGGGACAAAATAGGAAGCAGTAAGAGCTTTAAGGTCCCTCTGCCATCATTCCTCCAGAATCAACGTCCTACTTACTAAGGATGACCCACAGACTGTGCTGTCAACAGATTTTACTGGAAGACGACCAAAGAAATAGTGCCGGTGAAAAAGTTTTCCTTCACCTCTCATCAAAGAGTTTACAGTCTGTGCAGCTACACCTCCATCTTTCGCTATTTGACCATCATTGTTTTTTGTCTTTTCTGTACATTCCAGACTAAATTGCTTGAAAGTGTTTCTTCTGCAGTTACTCTGACAATGTGCTATTTTTTGTATTCATAATTTTAGCATACAGGGGCCAGGATTTTCATGTATTTATCTGGATTAGTAATAGCTTGATAAAGAAGCTTCCCCTTTTGCAGCTGTAGATAAAAATTAGGGATGCACCGACACCACTTTTGTTCAGACCAAGTACAAGTACTTACATTTGGGTACTTGCCGATACCGAGTACCGATATGAGTACTTAATAATATCGTTACAGTTCTCATAATGACTTTAAAAGCAGGTTTCATTTTCATCAGATGTTCATCACTTTCTGACTGTAACAAAGTAAATAGACAGAATGATGCAACTGCAACTGTTGCTGACATTTTAACACTGAACTTTGCTTTGCTGCCTACCTGCTTAACTAACGGAAGGCTAACGTCAAGTCATTAAGTGGCATTCGGGTACTTGTCGTAGTTTTACAAGTAGGCTACGGGTATGAGTACTTAAGCTCCAATACCGCCCGATACTGGTATCCGTATCGGTGCATCCCTAATATATAATTTCTCACTTTGTCTACAAATGTCAACATCTACAGGTTGGATTCCATGTGTATGACGGGATTGGTATTCCCAAATCTCGATTCCCAGCCCAGTAACAAAAAAAAAGCATGGCTGACATGTGTAAGTGGGAGCATAGCTTTTAGGTCAGAATGTAAGAATACTTTTCTCTTATATAAAGCATTTGTAAGACTTAAGCCTACAAATGGCAGCCAACATGTCATGCTAACCAGCAATTTCAATTGATACCTAAAATAAGGGCACACAAAGGCTCATCAAGTGACAGGAGCTTACTCGCTTTGTTGATGTCTATAAGCTTGTTTGAAGTTTGTTGCAGTCATGGATGAATTGTCAAGTCCAGGATTATCCACTATACATTATTTAGTTTGCTGTTGAGTTGCTGATGCATTGAATGCAATGCAACTGCTAATTTGGTTGTTTGTGTAGTATATAAGTTGTCTCTGTGTGTGTGTGAGTGTGAGTGTGTGTGTCTCAGGGTAATAGATCTGTTTACACTCTCACACCAAGCCATAAACACTTTCATCGTCTCTCTTCTTTCAAATGGCAAACTGCTCGAAGACTTTGCCAAATGAAAGGTTATCTCTTTTTACATGGTGCATTGGTGTAAGACAGGAGTGCGTGTGCCTGTATAACCCATCTAAGTACGGAGTGTTGTTGGGTGTTGATCCACATTCTGGCACTGCTTCTATTGAGCTTTATTATTATCCTCGTGGCCGTGGCCATGTTTTTTGCTCTATATTGTGTTTTAATTACCAAAGTCAAAGTTGTAAAACTCATGACATTCACTTTTAATTATCATTCTCACTTTGTCTTAGGTGCTAATTCACAACTGATGTCATGCAAACATGCTAAATTAAGATGCCTGCGTGTAATTCAATCAGGACAGACTTCATTATGAGTGAATAATTATTTATTTACAAGTTTGGAAAGATGAGAAATGTGTAAAGTCTTTGGCAATTAGACCCAATCAGGGTCTGGAGGAGGGTCGCAATGATCGAACTGAAACGACAACCTGTCTGCGGAAGAGAGGAGAATAGATTTAAACTTTGACAGCAACAGGATGATTGTTCGACAGACGTCGAGGCTAAATCTGGTTGGTTTAGTACTTAAATAGTATATGCCCATAATCTGCTGATCACCAGACAGGAAGGACAGAGAGAGAGAATGTGACATTAATGAATGAATGAATGAGTAAAAACAGTCTTCCTGCTTGAACATACGCTTAGCTACATTAAGTATCTTTGCATCGTGATGTTTCTCTCACTGCAAAGCATTTCTAATGGGCTGTAGAGAGTGTTTTGTTTGTTCTTCTTTCTGTGATGCAACCTGAATTTTAAATCATTAGGATTGTAAAACTGCTGTAGTCTGAGGCAGGCTTTGGTCTGTTTATTAGGAAAGACGATGAATGAAACATGAATTTGACAGGCTTTACCAGATTATTAACAAGCAACAACCTCCAGTTTTGACTTTAGGTACAGTGCCAAACATACGTTCTCAAAGTATTTCGACCACCTTCTTAAAGAGCAGCTCCAGTCATGTTTTAAGACATATAAAATGTTCTGCTTGAAAAAATTGTGTCTGATGTGTTTTTTCTGCAAAATACGTCTAATTACCTTGTAAAAATCTCCTCCTTCTCACTCTTTAAAACTTCCTCAATCTGCATAGGCCCCACCCACTATGCACATTTCAAACCGCCCCCTCCATTGTGAAAACAAAATACGTCTCTGCCATCGTTTAGTGGCAACTTGTTGAAGCTCGCTTGAAATGTAGTAATTAGTAGCTGTAACGTTAACGTTAGTAGTCAGTAGTGAGTTTGCAAAAATTACAATGACGGTTACAGCTGACTCGCACATCGCAGAAGTGGTTGCCATAGGTTGCGCATAATGATATGCATAGCGTCACCCCGTCCATTAATGGGATTGGCTCCTTAGGTTTGTGACGTCTCAAACCTGCCAATCTGAAAACGTGTTGTTCAGCCTGTCCTTGGTACACTGCAGTTTAAAAGCAGACAGGCCCAGCCAAGGAGATGACTGCTGACGTTGTCCCTGATATGTGTTCTAGCACATGAAGAACACCACATGGAGATGTTTACAAGGTTAAAAACTTGAATTTCATTAGAGGGAGGCTTCAATAATAGGACTTTTACCATTACCTCTCTTAAAATGCACTGTTAATAGGCGCTGGTATAGCTCAGTTGGTAGAGCAGGCGCCCCATGTCTAGAGGCTACAGTCCTCGATGCACTCGACTCCCAGTCTGCCGATCCATTTGGTGCATGTCTTCCCCCACTCTCTACTCCCCACATTTCCTGTCTCTCTACAGCTTTCCTATATAATAAAGACAAAATGCCCAAAAAAATAATCTTTAGATAAAAAATGCACTGTTAAAGTTTAGTTGCTGATGTTTTGTATAACTCAGCAACCTTCTGTCAAGCAAGTTGACAGAAGGTGATGTGTCAAACCTCCAAGTTAACAATAATGACACATTTTGATGCGACAAAGCAGTACATACAGCACATGATCCATGAAGGAGAACGTGAGAGAAGACCTGAGAACAGACTAAAGATAGGATACAGATGGCAGCTTCCTGTGAACACACCAGGCGTCACGGCTATAACATCACAGAGGTTGTTTGGGGAGGTCAGGTCCTCATCACATTCTCCATGTCAGCCCACACCACGGCCTGCTAGATGCAGTGTCTTGTTGTTGATAGCTGGACGAAGGATTCCTCTGTGTCATATAGAGAGGAAGAGAAAGAGAAAGAGAAAGTGATTGCATGAGTTTGCCATGTGCAGATGTGTTTGCTTTGTACTGTACGTACCAGTAGTGTGAGAGATATGTGGGTGTTTTGTTTGTGCTTTTGTTTTTTTTAGTTAATACAAAGGGAAGAGGCATGTGAAGGCCAAGGTGAGATTCCTGTCTGGTGGTGTGATGCCTGACAGCTGATCCACCTGTCACACAATGACAGGGACACATGATTTATGTTCACACACACAGACACGGAGACATTTAAGGGACAATAAAATTTGGGCGTTCAGCTTTGTAACAAGTGGCCCAACCAACAACAACAAGCCATTTCTGACCTGACTTGTTCTGTTAAGTTCAGGAACCTAACAGTGGTTGTTTAGGGTTGGAACAGAAATAACACCACAATAATGATTGCTTTGGCCCATTCTTTTAGTCGGTGCTTTGTTACTTGAGCACCTTGACAGATGGTAAAGTAGCAAAAAGTTTGTATTATAGTGACCTTCTTACGTGCTATTTTGCTTCTGACAAAGTTAACAACTAATGATTGTCTTGCTTTTAGCCATAGTGTGCCTCTAGGTATGCCATTATTTGATAGTAAAAGTCAAAGAGAAAGACATGCAGCAAATGAACTTTAAAACAAACCCAGATTTTGTACTTGTAATTGTATTGGCTCTTCTAGGTGAACTTCCAGAGCCTTCTATTGGATGCTTTCATTTCAGGTTCATGGAAAGCTAAATATTCCATTTAGATTTTTTGTCCCACCTTATCTTTTTGATTGGCTAGTTGGGCAGTTGGTTCACCACTGACAGACATACAGACTGACACGTCCACAAGGTTTTTTTTTTAACAATGTCTCTTCAACTCTGGGGACCATGAACGCATTTTAAAAAATCTAGGTTATCCATCGTAGAGGATGATTCCTGATGATTTTTCTTTAGAAAAAACGGCGAAACTAAGACGGTAAGCGTGATTATTTTACCTGCTAACTGATATCATGATAACATCACTAGCCCTTTTTAAACTGCCAGTTTAAGGCGGGATTATTATGCCTCTGTCATGTCTCGTCTTCTACATAAAATGCACAGAGGGGGAATGGTGGGGTTGAAGTTGTTCTCTGCCTCTGAGCCGGCATCAGAGGTAGTAACACAGGAGAAATAGCTTCAGTGTAAACGGTGGAGCCAGCATCGGAGAAAAGCGCTGTGTGTTTGTACGTTGTATGTGAAGCACACGCTGTTTGTTCACGTTTTTGCTTCCACCAAGCAGGAACACAATTTAATAAAACACTGCGGCGGCTTTACGCCAGCGTTGCTTGGTCCAGTGTAAAATGTCAAAGGTGGCGTACTGTGGAGCTTGTGACGGAGCTGTGGTGGAACCCCAATGTAAAAAGTGCTTGTTCATTTTAGCATGCTTATGTCAGAGCACTACTGTCCATCTGCGGTCTCATTTCCCTCCTTGTGTCCCAGATGTTGCTCAGATTTTAGTGAAACTCTCTGATACATGTGACAAACTTTACATGACCTCACAGGCGCATTCAGACTATTAACTGTCTGCAGTGAGCGATTATAACTTGCAGAGGAAACAAAGGACTACTGCCTTATCTGTGATATGTTCCATATTTAATAATAGACACTTAAAATCTTAATGCAAAGACTTTAAACAAACAGAATATAAGATATACAGTATTTTGATTGTGAAGAATGATGTACAAAGTCAGGGGGAGATCTGGTTTATTGCTCCAGGTTGTTACCCTGCAGAGCCTCTTGCTCTGAGCTGATTAGAGGGAAGGGGGGGCTTTCATCCCAAACCCTGGTTAGCTCCACTGTCCCTCACTGTCCACTTAAAATAGCTCCAGTCTGGCCTGGGCAGCACAAAGAGGTTTTCTTTGGAGGCCTTGTCCCATTTGAGAGCAGTACAAAAGAAGGACTGTCTCTAGAACAAACTGCGATACACCAAGAGTTGAGAAGAGATGTAAATCAAAAACTCTTACAAGGGCATCTACAGGAAATAGTCTTTGCTTATTTCAGACATCCAGTTAATATGTCAAATATAAGCAGACTGCACAGCTTCCACTGTTACATTTACATCTGAACATTTTTCTTTTATTCAGTGGATGAATAAAAACATCTACTGCTATTACGAAGAGAGATCTTTTAGCATTCAGAGTCTATGTATCAGTGGAAATTGTCCTGTTGCAATGAATACAAATCAGCCCATAACTGAGACCAGACTTCTAAAATGCAGCAGCCAAGATCAACACCTACCTGCCTCACAAATGACCTGCTATCTAAATGGTAATGTTCATTCATGCATCCCATATACGCATCTGAAGGATGCTGTATTAAACTCATTGGCCCCTCCTGGGGAGTGTGTCTCTCCCTCTGATGACTTGTTGACATGCTGGGGTGTTTCTGTTTCTCTCTGGCCCAGCATGCGTTTGATGAGAGCATCAAGCCAAAAAGATGAGCTCTACATTTTCACAGAGACTTTCCTAAAGGGGAACAATAGCATTAGGTTTTCATATGGTCAGTGTGACGCCCTGGAAGGAGCTCTCCATCCCCCTCAGGCTGACTTCAATTTGGCTCCCTGAGGCCTCCGACACGGCCTCAAATACCCTGGTTTCCCTACAAATTACCCTGTGTGTGAGATGATGGCACTCTTTCTTTTTTGCATTTCCTGTGACGCTTTGGATAATTCTTGCAATGCAAAACACAAGACTGCTAGGTTGTTTACAAATGCATGAAAAAATGTGTGCATATGGTCCACCGTATGTTTGCTTTGTAATGACTGTGTGGGGGAGGGATCTTTTGTTGCTGTTTTAAGATGTTTGTAAAGCACTGCTTATACTGCAACTCTCTGCAGACTCTCAGAAACATTTGTTTATATGTCATAAAAATTGCACATGACTTGTCCATCAATAATTTAGAATAATAACTCCCCTCTTCTCCACGAGTCGTACCGGATATGTGTAAATAGTTACCAGAACATAGGCAGTCCAAAACTGAGTATAAGCCACATAGTAAAGAGACCATTAAAGTCAGCGGGGAGTGGCAGATGGAGGCGATGGACTGGTCAAACAACAGAGGACTCTCACCTGGGTCGACTGTTAGCTAAAGGCAAGATTAAGTTTTTTTTCAACCCACCCCATGATGTTTTCACTGACTTAAAGGGATAGTTTGGATTTCTTGAAGTGGGGTTGTAAGAGGTATTCATGTACTGTACATAGTACACTTACTATTGATAACAGTCAGCATGGCCCCTGTTTGGAGAAGCCGACAGGAGTTACTACATGAAAGCTATGCTAATCACCGTAGCCTGTTAAGATCAAGAGTACAACATTTTAAAATTTTAAAAATACAGCATACACTTATACTGAAACGTTTGTTTTATGTAGGACTGTTTTTAGTTGGCTAAAGTTTGTGGTACTTTTGACCCTGTCTGAGTAGTACACTTACTGATACAGACCTCATTCAACCCCACCTCTAAATCTGTGTAGTCAGGTGATAATCCACTGTGAGCTCACTATGCACTAAGAGGGACTGCAGTGTCATTTGAGCCCCTGGTTTTATATAGATATTCATCATAGTTATATCTTATTGATATCAAATTGCATGTTTGTATGTTTGTTTTTTTCTTCAGCAGCATTAAATACCTGCCCATTGCTGTCTGCTGTCAAAGATTTTTGTCTATGTTTTATGACGGCTCCTCTTGCGCTTGTATTTACAAGGCAGAATGCTGTTGTTTCTGAATCTACACAGAAGAAACATAACTTTCCATGTAGCCGGTCAGATAATTTAATCTTAAAATGTATGAATGAGTTATGTTCAGTAATGTTTCATCATGGTCTCACAGTAACTCTTACTTACAGGCCACAGACTGCAACACAGAACCACACAGTTGGACGTAAACCATTAGGGTGGCTAATGAGAAAATGCTCATATGAACTGTTTTACAAACTTATTATTTATTTATTTTAGCTTAAATGAGTTATTTTTATGGTTTATAAAATACAGCTTACAATATTATTTGGATAATTTTGTGGATTTTTGATACATATCTACTATTTAAGCTCTGTAAACAGTCCTGAAGTATTTAAGGACATGTTGAGATCCAAATATAATTCTAACCTTCACAAAATTCATGCACACATAAACACACACAAGAAGGGTGACATTGGTGGTAGATACACGCACACACACAGCGCATACTTACACACATTTTTACCATAGGTCTCTTCTTATTCTGGGTGACTTTCACATTCCTGCGCCTGAAAATGTTTGCAGCTCATATAAAAGACCGAAATAGAGGTTGCTGGGTGAATGTTGATCACACTGAAACGTGTGTGTGTGTGTGTGTGTGTGTGTGTGTGACTTTATTGTTGTTGTCACTCTGTCCAGTTCACACACACAAGGACATTTGGAGAGGACAACAACTCCAACATGTGACGTTAGGAAATCCAGGTCACTGAAAAACAGGAGGGGAGGGGGACGTATTTATATGCCGGTCTGTTTATTTCTGTGTTTGTGTGCATGTGAGGTGTGTGTGTGACCTCATGGCTGGAGTGTGTAAAAAAAAAGAAAAGAACATGCTTGTGTCCTCCTTCCTGGAAGACGAGCAGGAAAGCTCTCACATACACTTCTCTCTCTCTCTCTCTCTCCACGATACATGCATGTGTGTTACATGTTAGAGCGAGTAAGTGACAGTGCTGCTGGGAAAGAGGGACCCCGCAGGCTTTAAAACCCACTGTGTGATAATGGGGCTCTGGTTATGTAACAAAAACCAGAGGCTGTCTGTGTGTGTGTGTGTGTGTGTGTGTGTGAGTGTGTTGGGGGTTGGGGGTTGGTGTTAGAAGGGGGCTCCAGGGGAACAAGCAGGGGTTTCTTCTCTACGCTGCGTGGAGGAATGCCCATAAATCCATAGACTATTAGATTAGAGTCCTGCCTTGTTAAAACACCGTATAATGCTGTATTAGAGTGTTGCGCTTTATTATTTTTTTCACGCCACTCTATATATATCACATGTTCACCTCTTTAAAACGAACTATATGAAAGACTCACATAACAAAGCCTCACATCTAAAATGACTAAAAAAAACCTTTCAGCTCTTAAAAACAGACAATCTGCAGGTGGAGGCTGTTTCACCTACTTCTAACAGATCCTAGAGGTTTATTACATAACCTCTGAGACAGAAAACAAAAAGCAATACTGGGAATTTTCTCATACATCTTTGAAGCTTCTATGTGTAGTCTTTTTTTTTCTTCAAATTTCTGCCTTTGTGTCCCCCCAGTGGTCGTATTCACAAAGAACACTGTAGCAGACTCTTCACACTTCCACGCGACAGGTTAAGGCTAGTTGCACAAGCAGTTTTAGCACCATTGTTTCAAGAAGAAGTAGTAGAAGATATATTTTATTTATCCCCGAGCGGAAATTCAATCTTTTCACTCTGTTTTTACAAACCTGCTACACACACAAAGGCTTGAAATACACACATGCACAAACAGGATCCCATGGACATGCACTAATGGAGAGATGTCGGAGTGAGTTTTTTAAATCTTGTAGCAGTACTGAGTAATGTTTTTGTGAGTAGGCCCTTTTTTTGTTTGTATCTAGCACTAACACTCATTAACCAGCATGCAACTGCGTGCGTACAGGTGACACAATGCAAAGTCCTGTCGATGGTTTCTCACAGTTCTACTAAAAAAAAGGCACAAAAAAGGAAAAGAAATGTACCAATGCACCAAAGAAGGCAGGGAAGAAGAAGCGTACATGGATGGAGACGGTAGCGTCCTCTTTTTTCACTGTGTTCATTCCTGATTCTTTTCTTCGCCTCCTCTTCTTAGTGGCTCCCAGGTGAGATGCTCGTGGAGGAGTCAAGTAAGAGACACAAGGACAGAGGAGTTGAGGAAAATGCAATGTCCGGGCTTTAGTCGCGTCAATTTGATATAAAGTGTGGCCCTGCTGCATCATCGGTCCACAGTGTTGTTACGGCCTGCTGCTGTATTTAATGATTTCTGTTAAATGAGCATAAGAGTGTTTATGACTACTTATATTTTTGCATATATTTATGGTTTGTATGTTCCAGCCTGTCAGGCCTCTTTTATATGCTACAGGTGCCAAAAATATTTCCGCTAAGGATACAACCATGCATTCCACTCATAAATCCTCGGGCAAGCCTCTTCTGTCCTCTAGATACATTTTAGTAACTAAGGTGCGCTGAGGTCATTTCAGAGTCAGAGGCAGGAGAGGGGAGAGAGGACATGAGGAGGCAAAAGTCCTACTTAGATTTCAAACTGCAAAAGAAAGCAGTTTTTTAATGAGAAGAGAAGTGCATTCAAGATGTTTATGAGACCACAAGAAAACATTTAACTGGGTGTTGAATTCTTTTAAAGAACTGCATTTACAAAACAAGAGGGACTGCGTTTGTTGGGATGTGTGTTCTCTCAATGTTAGGATGATGAAATATGACCCAGGAAGTTCAGTTTACAGACACAAGACTTTGAAAATATATCCGGTTTATAACACCACACCCCAGCTGAATGGTTTACAGTCTTAAAGAGAAGCATGTTACAACTCTGGATATATGTTTATAGATATGGCAACAACTGTATTATCCTCTGTGCTGGCGATGTTGCCTGTAAATATCCAGTGTTCCCATTACACACAGTTCTAACAGGAATATGCACTTCCATGTATTTTATTTCTTACGCAGTGTTGTTAGAGGATATCTCACTGCAAAGAGCCAGGTTCCCTGCGCCAGATGTCCCTGGGGTTTGAGCCCACTGAGAGGGCTTGGTGATGTAAGAGGGCTGCATTTATATAATGCAATTCAAATGTTGGTTTGTACATGGTTTAACATAAACATACAGTTGCATACAACATAAAATAACATGCTTTTCACAGTATTAAAAGTATGTCCATTTTAATGGGAAAACCTGTTTTATACAAAGCATCAGAAATGATGCCACAGAGGATTGTTTCAAGATTTAAAAACACATGATGAATATGATAATGTCTCAGTCTTACATTTATATTTAATCAGACATTGTTTTAGTTTATTGTGCAGCAAAACAAGGCTCTTACTTTGCACAGTCCTGCTTACTCATATTAAGCATTGGGTTGTTAGTTTGGGTTCAAGTTTAGCGAGACTTTCTGTACAGCTCGTCTCATGCAGCGCAGAATCATTGCTAGAAAAAACACACATGCATGTTAACGATGAAAGAGCCTGTTAAAGCTCTTTTTTCCGGGATGGTTTGAACGCCACTTTATACCTGCAAAACAGATCTTATGGATGAATCCATGATGGATGGTTTACATTGAGCAGCTGTAAGTTTAAAGAGAGCTGCTTTGTTAAGTAAGGAAGATTTTCCATGGGAGACGCAGACAGAGTGAGAGAAAGTGTGTGTGTGTGTGTGTGTGTGTGTGTGTGTTATATGGAAGAGAAAGGGTTGAGAGGCCTAGACCTTCCTAATGCTAACCAGCTGTGGTCAGAGAACACCACTGTGTCATCCTCACTACTAATACTCTCAGTACCATAGTTTAATTTAACAGATATTATGATGGAATTTAAAGATGCAAACTCAGCACACTCAGCTGGATTGCATACTTGCACAAAGTAGCGATGGGCGCCATGCTCAAAGTTAAATTAATTAAAGCTTCAGAGTTTCACAAACTGTTGTGAGTATGTTGGCTCACAATAAAAATTTGCAATTTACAGTGATAGAAAGAAAAATGGGAAGAAAACACAATTTAAGAGCTGATATTATTGTGTTATTTGTTGTGCTATGACACTTTCTTTCCAACAATCCTTTCTCTCTCTCTCTCTCTCTCTCTCTCTCTTTTTTTTCCACTCTCTTTGCCTATCACACTCTCCCTCCTTCCCTGTGCAATGTCATAAACCAGAGGAACAATCGCCGGCCTCCCACAGCCTCTCACAGCAAAGAGAAAGAGAGAAAAAAACACACCGTCAGACCCTGTGAGTGTGACGGCTTCCAGCGCTGACTTTTAGCCCAAGGAGACAAAGAAGTCAGCTTTAACACTGAGCCAAGTATGAGCTTATGTCATTTTGAGAACATTATGTAATATCAGTATAGTTCATATGCACCATATGAATGAAAAAAGAGATGATGCTATAGTTTGTGGAAATTAGGATTTGACAGAAGAACTGAGCAGACACAGAAGGACCATGAACAGAGACCAAACCACAGCCGTCCCTTTGAGCACCTGAAACCCCAAACCTGCATGTTTCTCCCCCTGATTTTCTGTCTATCCTCAGTATATATATATATAATATATATACTATATATATACTGAAGATAGACAGAAAATATTGGGAGAGGGGAGAGGGGGGATGACATGCAGCAAAGGGCCAAGCTGTGGCCGCTACCCTGCATTGAGGACTGCAGCCACTAAATGAGGCGCCTGCGTTACCCACTGAGGTAAACCAGCACCGCAATGACGAAGGATTTTTTGTTCGAGCTATTTGTTTGTTCTTTGGTCTGGATTATGTGGTGTATCAGTATGTGTTGTCAAAGAGCAAGGAATAGTTCAGTTTGTCTGCAGTGGGGTTGTATGAGATACTTATCAGTAGTAAGTGTACTACATGCAGTGGATGGTGGTCAGCATGGCCCCTATGTTTAGAAACCGGCACGGAAGCTAGGCTATATGCTGCTGCAGATAGAGTCAATTCCACTTGTAATTTATCAACTTATAAGGACGTCTAAAACCCAGTAGTGTTATCAATTGTGCGCTATATTCGAATAATTCACCATGTTCTTTCTAAGTCTTTTGATTCACATGTAATAATGAGACAAATAATACTAACTGTTAAGTAACTACTGTATTACATTTAACCCAAAAAACTATCTTTTGTACAAAATCGTTTTGGTCCCCTGAACAAAATCTGATCTCAGAGCAGCATCAGATTTCTCACCAGGCCGAACTTATTATCACCAAGTTCACCCTGAACAAACTTTGTGAACCTGTGTGTGTGTGTGTGTGTGTGTGTGTGCGCGGGAGGAGGATGACACTAAGAGAAACACCCAGCAGAACAATATGGGATAGTGTTTTACCTGGAAATAGAAGCTCTGTATTCTCCCGACACGCCCTGAGATAACTTTACCTGTGACACACACAAAAGCAGCTTCAAGGTGTTTGTTGTTGTTGGTAAGTATTGTTGCAAGAAGAGAAATCAGGTGTGGATAGAAAATAAAAGCCACAAAATCATGTCTTTGGTAATGGGCTGTATCAGATGTAGGATGAATAAGACAGTGTATTCCTTTTTATTTGAACCTGAACTTACTCTGAGGAGCGCCACCAAAATAGACAGAAGCTTAAAATTCTTATAGTTGTTTAAAAAAAGGTTCTGAAAATCCTCCATCGTCAACCACAAACTGCCAGAGCATCTTCCCCACACACGGACTGATTGTTGTTTTTTTTATTCATCATATTTAGCTCCATGCTCTAAGCCAGGGGTTCCCAACGCCCGGTCAGTGGACTGGTACCAGGCCGTAGGTTGTTCAGCACCGGGCCACGAAACCCAATAGGTGTCTGTGACATTCCAAACATATGCAGAGTCAGAACCGTCGAATGGGCCGTGTGAAGTGTGCAACCGCACTAAAGACACTTCAAAAGTCGCCCAGTTCAGCTGGATAAAGCGCGGACCTGGCAACCCTGACTTCGCATCCCATGAAACTTTGATCATGAAGCCTGATGCCGCTCTAAAGCTCTGTGTTTATCAGTTAAATATATGAACTACACAGCATATGGGCATATGACAGCCTGTGGAGGCAAAGTTTATACTTTAACTGTGCGCAAAATACGGACAGATCGCAACATTATTGATTCAGGTATGAGCATCAAAACACACACAGGTCTGTGTCATATCTGCTCCTCCCCGCGCGGCATGATAACTCTGATAAACTCCGCGTGGATTCCTTCCGGCTCGTCTCACAGCGTGTGAAGACGTATTTTATTATTTAGGGTTTTCACAGAAATACGGGACCGATCACAACGCTACTAAGTCAGGGGCAGAGCCTGAGAAACACACACGGATCGGTGTCCTTACTGCGCTGCATGATTATAAACTGCTCACTGCTGGATCACATTATAAATTTGGATAAACTGCTAGGGTCACACTATGGCTCATATAGATCGTGCCGTCCCTCTTGTCTGCTATCGTCCCGTATTAAAAACACTTAGATGCAGTCTCCTCACTCACAATAAAGATACGATCTGTCTGTATTCCCCCCCCGGTCCGCCAAAAATATTATTGCTACTGTCTGGTCCGTGTAGTCAAAAAGGTTGGGAACCCCTGCTCTAAGCAGCTTGGCATTACAAACAACAGGGGCATTTTGGAAACCAAAAGCATAGAAGTCTCTCTTTTGGTTCAAAGATGAGCCCTGGTAAAATGAAAAATAAAGCCAGGACCAGAATCAGTCAGGTTATCAGTCAAAACCGGCAAACCTATGCAGGACGGAGAGTCATCTCTTAAGGTAACGGGCAAATAAGGCAGGCACAAAGCAAAAGTTGACCAGGACTGAGAGCGGTTATGGAAATGGAAATCAGCTGATGGGGGCGGCGGGAAAGAGGATACTGCAGTGAAGGAGGTAACTGCTGGATCTGGAATGACAGGAACAGATGGTATATGACAAGATGAACTGAAACAACAGAATGATATAAGGAGCTGGCTGAGATCTGACAGCTGTAGTACTATTTTCTTATTTTGAAAGCATGAAATCAAAGTGAAATGATTTGTCACAAACCGGCTCAAAGTCAGTGACAAAGAAGGGTATCACACATGAAATACTGTTGAAACAATATTCATTTGTTGTAAAACTAGATACAATAAAGATGATTATGTGAGTTAGCTGGGTCAGTCATGAATGTAAAGTATGGATGAGTGTCGTGTTGAATGCAAACAAAACAAGAGAGGAGACCGACATTAGAGTGGAAGACACTTCAATAAGCTGAGGCGCAGTTAACTCAGGTTCAGGCAGTTTCCTGATGTCCTTTCCGACTCTGTCTATTGGCCCCTGAACCAGCAAGTCAAGCAAACCAAAAGCACGCAGAGCAGGCAGGACGTCACAGTTTACACTGGTCTGTCTGAAATGTATGCGCATGCAATGACATCTCTTTTTGCCTTCATGCTTTTAGTAACAGCTCATTCTCTGCAAGAACACTGTTTCACACTCAGTATATCTGCCTGCCTCATACGACTCACAGTTCTTTACAGAGTTATTGGTGCTTTTAGTGCTCTGAGTATCCTCTTTTCAGACACTGTTTTTTTTTTTTCTCCAACTCTAAAGCCTCTGAAAACACACTTTTTAATAGACTCAATTGGCGGATGAGATATGTAGCAAACCCCAATCTCAGAACCCATCGGCTATACCTCTTGGAGCGTCCACCAACTTTCCGGGGCTTACAGTGTACCCCGCGGTGAGTGATAACGGACTCTCCGTGCATTGCATTGTTTATAGTCTGCAACTCTGGCAACATGAAAAGCAAGTTGGAATTGAGATGCAACGTCTAAGAACGGATTGTAAGCCGCACTTGCATGCAGAAGTCTGTTTATAGAAGTTAATACAAAGCTAAATCATCGTCAGGTGATCACCTATGGGCATTACCGTAGATTGCGTTCCGCCCCTTTTCCTCTACATGCAACCAAAGCCAATACTACTCGGACCACAAACACACTACAAACAGAAACCAGAACATTTCTGTTAGCAACATTCGGTCCCACACAGATTCTGCATTTTAATGCCTGCAATGACAAACGCCATGATACATTTAAGAACCCTCTTAAAGATTAGAATTGTTTTACTAAATGGCTCACATTTTTAATACAACTCTGTCATAAAAACATGCAAGGAAGTACGAATAGACCTTGGACAATATCACCAGTCATAGAGTTAGCTATGACTCTTGTGTCTCCTTTTCTTTGAGTTGGGTGCCTGAGTTCACTGTGTCGGCCTCTGGAGTAGCTCCATACCATCCCATAAATCTCCTCTCTCCAAACAAACTGTCTGGAGGTCAGTAATCCATCCAAAGTCAAGCTGGATCTGAAAAAAGCTTCCTTCACACAAGCCTACATAGACCGAAGACAATATGCCAGAAGCTTCATCATCACAAGCCTGTGGTTTCAGACTGCAAACGCTCCCTGGGTGCACATCCTGTCAAGGTCGGGGTTTTAATGAGTGTACAGTCAATCACATTTGATTTGATTAAGAGAATACGAGTAACCTTACACAGAGGAAATTTCTGAAAGTGTCAAAAACAACACCAGGGCTGCTCAGCCACAGCCTTGAGTTCAGTCAGTGTAAACAATGAGCTGTAAGTGATTCATGACTCAGGATAATTGTAGCTACTTCTGTCCTCAAAAGCCATTTAGAGTCATTCCTTAGAGCCCTCAATGACACACAGGCTCCTCTGCACCGAGAAATACAATCAGTAAAAAGGCTTCTTCTTGTCAACTTCCACTTTAGGCAATATGGATTTTTTTCTTTTACCACAGAGTGCATAAAGAACCTGTTATTGACTCAATGTAATGCTCTGTATTTAGTTTTACTTGCTCCAAACATATCCATCCGCTGCACGGCAATCTAGCTTATGGTCTGTTTGCTTTTGCAGGCCAGAAAGAGGCCTCAGTATCACACTGGGACTGTTTCATAGTTCAAAACTCCTCCCAGTAGGTTTCATATTTCAGAACAGCAGCATGATAACAGGTATAGACTAAATTTATACTACAACAGAAAGGGATTTAGTTTATCTTGACAAGCTCCAACATACAGTATGTTCATAGGCCAAGATTTTCCATCATCCAGCAGTGGTTGGTCTGCCAGAGAGGGTAGGCGGAGCTAAGCGGCTGCTTTTCCGGTCTCTGCAAGTGTTGCGAGTAAACAGTAATCTACTATGGCTGAACAAACAAAGAAAAGATCGATGACTACAGATACAACTTCAAAAATAAGTGAAAATCCAAAGAAAAAGAAACAAACTCGACGCTCAGATGAAGGCAAACAGTCTAAAAAGGAAAGCGACCGTCAGCCAGGAAAATCAAGAGTTACAACTGTAACAAAGGGAGCCAACTATGGATGTCACACATGCAACACTGGCCCAATCCCAATCTCCACCCTAAAGCCTAAGCACTGAACACTCTCGGACTTTAATGGCGTAAGGCATGCAGTGCGTGCAATGCGTGCAAGGCGTGCCTCGCATGAGTCCTTGACCGTTTGAGAACTGCATAAAAGTGAGGAATGGGACACACTATCATGGTATCACGTTGCCTGGAAACCAGATGCTCCATTAAACCTAATAAGAAAAAAAGCCGACCTGCAGCATGTATTTGTGTGTCTTACAGTGTTTACAAAGGCCTTTTTTCAGATAAGATAAGCATTATTTAACAAACTATCAAAAAGCATTAATGTTAATCATTTGTTAATAATTAATTGTTGTCACTTACAGATAAACGTATTTGCGGTTCCCGTCACCGTCCACACTCGCATCGTTTACATTTATTATTTTTTTTTATTCAAATTAAATTAAATACTACTTCAATGTATGAACATTTGTTTACATTTAGTGGGGGGGCACGACAATCACGTTTGTATATGTCACCAAGTTCGCTATGAACCCTGGGTAAGTCCCACAGGAAAGTCTGTCTGCAGATGTGCTGGCTCAGTTTCAATTTGGCGTTGAAAAGTCCGCATCAGAGCCATCACACACTTGCTGATCTGACAGTGGGACAGCACTAAGCACTCTCACACTTACTGGGAATGCACCTCAAAGTCCGTGAGTGTGGAGACTGGGACTGGTAGCACAACATAATATAAAATGGAAAGAGATTGTCTCTAGTGCAGTGGGATTGAACCCTAGATACACTTTTCTTGTCATATATAAAAATTAGTTTACATGTGATCACCTTTTCTGAAATGACTGAGGGGATCCTGTGTATGTTATTGTGTCTTTTCTTTTTGCCTTGTCTCCATTTTTGTTTTCTTTTAAATTTAAGTCTGTTGTTGTGTCATCTTACTGTTCGCCCTGTTAAGTGTAACTTTGCCTGAACTAAATAAATAAATAAATTAAAAAAATGTAGGTTTACCCTGGTGATAAAATCTTCTTCTATATTTTCACTTTCAGCTGCAGATCAGGAGGTGGTGATATTATAGGTGCTTTTCCACCAAAAGTACCAGGAACTTTAAGTGATGAAGGCCATACAACAAAGATGACACCATAAAATGCGACCAACGGGCCGGCATCATCATTTGTGCCACACTACAGATAGCTTGTTAGCATCCATCTCTAAGCACGGTGATGAACAATCTCGAAGCACGATGATAACAGTGGGATTGCAGCTGCAGTCTTTTAAACATGGTGTGTGACATAAAATGCTGTGAGTACTCAACCAATCAGAAACGGTCAGCACAGCAGACCCCGCCCTGAAAGTTCCTGGACCTTTGGAAAGTACTACCCCCCGACCAGGGACTTTCAGGGGGTAAATCACTTACCCCAGAACTTAACTGAGACCCTGGTTCCTGCTATCGAAACACACAGAGTTCCTCTCAAGGTTCCTAGTTCCTGGGGAAAGTTCCTGCTGTCGAAAAGCCCCTTACGATCATTTGTTAGATTCCTTATTTTTTTATAAAACTGTAGGCTTGTTAGTCAGTTCAAAAATCTCAGTCATAAGGCTTCTACTTGAACATAATAACAGACGTTTGGCATGACATGGTTTAGTAGCCAACACTTTCAGTTCCATGTGTTTATAGCTGGGACACACAGGGGGAAATTACACAAGACTTTGTTTGTAGGAGATTTCGTCCCACAAGGAAATCATGAGACATTTCCAATTTGTTTTTGCGGCCGGCAGTCAACAAGGAAAGAAACATAATTAGTGTTTGTAGTTGAGAGTTTCATAGAACGTCCTCACTTTGGACAAAGACTCATATTTATCTCAGTTTGGACAAATTGTCCTCAAAAGGATGGATGACGAGGAACACACACACACTGTGAGTGAAAGGACGGGTGGGTGCACAGCGGTTCTGCTGGTCACCAAAACATTGTAGTCCTCGTGAGCATTCACAGCAGCACGAAAACAAGGACATTGAGAGTTATGGGAATAACACGGTTATGTAACACACAGTAAAAGAGGTGCAGCCTGAAGGAGCAGCGAGGGAGGAGCTGCTGCGGCTCTGAGACAAGAACAAGGTTAAAAGACTCCAGCCAGCAGCTGAAGGTCGTAAAAGTCACAGCCAGGGTCAGAGGTGGCGGCTGCTGTGCTGAGAGCATGAGGTATAAACGGTCTCCCTGGTCATCATTCACACTGTGATCTCACAGGACAGGCTGCCATCAGGGAGCAATAGATCAGGCTGCGAGTATTTCAGCTACAATGCCTTCTTCTTTGAGGGGAAAAAAGGGTCTTGGGGGAAATTGTCTGAAAATATTTTAACTAATGAATTGACAATTTAAAAAATAAATGCAAAAAGAGGAAAGAAAACATCCTTAAAGAGCAGCTCCAGTCATGTTTTAAAACATAAAATGCTCTGCTTGAAATATAATAGGTTTTTTCTGCAAAATGTTTAATTACCTTGTAAAAATCCTTCCAAGGCATCTCCTCCTTCTCGCTCATTAAAAATTCCTGAATCTGCATAGTCCCCGCCCACTCTGCACATGTAAAACACCCCGTCCGTCATGAAAACAAAACATGTCTCTGCCATCCTTTAGTGGCAACTTGTTGAAACTTAGCTAGCTTGAAATGTAGTAATTAGTAGTAGTAACGTTAACGTTAGTAGTCAGTAATGAGTTTGCAAAAATTACGATGATGGTTTCAGCTGGCTCGCACATCACCGAAGTGGTTGTCATAGGTTGCTCATAATGATATGCATAGCGTCACCCCGTCCATTCACGCGATTGGCTCCTTAGGTTAGGTTAGGTTTGGTTTAGTTCTAGTCAGCTGGAGTTATTGAAAACACTTGCCAGCTTCAAGTTCTACAGAGCTTTAGAAAATCTTCAAGTTCATTGTTTGATTTTCCTTTCTGATATATTGTTGTGGTTCACTCTTGCAGCTCTCACAGTGCCATTTTCAGCAACAGCAGGCAGCGGTTATCACTAAAACTAGCTTTAAAAACACCTGCACAATACCAGCCCTACACAAAACAAGCAGACAGTTAGCAAGCAGGTAACTATAGTGATGCATTTAGCAGAAATGTTTTTCAGGAGTTCCGATAAGGAATCGAATAAGGGTTGGAAGGAGAGAAAATGTTCAATTTACATTCACCATGCGCCAGCACTGCAAAAAATAAATGCATGTTTGCTCCATGAGATAAATCAGGGATAATGTAAAGACCTCCGCTTGGAGTCGGGGTTCTGCTCACCCTGTCAGGGTTCCATTCTGCGATAACAACCTGCTCACTATACATTATCCCGCTTATTACAAGAAGAAGAAGAAGAAGACATACTTAATTAATCCCCGAAGGGAAATTCAATGTTTTCACTCTGTTATTATTACAAACATGCTACACACACATAGGCCCGAAATTCAGACATGCACAAACAGGACTCTATCGACATGCATTAAGGGAGAGATGTTAGAGTGAGAGGGCTGTGCATGGACATGCGCCCCGAACAGTGGGGGATTCAGCCTGCCTTGCTCAAGAACACCTCAACAGTGCCCACGAAATGACAAGGCACCTCCACAGATTTGATTTGGAAATTATTTTACTCATTTAAAAATGATTGTGTTTCTGTTTTAGGTTAAAAAATAGTCTGTTGCGCTCAACTTATAATGAGCTAACCAAGCTGATATCACTCACATTAAAATGAGCTAGGCTAGCTGTTTTACTCACATTAAATGTAAACATTTTACACTGATTGTGATGTAAGACAAGCTGAACCGGACCGCATGAATCAGCGCAGCACCTGAATGAGGTTCTGTCTCGACACTCTCAGAGTCTGTTCACATTTTCTTTTCCATTCACCGTTTTTAAAAACCACTGTATCCCGTTATGTGTTCTGTTTAATATTTACTTCACGTCCCGTCTTCAGTTGTGTAGATCTCTCTGTTGTAGCTTTCAGGTTTCAGCATCTTGAACCTAAACAAGCCAACGTCAAATTTACTGGACCCTGGCAACGGTCTGTTCTTCATAACAGTGGTCTGTTATCAAGAAATAGCAAACCTCTGACTGCCGTAATTAACTAATCAGAATCAAGTATTTAACACAGCCGTGTAAAAAGCAACTACCAAACTGGTAACTTGATTAGCTGCCACAGGTGGCCAAAAAACAAGCAGTTATTGTTAAAGTTTAAGGAACTAAGAAAAAATGCATTCACACAGTAGAGTCTGTTATTTTATATTAAATGCAAGAATAAGGCACAACATCAATAATTTTTTATCAATTGACATAATTGCATATTTTTTTCTCCCATTCTTAATTAGAAGACATTGTAAGTTCTTATAGTCACTGCAGTTAAATAGCCCCACTAGGTCGCTCAAATGATCTATAAAAGCTTAAAATGATGCTCTAAAGCATGACAGTTTTCAAGCTTAAAGTAGCAACATCAGAGCTAGCATCGATTTATTCGGCCAGTTCAAAACCTCAGTCCTATCATGCTATTATGGGGAGCTAATGCCATTATGGTAGGAAAAAATGCAATTTCTCTCCGCTTCTGCTGGCCTCCGCGTCATCTCGCATCAATCTAGGACGCCCTCCTCCGATGTCATGTCTCGTTCAAAATCGTCAGGTTTCAAATGTAGACTGCAGACTCAAAGATCTTTTTTCGATGATCAACCGGTATATTCTCGTCATATTTCTGAATCTGTACCGCTCTGAGCAATTGCCTGCAGTAAAGCGGTAGTATTTCACTCCAGCGTCTCTCGGTGGGCCGTTCCTTTCAGAGAGAGGGGTGCAATGCACGCTGCGTGTTGTAGGAATGAAGAATGGGTGAAACCACGAGCTGTTCGTACAACTTTCTCCACAGCTATGGCGCAAATTCTAATATTATTGCCTTGCTCCTTTAACTGCCATATTTCCTGAATTGATTGTAAAATAACCAAACCTACAATCCAAATATCAGCTCACAGGGATCACTTCTTACACCCATAGGTGGCGCTACAGCGACATGATAATTTAAACACCCATAACTCAACAGTACTAAATAATTGCAGTACCTCTGGTTCACGTCAGGATGTACATCTTTTTACATGTAATTTATCTCTCTTACTTTGTGTTGGCTTCCTGCTGTAAACTGTCGGATAAAGTTATAAAGTAGTGAAAAGATTGTGTTATGTAATAAAGCTAAAAGCATGTAAGACTGGAAACATAACCTCTTTAGATTTATTATACCATCATTGCTCTCTCTGCCTTCACCACACTGCCCCCTTCAAGAGGCCCAACAGGACAGCCGTATATTCTAATGTGCAAAGCTTTGGTTTCCCAGGTTGCTGCGAGTATTTAAAAGTCCCTGCAGATTAATCAATCACTGGGAAGAAAGGAGCTCTTTTTCCTCTAAGTTCACTCCAGGACTCGCACCATCATGTTAATGATGTTTGTGTTTTTTCTCCGTGGGCCCCTGAGTCTCTGGAGGAAGCCACAGGTCAAAGAGAAGCAGAAACGCGCCAGTGAAAGCGAGTGTGAAGACGGTCCCTTGATCACACTTAGCTTTAATGGGAAACAAATAGCACCGAGAGATGGAGTGAGGAGGAAATGCCACATAAGGCTTAAAATGTCTTGGTTTAGTAAGTTGTAAGTGGTTTTGGGAAACGAGATTTATGAGTGATTTCATCCGTGTGTTGTTCTTCCAGTGATGTACAGTCCATGTGTGTTTGTATGGAGAGAAAATCATTTATAGCACCAGGATCAGGTCCAGATATTAATACATGAATGCTGCGTGTTTCTGTGGAAATTAAACCAAGAGGGAGCAGTGAAACAGCCCATTAACTTCTGCTGCGTCCCCCTGCGAGGACGCTTAGAGGAGGAATTTGTTTTCCTCAGAGAGGTTTTTGCTCAGCTTGTTATTTGTAGCAGGGAATTAAAACTGGGCCTGTGAGGTTTTTCATCTCCCCTTAGACATTAGACAGACACATGTTGTGGTTTCGAGGCTATAAAATAGAAGCGGGGGAGAGAAAAGACAGCAAAAATCCCACGTGTCTTATGCAAAGTTGTTCCTCTCTGTCATCATTATGATCACCATTGTGCAGCTTTTCTGGAAGGCTTTTTAATGCAAGACTATTTCTAAATTGTGTGCAGCAATAGGTTGCACACCAGTATCTAAATATGCACACATAAACACACACATGCGCACCACAAATGTCCTTAGTCTAGTCTGTGTGTTTGTTCGTGTGTGTATAGCTGTGGGCATGTTGAGAGTAAACAAGCGGCTTTATCTGGTGTTCACATCCACAGTTTGACAAATGAGGCCTGAAATTAGGTTGTGATATAAATAAATGTTGTATTTCTGCAGTCTAAACTAGTGCATGTCTTGCAGGCTGTGTGCTGAGTGGATAGTTTATTTCCTGCATCATTCAAACCACTAAAATAGTGAAATGTTGCACAGGTATACTGAACAAGATAACACTTATTCTCCTTTTTTCAGTCCCAGAGTGATCAGGCATCACAGCTGAGCTTTATGGCAAAATACTGGTTTGCTAGATCAGCAAGTTTTTCCTGCTTATTTTAGTAATATCAGTGTCTTCCAGTGTGTCATGATGGTGTAAACTCCTTCAAGCCTGCACAGTTAGAGATCAGAGAGCGATGTCAAAAAATAAGGGTAAGAGTTGTTATTGGTGACAGGAGCCATAGCCCAGTATTGACTAAGGTTATATGAAATGTTTATGTTATATCAGATTTTTTTCTTTAATTGAGCAGGCCACACTGACCAGTGATAAAGCAGGACCAAACCTTGACACCTGCATCCATAAAGAAGCAGCGTTGACTTCATGATAACTTGAATGGTTTAAGACGAGCGGGCATGTGGGACACTTGTGTTGTTAATGTTAAAAGGTGGAGTCTCTGACATCTCAGTTTCGTTCTCTTTGGTGCCCTGATGGAAAACGCATCACTAACAAATGTGAAGAAATGTTAGCCCCCTAAGTTAGCAACAGACTGCCAGGTCCTTTTAGAAAAACAATTGGTTACATTTGGATGCTTCTTCTGGCTGCTATATTTTGGCTGACATGTTGTTAATTTCTACATCCGGCAGACAGAGAGCAACATTGGCTTCATTTACAGTTTTGTTTGCCTTCATTCTGATTCATTTGAATCTTCACTCTACTTTTAACTCTGTTTCTGTCTCCACCCACTCCTTAGAAAAATATCTGGCTCTTTAGCTGCCAAATGCTCCACTACGTTCACCAGCTTTTTTCTACTCGTTAGTGCTGAAAGGTATTGTACAGTAGGTTTATCAGAGCTTTTCCATAGAAAACAGCTGCCTGCTGCTGCTGGAAACAAGGTTGATGAGAGCGGTGAGACTGAACCGAAACAATTACATAAGGGATGGCGGATCAATACAATGAGCTAAAATGATTCTTTGTAGATTTTTGCCCCTTGAGGGACACCTTTCAAAAGTCATTTGACTCTAATATAAATACCGATTAGTGCAGCTTCAAATTTTGCAGTGACTAAGTGAAACGCAGTGAAAAGTGAATAAGCAGACGAACAGGTGGGATACAGTTGTGGCAGTTATGCAAACATTAGGTGAATTTCTAACTGTAGTCAAGCAGGTTAAAACATAAATCAACCTGACATTTACAGTCAATGGTAAGTCAGGTTTGTCATGCAGAGACACAACATGTGTCTTACAAGTATGTAAAGTCTAAGATTCTACATGTGAGATTCATGCTTCAGTGTTTTTGCTAGTAAATAGGAGCTATGGCATGAATATAAGATAAGATCAGATCAGATTGATCCCCCATTGGGGGAATTCAGTTGTTACAACAGCTGAAAGTAAAGGTCAGGGGTCAAACAAGTGATAGATAAAATAAAAAAAAATACAAGGGCAACAAGAGAATAATAAAAATACAATAACAATATTAATAATACATTTCTTTCACTTATTGTGGATGGTTAAGTTTTTGTACAAAAAAAAAAGTTGAAGTTGTGATCCCAACATCATGTGAAAACACAACAGAGTTAGAGTTTATCTCAGACCAATATTTAACCTTCAAGTTCCTCCTGGTTACGTCCCGATTCACCTACTTGGCCCTAACCCTCCGTTTTGCATGCTGAGTCAAGAGTCCCGTTTTTGGGTGGATCAAGGGGAAGAGGTCATCAAGCCATCTAGTGGTCATCTCTAGTTGTCAGATGCAGACTCCAAATGCAGTGGAAAAAGAACACTATAATCCATTTTAGAAAAATAGTTTTTCATGAGGTCAGTAGAACTTTGTGTAAATGACACATTTTTGTTGGACAGACTCAGCTTATTTCTTTGGTAATGATTTTCACCCATTCCCCTTGTTGCTCTGTTGTGTAGTGCCACTAAACCAGGGGTAAGAACAGGTGGGAGAATTTGGATTGAATAATCTTGAATCAGTCGACTGACACGGTCAAAGAGGAAAGACCCTCAGTGAGGGGTAACCGTAAAAGATATTAGACTCCCAATTGTCGCAACACCGTGACCACTCCAGAAAAATGTAATATTCTAAGTTTATCTATGCGTCCAAGACCAGAGACTACACTGTGTGGATGACATAAGGGACTATAGATCATATATCACCTGCAGCTGAAGGGTTCATTACAGCACGTTTATTCCATTTTTCAGCTCTGCCATATTGCCTAATATGTTACAATGAGTTGTGTTCTTTGATCCAAAGTGCAGAACCAGGATGCAGTTGGTCAGTTAAAAAGGTTTTAATGAGGATATTGTTACAAACAGGCTAACTTGAGATGGTGGCTGAGTAGGGGAATGAGAGGTGGGCAGGCGGTAAGTTGCTGGGAGGATGAACCGGTGTTTTGAGAGCTGAGGAGGGCTGACAGTTTCCTGGAGCAAAGGAGAACAAGTTTAGTAAGGGGGCTTCACGCAAGAACAATATAAAAAGCACAGTTATATACTAGCTGGCCTTTACATACTTCTTCCACAGAGGTAGACTGAATGCTCTGGCCATGAATGACTGAAGAATCAGTGTATTTATAGACTGCAGGCTGATGGCTCGATGAGGAACAGGTGAGCAGGCTGAAGCAGCCAGGAGGTGTTGAGTGGCAGAGCAGGTGAGGAGCTCTGAGGATGACCACGCCCAGAGACAGACAGAGAGGGAGAGACAACAAGAAACACGAGGGAAAATGGGCAAACTTGTAGCCATGGCCTAAAAACCATGACATAATATCACCATAGCTCAGAATATAAGCACATTACATTTTAAAATAGAGTCATATTTGCCGACAAACTCATCTTGTACCCAGCCCTATGATGGGAAAAATCCTGTATTCCCAGTTTCTAAAAGTGGTTTGTGGAATCAATTCATTGAAAATTACTTGAGGTCTGGGTACCATGGTTTGCTAGAAGTGGACTAGGCCCAAAGGATGTAGCCACATGAGTTTGCATGATCCCTCCACAGTGTGATGGATGAGGTGAGTCAGTCCCGCTCGGCTGATTGGCTTAAGTGAAAGGCTGACAGTAAAATAAGCCATAACATCCACTCACATACAGAGACTGTTAGACTGTGGGTCTTGCTTATGTTATGTAATGTTGGCAGGATACATAAGTGATGTATTATGACATCAACCTAGTGCTCTTTTACTCTATAGCTTACAATGGAGGTTTAAATGTACACTAAAGTGAATCTGAACAATGAATGAAACATACAGATGGGAGTTTAAAGATCAACTTGCTGGATTAGTCCAGTCCAGTTAGAACCTGAGCTGCAGAGTCCTGACCAAAGTCAGTCAAGAGGAACAGGATGCCAGACCTTTTGCTTAATGATAGTTCTGGTGAGTTCTCTCTCGTATGCCTCATTAATAAATGCGATGTTGCATTGCCTGCAGATGAAATGCCATTAAACCATGCATATTTCTTTCCTCTTCTGTGGGTTTTGTCAGAGATTTTGCAGGAAACCAATGTAGACTGATAAAGGGCAAAAATCAGCTTGACTTAGTTTGTATTTCTGCTTTGCTGAATGGGTTACACAGATCACACACAACCAATTTTCCAGGCCTAGATTTGGATTTTAAGTAAGATGGATGATACTCACCTCTGCCAAATGAGACACAGGGGAAGCACATCAGTTTGGATTTAACCCGGAGTTTCTGTCCCAGACAGAAAGTTTAGTCATTAAATGACTGCAACACATTGTTGAGAGTTTGACCCAAATCACATAAATCTTCTGTATGTCTGTCAATCATTGATCATCTGTGTCTAAGGTGAGTCTCTGAACGTTAGCATATATCAGGGCTGTAAGGTTTTAGTGTAAGGATGGCAGTGTCAGTCCAGTTCCCTTTTTTTCACTTGAGTCCAAACACACACACACACACAGATATATATGTATATGTATATATATTTAACTGCATCTTGTACACAGAGCAAAATGACGTGGTGAATGTAGAGACTTGTGATAGAAACAAAAGGTAGCATAACAGTGGACAGCATGAGGAAGGAGAGGCCTCTGCTCTGCATATCTGTAGTCTTTCACTGAGTGGAGATCTGAAGTTACATAGGTGACATAAGCTGATATAGCAGTTTATCAGCCAATTGCAATGGGTGATGACATCTTATTTTGGCCACACCCAACCTGACACTATGTATTACAGTATATGCATGTGTTGTGGGGTGCACAGCCTGGAGACAATCCAGAAAGAGATTTTAAATGCATTTAGGAAACATGGAAAAATGTAGTTTGGTAGGTTGGGCGATGTTGGACAAGTTTTCATAATATCTCCATGGCTTGTGAAAATAAAGGCAAACTGGTACTGCTCATATTTTGCAGTCAAAACACTGTGTCCTTTGTAATTGTAACATAAAGGTCCTGTGTCCACTAATGCGTTTTTTTGCCTTGGCAGTTCCTTTTTTCTATACGTAACCTAATCTTATGTTTAAGATGCTATCTTGAAGATCTCCGTTTCGTTCTCTTTGTTGCCTCTAATGGTGATAACGGTACGGTAAATACAGGAGAACATGTCCTTGCACGGTTTGCTCCCTTTGTGACAGTTGTAACTCTTGATTTTCCTCGCTGATGGTCACTTTCCTTTTTAGACTGTTTGCCGTCATCTGAGCGTCGAATTTGTTTCTTTTTTCACTTATTTTTGAAGTTGTATCTGTAGTCATCGATCTTTTCTTTGTTTGTTCAGCCATAGTAGATTACTGTTTACTCGCAACACTTGCAAAAATCGGAAATGCAGCTGCTAAGCTCCGCCTACCCTCTCTGACAGACCAACCACTGCTGGGTGATGGAAAACGCGTCACTAACTGGGCGCTGCTTGTGTTTTTTTCCGCGAATGTCGCCACAGACACCTAGTCCATAATATATATAACAATACTGCAAATGCAAAGGCTTTCATCAGTGGGCCATAGGCGCAATAACCATTGTGTTGCCTTATTTGGCAATAGATAGTGACTTAACAGACATTTATTTAAATGAAAATCTTAGTGATTATTACTTTAAGTAAAGTGAATTGTGATTGTGAGAAGTCCTATAATCGCTACATACTCTGAAAAATAGTTCCTTATTTATCTCCATAGTTTGTGTGAAGGGTAAGACGGAGCCATAAGGAGGGTACTCACGTCCACCTACATTGGATAAGTATAGATTTTGCCCAGAATGATTAATAGCTGAACAGTCAAGTAAGGATATAAATGCACATCGGTCCAAACTTACATTTACTCAAAGTAAATGTAAAATAATATATGCATATAGACAGACCTGTGGCTCTTTCCACCACATACTATACAGCCACATATCTGGTTTAAATGCACAGATGCCGTCTCAGGAAACAGATGGACGTTTGTTATGCAACTCAAGGATCAACCCGATGTTTGTTTGAGCCTGAGCGGTGGGATCGTCTCTGCTACCACTGATATCAAACCCTGCAGGGCCGTCCTCCACCAGACTGGGCTCTCTGTCCCAGCAGAGAACCGCTCTCCTGTTCCCCCTTTATTCATCCAGTCCGCCCTGCGACTAGGGACCGCTCACCCAACGTAACCTGCGACCGTGATGAATCGCTGCTTTAAAAAGTACAACTACAGTGGGTTTGTGTTTTTGAAGTCTGTGGTGACGCTGCACGTGGGACAGACAGGCCGGCTTGTCAGAGTCTGTTTGGTGGAAAACAGTGTGTGTACTGTATGGTGTACTATGGGACAGTGTGTCGCCTCGTGTGTGTTTCACCATGGAAACCTGAGGTATGATGTTACGTCTTGTCGTCGACGTCTGATGGTGAAAGGCTGGTTTTACTGGGTGATTGACGTGACTGAATGAGTCTGTACCCAGTCAGTAATAGATGGTAAACATAGATGCACTTTAAAACACGTACAGCATTCATTTACACAAACATGTCATTTTACTCATTCACACATGTAAAGAGGGTTTTTGACAGCAAAACAGAGAGAAATGTGTCTTTTTTTCCAAGTCTGGAAACAAGTTAGTGCCTATAATGTTTTATTTTCTCTTTTTTCCATTCTTGTGTTTGTATAATCGAGACGCCTGGCTGCTTCCCTTTAAAAGACACCATTTGCGCCCTAGATGAAATATTACCTCCACAGAAGACACAATTCATTGCAGCATTACATCAGTTTGATGGCCAGTGCTGTTATATCACATTATACTGTTTCCTGTCAGTGTTCTGAAATGTGTCAGAAACATGTCGGCTAAACTTCACCGTCACGTCTTCTTGTTCCAGGACTCTTAGTGAGAGCAGCCTGCACGAGTAGGATGGATTTGATGCTGTAAATCTACTGTTTTATATTTTATTGATTCTAAAATGTTTTAATGACAGACAGTCATTGGTGTAAATACAGAAGCCAACAAGCTAGTTAAGACAGCCTGTATGAAATCTGTCAGTGCTCTGCTTGTGCTTCTTTTTGCCAGTGCTGGTGCGTCATTTCTCACTGTATGCCTTTTCACAGATATTATTCTCCTTTTGTTTAGCTTTCTTTTTTTAAAAGGTTGGTTTTTTTAGCCTTTTATGCCTTTATTTATAGAGAGGACAGTGGATAGTGTTAGAAACAGGGGAAGAGAGAATGGGGGATGACCATAGACTGTATAAAAAGATGGACGACATGACAGCTCCCTAAAAGTGAAGCCAAAACATTTTGGGCGCCCCCTGCTGACTGGCTGCAGTATAGGTCATAAAGCCCGCCTCCTCTATGTTTACAGGTGGGACATGGGTCAAACTATAAAATCAAAATACACGCCCAATAAATTTTTCTCAAACATGGTTTCTGTCATTATAGTCTTTATTATTATCATGCTAATTTACGTCCAAGTGTTCATTTTTCTGACAAGTTTATTTTAATTAGTTATTTGATGCTGTCAAAATGATGATTGACAGCTCTGTTGACAAATTCGGCTCCTGCAGCCGATCAGTTCCAGGTGAGCAGAGCAGTGGACGATCCGCGAGTAGAAACGTAACTAAAACAATCACTACAGTCATTGAAGTTTCCAAACCTGTGAACGTTAACCTCAGACCAGCACAGAGAAGCTGTTCTGCTGTTAAACACGCCGGCGTGCAGGATCCTTGCTGTTTTTTCGGTAAGTTAAGTGTGTGTTTGGGTTAGCGGAAGTGGCTACGGCCGCTTCACTCGCCGATCTCTGCTGCGCAGACTCTGGTTCATATGACGTCACCATCGCAAGATGGCAGCGCCTATCACAGGGGCTATTTTGGCATCAATTTCGTACAATGGGAGCAGATGGAGACGCGTTGTCCATCTATATATACAGTCATTGGGGATGACGTAGCAGAGGGCCGAGGGTGGGAGTCGAGGACTGTAGCCTCTGTTTAAACACTGAGCTAAACCGACATCCTTGTTTAGCTTTATTATTAAATCAAACTTGACCATTACTAGGGATGCACTAGGGATAACATTGATCACTAGCTCATTTTGTGTCCCCTCTGTTCCCTTACAAATGTGTTGCTTGTTGTAGCATGATGATGTCATGTTAAATAGACATAGCGAGATTCCACGAGAGTTGGTCTAAAAACTGCTGAATTGTGCTCACAGCGCTGCATGGACAGTGCTAGCTTGCTGTTCTGTGCCAGAGTGCCCAGTAATCGCTTTCACTGATGTAAATGGCTGTATGTTCAGCACTTACCTACCGAAGTTAAGTAAAGAGCAGAAATGGAAGATTCGTTGTCATGTGAAGCAAATTTCCACATGCGCACATCCAGACGAGCTAACTTCAGAAACAGCAAACACGACAACATGTAGGCCTAATCGTTGATTTATATTGGAAAATATCTGCAGGTCTTATATCAGCAAAGTCTGTTTGTAGGAGCCATTTTCATTTTTTGATTTTGTTTTCCAAAAGAACTACAAGCGTCAGTCGAGCTAAGATGACGTAATTACCGTGTGTATTATTATTAGAAAGAGACACAGGCGTGTGACTGGAGAGAAGAGATTTTATTTTTCACCGCACCGCACCGCATGCACGCACACACACACGCACACGCACACACACACAGGCTAACAAGATATGTGCTAAGATAAGTTTTGATTTTGAGTTAGAATATTGAAGTTTATGTTGATTTGAATATTTTATGCTGTGGTTTTGATGCGTGTATCAAACGTCTTTCTGTTCGCTTTTTGTTACATGCAAACGCATCGCCCACTCTTCCCACCCACACTTCAGTCATTCATTCATTTGTCCTGCTGCAACCTAAGCCACAGACCTTCAATCAACCAACAAACCTCAAGTAAGTGACATTGTCAATATTAATTTTGGAGTGAGATGAAAACAATTGACTGTCTGGAATTAGGCGTCCACAGGCTTATCTTTGACATTGAAAGCTATGACGCTGTTATCGTGAATCCAGAACCTTGATTTCTCCCTCTGTGCATCGTAAATAAGTACGTTTCAGTTTCAGAGTTTTAAACATCATCCCCATCCTTTATGGGCAGTGATGAGGTCAGAGCACACAGCAAACAGGGTAAAGAACAAAGAAGTAAGATTCTATGAACATCGAAACTGATAAACAGCTTTTACGAGGACAAAAGTGGATACAGGAACTAAGACAAGACGAACGAAGAATGTGAAAAGTGTGTGATTCTGACACTCCGTGATTTGAACAAACAGACCGTTGATGTTACAGCTGAGCAAGGCCTGGTTTCAGTCTGTTATAATAAAGAGGGATATTTCCAACACATAGTTGTAAATATCAACATCTGGCCTTCAGCGGGATCTTTTGTCCATGAAATACAGGTAAGGCCACATGGGACACTAAAATAACCGACATTACATTACATTACATTACAGACATTTGTTTGCGTTTCATATCTTTGCTGTATATTTTATCTCCAGTGTGCTTGTTTTAGAGAGTATGACGTGTAGCTCGGAGGCCATTTCCGACAACCCCTAGCGTAAAGGACACTGAATGCAGAGGCTGTGCTTGACAGGATTGTGAAAAACTCTTAAGTCTCAAGCGGGTGAGGACAAAATGGCCGACAGTGATTACATGTCATAACAGTGACCTTACTGCCATCGATCTGTATGCTGTGCTGTACAAGAAGGAACACAACTGTTTCTTTTTGTCCCTGATGTGAAACTAAAACATTGAAAGATGCAACATATGAGTCAGAGTGTAGCCATCATTTTGAGCACACTTAAGCTGCAAGGTACAAAACAAGGAACAAACATGTTGTGCAATATGTTGTGGTATACGATAACAGAAATATAATGAGAGTATAGGAATGAATGTGAAGTGTAAGTAGGAACAGTAGCCTTTTGTAGCTCTCTGAGGATCTTTATGTAAACAGGATATGTATAAGCCAGGGGGGCTGTATGTGCAAACATGTGGTACAATGCATGCTAATACACCACAGATGTGCACATACTGTATGTGTGTGTGTGTGTGTGTGTGTGTGTGTGTGTGTGTTTGTGTGTGTGTGTTGCATCTTGAATGAACCTAAATACACGAGAGAGAAGTTGGATGGACTAAAAGTCAGTGATACAGTGCAGCAGTTTGGGTGGTGGTGAACTTCTTACAGGCCAGAATGTAATTTTGGATTTCATTGTTCCTCATTGCTGCTCATGAGTGATTACAGGCCTGATTGAAGTGAACAGGGGGCCCCTGGCTCGGCCTCAGCTTGAGGTCCGCTGACATCTGAGTACTGGCCATTTTAAACATTCACATAAAGAATCCAATGTACCAAGAACGCTCAAGTCATTATCTTAAATGTAGTCAACAGATTAAACATTGGCTCAACGCATCAGATATAAGAATCTGTGGTTGTGACATAAACAAGCACAGTCTGCACACACGACTGCAACAGCAGGTTATGTAATCCAGAGAGATTTCCAAAGTCAAATCCAATTCAAACCGCTTTGTGGGTAATTGTGGGAGTTCTACAGTTGTTTTGTTTTTCAATAAGCAGCAGATCCATTGATTGCAACAATTTTAGGTTACTAACTTCCTGCCACATACAGTTTGTTTCACCTTCAATGTGTACTGAAAGCATACGATCTAGGAATCTGCCACTTCCTGTATGAAGGACTGAAGTATGTGTATCTAGATTTATTTAACAACTAAGGCCATGTCTACACGTACACAGGTTTTTTTTTTAAACGTAGCTTTTTGTCTGCGTTTGTCCACACACAAACACCGTTTGCACTACTTCACTACTTCTGGCAATAGATTTTTTCAGACTTTTGATTGGTCGTGGTTTTCCTTTTCTTCTTTGCATGACTGGGTTATATATTCTCATGACAGCGTTTCTGTTGTGTTTTTGCATTTTCGTTTGGACGGTGATTTTTTTTTAATAACCATGTTGTGTGGACGGGGTCGTTTTTGGAAACGAAGGAGGGAAAACCTCCATTTTGAAAAATACCCATGTAGACATGGCCTAAGTCACTGACTGTTTTAAACCTTGTCTTTTTAGTGTTTTGTAGACAATATTTTTTGCTTAAATTGCCACAGTCCTCTTCCAGTCTCACACCCTTAGAATAGGACGTGTTGGCTGAAAGCCTTTCTGAAACACCTGCTTTATTTTCCTGCTGATGAATGCCAACACATTTTCAAATGTATGAGGGTAAAAGAAAGATGCTTAAGTGTTGCCCTTTCCACAGATATGCACACATACACCTATGAATCATCTGAATAAAAATAGATTGGTCACATTTGCTTTTTCTGTATCCAAACATAAATCAACAAGCTGTTCAACTGTATGACTCTACTGAAAGATCAGCTGGCTGAGGAAGTTTCAATTATATGGGCGTCCTGTCAGGTCACTGAGGCTCAAATTGGTTTTATAAGACTTCATAAAGTACAGGGAAAAGTCATTAACTTGGGCATTTACTTGTTTACATCTTATGCACAGCACAGGTGTGGGTACGATGGCCGACAAGGGCAATTGGGGCACAGCCGAAAGGATTTCCATTAAAAAAACAGGCTGCAAATTCAGGAACGATGCAAATTCAAAAACACACAAAAGTCTAAAAGAAATGCAACGACAGAAACACGCTGCAAGAGAAAAAAGGTGCTGCAAAAAGCAGATACAAATGCATTTACAGCAAACACACTGTAAATACGGACGGTCGGACAGACAGATAGATACTTATATATATTAATAGAGATAGCTCACAGTTTATTACAGAGAAAAAGTGGCCTGTGTGTGTTTGCCGCACTGCATCATCACCATATACATACACAGTACATCGTCACTGCATCCAAGGCCAATACATGCTCTCTGTAAATAATACAACCAAACATCTACCTCTTGTGTATATAGCTCATTTATTTTCATATTTATGTCAACACTTTTTGTACTCTGCATTGCACTATTCTCCATCATCCTCTGTCTATAAGTGTTGTTGTTGTGTTTTTATATATATTTATATATATAATGCGTTTGACTATTTGTGTATCTGTACTTTGAGAGCAATGTGAAAGCAGAATTAAATTCCTTGTATGTGCACACATACATAGCCACAGCCAATGAAACTGATTCTGATTAGCCTACAGTGCTAATGTTGCGAAAAGATCGTTATTTTAAAACATTGTTATTGTTAAAAACAAAGAGCATGCTGGCCTGGTGGTTTTCATAAGTAATACTGAACAAAGAGAGCAGGATCTGTGTTTCTCAGTGAGTTGCCTGTACAAGTCCAAATGTCTCGTCCTAGATATGTGGGTGACAGTTTCTAATATATTTCCTAATATTTCAGCTTGAATGTTTCTTTAAAAGCCATTTCACATTCATGATGTAGTCTGCATAGTTTGGCCTCAGCCCCCTATAAATGGATTCACAGACTTTGTACTGAAACAGATACGAGCACGGAATGAGTCTCCCAGATGAGCCATCAGACCGGATGAGAGGAGTGAGTCTGTCTGCACAGAGGACAACTCACAGCAGAGCCAGACTCAATATACTGCTCACATATGCAAAATAGGAAGCCGTGGCAGTGTACACCTTATAAGTATGTACATCCACATGATGCAGCATACCTCCAGCACATGGCAGCCTGTGCTGAGGTGCCATAAATCCACTGGGCTGCTTTCATCTGAGAGCAGAGCTAAATTGACAACAAATGTTGTCTGTCTTTCCTCGGCCTCCTCGACGTTCTGACAAAGTGCTTCCAGAGAAAAGCTGCAAACGGTATCATGTCCTGAGGGCTCATATTAATGTGCAAAGATGTTAAATGGACTCACGCCTGTTTGGATTTAAATACAGCCCTGCATATTTTTCTCCAACAAATATGCAGGTAACCCACATCTTGCACAATATATTGTATTCTGCCCCACTTCCAACTACATTCTTCATTATCTGAGACCCATTTCAGATCCACAAATAGACTCATGATACTTTTCATCACAATAATAAACACCAGCTAAGAGTGTGGTGGAGTTCTGGGTCAGAAAACAAGCCCCAGGTGAGTTGGAGGAACATCTACAGTAAATCTGGAGCCTGGAAAGTGAGGTCGGTTTCATGGGCTCTGCCAAGCAAATAAACAGTGGGAACACATCACAGCAGTAAGACTCAACTCAGTGCATTTTTCAGACCGGCTTCAGGTCCAAAAACTACTTTAAGCGAAGCCTGTGTCCACAGATATGCGGACTGAAATCCTCCAGCAGCTGACCGCAGTCCGACTGTGTTATTTAAGGCTTTGTAAACTCACAGCTTCCAACCAGGCATGTGGTACGTCGTCTATTAAGCTGTTTTTGTACTGTGTCGACACCAACGCAGGACAGGCATTTAGGATAACTTGATGGATGATGCTGCATTTATATCACATAAAACAACACACCCGCACATGATGTACTGAAATAGTTAGGTACAGATTCTGGGGCTTTATTTAGAGAGATACAGAGGGAAGAATATCTGGGACAGAAGTACAGTTAAGCATGCAAGTCTCAAACAGAGCTAAGCCTAGCTTCATTATGCTAAGATGCATTGAGATGGGATGAGATGTTATAAGCTAAAATAATATAATAAAATAAGATAAGATACAACTTTGTGATTATCTGTGAATGAATTGCTAGATTAGGGTATTAGGCCTAGGTAGAACTAGCTATTGCCAGATTGCTAGCATGTTCCGGTTAGCTTGTACACTAGTGGTCACTGCGTCAGGAAGCTTTTAACTGCATTCTTCATCCGTTTTCATTTTCTTGGAAACTCCTGCAACAAGAAGGATCTGGAAATATGTAAAAAATAAAATAAATAAATAAATAAATAAATAACTGGGCACACATACATTCACACACAAAAGCAAACACAATGCTAATTTGGGAAAAAACCCCGGTTGGCGGATGATACTGTTGTCAAAGACCAAACATACACACACATATGCAAATACGCTCTTATGCAAATACATCATCTTGCAAAAGGCTTCATTTTCCACCAAAACAGAGTTTTCCTGCCAGCCAGCGAGAGCAGGAGGAGCAGAGGAAAGCCAAGAACACTCTGTCCACACTGCTGCGCTACAGTAACTGTAACAGATCAGCAGAGAAACAAGTTTACAGCATGTTGATGGTTTAACCCTGAGCTGTTGGTGGCACACTTTCTTCTACAGGTCTGCTCCTGTCAGGGTTGTCTTCCTGTAATGGACAGTTTGTCAGAAAACAACTGAAAGACAGGGACGCTAATTTATGTCGCTTTTGGTGCATTTCTGCTTGGGAGCAAAGTCAAATTCCTTGTATGTATGTTGACATAGAAGCTGATTCTGATTTCCATGCTGATTTAGTTACTTTATTTTTGCTAAGTAATCAATATCTTCTTGGCATTTCAACAAAATAAAAAGTTTCCTTAATTCCCCTGCAGTGACAGTTTCCCCTATGAAATAATGTATTGCTTTCTGCAACTGGCTAGCTGTCCAAACCATGTGTAAGTACAACAAAATAAAGGGTGGGTGATGTGTTATGAGCCAGTGTTGGCCTCCCATTTGTCAACTTATTCTCTTTTTATTTAAGGCATCATTGATGTTGGGGTATGGAGCAGCAGCAAAAAGAATGCTGTAAGCATTTGTTGAGCCGGCGTTTGACTCTGAGAGGCTCATCGGAGGAGTAACAAGAAAAGACTGGACAGCAATGGACTCCATGATTATACGTTTTACCTTTCTCTAATCTCTATTTACAGATTCTACATAGAAATGCAGAATCTGTAGGGACGTGGATTTTAGGGTTGGTGTTCTGGTTTCCGTTTGTAGTACGCTTGTAGTCCGAGTAGTATTGACCAATCATATATCAGGAGGCTGCGGTGTATGCAGGAAAAACAGTCCGTATGTAGAGCAAAGCAGGTGGACATTACGGCTCCCATCAGCGTCATCCGACAACAATTTAGCTTCTTATAAATCTCTATAAACAGACATCTGCAGCAAGTTCAACTAACAATCTGTTCTGGATCAAAAATTCAACTTGAGATAAATTCCCTTGGCGCTGTGTCACGAAAGCCATTTAGCATTTAAATTTCCCGACTTCCTCGAATGCATCAGAAATGATCGATGCGACCTCCGTTCAACAAATGAGCATTTTCAAAGTAGTTTTCTTCTCCTCTTGAGGACAGACCTGACAAAGCTTCATTTTGACTTTTTACTAAGCATGTTCGCTGTTGTCTCCAGAGGCTGTATCGCCCTCAGGCTATAGCCGATGGGACCTGACATTGACTATCTCTAACATTAGTAATCTGTTTAACTAATTTGATTGATTTCTCTAAGGTATGGATACAGATTTTAACATGGAAATGAGCAGGAATTACTTTAATTAGCTTTTTTAACAGTCGGTGTTACTGATCGTATATGGATTGCAATCAGTGGTGAACACGTGTATTTACTATGTCACACTGTATGTCTTTACACAGGATGTAAATAGAAACAAATGTGTACAGTAAATTTAGCTCGTAGTGTTTGAACAACATTGTGTTCTGATTCCTGACATGAACAGTTTTAAGGGGACACATTGACAGCTCACTTTGGAGAGAGCTCCACTTTCTGGCAAGAGCAAGTTATATTGCAACATACACAGAGGAGGAAGTAATGATGGGGTGAGAAGTATTTTTATCACTGTCCCTAAGCTAAGCACAGGCCGAGCCTTTCGTCAGCAGTTATCATGTGAGCCAGAAATGCTCGACCGTTGTTTCCTCAGCAGGTCTCTGGAGAGCCACGCAGGCTGAGGCTCACAGCTCAGCGTATCCTGAGCAGTCTCAGCGGAAAGGAGGAGAGAATAGAGAGGACACACGAGGAGAAAATCTGATAATAACCTCTGACTGAGGAGATACAGTGTATTCTTCCAGGTGACCCATGTAATGAAAAGAAATGTAAATGACTGATATTTCTGGCCTTCCGCTAAATACGGATATCTGGGCCATGACCTCCTCTTCCATGTGCTGGTCATTCTTACAGCATTCATTTGCTGATATCTGCTTATACAGATTATAAATAAGACAAAATGTCGTCTGCTTAATTGTCAGCTAAATGGTTTCCAGAATTGTGCTACGCCTCTTTAGTTCTCCACACAATTTCCTGCATACCAACCAAAGTCGCTCAAACCTGATTGGTCAAATCTACTGGAACTACAAACAACAAATGAATTGAAAAATTGAAGATTTGTTTGCGTCAATATTACTTGCGTCAACTTTTTACTTCAACTCAAATGCATTATGTGCACTTTCAGCATCATTGACATCCTAACATAGAAATAATCCATTCATCCATTATCTGTACCGCTTATCCTGTTCAGGGTCGCGGGGGTCATCGGACAAAAGGCGGGGTACACTCTGGACTGGTTGCCAGTCAATCACAGGGCTGACACATAGAGACAACCTGTGGGCAATTTAGAGTCACCAATGACCTGACTAGCATGTCTTTGGACTGTGGGAGGAAGCCCGAGACACGGGAGGGAACCCACACATGCACGGGGAGAACATGCAAACTCCGCACAGAAAGGCCCACTTTGTCTAAACCGGGGTTTGAACCAATGACCTTCTATCTGTGAGGCAACAGCGCTAACCACTGTACAACCATGCAGCCCTCAATTAATCAATTAGCCAAATCATGACAAAAGTTATTTCAGGACACTTAACAAAAAGAGCAGGTCTAGACCGAAGTCCTTTGTATGTTATTTAAAGAGACCCAACATGAATCCACCATGACCTCATGCTTGGCGAGGTCAATCTTCCTTTTTAACAGAAACCTCGAGCAGAACAAGATTCACTGGTGAATCCTCTCGCCCAATGACAGCTGGGATAGGCTCCAGCCTCCACGCGACCCTGAACAGAATAAGCGGTATGATTATGGATGGATGGATCTTTGTGTTCAATGTATTACAAAAAGAAAACTGCTCTGATATTACAATGAATGTTGAAACACACTCCATATTACTGTTATTACATAATTAATACACTTGCACAAGCACACTTATCCAGTGCTGCACCAGCCTGCTCCTTTACTCACAGTATCTTAAAAATATTTAGCATGCAGGATGTGTTCCTCCAGAACATCTGATTCACAGACTAATGGTTTTTCTTGGCTCTGCCCTGTTGCGATAAGTGAATTGTGTCTGGCATGACCATCCTTCTACCCCAAAAAACTGCCAACGCAAGAAGTGTCTGATTTATTCTGCACTCTAAAATAAGTTCTGCTGCTCCAGAGACAGACAAACCCTGCCGAACATGTAACTGCTGCTTTCACCAGGTAAGATCTCCTGAGCTGAACACAGCGCATGAACAAACTATTTGTTGAGTCTTCACCACATGCGCTGTGTGACAGAGGGGATTTATAGTGTAGCAGAGACTAATGGGACCGAACAGCTGGGAAGGCTTTTCACTGTGACAGAGCGGGTCGCTGGGAAGGGAAACACCTGCTCCGTAATGGAAAAGAGACTTTGCATCAGTCATGTTACATGTAAGCTGCCAAAAAGGTGGCTGACGCACATGTTCGGTGTGACTTAAAGTCTTTCCCCTCAGGGGTTGGTTTAGGCTACATGTGGGAGTGTGTGTGTGTGTAAGTGTGTGAGCTGGAAATGAGCCTTGTTTTTATTACAACATAAATTTTGACGGCTGGGCTTAACACCATAAAGAAATGTGACCATTAAAAATAAGAAGAAACTTTTTCTATTAGCATTTACACCTGCATTATACAACATTGGTGGGAAATTCAGACTGCTTTGTGACACACAAAGAGAGGGCACTGTTCCTGCAGGAAAAAAAAAACTGTTAGAGTTTTATGGCAGGTGGTGGAGTCCAGACTCAGGCAGGGAGGTGGTGGCGGAGCATTTAGATACATGCATCATTCATTTCATTAAAAAAAACAGCACCAACAATACTTTGTATGTCAATCATGTCTCCTAAAAAAAATACAGTCATCTGTGAAACTAGTTTCATTCAGTGCCACTACAGGAAGCTGACGTTCTGTGAATCACAGAGGTCACCTCCAAAAAGTGTTTTCTTCAAAGTGAGAAAGCACAAAAATTAACACTGAAAGTATTCTGTCTCACTTCTATGATTCTTTTTAGTATTTGTATATTTTTTGGTTTTATTGCAACATTGCCTTTTGTTTATTTTTTTTAAATAACCCTGCACACTATCTGAACAGCACCAAATGGCAAACAAAGGCATGTACTCCTACAGCTGTTGCCACTGTTGGCTGGCTGTTTTTTCCCTTACAATCCCGACATCTCAGATGTGCAATTAAGTCCACTTGGCTGCGGTCCCCAGTCGCATATAATTGTTTTTTTCCTAGTCAGAGTCTACAGTTTTTATTATTGTTGTTTTGATATTTTTGCTTGTTTTAAACCAGGACCTGAGTATAATTTCATTCCCTTTCACGTGCTACTATGTTGTCGAATAACAGTAAAAGTCCTTGAATCCTTAAAGAACTTCTTACAATCTGTATTACAATAAAACATATTCCTGTTATGTTATGTGTTATGTATTAAAAGAACTGATAAATATTCTATATGCTCAAACATTTTTTGTATAGGCGAAACAGTTACAGTAAATGAACGAAAGGTTAACAGTGTGATTATGACATTTCTAGAGCATGTTGTATAAACACTCAAGTTAAAATTTAAAGTCGAGGTGAAATGAAAAATGTCATTTTAATCCTTTTAGATCACATCCCCGGTAATTGTGCATCTATTTGACAATATGGGCTAAAAAAAATACAGAAAATCCATTTCTTCGTATTCTTATATCAAAATCCGATCCGATTTTTTCTTCCAGTAAAACTAAATTTCACGCGTGTTTACGTAAGTTAGCACCAAACAATTTCAACCAATCAATCTGCAACATTTAGCCGCAGAGCACCAAGAACGCTCGGCCAGTTAGCTAGCTACTGCGCTGTGGAGAACGTCTGTCTACGCCCACTACTCAAATCAAATCCTTCTAATGATATGTCCCGCCTGCACGTCCTGTTTCACTCGGAAATACGTCACGATACGGAAGCTAGATACTCACAAAATGCCGTTTCAGCTCGACTTTAAGACAAAAAGTACATGTTATATAAAACAGATTTGTTCAGCAATGTCTTACAACAGATTTAAAACAGACCATGCAGATGGTGGCAACAAGAGACATGTTTTGCTTTTATCCTCAACATCCTTTATCCCCATCTACAACATCAGTGTACTAATGTAATCATGCATATAGGCCAGGAGTGGACCTGGGATTCATCTGCATCCAGAAGAGGTCTGACCAGTCAGAGGTCTGCTGACACTTCTCTCTGTCACCAGGAGAGGGGGGAAGATTCTGAGGCGCTGCAGTTCTCTGTGTTGCAGACGGTAACTGACACTCTGAATGGGGACTTAAAGAATGATTTATAGGCTGAAAGGCACGATGGTGGGCCACTAAAGAATCAAACTTTAACTCTGGATTGACAGCCTCAGAGGTCTACTCTAAAAATTCATCAACATGTCACAATTAGTGGCTGGTATGAGTACTTGAGAACTCGTTTTGGATGCAAGTATTCATTTATTGTAGCCTATAGAGTAATAACATTTTACATAAAATACAAACAAACATCAATTAATCCTGTTCAGGAAAACTTTGCAGTTTTGGACAGGACGCAGCGATGTTACTTTTATTTATGAATATGTGATTAGATGTAGCAAAAATGAAAGAAACCCACTTCTAACTTTCACTGTTTTAATCAGATAGAATGTGACAGATGGTGACCAGCAGGCATAAACATGACGTTTGGCAGGATTTTGTAGTGAACAAAATGAATGTGCTGAGCAAGTTATGTGACGTTAAACTCACATTTATTAAACACAAGTAGAAAACAGGGGAACAGGTAACAGGCAATCTCTCATCATCTCATTTGCTAGCAGTGTTAGCACACCCCTTTGTGATGCTAGAGAAGATCAGCTAGCTGGTCACAAACATAGTGACTGAAGATATATTCCCAAAACAAGAGGCAGAAGAGGGCTTCCTTAAGCTGATGGTGTTTGTTGAGCTGCTGTACCAGAAACCATAACAGCCAATATCGATGGTGAAATGCACATACGTAAATACAGTAAACAAGAAAACTGAACAGGAGAGGCAAAAGCTCCTGTATGTGTGAGACCATCAATCTGTCTACATTTTTAGTCTTGACAAATCTCCTCTAGGGCCATTTAAGGGCCTGATCAGACAGAAAGCTTTTTGCAGGCTGTAAAACGCGAGGCGCGCCGCACTGCCTTTTTTTTGGTTGAAGCCTGCAGTTTGAAAAAAGAGCAGCTTGCTGCGCCTTTTTTTTCTACTGTTGTAAATGCAACCACCGAATCATTAGCTGTCAGTAAGCTGCTAGTGCCTAACCGTTATATTGTAAACTGACAGAAGGCCCGCCTCTACATTCATCCGATTGGACAACGAGAAAAAACAGCAATGACGTCGGGCGCTTTTCTGCTTTGAGTTGAAGTTTTTTCAGCTCGAGGCGCTCTGCAACGCAAAAGCAGCGCTCAAAAAACTTGCTTTGAAAACAAAAAAGCCGCCCCTGCTAAAACGCGTTCTGTCTGATCGGGCCCTAAAAGATTAATGGCTGTTTTCATAGGTATATCTGTTAAATAGTAGAGTGCACCTTTAAAGTGCAAGTTACAAACAGTTTTACCCAGCAGTTTTCCTACAGCTTCTCACTGCCATGTCCCATTTCAGTAAAAGTTAAACTTCCAGGCCGTGCTCTTTCAAAGTCCTTGCAGCCCCCCTCACTCCTCCTGCCCTGTCTCCGTTCCTCTTGGCTCTCCTGCTGGACGGGATTACGTAAGTCTTTGGTCTGAGCCCCCTGGCAGCGTTCTTGGATTTTTATTAACTGGGCTGTATATTATTTTTATACCTTGTGCTGCCTGCCATACACTGCCAACCCTGCCATCCCAGCGTCCTGCGCCAAGGTGAACATGGCCGCGCAAAGTCACGGGATGCCAACACATAAACACTTGGAGCACACGCACACACTTATAGTACCAAAATAAAGCCCTCTTTCACTCATGTGTGTAATATTATTACAGTGTGTTCCCATAGTTATGACTTTTCACAGATTAGCTATGTGAGAGGTTTTTAAATGCGGCAATTAACAAGCTGGCAGGGTTTGTTCACACGCTGTGGAAGAAGATGAGGACGAGTTATTAGAGAGAATTTCCTCTTGGGCAGATTTCAGACAAGACAGATTCTTTACCAACCTAAAGGGAAGCTCTGGAAATGTGTTCTTGTGTTTATGTTTCTTTTAATTTCGATATTTAGATTACACCCCAGAAGTAATGAGATCGCATGTGTGTGTGTATGTGTGTTTGTTTGTTGGGTTGGGGGGCAGGTGTTTCGGTTTATTCCAGGAAAGCTAATGGAGGACATGGTGTGCACAGTGTGTATTTATAGTCCGTGAATCTCTCGCAGTGTGGAGCCTGAGTTTGGTGTGAAAATACACTCAGACGCCTGGATACACAACAGCGACCCCACTGGAGATCTCTCAGCCAATCAGGACGGAAACACACACACACACACACACAGGGTATAATTATAATCTGAATGATGGATATGTTGAGCTCCTGGCCGCACTGCAGAGTACAGAGGATCCTCCTCACTGCCAGCACGCTGCTGTATACACAGCAAACACATTTAAATATATCAGGGGGGTTTAAGTGTTACATTCTTTCAAGCTGTAAAAAACACTGATGAGTTATTTTACCCAGGTCTGTCAAATATTTGTAGACCTGCTTTTATGTAGTTAAATATTAACTGGAAAACACACTTTATGGCAAAGTTAGCTCAAATCCTTCTATCTTACTGTTAACGAAAATAGCATGAATGCTACACTTTTTTAATTAAGTTATAAGAAAAGCTCCAGATATCCAGAACATGACTGCCCGACTGAACTGTTGTACACTGCTGTACGCTGTGCTTAGTTCAATTCATTTAAAGAACTTGAACTAAACTTGAAATAAAGAATCAAGGAAGTCTGATTTTCAACTTTACGGTAGAGGTGGAACCAATAATTTAGTTTTGCACAAAAATTGAGAGATTGGCATTCAAGTCAGTTAAGACCATCTCAAGTGAAAATCAAGTGTTTAACATGGTAAACATCTTCATGTGGTGTTTCTCATGTGCTACAAGACATATCAGGGACAACATAAGCGGTCATCTCCATGGCTGGGCCTGTCTGCTTTTAAACTGCAGTGTACCAAGGACAGGTTGAACAACACGTTTTCAGATTGGCAGGTTTGAGACGTCACAAACCTAAGGAGCCAATCCTGTTAATGGACGGGGTGACGCTATGCATATCATTATGTGCAACCTATGGCAACCACTTCGGCGATGCACGAGCCAACTGTAACCGTCATCGTAATGTTTGCAAACTCACGACTGACTACTAACGTTAACGTTACAACCACTAATTACTACATTTCAAGCTCGCTAAGTTTCAACAAGTCGCCACTAAAACGATGGCAGATACGTTTTTTGTTTTCGCGACGGAGGGGGCGGTTTGAAATGTGCAAAGTGGATAGAGAATAGCAAATTATGTTTAAAAGAACACAAAGTTTCCACAGATCTCAGTTCAGGAGGCAGTTTGTTTCAGAGGATGGCACCATGGTGACTAAAGCACTTTCACCTGGCAATGAACAATCTTGGTAAAAATCCAAGCAGTGACCTTGATATCCTAACTTTTTTCCTTGGTGTAATAAACTTAAAAATGGAACCAATAACAAAGTTTGGTTACATGCTCTGTTTTTTATTAAAGCCCAAATCACTCAAGCTTGAAATGCATGATCCCTGTTATAGATTTGTCTCGAAGCTAAAGCCCAAGTAACCCTGCAGAAAGCATAAATCCTCCAACACGAGATCAGCTCACAAGCTTTTTCTGAGCTTGCAATATCGCTGTGTCTCCATCAGCATATGGATCTTTTAAAATGTGCCCATTTGCTGTTGTACTTTCAACGCACAGTTTTAAGACCTCTCCAAAGCAGTGGTTTAAAGTTAATACAGTTAAATTATATGAAAATTGAGAAAAGGAAGACAGTTCTGGGTTCGAATCCACCACAGCCGTCTGTGGCCTTTCTGTGTGGAGTTTCCTTGTTTTCCACATATGTGTGTGGGTTCCCTCAGGGTACTCTGGCTTCCACCCACAGTCCAAACACATGCTCGTTTGGTTAATTGGTCACTCTAAAATTGCCAGTAGGTGTTAATATGAGCGTGTGATGGTCTGTCTCTATGTCTCAGAGATTGACAGGCGACCTGTCCGGGGTGCACCCCGCCTCTTGCCCACTGACAGCTGGTATTGGCTCCTGCCACCCCAAGTGACCCTCTGAGGATTATCAGTAAACATAATGGATGGTAGGATGGATGGACAATTTCTCTTATTATGTCTGCTGATGAAGATCTTGTGATACAAATATAAGCTTTGGAAGTAGCTTGTATTTGAAAATGGACTTGGGATCGGTTTTCAAACTGCTGTTTCCAAGGTCTAGAATGAACTTTTATACTTAAATTATTCATTAGTTTTCACAGTAAATGTTCTTCGTTACAAGTTAATTCATGTGAATAAATCTGTGAATTACCCCTTTAAAGTTGCAACATCAGAGACCATCTGTAAGATTTGCTTCACTCATAAAGACTCATTATTATTTGTATTAAATACATAAATCTGCACATTTTGTCCACAGCGAAATTAGATCATCTTTGTTCCCAGAAGATGATTCTTATGATTCTGATGACCCCCGTGACCTCTCCGCCTTTCCCCATCATGTCAGTATGTACACTTGAGCACAAGCCTAGTAGACAGGCCGATGTGAAATTTACTGAGCATAGTTATTCTCCTTTATTTAAAGACCACCTCTATCCCCACCCTAAGGACAAACATTTTAAACCCAGTCATTAGGCTCCAGGAACTGAACCATCAGTGAGATGTTCATCACGTCAGCCCTTTCATGGTGTCACAAGTCATAAGTTATACTTTATGATAGGCTAATGAGTAAAACAATGTTGGAAATAAGATCTGCAAAGTTTCATATCTTAAACCCCTTTCTCAAGTTATATCTGCATGGTTAGATATTATTCAATATCTGTGAGAGATATATCGAAAAACATACTTTTTGGGGGGCTGTACAAAAGCGTCTACTATATCTAGCTGTTGAACATGTGTATCAGTGCTCTGTTTAATACAGGAGCTTGAGTGTCAGCTATTCTATGGTAGAGTGCTGTCCTCTTGTGTTCAGAAATCAGTAAGACAAATACAATGATGGAGGCGCAGGAACGTCATACTTCTTCTATCCTTTTACTCTTTCATACATTTTGACTGGATTTATCCAGTTCTCAATGGTATAAATAATATAAAAATAAATTACTACTCTCCAATAATTAAAATACATTTATTGGCTTTACCTATCTTTATATGGGCATTGTGCAAAGAAAACAAAGGCATACGCTGAATCAGCTGTCAGAGAGTCTGCAGTGGTCTGATGGTCGTGTTACTGAGTGGATCATTAACTGGAGATAAGTCAGGACCAGAAACAACCTGTTCAGACTGAACTATATACACTCACTCACTCGCACACCAGTGACGCAATCACTCAGGAAAAATTGGGTGCGATTCAGTAACAATTTCCACACAGAAGTTCCTTGTAAATTTAACAGAGGATATTCTCAGTAAAGTCTACATACATTCTTGTAAAGTTTACTAGCAAAATTTGGTGTGAGTAAATTTTACTCATGATTCATTAGTTAAGTTTACGAGCAAAAAACTGAGAATATCCTCTGTTAAGTTTACTAGGAATTTCTGTGTGGAAATTGTTACCTAGGTTTTTCTAAGTAAATCGCCCTCCTAATTGTTTTCAGTGAGCACCTAAAGTTAGTTCAGAAGTGGAAAGGAAAGTTCTTTAGATTGCTGGTAATATGTGAGAGAGTACAGATTATTGTAGACCAGCTGATGAAATATATGTCTTTGAGCCGAAGTCCAGTTCCCACTGCAGGCTTTTCCCAGAGGTTTGACTGATGTTTTACATACATTATATCAACAAGCATCAACACAGGAACAGTTTTTTTCCCCTCTGCTGCAAGCCTCGTCAACAAGGCCCCGACAACCCCCCACGTGACATGGACTCTCATCCAGCCAATCAGTCACTCAACATTCCACAAATGTTTAAGACTCTAATTCAGACTCTGTGCGTTACATTCACACACACTGCACTATTTTTACTCACTAATATCCTACACATCTGTACAGCTTTTAATCACACCTGTTGTACATATTTTGTATTATACGTATTGTTCTTTTTATATTTTTATTCTTATTGCCTATTTTTTATCGTATTCTATTTAACTCTTATACTTAATTTTATTCTGTTCTGTGTTAATTGTTCTGCACCAAAATCACCAAAACAAATTCCTTGTATGTGTAAACCTACTTGGCAATAAACCTGATTCTGATTCTGATTCAGCATGCAGCTCTACTGAATAGACTGGCACTATAACCAAAAGACCGACCAAAAGGCCTCAAAAATCTACACACAGGATCTTCACTAAAAGCATAAACGGGACATTCGGTCATAGAACATATTTGGTACGTACGTACAGACGCACTCTACAAAAAGGGGCAGAGCCGGATGCAAGGATGCAAGGCGAGTGGACAAACTGGTGAAAAAAGCTGCCTCTGTGATTGGAGTCAGGTTGGACTCACTGGGGGACGCGGTGGAGAGATGCACACTGAAGAAGGTTGAGGCCATTCTACACAACACGGATCATCCGCTTCATAACACCTTGATGAACCAGAGAAACATCGGTGGTGGACGGCTCCTCTCTCTTCGCTGCAGGACGGAGAGATATAGAAGATCTTTTGTACCCACAGCCATCAGAATTTTTAATTCTTCAGTAAAAGGTAGATGAGATGCCAGACAAGTGAATTTCCCTTTGGGGATCAATAAAGTTATTGTTATTGTTATTGTTAGAAAGGAAATCAGCCTCAGCCAATGAAGGGACGTTGGCAGACAGCAAAAAGTATCCACTAACAACAGACTTTGAAGTAAAATAACTGCTATTACAGCATTGTCAGTGGGGTTCAAATAGTTTAAACAATGGTGTACATAAACCGTGAGGGAAGGGAAAGATATGCCATCCATCCATCCATCCATCCATCCATCCATCCATCATCCATCCATCTATCCAAAATACAATAAAGAGTTGTTTGACTGAAAGCAGTTCCTTGCACACACATCTGCTGCTTGTAGAAGAGATTCTCCATGTGGAAACTCCCTAAAAAGACAATTCAGACAAAAAGGTTGGATATAAGCTAATGACAAAACACAGCATAAAACTGAACATGTAACAGATTTATAACTAAATGTAGATGGTGAAAATCCTTCTTTCTGCTGTATCCATAACATTTCCTGTGTTTTACTGAGTGTCTGCAGGTTGTACCTGCGTTGTTTTGCTGCCCTTTGTCGACTCAGACTTTGGCCTTCATGTCCTCTGACCTTTCTAACAGAAACAACAACAACAACAACCTTATCAGTTTGTGAGTACTTATCATTCACCTTAACCTTAATCTTAAATTATGAGTTATGTTCTTTTTTTCTGCTCAACTTCACGTTCATTTTAAATGTGTTTGTATGGGCATGGCAGCAACGCAAGCAAAGTGATGTAACAGATTTTTTTTAATTGCATGTGTGTGAAAAGTATATTGCTGCGTCAACAACCAAGTTGTGCAGTGCTTGTCAAGAGTTCTCAAGCCTTGGCACAGTTGGATCTTTGTATAACAATTAACCTGTGTAGAGTTTATGGATGCTGAATGACTTCCCGAGCTGCTTTATCTCTGCTTCATTGTAAAAATACTTTTATGTGCAGGCTGTTAGCTGTTTAAGTTCATAACAAATGTGTGCCCACATGAACTCACAGTTATGATGGTACACAACTCTGAGGGTGCTTTACTGAAGTAATGCTGCAGGAGTTTCAACAGGTGAAAGCTCCACCAGCAACACCTACTTTTATCATCCTGCTTTGTCTCCTTTAATATCACATTATTTGCTTTTTTTAATACTTGGTTACATTTTATTAATCAGTTACCTACATTTCTAATGATTTCCCAGAGAGAAATGTAATTAGACTCTAGGCTACCTTTAGAGAAAAGAGTGTAACAGAGCTAAAGCATATTTCTCTTTTAGTCATTGTCAGCTGAGCATGATGTGCAATTTGTCTACAAGCAGCAATAAAGGACACAGTTTGGCCACAGGATAAAAGCTGAAGTGGCACAAGTGTCAGTGAACTGAGGGTGTAAAATCTAGTTACAAGTTGATTATAGGCCATAACCAACCACACCCATAGCAGCAAAAACCCTTAAAAAAAAGGTGCAATTTATAACTTAAGTATATAATGTTTTATCCCTCATTTTAAAAGTTAGGCAGTCTTTTGCAGAGGAAACTTTCAAACACAACGACCTAACAGTCTCTTTGTCTTTTTTACCCTATATTACAGGGGGGAAATGACACAATCACTCCTTTATAGTAAAGTTGTAGTGATTTATCATAGTTGACATAAGTGACATTCCGGGTGGTTGGGCTCATTGGAAGCAATGCGCAGCTGATAGGCCGCCCCCTGCAGCCTCACGGCCCGTCCCGTCCAATCACTCGGCTTTATTTGCATGTTATGCAATTGGGTGAGCGGCGTGTGCGTCTGCTGGGAGGAAATTAAAAGCAACGGTCTCTGTCCGATCGTTCTTTCCAGGCAGGCAGAGGAGCCCAGGGTCTGCAGGCGGGGGTAAGGACTCAAACATTTGTTTTTCTCTCCTGTTTTATAATTTTCTGCATCATTAATAACGCTTACAATGAACGTGCAAACTCTAAATGTGTCTCCTGATCCACAGCAACACACAGTGTTAGTTATTTGATTTGCAATAAGAGGCTGTTTTTGTTTGCTGCAACTCTTCGGGGAAATCAATCTTACAATTCCACATAAGGGCTGCACGTGACATTATATATACTGCGTGGTGAATAATAAGAATGTTATTTTGTGCGTAAACTTGAGATCTTGAACTTTCTGTCTGAACGTTGCACAGTGGGCTGTCAAAGCCCTTCAACTCCTCCGTGCTTTTTATTGGTCAACACCAAAGGCACAAGCTACTCTGAGGGATGTTATTGGTTTTTACAGGACAGCAGGCCCGCCCCTTTCTGCTCAGGGTCACCAAAGAGTCAAACTGACAGTCAGGATTACAGAGCACTTTTTTTAGGATACGTTGTATAATGTTTGTTTGGTGTTGATCAAATTGAGTATAGATAAGAAAGGTTATATAAATATACAGATGAACTAAAGAATGACAACCAACAACATAAGAAAAATACAATATTTACAACATTACATTCCTGTATGTCCAGTATGTTGTGATAAAGCATCTGCATAAATACATTTAGGCCTTACCTGGAATTATTGGGCATCTGCATGTACACATATTCTATGTAACATGCAGAATGTGTACACATGCAAAGTGTTATTCTTCAAACTGTTCATGCTACAGCCATATGATGAAACCACCATAGAGCTGCTCGCGTTGCTCTTTGGACCCAGTTTAACAGACGAAACTTTGAAATGTTTGCATAAAGTGTGAGTGAGTTTTTGTAACCTCTCTCCCACAGAGCTTTAACATGAAACCCCTGCACACATGCAAATGTGACAAGCACAGGCAGGTTGTGTCTTGTCTGAACTTACTGAGCATATTCTGAAGTCAGTGTGATGATTGATGCTAAAGGCAGAAAGTTAAATGCCCTTTAACTAAAGAGAAGCTGAAACTTAATGTTACATTTCAACTGTTGCAAAGTTCTTGCTAGTGTACTTTTTAATGCAAGATGAAAACCTTCACCTCACACACAAGAAAACATAAAATACGTTTTTTTTCCCCATATGTGATGTAATACAAATACTTTGAAAGTTTGTGCTCATTCCCTACATACTTTGTGGTTGTCTTTGCCTCTGCCCCAGAACACATTAAGGTGTGAGGATGAAGATTGCTGTGATTGGTCAGAGTCTGTTCGGCCAGGAGGTGTACAAGGAGCTGAGGAAGGATGGCCACACTATCGTAGGAGTTTTCACCATCCCTGACAAGGATGGCAAGGCTGACCCACTGGGTGAGAGATTTGCTGACTTTTTAAAATTTAGTGAAAAGTCTAAAATCTAAACCCAAATTTTTGTGCTCTGAATTCCTCCTGGATGTCCTGTAATCTATTGCATTTTTTGGACACAGTTTAAGAGTTAGATTTTTTTCTTCCCTTCAGCAACTGAGGCAGAGAAGGATGGTGTCACCGTCTTCAAGTTCCCCCGCTGGCGTGTGAAGGGCCAGGCCATCCCGGAGGTGGTGGCTCAGTACAAAGCCACCGGTGCTGAGCTCAACGTCCTGCCCTTCTGCTCCCAGTTCATCCCCATGGAGGTCATCGACCACCCCAAACACGGCTCCATCATCTACCACCCGTCCCTGCTGCCTCGCCACAGAGGAGCCTCTGCTATTAACTGGTGAGTGACGAACATCAGGTTGGTTAAGCCTGGTGACATGCTGAGTCTCTCACCTGCTGTCTCTGACACACAGGACCCTGATCCACGGTGACAAGAAGGGCGGGTTCACAGTGTTCTGGGCTGATGACGGACTGGACACCGGACCAATCCTCCTGCAGAGGGAGTGTGATGTTGAGCCCAATGACACCGTCAACACAATCTACAAGAGGTTTCTCTTCCCAGAGGGCGTCAAAGGCACAGTAAGTGCAGTAATGGGGCAAGGGATTGTGGGTGGAGGAACAACAGGCTGATTTTAGGTGGTGTAGGCCGAGCTAGCTGCTAGAACAAAGTAAGAAAATGTATAGTATGTAGAAAAATATGTTGTTTTTTTTAAGTCACTCCATATACTTGTTATATTTGTAGTGTAAAAATATTTGTATTTAAGATGACATAGAGTGTGGGGGCTATCAGAAAATCTCTGTATTCATTAGGGTTATAAAACACGATTTCTTCACAATACAAAATTATATTGATTCATTGTACAAAGATAAACTTGTTTGCTGATATCACAAAGTCTGCCACAATATTATTTTGATCCTATTCATGTCAGGGGCCTAGTAATGACATGAAACAATACCATACCCATATTATACAGTTTAGTTACATTTAAATCAGCTTACAGCTACACTTCTAAATATAATTGATTATGATTTTATTGCTAAATTCTTCTAGACTTTTAAAAGGAAAAGCGACCTACCCTTAATAATATTTTTTGAAAAGTCAAAATTTATTATTTCAAGCAGAGCATTTTATATGTCTTAAAACATGACTGGAGCTGCTCTTTAATTTTAGATATCTATATTAGTTGGGCGCCATGCTTTTGCTTCTGTATCTACCTGCCGCTTAATTGGAAACTGAGATGAGACATGCCATGGGAGTTTCAAAATAAAGGCTTATCTTGAAAATTCAATTTTCACTGTGCACTGATGATATGGAAATCATCAATTGGATATACAGTATATTATTCAATATTTATTAGTTATACCCCTCGTATTTATACTGAGTGATGGACTTTACTTGCATTAAAATCAGCTTGTGTTGACCTTTAAAAAGGGAAATGATAGCCTAATGATTAATTTAGTCACAGTCTGGAGATTGCTGGGTTACTGACTGATAAACAGTGGCTGTAACACATTATGCAAATCATGTAATCAGATTCTTCAGCTACTTTGACTGATCAATACTGTTATAAATGATTGAATATATCTTTAAGTAAATCAGAAAATACAGTGGTAGGCTATTAATGAACGAATAAGGTCATGTACCAGATAAAGCAGCAAATTATATCTTTGTAAGATTGATTAACTTTGTGGAACTAAGAAACAAACCCTCTTTGATCATCACCTGTGAGTCCTGCAGGGTTTGTTCTTGACCCGAGGAAACAGGAGGTTAGGAAAAATTGATTGTTTCTCTGTGGATGAATGAACTTCTGGTCGGCGCGCTGCATAATCCACTAGTACAAACGTTTGGCGTAACTACAGAATACATATTGACATTCATGGAAAGCATTCAAAGCTCACATGGGAGAGAAAGAGCGAAGGAAAGAAAGAGTGTGTCTTAATCAAACTTTTTATGCTCATACCTGCCAGAGTTAAACTTTAACCTTTTATTTTGCCTCAGATGTTAAAGTTCACCTGGCACACACTGTGGATGTGTCTGTCTAAAGGGTGCATTGTGAGAGTGTAGGACTGAGCACCAAGCAGGACAGATGTACATAAATGTAAAGCAGTCAGCCACATTTTGGAGAGGTGTTTCTGGCCAAGATTTGACTCCAACTTATAGATCTAATTTAAAAGAGAGAAAGCAGTTGGCTCTTTAGCTGCTACATGCTCCCCCATGTTCACCAGTTAGTTGCAAATGTTGTCCGTCTGCTGTTTGGTGCTGGGCAGGTAATAAGGAAAGAAGTTATCAAAGCAGAGAAGTTGTTATCACACTCAACAACAGCTGCCTGCTGGTGGTGAGTGTGGTGGCAAGAAAAATAAAACACTGGGTAGGGCTAAGGACAACAGGGGAGTTTGTTCATAACTACAAGAGGCTGCTATACTAATGATATTTTACCAATGATTCATACAAAGATATTGATTCAAAAGGATATTACTGCTTTTGTGACCTCAACTTTAAATCAAATACATTTTGTAAAGTTTTGGATGTGGTTGTAATTTTTATTACCTTTCGAAGGTTTCTATACACGAGCAAACTTTTGAGACTCTTTAGAGTTGAGCTGTTCACACACGATAACACAACACACAATTCATCCAGATATCAAGGGACTGCTAATTGATCATAACACTCAAAAATCACTATAAACCAGTGGCTGTAAACATAACACTGTGGTTAGTAAACAGCTGTGTTCAAATGAATGTGATTTGTGTTTAAAACAAAACAATTGGTATGGTCCTTTAGGTAGTGAGATGAAGTAATTCTTTACAGTTGTTTACTATTTTAGCTTAATACAAGTGAAAGTATAGAAATCTACCTGTCAAATTGACAGTTTTAATATAGGTAATGAAAAGCAAACAAGTAAATAAGTATTGTTTACTGGGGTAGAAGGTAGCTCAGTCTGTATGGCCTTGGCTTGGGAACCAGAGGGTGGCAGGTTCAAGTCTTGGTACAGACCACATATTGAAATTGAGTCTGGTAGCTGGAAAGATGCCATGTCATCTCCTGGGTGCATGTCCATGTGCAGCCCCCTCACTCTGACATCTCTCTGTGAATGCATGTCCATAGAGTCTTGTTTGTGGTATGTTTCTAATAATACCAGCGTGTAACCATTTAATTTAATAAAGTATATTGTTTACTTCTATGTCATGGATACCCTTTTGTTGTCCACAGTCCCACAGTCAGCTCTCCTCTCCAGTTTCCCATCATGACAAATTGCTTGATGTCCATACAGATAGCACACGTTTACTTCAGCAGCCTAAACTCTGTTGTTGTTGTGGTTCCAGGTGGAAGCAGTGAGACTGATCGCAGAAGGGAAGGCTCCGAAGATCACACAGCCAGAGGAGGGAGCCACATACGAGTGCATTCAGAAGAAAGATAATTCGAAGGTATTACACAAGGGCATCCAGACTGCTTAATTTTCTCTACTTTATAAGTCCTTTAGAAAAACAGTCAACCATTAACATGAATTTGCTGTAGAGGAACATCTAAGACAAGACTGATTTTAAAGTGAAAATAACGCACAGCCACTTCTTATGTGATGGTTTAAGGATGACCATAATACACCGAATTTAAAGTGTGACAAAAACATGAAAATGCTGACTTGGACCTGACTTGAAGTTGTTGATTCTCCAAGGCTCTCTTTCAACTGCTTTAAGATGGTGACATGACATCATTCTTGGAGTAAGAAGGTGGTACCTTAAATAATAGTTCACATAATACAATCTGAATGATAATGTGCCAAAATAAGGGAGTAAGAGACAGAATATGGAGTAAGAAGTCTAGGAAGTCTAGCAGTCAATTGTAAAAATAGGACTTGTAAAGCCATGTAACTAAAAACTTGATGTATATTAGAGTACCACTGAATGTGTAGCACAGGAATATTTTACTTTGAAAGACAACCATTTAAATGTATGAGGTTTGGATTCTGGAATCAAAATTGTACAATTTTAAAATATATTCTAATGTTTGGGCTACTTAGGTGACCATTCAAGTCTGAATGAAATACATATTAAACCTTTGTCTCATCAGCATGTACACCCACATTTCAATCTAAATTTGTGAACCTGCAAAAAGTTAATGGTTATTAAAATATAATATTTCAGTGCTTTACATGCCTGTATATTGCATCTAAAGACATAATGACAAATATAATTCTCTGTCTGTTTGCAGATTGACTGGAACCAGTCTGCTGAGGCTATCCACAACTGGATCCGAGGAAACGACAAAGTCCCTGGTGCCTGGGCAGAGGTTGATGGACAGGTAACAGGACATTCTCTCCGTGCGAAACAGCAGCAAGTCATTCATATACATTCTATATCAAACTGTCTCAGTTAAACAGTCAAAAAACTAAATTAATCTGCTTCACAAGGACAGAATGTTAGACTGATTCAGTCCTGAAAAGAGACTAAATACTCGAATGTTCAAGGAACGTAATAAAATGCACCACAGAGATGCCATGAGCTCTGAGTGATATTTCAGCACAGTAGTTAAGAACAACAGCACACAAGTGTTTCCAAAAACCTTAACAACTGTAGAAATCCTCTAGATCTTCACCAATGATGTGCTTTTTTGTCTCCATCCTCCTGTAGAAAGTGACTTTCTATGGCTCCTCTCTGGTGGATAATGGTACAGCAGCTAACGGTAAGCCCCTGGAGATCCCCGGAGCCAGCCGACCCGGCATCGTCAGCAAGGCCGGCCTGGTGCTGTTTGGTAACGATGGCAAGGCGGTAAGTCAACTTAGGAAGCTGTAGACACATTTCTCCACCACGTTCAATTACATTTTCAAAGTCAAAACATATTACTGATAATGGTTGAAGATATAATAAGTAGGATTTTTCCTTGCATTTTGTCAACAACACATTCAAACTGGGCCCCTCCTCCTGAAGCTCACTCTCACTCTCTCGTGCGAGAACAAACCCACCCCGCCGAGCTAACACCGACAGCATCACGATTACCTTTGCGCAAGCATGCTAACCGGAGGTTACCGTTGCGCTAGCATGCTAACCATGCTAACCATGCTAGCTTGTCCTACCTGGTTTGAGGCACCTACCTGTCCTGGGCCCAGTTGCTAATTTGAACCACTCCCACACTCACCCATACACTGTGACTGGCTCAGGGAACCACAACAGCGCCCCTCCTGAAAATGTCCTGTGCAAAGCAAACAACAGAATAGATGCAGAGGGATGGGTCTCACAAGGGTCTGCACACACACTCACCAACACACATGTATAGAGGCCCATAAGTGATGATTTATATTATCTTTGTAAAAGTCTATATTTTATTTTTCTAGGAAAATCCTGCTTATTATACCTTTAAAAAGCTATGCACAGTATATGCAAATACTTTATTGTTGTATAAATAGCTGCTCCTAAAATTTAGTAATCTTCCTTTAAAATCCTATGACAAAAGTCCCTTTGTAGAATATATATGTATATTTTTTCTGTGTTCTGCCTTGTTATAAAAATCTAGAGGTGGATTGATTTCTACCTTGTTGTGTGGCTGATGCATAGAAACTTTTGTAAAAACATAATAGCACAAGCAGGTGCTAGTCTGCAGTTCAAAGCTCTACAAGGCCAGAGCTTTACACCAGGCACCCAGGCCTCTTATCAATTGAAAGGACAAGATGTGGCTGTAAGAGAGAAAAGTGTCTTGTTCACAATAACCAGGAAGCCTTAAATGGAGTACGGTGGAAATGGAACCTCTTAAACAGCCTCACTTTACCAGAAACGGTTCTTCATATGAAATAAAACCCACAGCATCTTTTCAGTTTCCATCTTTTGTCTTTGTTGTTGCTAATAGAAAATCTCTATAAGTGATAGACGCGCTTCAGAAACTACATTTCCACACCCCTGCCATATTCTGACCATATGAATCCTTCCGCTAGACTGTGGTTACTCCTGCACAGCTACATTTACACAAATACTTTGTACAAGGATGAATTTTGACACTTGTGAATGTTTTTTTGTACTTTATGTATTTTCATGTTCACATAACTGGCTTACAATAATATCAGAATATTACTGAACATTGGCAGAAGAAAAGAACACAACTGAGGTATATACTTTGTATATAAATGTATAAAACAATTTGACAGTGTAACATAGGCATCACTTGTTGACAACAACGGTGCTCATTTATTAAGTAAATAAAAAAAACAACAGGAACATTTTGGTTCATATTAATACTGACCGGAGGTTTCAAACAAAGAGAAATGGTAGGTATAGAACATAAACATCCAGAACATCTGTAGTGCACTAAGTGGTTCAGAGAGGCAGTACTAACAATCCCCCAGCATGCAGCTGCTCCAACATTTCCGAATCATGGAGTCACATGACCTCTGCATCTGTAGAGTACAGACAGTGCTCCACTGAGTCTATTTGTATGGTTTTCATTTTTATCTATCTATAGCTTCAACACATTTTGTACTGACCAAGCTGTGTCTGTAGAGTATACGAAGCTTTTTAGCAGCTTAAGTTGATATCAACTTCCTATTCAGACTAATAATCTTGTTTACTTATTCTTTCATCATATAGTTTATGAATTAAATAAAGAGTTTTGGCAAAGTGCTTTCTTGCCCACTGCCAGGGTTAGATGAAAAGAACAATATCTCAGATCTCTGTGCATGGAGCGTGGGGCTAGGGCCAACAAACTGTTAGCCTAGCTTAACAGAAATACAAATAAAGGTGAACAGCTGGGCTATCTGTGCAAAGTTCAACAATACACCTGTCAACGCCTTCTTAAAGCTAAACTATTCAATATAAAACCTGAAAAACAACGGTTTATATCTCAACAGGACTCTAGGAAGTCTTTGTCTTGGGCTAATTTTTGGCCAAGGAATGGTCACAGATTGTGACTCCCTACAAAATTATTTGTGTTTTTTTTATGTAGGTGTATTTTCCAACTTTGATCAAAACAAGGTAAGCAGTTTCCCCCTCAAACTATATAATACATCATGCTATACACCTCCAGCTCCATACATGAGTGATGTCAATCTTCTCATCTTACTCTTGGCAACTCAAAGAATAACCATTTTCAAATAGTTAGCAGAGTCAAATCCAAACTATTTCATTGAAGCACGGTGCCAACATGCCTGTTCATGTTAGACGATGTTTAACATTGAAAAGTCTGGTCTTGTGAGGACAATCATTCTTTAAGTATAGGTAAATCTTCAATACAACATAAAAAAAAAACAAGTTCTGGTATGGGTGCCAAAATATACTGAAGCTGGTATAAAAAAACCCAAACTATCCTCTCCTCATGTTTTAGAATATAATCATCATGCATCTTTATGAGATCTGTTCTGAAGTTTTAAGCAGGACTTTGACTCGTGGACAGCTTGACGCCGTGAACTTTCCGCATGTGTCTTTTCATCAGCAGCCTTTCAGTAAATAACTCGTCACAGTCCCCACATTTGTACGGCCGCTCCTCTTTATGTTTGGCCAAGACGTGTTTCCTCAGAGTCGATCCTCTGTTGAAAGATTTGTCACAGATGTGACAGCTGAAGGGCTTCTCTCCCGTGTGAGTTCTTATGTGTTCTGTCATGTGTCCTTTCAGTTTGAAACACTTCCCACAGAAATGGCAGCTGTAGGGTCTCTCTCCTGTGTGCACTCTCATGTGGTTCTGCAGATTGCTCTGACAGGGTATGTGTTTGCCACATATGTGACAGTCAAAGTTTCCCTTGCTGTCATGTGACTTGCTTTCGTGCGTCTTGAGGTGCCACGTAAGCACAGTTTTTTTAGTGAATATGTAGTTGCATATGTGGCATCGGTATAAGGTGGTGCTCGTCTTCTCTTCGGAGTTCGGCTCTGGATCCTCCTCAGGGGTTTGCTCTCGCTCTCTGCTCTCCTCTGCTGCTCTACAATCTTCTAACTGCTGCACTGTTTTGATGAGTTCTTTTGTCAAAGAGTCTCCATCATCGCTGTCCTCTGCTGAAGGTTGCTCCTCGCTGCCGTTGATCCACAGTTCCTCCTTCTGCTCCTCGTGCTCGTTCTTAACCTGGGAGGGTCCCGGCTCGTCCTGGCACACACTGAGGCTCCACTCCTGCTCTTTAGGGGGAAGCTCCTCAGTGGATGTAGGTGTTGTTGGCTGTTTGGCATCTGCAGGGATGAAACCAAAAAGTATTTCAGTTGATGTACATCATGAAGTGGTCAGCGACAAAATAGTGATCCACACCCATCAGAAATGTTACCTTTGAGATCAGTGTTTATCAGCCGCCTCAGAGCCACATCTACTTCAAGAAGGGACAAGCCATTCAAGGATTGAAAACTGGTCTACACAATTGAGGAGAGCCTCAAACCGATACAATTTTTTTCAAAATGTAAAAAAATAAAGTAAGCGTGTATTGTATTTAGACAGATTAAGGTGTGTTGCCGTTCTTCTTCCTTCCCTAAAGCACAGAACATTTTATTTAAATGTATTTAACCAGGAAAAGCCTCATTGAGATTAAAAATCTCTTTAACAAGAGTGTCCTGGTCAAGACAGCAGCAGCACATTTTAACAAAGTTTCAGACATACAACACAAAACAATTACAAAAACAAGTCAACATATTCTGGGTCACATAGCAGAAAGTCGTTAATCAGAGCATCTACAACCTGATGCATCTTCCTCCAACACCCCCAGACCCATATCCTCCTGCAGCAGATTCCAAGCAGCAGGAGCAGCGTACCTGAAACCCCTTTTCCCCATTTCAAGACGAACTTTTGGGACAGAGAGCAAAATTAAGACTTTCGAGTGGGTCACAGAGCGAAGACTGCATTTTTTTAGATTAATTACAAATTACATAAGGGGGAGGAGTAAAGATTGAATGCAAATTTCCCTCAAGTCATTTGTTCAAGCTGACTAAAATGTAATTGCCGGAGTGTTTTTGGTCAAGCTGAACAACACTGCATAAAGACACATAACTAGTGGACAATTATGAGACTACACGCTGCACAGCAGCCTTTGCCATCAGTGTGTGAATGTGTGAGGGGTCAGAAGCCTAGAAAAGCACAATTTAAGTCCAGTCCATTTACCATTTTTCTGTTTACAGTTTTATCTTTGAAACAAAAAAAATTCCAACTTTATTCCTTTTTTGTAGTAGTCCTTCTCAGCACCTGGAAACAAGTATACATATTTTCCCAATATGGATGTTTGGAAATGTTTCAGGTCATATTTAATTACACTCAGCATCCTTGATTGGTGCGATCCATCACTCATGTGACACTGCAATCATGCACTGAATCACACTGCAGTACTCTTCTACATCACTGCAGCAAGGTTGAGCTCTAATAACCTAATTAAACAGATCCTTATGTACTTATATTTGTCAAAAAATGACCACCTGTGGTTTAAAATCAATTAATGATATTGGTGTCTTCCTAAAAAACAAATCCATCGTCAGCTCCGCTCTGCTTTTTTATTTAGAAATCATGTTATACCTTCAATAGTAATCAACTACTAATTAACATGTCTGGCAGTTTGATGTACTGTATTTATTGTCAGTGCACTTTTCAAAACAGTACATCACAGGAGATATATTGCAAAACAATACAAATTTACGTACGAATTAAAGGCAGAATTAAATTGCTACTGTCAATCAGTACACAAACAGTGCAAAACTCTTTTTTTTTCACCATAAAATAAAAGCCCTTCACATGCATTTTATTTGCATGTGTTACTTTATACACTTGTCAAAGTTGTTGAAGCCGTTTAACTGCTTGCTTGGTGCATGAAGTGTTTCTGCATTGTCTGTACATATAAGCTCATAGCTTTTATTATTCACTCAGAGTTAGTTAACTCGATATCCGCAAATCCTGCTTCGTAGAAGTGCCAATTCATGGAACAATTTCAACTGCAACTTTAATAAATATACAATCATAACTGAAAACAGTGAATGAGAAGATTTCATTGTTTGATTAAAGAAATGTATTGTGCTAATTAAGATTCAGTGTAACCTCTGAGCTGTAACTGTGGTCAGCAATGCTCCATCGACTGCATCTCATACAGGATAGATGACACCATGGACCATCCTCATGTGTTGTTTGTGCTCAACGAGCAGAGGGAAGCACTGGCTGCACTGCATGCACTTAAACGGCTTGTTCTCCCTGTGTGTGTTCCTGGCGTGTTTGCTCATGGTGGAGGATCTGTTGAAGCTCTGCCCACAGATGTAGCAGGTGTAAGGCCTCTCCCCAGTGTGCGTCCTGATATGTTCTTTTACATGACTTTTCATTTTGTATTTGTTACCACAGATGGGACAGGCATATGGTTTTTCGCTGTTGTGTGATTTCATGTGGGCCATCATTTGACTCCTGGTGTGTGTGATTTTATTACAGAGAGAGCAGGTGAACGTCTTGTTGTTGAACTTTGAAACATGTTCAGTTGAATGAGCAGCAAGGTGCAATTTTAGCTCGACCTTTTTCTCAAAAGGCTTACTGCAGATATTACAAAAAAACACGCTTTTCTTCCTTGTGTAAGCTGTAGACATTCGAAAGGATGGTTGTTCCTCTTGTGATTCTAAGTGCTCTCCCACTGTTACCACTCGAGTTAGGCTGTCTAGCGCTTCATAATCGCCATGCTCTCCAACTGTGACAACTTGAGTAACATTGTCTTGCATCTCATTTTGTTCATGCTCCCCAACTTTGACCATTTGAGTTATTGAGTCCATAATGTTGCTGTATGCTGGACATACAGGCATCTCCTCAGAACTGGCCCAGGGTTCAGTCTGTTCTTCTTTTAAGGGCAGGATGATTGGCTCCTCACTGGGAATACATTCACTCTGTATCTGCTGCTCCAAAGCACAAACCTCCTGAGTTGGTGTGGGCAAATCAATCTGCCATGCATCTGTAACAGTGGATAGGAAAATGTTTTTGTAGCAGCTTGAAAATAACTTCTTTGATCATACATGAACTAGATGTTGGGAAACACGAATGATCCCCAGCAGTGACGCTTGTCTTAACAGCAGCAGAGAATCCAAAGCAAGTTATGGTTTGAAAACAGTGAGTAGAGCCTTTATTAGTGGGTAGAGCCTTGAATATACAGCAAACAAAATGCACTTGGAGCAAACCAAACACTGGCAATAGCATGCATGTGATGCATACCCATTATGAGTTAGGCTATTCATCATTCACTAAAAAGGAAGTTCAATAAAAAATGTTCTTAGCAATGAGCTTTCCTCATTATCTAAAATACTAATTATTTAAAAATGTGTTATTTAAAAAAAATCAATCCCATCATGTTTTTTGCAAGAAACTTCTCATTGACAATGACAGGGAGGTACGGGCAACTCCACATTCAGTTTGACTGTGTAACAATAACACCAGGAAGTTACAAGGTAACAAGTTAGAAACACAATCCATATTGCAGTTAGGGTACGTGACATCAACATCATGTTTAAACAAGTTCATTAACACAGGCCCACATAAAGTGCATTTAAGCAGCTCCACATGCATGTAGGTGACCCAAGTTCACCCAGGTAAAACTGACCATGGTTGTTGGATCTGTCTCCAGGCTAGTAGTGGTGTAAATAGTGTAATCCACGGACATTAAAGCATATGAACACACCCAATTACTTAGATGTACTTAACGAGAAAACAAATATGTCTCAATAGTAAGAGCAAAGGTCTCATCAGCCACCGCCCACTCTGCTGGCAAAATAAAAGACTGGGTTGAAAGTTGATTTACCGGTTTTTAGTTTGAGTACTGTAATGTGGATCAAATGTTATTAAACCAATGTATCCTTCAAACGTATAGTACTGTCAAATTTACAATGAGCCATATGTTACAAGTTGTTTAAGGTATTGATATGAAATAACGTCTAATAAACATAGCTTGGCGTTTCTCTCTGTATAAAGAAAACTATTGGTCGTATAACTAGTATTGTTGTTTTATGTTGCCACCTTGTCTTGCAACGACGAATATTATAATTACACGAATAATAACTAAACAAATAATCCATTCAGTTTTATTTTGTAAATTCGCCGGAAGTGTAGTGCTCGTGTCTCTTGTCACTAGCTAGGAAACACTTGCTATCTTGGCTTGCTAACAAAGCACAATTCGTTGCACACAAAAACGTTAAGCTAACTATACACGGTGTTTTTGTGAATGCCTTATAATAATGTGAGCTAACTGACCGTGGTTAAGGTGCTGTTAGTGTATAAAGATTCATACCTGCCCTGTGAAGTCGTATCTCTGGTTTGTAGACCAAATCCAGCAGCCGCTGTAACCTTTGGTTCTCCAGTTTTGTTCGGTACACCTCATCCTGGTAGTCTATTATTGTCTTCTCAACGAATCCATAGATGTCTACTGCTGCTGCGGTTAATCTCTCCGTCAGAAAGACGTTGAATGACTGAAGCGTAGCGTTAGCCATGATGCAGCCAGCTGTCAGCTCTCAGTTTAACTGTGAGGTGTACCAGCCAGCCTCTGCCAAGGAAACAATGTGACTAGAGTTATACCGCCCCCTAGTGTACTGGACTCTGTCTAACTGTAAATGTCTGGACAGAATGACCCGGTTACCGTGTCTGTCACAAAGGCAAGGCTTAATTGTAAACTTGTAAGCATGTACAGAAACATCAAAATTAACCCTAATAATGTTATTTTATTCAATAGTTTTATTTTATTGAAAGTGAAAAATATTCATGTTGCCCATTTTTGTTTTATAGGGTTGAGGGGTATTGTGAAGTTGCATTTTGGGTACAAAATAATAAATATACATAAAATTATATATGAGGTGATTATTAAGAATTCAAGTAACTCTGAATACTGTGTCAGATGACCTAAGATGTTAACGTTTGTTGACTACATTTAACACGTAATTTATGTTTTTTTCAAAAGCTTAATTTAAGGGAGAACTGGTTTCACATTTTATGTGGTCATTATGATGATTAGATCAGATAGATCTTTATTGTCACTGTTATTAAAACAATGAAAGGCAGTTTAGCAGCTCTTTGGAATGAACAAAACACAGTAATATTAAGACAAAACGGGCCACGTTATAAACATAGAACACGCTAAAAATGGCACACTGATAATTAAGTTGTATATCACATTAAGCGCTTGTGTTACGATTGTAGCCTCAGTCTGTCTTGGGACACACACACACACACACACACACTTTTTACTGCCTGTGGAAAGAAGCTGTTTCTAAGTCTGTTGTTATTGTTATTTTATATGTTTTATTGTTATGGTTATTACATGCTCCATTTACATTCTCTCTCTCTGTCTCTCTCTCTCTCTCTCTCTCTGCAGCTGTTGGTGAAGAACCTTCAGTTTGAGGATGGGAAGATGATCGCTGCAGCACAGTACTTTAGCGCAGGGAGCAGTGCTGCTGTGGAGCTCACAGAGGAGGAGAAAAACTTTGCAGAACAGATGAGAGTAGGTCCTTCTCTCCCTTCTTACTTTAGGGGACTGGTTGAAAATCTAATTGAAAAGTTGCCGGCTGAATGTTTATATGTCCACTAAACAACTTTCTACTCACAGGCAGTGTGGCAGAGTATTCTGACTAATGTCAGTAAGATTGAAGACTCCACTGATTTCTTTAAGTCTGGTGCTGCTTCCATGGATGTGGTCAGGTAAGGATAACAATGGGAAAGAAAGATGTATCACTATAATAGAATACATCGGATTTCCCACTATCACAACCATCCAAACATACGATTAAAAATCTTTTCATACATGGATGAAAACATTTACATGTCAGTTCATCTTCCGACTACAATGACTTTAAATATCTACATATGTGCACACAAGATAATTATCTTAAGGGAACAAGTTATTATCCTGTCAGCACAAGTTATTATCTTATGCGCACAAGATAATTATCTTGTTTGTGTAGCAGTTGTGTAGGCCTACTCACTCTTGTATTGTGTGATGAACCAGGCATATACATCACTTTTGGCTCCAACACTTTTAAATGCTAAAACACGGAATTAAATAATTTTGCTAACTGTGGGTAAGTGAGCTACACCACGCAGATTGATAAGAAATAAGATAAGATAAGATATCCTATATCTTAAGACTTTATTGATCCCCATTGAGGGAAATTCACTTGTTACCACAGCTCAGATAATGGACAGGGTAAAAGAAGCGATGGATAAAAAAAGGCAAGACACAAAGATAATAAAATGCAATAATATTATTAATAATAAATATATACACTACGTACACCTTTCACTTATTGTGGATGGTTACGTTTTTGTACAAAAAAGAAAAAAATTTCACCAAGTCAAAAACACACACAGTGTGTATCATGTTGATTTGGTTGATGATAAGTAAAGTGACCTACAGTATTGCAAAATAAATAACACGAGAAGTAATTGCACAGACATAATTGCACGATATGGATGAGGTAATAAAAATGCAGAAGTATGTACCAAAGTATGATATTATACTATAATAATATGTGACAGTAGATATGCATAAATAGAAAAACAGTGCAAAGTAGCCGCCATGTAGTGACTGGTGGATGACTTACAGAGTATTGTGATCAGACAGTGATGCTGATGTTATAAAGTCTGACTGATGATGAAGACAGAATTTAGCTTGCAAAGCAAAATAACGTGGTGAGCCCTCAGTATCATCACTAAAGTGTTTCATATTGAATTTAGAGATTCTCTCAAACACACCATATGGATAAATAGCACTTTAACCCAGAAAACCGAGCTTATTACATACTAACACAACATGTCTGCAGGGGCTCCAGAGGGTGCTCATGTTACACACAAAAGGCCAGTCCCCGTGTAACACTATTAAGAATACATTATTTACACAATTAAATGAGCAAATTACTGGCAAAAACTAGGAAACTAATAACAAATTATTGCAATTGGAATCATTAACACTGCTATATTTGCGCAATATAATAACTTGTATGCACAAGATTAAAAAAGATCTCCGTACTATCTTCCTCTTTGCCTGGAAAAAAACATGTTTTGTGTTAAAATACAACCTATAAGTGAAATATTTGGAAAATTGGTCTGGAATTTCCGTTAACTTGTTTAGTTTAAGAATAATTATTTTGACAAAAAATCCCAAATAATAGATTTCTTTTGTTCTCTCTTTGCAATATTCTTCTGATTGCTTCCTCTTGCCTCCTGTCACTGTCTTCAGGCTTGTGGAGGAGGCTAAGCTTCGGGCTAGCAGCTGTCAGCTGCAGAATGAGGACGTCTATATGAACACTACCTTCCAGGATTTCATCCAGATGTGTGTCAGGAAGCTCAGAGGGGAGGACGATGAGGAGGAACTGGTTGTTGACTATGTGAGTGTGTTTGGTGTCTGTGTTTAAATTCACAGCTGTTACTGGCTGTCACATGTTACTGATGTTCTATAGGAAAGACAACATGTTGACTGGAATCTTGCACACTGTTTGATTCTTCAGGTAGAGAAGAGCATCAACCACATGACCATAAAGATGCCCCATCAGCTGTTCATTAATGGAGAGTTTGTGGATGCAGAAGGAGGAAAGACCTACAAGACCATCAACCCCACTGATGGAACGGTGAGGACGAAAAGAAAGAGACAAAATGAACCCTGGAATCAATTTCTTTTACAAAGCAACCACATTATCTTGTGTATGCTCTGACTGTCATTAAACTCGTCCTTGTATTAAGGACCAATAGATCTAAATTAAAAAAGTTGTTTTGTTTTATAAAACCTTTCATGGTGTTTTTGGCTATCACTGGTTGCTGGGTTACAAGTGTTAAAAGGGTCAATATTTGAAGATATCAGCGCTCATTAGCATGCCTGTCATCACACTAGATCTACTTTATTTCTGAGTTATTTCAGTTTTTTAGAGCGACTTTGTCACCACTTTAAATGAAAGACAGAAGTCTCCAACACAAGAACACACTTATCCATTACATCTGATAGCTTTGTGATTATTTATCCCCTTTCTGTCTGTCCTGTAGGCCATCTGTGACGTGTCTCTGGCCCAGATAAGTGATGTGGACAGGGCCGTGTCTGCGGCTAAGGAGGCTTTTGAAGAGGGAGAGTGGGGCAAGATGAACCCCAGAGACAGAGGCAGACTCATCTACAAGTCAGTGCACTTGGTCTTACTAAACTCAACTCACAACAGACACTGGGGGGCCTATCGTCCACCCTTTGCAAAGTGTCATTGCCATTGCCAGCACCCACGTTGTATAAATAGCAAGTCATCTTGCGCCACCGTTAGCGCCCATGGGCGTGTTAGTTTTGATATGAGGTGTGGTCAGGCAAACGGGTGGCGCGTTGCTATCTAGAGGACGCAGAAAGCGACCGCGCCTTAAACCAACAAAAACCTGGTCTACTGTCTAAAGTCTATGGCGAGATCTGTGTTTGCTATTCAGAGGGCGCATTATGGACATACATCGGCGAATTTACAACAGGAGTCTGTGCTTGTCATTCACATGGGGACGCACAGCAGCGCTTCTACTCATAAGGAAAAAGCAGTGTGTTTGCAGATACTGTGAAAAAACGTTGTTTAAGGGACGGACTGCAAGCTTTGGTTTCCCTCGTCTCCTTAAATCATGATACTGCTTTCGGTTTGTTACCGATCTGCTGAGAAGTGCGCAGGAAGACATGGACAAGCTCACCGCTGCCTCCACACACACCTGCTTCACCTCAGGAAGATTCCTGCTCCAGCTGCGCACGGGCCAAAAACTACTGAGACCGACACAAAGCTCTCCATAACGCGCGCTCATTCAGACGCACGCTCTATAATACAGCACAAAACGAGACACAGTCACACACACCCAACTAGGAGGTACATTAATTACCATACTCTAACATAACTGTGGCCACGATAATTGTGCCCACAGATATTAATACACTGTCCAGTTTCCATTACGCACGAGAATACAGCCGTGTGATCCAGCAGCAACAATAAATAAATAAACATTTAAAGCCGACCTTTCTTTGATGGTCAGCACACATAACTTGAATAAACATAAGATCCTGTCCGTCTGGAGACTTAAATAATTAATGCTGTGCCTCGTGCGTAAATGTACACAGCATGACTCTTTTCATGTTCGTTTCTGCTGGGCAGTGGGATCGCTTCAGTGGCTTTAACATCAATCCGTGCTTCGACATGTATCGTACAGTAACCTGTGTTTTTTTCTGCGTGTTCAAGGACACAGTGGAAAGAAATAAGTTGAATATGCCGGTCTGGGTCCGGATTGTCTCAGAAGAATGACTGAAATACCGTGTAAATAGCAACACGGCTCTTAAAGGGAATGACAGCTGACACTCTGATTGGTTTGATTCATGTTATGCCGAAAACATCCCTATGATTGATCCAGGGATTTAAGCCAACCTCTTTGCGCCTTGCGCTTCGGTTTGCGGCCAGATTGTGCGCCGTCTAACAAAAGTGCGTCGGACACGCCCTAAATCACTTAGCACCGTGCGCTTTAGACTGTGCGCCTTCCGTCGTCTAAATAGGGCCCTGGGAGTGATTGGCACTAATAAAAAAATACATTGTTGTTTTCTATGTCAGAATTCTCGACACTAATATCACATTGCATGCATTTCTTAATATATTTGTACAATACAACTGTGTACAATACAACAGGCCCAGCAATTCTCAGATCCACTATGAGTCATTTGGTTGTAGATAAGTTCAAAATCCAACGTAAACACTAAAGATATATTATTTATTTAAATAATCACGGTATGAATTGGTAGAAAAACAAGATCAAATCTAGCCATGACGGGAGGTCTGAAGTTTTAAAGGTACCTTTTGAAGATTTTGACCACTAGCACGGTGGAACAATGTTGTGTTACTCGTGTGTATGAGGACACAATATGAAGGCACCATACAACACCTTTCTGCAGCCAATTTCCTGTTATTGCACTGATATAGCAATACAGTTTTTTAATTGATTAACTTCTTAGCTTTCATATTCTCAACTTGCCCTTATGTAATCAACTGCATATTACAGCCATTTTGTAAATATAGAATAATAAAAATTACAAATTTTCATGCATGATTTGAGATATAATTGACCCTGTGTCTCATCTGCTCACCCTCCCACAGGCTGGCTGACCTGATGGAGGAGCACCAGGAGGAGCTGGCCACCATTGAAGCCATTGACTCCGGAGCTGTTTACACTCTGGCCCTGAAGACTCATGTGGGCATGTCCATCCAGACCTTCCGCTACTTCGCTGGCTGGTGTGACAAGATCCAAGTAAGACAGTTGCTTTAAAAGCCTGGAAGCATGTTTCCCTTAAAAAACGTAAAATCAAACTATATCAGTATAAGCCCAATTCACAAAAGAATAAGGATAAAAACATTGAAATAATTATGCTTGCTTCAAACAGGGCAGCACCATCCCAATCAACCAGGCCAGACCCAACCGTAACCTCACTTTCACCAAGAAGGAGCCGATAGGGTGAGTGTGTGTGGAGAGGATGCATTTCTCCATGTTCACATTAAAGATTAATCACTTAAGTTACTTTTTGTGTCCCTAGTAAATTTGTATTGCTCATAAGCCAAACCATTTCTTTTCAGAGTTTGTGCCATTGTGATTCCCTGGAACTACCCTCTGATGATGCTGGCCTGGAAGACCGCCGCCTGCCTGGCAGCTGGAAACACAGTAGTCCTCAAACCTGCTCAGGTGAGCCTCCACAGGTTCTGTTCATGTGAAACTAAATTATAAGAGCTTGCAGCCTGCAATGTGTATTTCAAGCTGATGGTCTTCAGCTACATAGCAGAGATTGCAACCACTGCTGAAGTGTACTTTTAGACTATTATGCCAGCATGTAGTACATTTTTACAGAATTGTCAGTGTGAATGCATTCAAAAAAATCAAGTCCCAACTGAGACACTGAGATGCTACAGTCATGCAAGCAGCTCTTTGAAGCTACGTAGGCACAGCACTACTTTGACCTAAAGCTAACATCAGCATGCTTACATGCTAACCATAGATATAGATAGACAGATTTAGATATATTCATAAGGCTGACATTAACAACTCTAACATGCTGATGTTATGCTGGTATAATGGTTATCATGCTTTCCATTTTGTTATGCGTATTTGCTTAGTGGGTACAGCTGAGACTAATGGGAGTATCATTAATTTTGCAGGTATAAAGTCATGAATCAAAGTATTGGAATTTCTTGTTAATTGTCAAATTCAATAGGATTTATCCTCCAAGCAGGTCCAGATAAAATGTATATTTCAGTCTGGACCAAAGTGGTGAACAGACAAACATTGCACCTGCTGCACGCGCAGATAAAATCAAATCATTTGTTTCCAGGTGACTCCTCTGACAGCATTGAAGTTTGCCGAGTTGGCAGCAAGAGCGGGACTGCCCAAAGGAGTGGTCAATATTCTGCCTGGATCAGGTAGGAACACACACCTTCAGCCTGGATGGACAGCACAGTTTTTATAAATAATTTGTGGTTTGAATATCAGCAGCTCATCAAGAGTGTGAAAGCCAAAGTCTTCCTCAACAAACAAAACACAAGCCTGTGGTTGACTCTTAAAGCTGTTAGCTGTTAAACTCATTCTGTTTTGTAGGTGCTCTGGTGGGTCAGCGTCTGTCTGACCACCCTGATGTCAGAAAGCTGGGCTTCACTGGCTCCACTGAGATCGGTAAACACATCATGAAGAGGTGAGAGATAAAGCACATTTATAAAACTCTTATTCAAACTAAATTTGAAACTAGTACTCATCGTTGTGTATCTGTCTTCTCCCTCTAAAGCTGTGCTGTCAGTAATGTGAAGAAGGTTTCTCTGGAGCTCGGAGGAAAATCCCCTCTCATCATCTTCAGTGACTGTGACATGGACAAAGCTGTGCGCATGGTGAGTTCATCCACAGGGTCGTTTTTATATTATTTAAAGGTTTGAACACCTGCAGATGTAAAACTCCTGTGTTGTCTGTGTGTTTCAGGGCATGAGTTCAGTGTTCTTCAATAAGGGAGAGAACTGCATCGCAGCTGGCAGGCTGTTTGTGGAAGAAACCATCCATGACCAGTTTGTGAAGAGAGTGGTAAGTGTCTTTTTTATGTGTCTTTAATATAAATAATGCTTATGCATTTTAATCATGCCTGCACTATTTCCATGCATTAACCAAGTGATTCCCAAACTGGGAATGTAATGAGTAATGACGGGGGGGGCTTGGCCAATTTTGTGAAAGGAATACAGGTAAACATAAGGCTGACAGTGAATCAATATCAAACGGCACAACTACTAAAACAAAGACAATTAAACATGAAGAATCATATCTCTCCCTCGGCTTCACCGTCCCACACTGGCCATGTGTCTGTGCCGCAGGTGAAGCTGCTTAAAGTAAACACTCCACGGCACGTCAGCCCCGTGAACGTTCTGTTTAAGTGGCCACAGCGTTAACGAGCACTGGGTCATGTGTCGCTGATAACAGGAATACACTCACTGAAAGGCCGCCTGGTGTAACCGAAAGCCTCCATCTTTCAGCCGACATTACGTGTGATGACAGCAGCAGCGTCGGGTGCTTGTTTACAGTTTACAGGCAGCAATTCAAAAAAATCCAATGTGAGGCGCATTTATGACATGTCAAAGATATCGAGGATCAGCAAATGTCTGGTAGTGCGTGTTAGTGTATATGAACGTATGTTTATGTGTCGATGAGTATGGTAAAGTCAAGAAAAAGTTTGGGAACCACTGCATTAACCTGTGGTTTGTTTGTGAGAATGTGTGCACTGTATACATGCATCAGGCCAGACACCTGCATGTTTTTCTAGAGCATCTGAGGGTGATGAAATTATGTGTGGAAGATGAAAAAAACACAAACATAAAACTCTAATTAATACATATTTTCATCGTCATTTCTCTCGCTCTTTTTAATGTTTGTTGGGATATAAGCTAAAGTCTAATAAGGGTGACTGACATCACTGATACAGGTTCATGTGATAAAAGAGTGGTAAAGGATGTATAAAGGCCACGATTGTGCATGATGCTAAGACATGAGTAAAAAGTTTGTATCTGTTATTTCAGAATCGTTTCCATCTCACCAACTACCATTATTGAACCTACAGTTTGTATCTCTATTACCAGGTTGAGGAGGTGAAAAAGATGAAGATCGGGGATCCACTGGACCGCTCCACAGACCACGGCCCTCAGAACCACAAAGCCCACCTCGACAAACTGGTGGAGTATTGTGAGACCGGCATCAAGGAGGGAGCCACTCTGATCTGTGGAGGCAAACAGGTGCAGCGACCAGGTGAGGCTGCATTATCTGAATCTGAAGCTTGAGTCTTTGTGGTCCACCTCTTATGGATGCAGTGTAACTTACTGTATGTGTGCTTCCAGGTTTTTTCTTTGAGCCCACCGTGTTCACTGATGTTAAAGACCACATGTACATCGCTATCGAGGAGTCATTCGGTCCTGTCATGATCTTGTCCAAGTTCAAGAGCGGGTGAGGCCAACTCAAGAATACCCGACGTCTCTAAATAACCCAGATCCATTTTTATCACAGTCAAAATTATAACGTCATCACAAGACTGAAACTCTGTCTTTTTCTCTCTCTCTGCCTCAGTGATGTGGACGATGTCCTGAGGAGGGCCAACGCTACAGAGTACGGCCTGGCGTCGGGTGTTTTTACAAAGGATATCAGCAAAGCTCTGTACGTCAGTGAAAGGCTCAATGCTGGCACAGTTTTTGTCAACACCTACAACAAGACCGACGTGGCCTCGCCTTTCGGAGGCTTCAAACAGTCTGGATTTGGCAAAGACCTGGGTAAGACAAACTGCTGCTGTTACTGTGCCGTTGTAGTTCTTCAATGAATTTATTGATTAAATTATAATATAATAATTTATTACACAACTACTGTTAACAGGAGTTAGTTGTGCTTTAAGGGCAGGATCCTTTTTTTTCAATATATCATCTCCTGTGCACAAAAAAATTTAAAAAAATCCACAGTCAACAAACAAGAAATGTTTATTTAAAGTGGTAATCTCAAAGATCTTAGTTTCGTTCTCTTTGGTGGCACCTATGGTAATAAACGGTAATTGCAGGAGCACACATCCCAGATATCCAGACAGTGTTGCATGTGTGACATCCACGGTTGGCTCCGGTTGTAACTCTTGATTTTCCTCACTGAGGGTCGCTTTCCTTTTTAGAATGTTTGCCTTCATCTTAGCGTCCAATTTGTTTCTTTTTCTTTGGATTTTCACTTATTTTTGAAGTTGTATCTTTAGTCATCCATCTTTTCTTTGTTTGTTCAGCCATAGTAGATTACTGTTTACTCACAACACTTGCAGAGACCGGAAAAGCAGCCGCTTAGCTCCGCCTACCCTCTCTGGTAGACCAAGGGTGATGGAAAACGCGTCACTAACTGGGCGCCACTTGTGATTTTAACTGCGAAAGTTGCACCAGACACCCAGTTCATTCTACTACAAATGCAAAAGCTTTCATCAGTGGGCCATAGAATCAATCACCATTGTGTTACCTCATTCGGAGATAGATGGAGACTTAACAGAAATTTATTTAAATGAAAATCTTCGAGATTATTACTTTAAAAAGCCTGCAATTGGCTATTAAATTAAAAGTTTTAGTTTTATTATAGAACCTAGTGGCTTCATTAAATTCCAAAACCTTCATCTCATAGTACTCAAGTTTGTGTGATTGTTATCCATACTTACTGTTATTGTCTCTTTCACTCCAACAGGACAAGATGCTCTTAATGAATACCTGAAGACAAAGGCAGTGACCATCGAGTATTAAGTCAAATCACAGGAGAAAGAAGCAGTGAGGCGTCAGCTCCCTGCAGCCAGAGGCAGTGATGTCTGGCAACACTGAGAGAGGGAGAGGGATGCACAGGCTCATGCGTGTCATCTCATATCTCCTCTGTCATTAGTGACTACTGACATAACACTGTATGTGCCCTAACATGATAATTGATCACATTAACATGTTAAATTTGTCTCAAACGTGAATGTCCATATTTTTCAATAACGTGAGCCATTTTGTAAGTAGTGTTATCTTAACTATGCAACTGAAGCTGATGTTTGTATGATCCCCAGTGACTTCTGAGACTGTTTTGTAATCACTGTGATTGAATATTTTTAACAGACTACATTTCTAATATGGCTTACATTAGGTCAGAAAAAAAAATCAATGAAATGTAACATTTTTGGTTATCAATAAAAACAGCTAAACACCCCAAACCTCTCTTTACCTGTTGTGTTGTTACCTCTTTGATTGACTTCATGATGCAGTTAAACTTGGATTCACTCAGTACCAGAGTACAGCTACATGAGCAGTATGTACGTATGCAGGTACATACTATTTGCTCATACAAAATACTCTAAACCTTGAATCCTTTTATTACACAGAGTGAGGATTTACCCCTTATGGTTTCTTACCCCTTACAGTAAGTGGAAATGTTTATGAATAATACTGGAAGTATCTGTGGCTGCAAAACCCTACTTACTAATTTAAAATGGCCTAAACTGCATATTGTTAGCCGTGCTAGCGGCCTGGCTCTATGGCTGGTATTTCTAATTTCTCTTGACTTAATGCAGTTCCCCACAAATCCCATTTATTCTTCTTCCTACAAAATAAGTCAAATTCCTAAAATGCATCAAATTTGAATGCCTGAAAACAAGCAAACATACAAAAAAACAACTTTCTTTATTAAAATAGAGAACAAAACGAAGACTGAAGTTCACCAGGATTGTTTATGAAATAATATACAGTCAAGGAGAGGCTTGTCAGTATTAATGTAGATATTTTATCTTCCAGTAAATCCTATGCATCTCATATCCTATGAATGAAACTTTAGTTGTTTAAGTATGTGTTCTCACTTGACTAATCATATAGTAAATGTTTAATAGACTTTTTTGTTAGTTTTTATTATTTCTACAGGAGGCTAGCAAGGTCAAAAAGTATCCAATTAATGTCACATTTAAGGTTTTAAGACATAAAGTGAGAGGATCTAATTGCCGACTTTAAGAGGATTTAAATAAACAAAATGATCAAAACTGGGGTCCTGAGTCAGAGTCCAAGGGGAGCAGGTAAAACAGGGGAAGACAAATCCTAAATACATTTGGAGGTGAGGGTTATCAGGAACAGGCGAGACATATAGAGATTGGTGAAAACAAAAAGGGCGAGCCACACAATCACACAGGAGGGTAAATACACAAAGGCAAGAAGCAGAACGACAGACAACAAAGTAAAACAGGAAATTTAAACTGAACACTGAAATATATTAAATTCAAAACTGAAAAACGGGTGAAACATGACAAATAAAGTGACAAAAAGACAAAAAAAAATCATTAGGTGTACTCCCACACAAAAGAGATTTACCTGTTCACAAAGAGAGTAGTAGAAAGTATAAGGACAAATAATTTCAGCTTCTGCAAATATACACCACAGATCAACTGTCAAATCTTGAGGCGCAACCACTTATTGACAAATGATCTCATAATGTTGTTATAATGAGACACTTTTCAACTGATGCACATAAGCTTCATGTTGTCTTGGAAAGAAAACCAAGCTGGTGGTTGCACTACTACTACTGAACGACGTGAACAGGATTTACAAGGGTTGTAACAGTCGGACACACCGTCAAATTACAGTACGGTGATACCAAGCCAAACACAGATTGGTATATCATCATTGGTATGTCCAGGACTGGTGTACTGAATCTTTCCACTAGGTGTCAGACTTGACTCAGCAGCCTCAGATGACTATAATCAGACTGAGAGAGCCCGTCATGAGAATGAGACTCCAGTTGATAATGCTTTTTGTCTGCTTGAAATTCAAAAGTTTTCCATATTGACACATAAACGTTCTAGTAAATAATGAAACATGCCCCTCAGACGTCTTTCCTGTTTTATTTTGACTTTGTTACGTTCATGTTCTTTTAGCTTCTTTTTCACCTCAGCAACAAAGATATCTATCTTTCCTCCGTTACCATCTCCCACTCACTGTGGATGCTGCCCAGCAGTTTTTCACTATACTTCCACTTTTGTAATCTGATCCTAAATCTGCTTATTCACTGACTGACTGATCTCGATTTACAGATTCTAGATAGACCGACATGCAGCCGGATTTTAGTATTTGTTTCTGTTTGAAGTACGTTTGTAGCTCGAGCAGTATTGTCCAATCATGTATCAGCAGGCTGCGGTGTATTCAGGAAAAACAGACCATGTGAAGAGCAAAAACAGGCGGAACTCAATCCACTGTAATGACATCCGGCTCCCATCAGCTTCATCTGACAACGATTTAGCTTCTTATTAATCTCTATAAACAGAAATCTGCAGCAAGTTCAGCTTACAGTCCGTTCTAGATGAAAATTCGCTTGACACTGTGTCAACAATAAGATTTCCTTGATATCCTTGAATGAAATGATCAATCCGACCTCCGTTCAACAAACGAGCATTTTAAAAGTAGCTTTCCTCTCCTCTTGAGGACAGACCTGACAAAGCTTCATTTTGACTTTTTACTAATCTGCATCATGATATTGACATTTCAAAACTTAAAACTCGTTCATTTTAAGAAAATTACAAGAAAAGCTGTTTCTTTCTTGGGTACTTAGTGAAGTAGTGAGCTTGTGAAGCCTCTGTGTATCTTACTATTTACAGGGAAACTGAGACTGACCAGAAACAGATGAAAGACACTCCTCCAGGGGATTTAATCAACCAAGAAATATCTGGAGGGGCAAAATTCGCTTTACTTTTGATCTGAACACCAGTCGATTCTCAAGTTGCTAACTGGAGTGTAAACAACGCAGCGCACGGAAAGCTCTTGGCTGGAATTCCTTATCGCTAAACGCTGGCTACCCATAAATGCCCAGAAACTTTGCTGTCACTCTCAGAGGCTTAATCGTCACAGGATGATAGCCGATGTGTTCTGAGATTGCTGACTGACTGACCAAGATAAACAGGGACCGAAGCCCGTATGGGTAGACCTGTAAGGACTAGTTCCAGATAGTGTGACATGCAAAAAACTTTAAAAACTTCAGAACATTATTGTTCTCTTCTAAATGATTAGGTCAGTGATTCACCACCAAAGGGTGGTACATGCAAAAGAAACAAACTAACAGAGAACTTCTTTATATACCAATAAAAATGGACAAGGCCAAGAAGGAAGCTGACAGGTTTCAACCTGTAAACATTAGTATCTTAGTCTTCCCTGTTTGAAATGTTTGCCATCTAATGTCGGATTTTACACACTAGGAAGCAGTGTGAGACGTGTGTGGGAAGTGAAGAGAAGATGCAGAGGTGGTTAATGTAGAGTTTTATGGAGTGGAAGAGAGGACTATGCAGGGGAGGGATGAGGTGTGGAGAGACGGGCCGAGGAGACGGCAGCAGCACGAGTGTGTGTTAGGAGCCTTGTTCTTTTAAATTAAACTTTCTCTCTCCAGGGGGAAGAGGAGCTCTGACTGCTCTTTCACACCGCGGCCCTGTACACACAAACTCACCACAACCTCCAAACCCCTCTCACCAGTCCACAGCCAAATAACACACACGCATACACAGCACACACACACACAAGCACAGTGTGTACAAACCCCATAGACATGTACATATGCATACACACAAAGTCTTTCAGAACTAAAAATAAATGACCATGGTGACTGTGCCTAAAATAACTGGACACACAAACACACGCACAAACATGCACTTACTGTACACGTACACAAAAGCCTCCATCAATACACACACACACGCTCTGACACGAACATGCAAACACTCTTCACACCTGAACCCCATTAGACCTGTAGCTGCCAAATCAAACAGAAACCAGCAAAAAAAAAGAAAGATGGACAGGATATGACCTGACAAGCAGGGGTCAGTGTGAGGGATGCAGTATGCACACACACACCGACACACACATATGAAAACACAAACACACACACACACCCACTCTGAACCCTGTCAGCTTGTATTTGAGGGGTTTTTTATGAAGCCAGAAAGATTTTCAGATTTTACGCCTTCTTAACACCTCCCTGCTTACATGTATGCAGTTACAGGAAGCTGCCTTGTGCTGCACTGGTCGTCAGATTGGAGCTACTGGGCTACACCAAGGCCTCAGAGCACCACGACCTGATCACTACTGCACTGACTCTTTCTCAAAATGCATAACCAGTGCAATTTGATGGCATCCCCCTGATATGATATGATCTTTTTTTAATGCGAGAAAGTTGAGACACTTGATCCGTCTGTATATTTGAATTTTAATGAAACATAAAACACTTGTGCCCTAATGAAAAAAGGATAAGTGCTCAATAAAGAATCCCATCCCATTGCACTCATTTCAATACCTATAAGTTACATAACCCACAACATGGCTACTAATGACCACCACAACCCAAACAGCATCGCCACCTTCAACAGAACCAGGCTCCGTCTATGAAAGCTCCAGGTATTGACAATGCTGGTACTACCGACCTTTCCACGTGGCCCCTAATGGCCCCCATAACATAAACTTGTAGTAAGATGGGCTGCAAAAGCAAGCGCATTAACAGGGTTATCAAGTGGGCACCTCCCTTCAGATAGGCCCACAACACCTAGGGGAGGCTCAACAGTAAGCTCAGGAACCACCCCCCTCCCTGCTAGCTCTCACAGCCCATCACACCCGCAAGCACAACTTCTTTGTGCTATTGTATCGTTATGTAGAAAACTAAACTATCTCTGGTGTCGCAATATACATGAAAAAGTGACGGCATAGAGGAAAATGATTACTCTTACATTTGTTTTAGGCCCCAACTGACATTATTTCTCCTCATCCAAATACACTGACTTGTTTTAACTGCTTTGTCTTACATCTCCTTTACTGCCTTTAGCAGACTCTGTCTATGCACTCCCAGTTCCCCCAGGATTGTGCTATATACCCTCTACATCCCACTTCTACCAGACAATACCTAATTTTCCATCCGCGCTGTTCAGCTTGTGCTGCCAAATGCATATCTTAAGCTCAACCCTCGGGATCAGCTGGTTTTTGTCGCCACGTTCACAGCGCTCTCAGTTGAAAATCGTTCAACTTTTGGAACACCGCCTTGCTCGTCAATGTCATTTCTCCCTCACCGACCAATCAGAATCAAGAAGTGGCAGGTAAGCCGATATAAACTTGGTAAAGCTAATCCCTTTCGTTTTTTTGAGGGTTCAATTTCCAGGTCTAGTGCGGCTGCTAATGCCGGGACATGATTCCTTTCCAACCAAGAACAGTAAAGGCCTGCGAGAAGCGCTCTGAACTTGAGGTCGTCGGCGCTGCCAGCGCAAAAAACGCAGGTGGTGGACACAGGCCCTAACAAAGCTCTGCTCCTTTAACTTTCAGACAGAGCCAAAGAACTCTGTCATATTGCTGCCCAGTTGTGTGATTTTACACAGTGTTGCGTTACAGGAGCTAAAGCCCACCGGCGCACTGGTGTGTGTCAGTCACAGAACTTCTGAAGGTTAGCATTCCCACGCACTACCGCAGCACTGAAAATCTAGATAATAGGAGGCTCAGTCATTTTTACCGTACAGTTATTGGGCAAAATGGACTATGAAAACGATATGTTGATAGTAATGTTGACTCAATACCAGCAATAATACACCTTTAACTACAGTTTCAACATCTATGTCGGATATGTAAAATAAAATACTTTTTCTACTATAAACTGTCTGTGTACGTTTCTGATTTCACTATATAATTGAAACCTGAAAACAAGATTTTTTATGAACATTATCAAAGGCAAACTATAATGTAAAGAGACGAGCTCTTCATCAGAGCCGCAGCTGAGACCGCATCATTTCTGTAGTGACAAATGTCCACTCCTCTAATCATTGCACTGTGCAAAACACACTTTATGTCCCTTTTTCAACACTTCATAGGGATTTAGGGTCAGTAAAACTGTATTTTATGCTGTGATGTTTATTATGAATTTATGTATAATCCATGCTCCACATAAATGCTGTATGTATCATGGAACAAATATGATCCCTTGCACCTCTACTATTGCAACATCTTTGACCTCAGATTTATCAGCTATGTATTAACCCTTAATGTGAGTGTGTTTTGAGTGTGTCTGGGTGAGTCAGTAGCTGTTGTCTGTCTCATTATGGCACGTTCTCTGCATTTCTTTCACTTCTTTTATGGCTGCTCATCAAAAGGCCTCCACGGACAAACTGCAACATAACCGCTCTGTGTTTCCCACACACAGCTACAAATGTACTTCTAATTGCCATCACTCACCTCGTACACCCCCCCTTCGTCCCCTCTCACCCTCTTCACCCTCACACCTCAGCAGTGATGGAGGGGTGAGAGTCGGGGACAGGAAGGAGTGTGGAGGGGTGAGGCCTGATGAAGGTGATGGTCGAGCTATAGGAGTAGGACAGAGGGGAACAGTGTATCCTTTAAGTCCATGTGAGGGAGACAGTGGGGTCAGTGTGTTTGGCCTGGCCGGGTCTCCTCCTTCTCTCTCTCTCTCTCTCTCTTACTTTCTCTCTCTCTCCCTCTCTGTCCCAGGAGCTGCTTCTCATTAAGCCTGTTTGTTTTGGCTGACACACAGTGGCACTTAGCAGCAACACACTCGTCCACATGTTCGTGCGCAGACTTACATGCATCCCACACACACATACACACATAGAGGTTTGTTTGTTTTGGCAGTGACCAGTTGCCACTTAGTAGAGCCTCTAAACGCCAGCTATCAGCCGAACACACCACCGTGTTTTCATTTGCCGAGCACGGACACAGCCCCCCCCCAACTACCACACGTCTCACCAGGCTCAATGTGGTAATCACTACATAATCATACTCTTCCAATAATCCCAAGTATTCACTTTTACTTTAAACTTGCAATCTCAATGATTTAATAAAAGTGTGTTGACTCAATACCTTTTGCATCTGTAGTATTTTTTTGTTGTTGAGACATTCCTGAGACAAAAGCCAACCTGCTTTCAGTAACTGGCAGTGGTTGGTCCACCAGAGAGAACAGGTGGAAACCATAGACTGTATAAAAACATGGACGACATGACAGCTCCCTAAAAGTGAAGCCAAAACACTTTGAGCGCCCCCTGCTGACTGGCTGCAGTATAGGTCATAAAGCCCCCCTCCTCTATGTTAACAGATGGGACATGGGTCAAACTATAAAATCAAAATACACACCTGATACATTTTTCTCAAACATGGTTTCTGTCATTATAGTTAGTTCTTATCATGCTGATTTACGTCCAAGTATTTCATTTTAATTACTCGATGCTGTCAAAATGATGATTGACAGCTCTGTTGACAAATACAGCTCCTGCAGTCAATCAGTTTTGGATTAGCAGAGTGGAGGATGATTGGCGAGAGGAACTGTAACAAAAACAATCACTACAGTCATTGAAGTTTCCATACCTGTGAACATTTACCTCAGACCAACACAAAGAAGCTGTTCTGCTGTTAAACACACCAGTAAACCGTTTTTTCAGAAAGTTAAGCGTGTGTTTTGGTTAGCAGAAGTGGCTACGGCCGCTCCACCCGCCGATCTCTACTGCGCAGACTCTGGCTCCAAATGACATCACCATCGTAAGATGGCAGCGCCAACACAGGGGCTGTATTAGCATCACTTTTGTACAATAGGAGCAGATGGAGACGCATCATCTATCTATATATACATAAGTCATTGGTGGAAACAAAGAAAAATAAGGATACTTTCACACTTAAAGTTTGTTTGCTACGTATCAAAGACAAAGTTCTTACAATGTTGCATTTTAACACTTGACTCTGTGAAATACAGGAATAAATCACAGTGAAAGTTCAACAATATTAAACATAAATATAATCCTCACTGTACTGCAGAAAATGATGTTATTCAAACAATATAAACAAACTTATCACTGGTTAATGGTGCTTACAGGAATAATGAGTATTTCTCGGTTGCTGGGTGTAACCTGTATTCCAAGTTAACGAAAACAAAGCAGCAAATCAGGGAAATCAGGGATCAGCATTAACATTATGATGCACAATTAAACCACCCACACCTTCACCTTTAACCCTGGGTGATGGTGTTGGAGCTTTGCAGACACAGACACTGCCACACATTGGTAGTGGGTCATAAGTGATGGTTGAGAGGGATTATTTCTATAGTTCAAACGTACTTTTTCGGAAAATCCTACTTAGTCCTATACATGATTTGCAGACTGGCTCAGGGCAACTTGAGCTAATAGCAAAGACAACTTGATGCCATGCTAAGACGTACGTGTTACCAAAAGCAGTTCTCATTCTCAGAAAACATCACTCAACAGTTCACAATCAGCAGGTGGATTTATTCATAGTTTATGTTTGAGAATTAGTCTAAATCAGATAATTACTATATTAACCCTGTTGTTTGTTGGACCCTCACTTACAGCTGTCTTGTTATGTTTTTTAAATGAGTGTTTAGTCTGCGCTAGAGTTCAAATCTGCACAGCTAAATCATACAAGCTGAGAAAACACCAGGGTTTGATTGAACAGAGGCAAACAACTTCACTTTCCAAAGTGATCTCAGTGTAAAAAGGTCAGAGGGAAGACTTTATTTTCTAAATACCTGCAGGTTGCTTGCAGAGCTTTATCTTATTAGATAGTTAGGTTATAAGAGGTGTGGGTATGCATGCTCAATATAACCATTTTCAAACAAAAGCCATTTCTAAATAACTGAAAGGTAAGTGTTCATACTTTATTGTTAATATTACTATGTCTTATTTGTATTATCATAATCTTATTGTTGTTTAAATGTACTTTTTATCACTTCATTACCTTCCTTTTCTCTGACTTGGAAGCTGCTGTTAAGAAGTGAATTTCCCCCAATGGGGGATCAATAAAGTTGATCTTAATCTTTCATTTTGTTATGTTTTTCTTCAGCACCGAAAGAAATCTGGAAGAGGAAGACAATTCAGAAACTGAAAATACAAAGCAAGAGTAAGCGTACAGTTTCTAGAAATATGTACCTTGTATATTATAAAATGTGTGGGGGGAAAAAAACTAAGAGAACGCAACAATTATTCAGGGTTGCTTCAGTACGTATGTATTCAGATTTATCTGTTAAGAATGTCATAATCATCGCTGGAAGTTGCAGTAACATCACCAATAAGTGTTCAAGGAAAAACTCTTATCCTAAAATAAAGCAGTCATTTTTTACAACTACAACTACAAGAGTTCTAAAATAATGTTTGAAGTTACACAACATCTTGCAAAAGTGCTGCATATTCACTCTAAAAGCATCTGATTTGACGTGAATATAAACAACAAGGGTAACCTCTGTAGCACACAGGGTTAGGGTTAGGCATATATTTTTGTTTAGGTTTTTTTTACCTTAAAAGGGTCACTTTTTTGCGGTGGGGACTAAGTCGTTGACCTTAGGTCAAATTTCAACTAGATCTCTTTGTGCCAAATCCTGGTTTATATAAGTGAATTCAGAATCAATAAAACTCCTACTTACTGCTTAGATTTGTGTTATTTTTAACCAATATTCCACACTTCTCTCCCAGTGGGAAGAAGGAAAGGATCATGAATTAGACACATGCACACACACACACACACACACACACACACACACACACACACACACACTCAGCCGCAATGTTCCTAGTGTTTATTTTCTGCTGAAGACTGACACCCATTAAGTTTAGATAGAATTGATAATATTCCTTAAAGAGCCTGTCACAGGGACGCTGCTCTCGGCCCTAGCCAGAGAAAAACATGTTCCACACAGCCATTACACTCCACAACACACACTCGGGTCACTGTACACACGCTGAACACAGCGCAGGAAACAAATGCAGCGTTCTCTTCTCTCACCGAGTGTAATTTGGACCCCAACCCTCTCAATTTTCTGTCTGGGACAGCATGTGGACGGGCTGCGGGGAGCAGCAAGCACACAGCCCTGTTAGGTTTAGGTTTCCCTACACACAGCAGGAATGTGATAAACAATACACACATTCTTAGGACAGGGCGCATGCACACAAATACACAAACACAGATACATGCTCATGCAGATGTGCATGCACTACTACACATACTGTATGTAAACACGCACACAGATCTGCTTGCACCGTTCAGCAGTTATAATAAGTTTTGTACAGTTTAAACCCCATGGTGTCTTTCACACACACACACACACACGCAGCAGAACCCTGAACACACACTCAATTCAGTGAACATTCTCCAGAGTGTTTCCCAACAGACTCCAGGCACACTGCAGCCCTGTGGTCAAAATGTTACAGAATAATGTTGGATTATTACCAACAGTCTTAGTTTTCTTTGGAAAAATTGGGAAGCCTTATGCAAGTAAAGTAAAATTACATTATTGCAAGCTAGGCATGTAGGAACATTCAATACCTGACATCAATATTCATAATGTGACAATATCGAATTTGCAAAAAAGAATGATGCCAAACTTTGAACCAAACTTGTTTATTCACAGATCATGTTAACAAAACGAGTCCACTTTATGAGACTAAACAGTTCATCATACAAGGATGAAATACTGTATAAGGTTAGTGGGTTTATCCTATCTTTATTTTATATAAAAGTTTAATTAAATTTGATCCAATAGAGTTGTAAGGTGGTGTAAGTCATTTTGTGGCATCCAGAGTTTCAGAAGTAAACGTTGTGTCTAACTTGAAAATAACTTTGTAGCCCCTTTCTAGTGTCCAACCAATCAAAGCACTACATGCAGTTCACTCTCGCATTCATAAGGCGTCTGTGCAAGGTGCTAACCTGCCAATTAAGATTTCCTCTAAGGGTTCCTAAAAGTGGAATAATTTGACTTGTATTACCTTGCCCATGGACACATCCAGGGATTGATCGGCAGGTTTTTCATGTCGCGGACAACCTGCTCTACCTCCTGAGCCTCAGCCCAGGTACGAGCCTGTTTAAATGAAAATGAAAAAGGTGAGAATCAAAGAGTGGCACTAAATTAAGGTTTTAGGATGAATCATCCAATTACAGTACTAAACATTATGTTTTATGCAACACTGACAGTATTTGTCTATTGTGTCATGCTTAGCTGTAAAGATTGCCCAAATAAGTCCTCCTAAGTTCTGGATTCAGCCTTCTCCATTAGGGCTGGGTATCGATAAGGATTTCTCAATTAGATTCAATTTCGATTCACAGGGTCCCGATTCGATTCGATTTCCTATCTGATTCAATTCTATTTCACATCGATTTGTTTAGTGGTATCAGTTACAATATCAATGCACGTCTAACCTGGTGCATTATCAACATTTTGAATATAAGAATAATATAAGAATAAGAATTGACCCCAAAGAAGTCACATCATGTACTTTTTGATTACTGTAACATGACAAACACACAGCAGTCAACACAACACAAACTATGAATTTAGTTTAATTAACTTTTTGTCCAGTTTCAGATTTTTAGTCTGAACATCTGGCTCATAGTTTCAATAAACGAACTTGGTTTCAACTCATGTTAGACGTGGCCACGAGATCTCACAAAGAACAAAACCACACGAGACAGTTATGGGGAAAGGCATACTGTATAACAACGTGCCAAAAATACACTCGGAGAGTAACATAAACATCACTGCAAAACTAACTTACTGGAGGCACGCACGATAAAAAGAGTCCGTCGGCGATCACTGATGTCTTGTAGTAGGTGCAGTAAACAAGTCCGGGCATGTCTCCCTCACTGCCGTGTTTTGAGTCGTGCAGCGTTCAGGAGCGCTCAGAAATGTGAGTGATCAGACATGTTTTTACCCTTTTTTTAAAAGGTCGATCTCGTGATTTATTAATCGTTATTGGGTCATTCAAATGAGAATCAATTTGAATCGGAAAAAACTTTTTTTTTAAAACCAGCCCTGTTCTCCATGATGCATACTATCTGCTGATGTCAGCTTTGCAACCATTTGTCTCTAGCCTTATAAATTGCAATGATCACTAAACTTGTCCTCCTCTATCAAGATGGTAATCGGTTGGCACTTTAACAGCCTGATCAACACTTCACTTTTTCAATGTAAAATTGTTATTATTTTCCCCTCTGTTTTTATGGCTACATAAATGTATAACATACTTCACATTATCAAGGATAAACTTTTGCTCCTATTCTAGGACCTCTGGGATTATCACTTGAAAAACTCTTGCTAAGTTACAGTTGGTTTGTCTGTTAGTCATATATTTAGTGTCATTTTATGATGTGCTATAATAGAGCAGTTTAAATGTTATAAATAAATATTCGTGAGCCAGTCTGCTGCCGCAGGTGATTATGAGCTAGTTAAGTTTAACACTGTCAGCAGATGATCAAAATCAGGACAGAAACAGTTAAAGAAACAGTAAAGGCAATTCATTTATTCAGTATAACAGTTTAGCATCAGTATTCAGCGATGGCACTATTCTTGAATCCAGATATTCTTTTAATATTGAACTATATACTGGTGTTCAGTATGTATACTGCAGCTGAAGTGAGCTGCAGTGTGCAGTAGGTGGTGTGTGGTGGCGTTGTGGTGCCAGGTCAAAGGGTTAAAGTAACTGTGGGACGCCTGAGGACACCGTGCAGCCTGGTTAGACCCAGCTGTCAAAACACACACGCATACACACTCACACACAAAGAAACATGCACTCCAAGACAACCAGGTGTCTTTACATGAATAAGTGTAGTGTATACCACCTGTACATACACACACAGTCTCACTAATTCAGCACATAACCACATCTCAGTCCGGAGACGCTGAAGACTTGAACATTGTGTATGTGTGCAGAGAGGCCTCCAGAGGGGGCTCTGTCTGTGTCCAAGAAGCAAACTGCTACGTAGACCTATTAAAGTTGTCAGCAAATAGTGTGTAAGATTATGTGTGTGTGCGTGTGAGTCACTCCGTGGGGCAGTCGGGGCACTGTATGTATGCATGTGTTGACTCAGTGAGATTGGCGGCTTGGTCTCGAGGGAGCCGTGGCTTAGCCGACGCCGGCGCACTGTTAAAGTTAAACACACCTAATTGAGGAAGACGCTTACAGGCCCTCCTCTGTGTGTGTGTGTGTGAGTGTGTGTTAGAGAGAGAGAGAGACGGAGAAAGTGTGAGTTAGACAAGAATGTCTGTAAGGAGAACACAGCAGTTTTGCTGTGGTAAATAACGCACAGGCAAACGCATCAGTGTCCTTTTCTTCTCTTACGATGACAATTTACCAGATCCTTGAGGCTCAAGGAAGTGAATGTATTCACTGTTCTCTATGGTAGCCTCCAGGTAAATGTATTTCACTAATATATTGAGGTTTGCATGTCGTGCTGATTTTGCAATGCATGGTGGTTCTTGGTAACTCTTTATTTTTCTAGATACATCTCGTCATTGTGCACATGTACTATTAAATGTGCATCCATATATTCTGCCATTCAATCCTTATTCTGCCATTAATCCTAATTGTGTCATTCAATCCTAATTCTCCTAAACAAATTGTAAAAAACACAGAGTAGGGAAATAGTCTTAACTCAATGGCCTACTTAAAATAGCTTTCTAGAGCTTGGCTTTGTGGTACAGAAGGTTCCTGGGTTGGAGTTTGCATGCTTTCCCTGTGCATGTGTTAGTTCTCTCTGGGTATTCCAGCTCCAGTCCAATACAGGCCAAAGACATGCTCGTTAAGTTAATTGGTGACTCTAAAATCGCCTGGAGGTGTGAATGTGAGTGTACGTAGTAGTTTGTCTTAATGTGTCAGCCCTGTGATGGACTGGCGACCAGTCCAGGTGCCTAATGAGAGCCTGAATCCGCGTTTGGGAACGTCACAACAAAACCGTTTATATTTGTGGTAAGCTGTCCAGCCATTCTCTTGAGCTTATCAATCAGTCAAACACTTAAAATGATAAAATTCTGAATCACAACAAAAGTTGCACACCTACATTTTACATAAAGACAAGGTCTAGACTGTGTTCTTTTTTTCCTCATATTGAACTGTAGATATTTCCCCCACATACTGTTATGTTGTGTCAGTTGTGTCAAACTTTGTACAATCACAGAGGTGTGGGCCTGTTGCCAAAGCCAACTTGTTCAAAGGTATTTCTTGGCTCCAATCTGATGTGAACAGCTTCTTGAAGCAGGAATCTCATATCTGCCGTCACTCCCTCATGACGTGAATGCTGCGTGAAACAGGGCAGGTGTTGCAGGTGTTGCAGATCTGCTCTGGGCCGCCTCGCTCGCTGAGCCTCCCTCAATGCGGGCACTGTTAAGTGAGTTCGTGATTCCAGTGTTTTAGCAACTCCTCTGGCTGCTTCCCTCGGACTATTACGCCAGCAGGGTTTACTTAAGGATGGGAGCGTGACAGCTGCTGGAATGCCTCTGCTCGGCCCACAGAGAGCGGGACATGGGTCACACTAACACTACAGTAACACAGGCCTGGACAGCTTGGTTCCCGCAGAGAGCTCAAATGGGCCGTGGATCAGAGGGGTTGGCCACAGATGCTGCCATTGATTGTTTATTGTAAATGTCCTGCAGGACGTTAAAATCAATCCTTGCTTTTACACATTTTTGTTGGTGGATTGTAGCAATTCAGTTGGTACTATATTAGATCCATACACATGTTTAATACGTGGCAGATGAAAAACTGTTTTTTTGTGAAGCAATGGGGAGAATAAAATGTTTCTGAAATGACTGCACAAAATAAACATGCCATATTTGCATAAGGTTTTTGGTTTATATCTTCATCCTATTTTGTCTGGAAATTTGTCTTGAATTTGCGCACAGGACAACTTTACTTTGACTGTGTGTTCAGAACAAAAGCAAGGTGAAATTTTGTGTGGTGTGATCAAATACAAAGTCAACGAAAAGATTGAACAGAGGCAAATTTGGGCAACTTCAGAGATGCAAAGCGATTTGGCTTATTGGCGTGATGCTGTGTCCCTAAAGCTAATCACAGTGTGGTTCCTCTGGATGTCCTGAGGTTGCCACAGAAAAGCTAAATTTAACATTTTTAAAACAAGCATTTTAAAAGTTGTTTGTTTATCATGTCTTGCCGACAGATCGGACAAAGCATGAATTATTAATTTTTAAGAAATCTCCATCGTGATGATCGTAGTAACATCAGCTTCTTCCCAACCGGTTTATGGATATTTGAACACAGCAAAATGGGTTTGTTTTGATTGATACAGGGAAACTGTCAATCAACTGAGGCCTTTGGTTTTCCAACACATCTTGGAGGACGGATATTCACAGCTCCATAGTGTTTTTAAGTTATGAAACTTTATTTCTTTTTTGTGAGCTTTTATGCACAAATAATTTTGTAGATAGGTTATATAATATTATATAACACGCAGTTTCTGTGTGACATCTTATGTCACTCCTAAAAGTGTGTGTTTAGTTCTGTGGCGGTTCACCTGGGATCAAACATATCTTGAAGGCCTGTTGGTCCACGGTCTTCTCCAGCTGTATTGATTTCCTGGCTGGCAGCTCAGTGATGGTGATGCAGGTTCATGTTAGTCACGGCCTGACTCCTTCAGGGCCGCCACAGAGACTTACTCTTGGCTCGGCTTCAGAGTGGACCAGAGACCTGAGTGGATGCTCAGCCGGATATCAAATCTTTGGACATGCTTTCACAAAGCGGATGGTTTATTTGTCTCTGCTTGTCTATGTATGCATTTACTCTTTCCTACTGTGGAGGAACAGCACGGAATGGGTAAAAACTCCTGTTGTGTGATGTGTGGTGTGTTGAAAGGTCCATTTGATACATGGAAAACATAATTACAAATATAAATATGATGTGAAGATCTAATGATAGACGCTCATCCGAGTTCTCAGAGCTTCTTTAAGTAGTTTATATGTGGGTCTTTTTGCTGTTTCTCTTGGCCATGGAAGAACAGAGATGATTGGACTACAGCCAGATAAACAGCTCAACATGAAAGGTGAGGAGGTCCATTAGGCAAATTGACTGACAGAATGAATTGGTGTTGGAATGGGCTTAAGCGTGAAACTGGCACTCAGAGGTCCTTCGTGCGAGACAGACATGCCACTCACTCAATCTGAAATTCACAAACACACACGCACTGGTTCAGAAAGCAACTTGGCAATGATCTGTGCCCTTAGCCCCTAGTGTCATGCTCTAGCTGTAAGAGATAAGAGCTCTCAGATCTCCAAAGACCATAACTTTGTGCAACATGGGACCATGGCTGCTTGACTTACAGTTTTGGATGTCAGTCACTAAATCAACAGCTTATACAACAATCAATTACCACATATAAGCCCACAAAAATTTTCACCAGAAAGTATATACAAACCTCCCAGCAAAGAAACAATGGAAAAGAAAAACTCAGAGTGTAGCATAGCATCCTAAGAACTCAGCAAACCTGTCGGTACGTATCTACATAGTTTTTATTTATTTTTTTACAAGGGGTTCCAGCCCTGCCTGGGAATAAAAAAATTAGCCCTCCTGGTTCCTAGGGTTCGGCAGTTGTTTCTGCCCCATGATGGTCCTCATGCAGAGCATCTGAGGTTGTGATATTCAGGTAGCTGGATTCAGTGGATGTCCAGTTAAGTTGAAAGAGAAGAATCAGGTGTCTCTCGGTAAGACTCATGTAGAGACTGTACAACCTTGAGTTTGCCTAACTTGCCCCCAGTTTTTTTTTTTAACCCTGCTGCATATGATCGTGTTAGAACCATTTCTCCCCGGATTCTGCCGAGGCGTTTGAGCCTGGAGTTGGAGGACATTTCACAGCTGATGGTTAATGGACAGAGAAGTCACAGCGCGTGAACGGGATCAGGATCGGAAAATTGCCAGCATCGAAGAAACCTGCTTGTGGCATTTACAGAAATCTGATGTACGGGTCAAACACACCCAGCTTTTCTGCCTGCTCGACTGCCAGCTCAAAAAACAGGAGATCCGAGATGAATAGCCCCACAATCAAGGGTGCTGCTGCAGGAAACACCAGGCAGTCTCGGATCTGGGAGTAGACAGAAACACTGGCATCTTCCACGTAACGCATAGATGCACCTTCAGTGAAATGTAGATGTAAACCAACATTTACCTGACAAAGTAACTCTGCTGTATTAGCCCAATTACCACCTCGCAGAATAGCTCTGCTCTCATAGTTGTCATGTATTATTCCACTCGGTCCATGCGTCACATTGTGTACTCAATAGTCGGGAATTCGCTATTTCTTTGATAGGCAGACCAAAAACGTATGCACAAACATAAACAGGATGCGGTGATGTTGAGGACCACTGTGGATAAGAGCAGGTCTTCTTCTGAAGGCCCCTTGCCCGCCCCTCATGACCCTTAATCTGGTGAGCTAACAGCCCAGGATCCTCTTCAAGGTCTTCAGGAATCGGAACTCCCCTTCACAGTACTCCATGGGTATCGGGGGGTCATCTAGAGGTCATCTAGTAATCTGCTCGTCAAAATTGCAACCAAGGCCCGCTCTGCAAGGCAATGATTCAGACTGTGGCAGTTTGCAACAATGTTACATAGAGTAAGCGCGCCTAGTCCAAGATTTTCACATTAGTCTGTAGCCAGCCATAAGTACTCTCCTTCCTCCCCAAACCTGAGTGCTGCCGTTGATGATGGGACCTTCGTCCCCGCAGCTCTTGCCCTTGTAGCTAAGTTGCAGTAGGTAGATTCCATGGTGGGTGCTCCAGACCGATTTCTGCCTTCACTGTGTTGACTGGCAATGTTTTTACAACCCAAGAAGTACAATATCCACAAAGTCATGTGACCTTTTATCTTTTAATGCTCCACAGTGCAGAATTTATTCCAAACAGTAAAGCTGAAAAACAAACAAATAAAAAATGATTAGTTTAAATGCGAAGTTGAGCTGAGGAAATTAAAATATTGCTTTGTGAAGCTTTAACTAAAACCATGATCTTTTCCTAACCTTCACCACATGCTTTGAGTTTAGACAAGATAATACTGACGATGAACGTTAAAACTGCATTTGTGTGTGTATTTGTGATCAGGGCTGTCATTTATAAAAGAGTGCGTAGAATCCAGATTAAAACTGTACGTATGGAGAAAACCCGGAAACGGCATGCGCCAAACATTATTCCTATTTATAAAACCGTGCACACGCACAACTACATGTAATGTTCCCCTTATAAATCACAATTCACCTAAAAGTGCGCACGTGAATTAGCTTCTTATTCCGCCCTGTACACGCCCACATTACATCATAAATGGTTAATGCAAAGCACCTTGTGAATGGAAATGCATACAAATGAGCCGGCTGATCACAGGAGGTTGTTTACACTGAATCACGGAAACAACCGAGAGGAAGCCGAAGGAAAGAAACGTTTTGACAGCTCGAGGTGCTTGTGACTGAGTTGGAGTTCAGAAAGCACACACTGTTTGGAGGACAGGTTCACAAACAAAAGAAAAACTAGAAAGTGACAACGAGTTGACGACTTGATTATCTTTTCAAATGAAAAGGTGCTTATGGTATAAGGCTCACTACAGGCACGAGTACAAATAACACTGGTATGAATGTTAATGGTGACGTGGATGTTTAGTGAAATTAAATGTGTCAAAGTCATCAATATACAACCTAGCTTTAGTTCACCAACTCATCATCTGCGGCGCCAATTTCCCCTGTCTCCAAAATGTACGTGCGCATGGTTTGCGCACATTTTCCCACCAAGTTTTTTTTTATATATCACAACTTTTGTGATATGGGCCCCGTTTTGAGCATACTCAGTGGTAATAAATGAGACCCCTGGGATGCAAAGTGGTGCAGTGGTCAGTGTGCTTACCTCACATCTAGAAGGTATCTGGTTCAAATCCTGGTTCTAAGGGGGCCTCTCTGTGCGGAGTTTGCAATGCATGTTCTTCCGGTGCATGTGTGGGGACCCTCTAGGTACTCCGGCTTCCTTCCAAGACATGCTAGTTGGGTTAATTGTTGACTCTAAAATTGCTCGTAGTTGTGAATATAAAGGTAAAAGCCCTATAATTGTCACCAGGTGACCCAGCATCATGCCCAATGACAGCTGGGATAGGCTCCAGCCCCCCGCAACCAAGCAAAGATAAGTGGTATAGATAATAGATGGATGTTTGTGATCATTGGGAAATGGCAGGTATAAAATTTCAGACCTGCAATAACTGATTGTTTTTGCCGCTTGGTGGCAGGAGAATCGAGCTGTTAACATAACATGGTCATTACATTACCTTTGAATTTGATACGTATATTGGATTAACAGAAGTTAGCAACATTATTAACTTAACGACCGACAATGAAGTGAGGCAGCTTGATTTCTCTTGCTGGCTGTCTGGCAGAGTTTGGTTTCAAAAAGAGAGAAAAGAGTCTGAAAAACCGAAAGAGTTAGAAGGACAATCTGTCAAAATTGGGTTTTCAGGATCAATGTGTGTGTGTGTGTGTATGTGCGTGCGTGCATGTGCGTGTGCATGTTGGCGCGATCACCCTGCCACAGCTGCTTGTCATTTCGTCCTTTGCACGCATGGCCACCTGTTCTGAATAAAGTGGTTCTTTCCACCTCCCCTCTGCTCTCCTGTGCATTTATCATGTAGTTTACAGTAAGGTGATATTCAACATGAGGGCTGTGTTCCCCATGTGCTGCTCCACTACAAATCATAGAGCATCTGATGAGTGTCATAATGCACAAACCTGCAGGATCTTTTCACCCCTCCTTTCACTTGTCATTTCCTCACAGATCAGCTTAAGGGCAGCACATTCAGGTGAAATATCTTACAGGAAGAAACTACTGTTAGATGCAGTTTCACTTCTTCATCATAAAGTCAAATTTCATTTATGAAAGAATTTATGGTCTTTCATGTTCATTATTTCATTTTTTACGTTCCTTTCCATACACATCTCTACAAGTCATTGTACAGTGGCCGGCAAGGGCAATCAATCACGCTGCAATGGCCCAACCGATTTTCATGAGAAAAAACAGGCTGCAAATTCAGAAACAATACAAATTTTAAAAATAACAGTCCTAAACCAATGCAATGATGGAAACGTGCTGCAAAAAGTGAAAACAAATGCACTCAAACACACACAAACCCAGAAAACACATGCAACGGAAAAAACGCTGCAAATCCAGTCAACACAACGGAAGTGCTCCAGGCCTGTAGGGGCGCTTGGTGTAACAGCTAAGATCAAGAGCCCTGCTGCCAGCGGTACTATTAGCTGATTCTTCCCGTGTCAGGGCTCTTAGCACAAGAGGGTGTTTGTGTTCACTCCTCAAACTAGCACAGGAGCTTCGGACTGCCAGGGGTTCGGATTTGTTACAAGGTCTGATAAATATTAAATTAAAAGTCTTGTGTCCCTCTCTCTCTAATCATAGTAAACACTGAGCGTGTTTCGTGTTAATGCATTTGCTCAGGCTTTTTGCAGCTCGTTTTTTTTGTTTGCATTTGTTTTGGACTTTTGCATGTGTTTTTTAATTTGCATCATTTCTGTTTCTTCTAATGGAAATCATGGCAGCTGTTGCTGCGTGATTTCCCTTGTTGGCCACCAGTAGGCTATATTGTGTTCATAAAATATTCTGTTATCCAGATACCGTCCCTGCCAGCCAAGAGAGTAACATTTGAGGTTAAGAGTGAATCTGGACTCATCAGGTGGATTGTAATGAAATTTGGTTCCGACAAAGTACCACTCAGCTTACGTTAGCCTCACAGAGTCTGTAGAATAGCTGTAGTTTTACTTCAATTTGGGAAGCACGGATAAAATGTATAAAAAAAAAAACACTTACAAAATAAAGTTTGGATGTACAAAATTAAAGTTATGAAAAAGTTGAAGTTGGTGAAGTTTGTCACCAAAACTACCTGGTTAGGTTGAGAAGAAAAGATTGTGGTTTGGGTTTTAAACAAAAACAAAACAAAAGTACCTTTGGTGACGTAACTGAAGAATGGATTGGGTGGATTATCACAGAAGTTTCCCACGGAAGTCAAACCCAAGTCTCTCTAAAAGACATTTTCCTTGACTCATTCGTCTCCTGGCTTCATACTAGCTGACCCAACTTCAGCAGAACATAAAAAACATAATTTAGAGGACGACATCCAAAAGTGACACTGGAGTGGAACCTATTATAAGGCGCTGCACTGACCAAGGTGTTGCAATGAACCAGTCGGGAGAGAATTTGCATTCCTGGTTATTTGCACTTCATTCTGATGAGCAGTGAGCTCAATTTTTGACGATACATTAAATAATTAACTGAGTAACTCTCCAGGACTGGACTTTTGCAGTGAATCAGTGTCACATAATGGTCTTTACAAGTACCTTACTTGATCTGAGGTACGATAAGTTGACACACTCAGCCACTCACACAGCAGAATTCCTCCCCCTGTGTGTGACTGACAGTTTGCTGCTGGCAGAGAGAAAGCGCAGCAGCATCAGATAAGAGAGGTGCTGGTGCGTGCACGGCTATACATCAGTGAGGTGTGTGTGTGTGTGTGTGTGTCTCAGGTGTAGTGTAGCGTGAAGAGAGCAGAGCAGCACAGTAGATGACCCAGATAAGAGGATTATTAGTTTATAAAACATCTTGTCTACACAGCTGGGCCGCGAACAAGGAGAGCCCTCTGTAGCCTGCAGTCAGCAGCACTGAGGGTTGTGTGATAGATTGCTTCTGCGATATTCCTATTTACAGCAAACTCATCATTATCCTGTGGTTATTCATGCAGTATCTCATCTTTGTCACATCATTCTACTCTTTATTTACACTATAACAGCTGTGTGTTATACTGTACTTTACAATACCGCACAAGGCCTGTAGAGCCAGAATAAATAGCAGTGTTTTCTCCACTATTAGCAGCGCTTTTTTCTTGGCAAAATGAACAACAAATGAACTGTGACTGGCTTTTTTGCTGTCATTTCTTGTCGCACTGCTTTTGACCTCTCGTCAGCTCTCTGTGTTGGTTTCACTGCTGTTGGAGTTCAGGCAGCTCCTCCACACATACACACAGCAACACGGAACCAGGCTAAGAGAAAAAAAGCTTTTGCTTAAAGCTACTTTCAAGTTTCAAAGCCACACTCAATAAATTCGGGGGGCGTGAACTATGTCGTCTTTGTTAAAAAGAAAATGACATTAAAATAATTTAGAACAGCGCTTACCTGATAGAGAGAGTCTGACGCCTGGATCCCACAGGATCCGTGTCTGGCTTGTTCCATCTGCGCCGCGGTTCTGGTCCCTCAGACGGCACGAGCCTTCACCCACCGGAACCATGTCTGATCCGCAGCGGAGTTTGCAGCTTCGAGGTTGATTATCTGCTCATTTGGAGATCATTCCATGATTTTTGTGCTTCTACCATGGCTCAGTGCACTACTTAATTATTATTTATACTATTAATTATATACTATAACTTAATTATACCGAATTAAAACTGTCCTTTTTTTCAAAATTTCAGTGTGTGCAGCATGTGCTGTGGAATCATGAGCATTGACTTGAATGGACTCCGGAGGTCGCTGTGCCCATGGAACGCGCCGGAGTCGGATCCTGTGGAATCTGAGGGTGAGTCCCGGGTTCAGATTCAACCCTTGCACTTGCTACCCTCGTTTGTCATTCCCTCTTTCTCTCTGGTCTCCTGTCTCTCTTCAGCTTTCTGTATCATCCATCCATTCATTTTCTACTCCGCTTATACTGTTCAGGGTTACAGGGGGGAAGGAGCCTATCCCAGCTGTCATTGGCCGAGAGGCGGAGTCACACACTGGAACTATGCTAATTTGCATCGTCCAAATAAAATAAATTCAAAGAGAAAAAATAAATGGAGTGCTGCACTGGGTCAAAAAAGTCTAAATCTAAGGATAGGGCAGGTAATGAATAGAAACGAAGGAAATGACCGCTTACTGATGGTAAAACAATCCTGGATGTGGTGAGACAGTCAAACAGACATTCGAGGCACTCTGATATTAGATAAAAATCCTTTATTAAATCATGGATAAGTCAACGCGTTTCAACTCAGCAGAGTCTTTATCAGGACAGAAATTGAAAGTGCTGACAGGTGCAACAATTTCAGGTCATGTGACACAGGTCACATGGTGTGAATTTCATATTCTCAAAAATAACTAAACATAAAAAGTGAGAAGGCAAATTATCAAAATGAAAGTGACTTCTTGAAAAAAAGAAAAAATAAGTATAGCACAATATGACAAAGAAAAGACAGTATGAAACACATAAGGGTAAAGATCAACCTAACAATGAACACAAAATAAAGATATAGAGAATCTCAAATGGGTAAAGGTGAACCAAACTATGAAAAATTACTCTCAAGTAAATAAATAAAATGAACAACCTTGAGTAAATAAAGATAACCCTGAAAATGAAATAAAAAGTCTCAAGAAAAGTACAATAAATATATAATAAAATAAATTCAACTTCACATAGAGACAGACAACCTTTCATGCTCACATTCACACTGACGGGCCATTAAGAGTCGAGCAAGCCTTTGGACAGTGGGAGGAAGCCGGAGTGACCGCAGGGAACCCACACATGCAGGGGGAGAACTCCACACAGAGAGGCAAACCGGGATTTGAATTAGGAACCTTCTAGCTGTGAGGCAACAGCACTGACCACTGCACCACCATGCAGCCCCCTAAAATAAATATGTATACTAAGTAGTTGTCATGTCAGGCCTATACAGTGAACAAAATTGTAAACAGTTGAATGAATGTATAATTTTAACAAACATGAATTTTTCTGCAGATGCTTCATATACACGAGCATTCTATACAGTAAATGTAAGGCTTTGGTATGTGTGTGTTTGTGTGTAGGTGTGTGTGTGTTCTGGTGGTCTGGGGTTATTTATCCTAACTGTGGCTTCTCTTGTCATCACTGAAGACCGCACAGACGCAGCATGAATCACAAATCAAAGACAGTAAGTGGGAACACTCGTGCGGACGGGAGGAAACTTGTTCCAGCGAGGTTCGCTGATCTCACGGCACTAAGCTCGTTTTAAATGTTCCTCACAACATCATTATGCTAATGACCTTACTGAGGCCTTCCTGGTCTCTGTCCAATCACGCAGCTCCATCAATGGTGACAGTAACGCATGCTGCAGAGGAAGAATCACACGGATGCAGATGGATGAATGGGATGCGATGACAACCATAATAGGCTCCGAATATCACTCACATGCACAAACATACACTGAGAAACTCACAAAGAGCTCAGCTCTGTTTGAGGACAGTGCAGGTCTGAGTGTGTGTGTGGTCCTTCAGAGGTTGCACACTGGTTTTAAACATATAAACACATCGTTTTTCAGGTAAAAACATCCTTAAAATTTAATTTCAGCTCTGTAAATCTGCAGATCCGCACAGTAGTTTGTTTTTGCCTGTGACTTAATGTCTCTTTTGCGACATCTGGATCCGTTGTTTCACAGTCGAACTGAAGCCAGCATTTGGTTTCCCTGCTGGGTTACATTCACCACGCTTTGGGACCGCGACACGCAAACATTGTCCTCCATGATACTGTCCAACATCAATCCCTCCATGACCTGTTTTTATCTTTTATTTCATCTCATTTTCTTTCCCTGTTTCTTCCCATCTGCTTCTCAGTGCTGTGAAAACAAACTGAAACAGTGATATGGTTACTCTCAATCCATATTGAACAGCTGTTAGAAAATTTAGTTTTTCTCTTATCAAGCAAAAGTCCTGGATCAGTGTTCTAACGAAAATACATTTCAATAATAACATATCATCAACTTTGAGCTGCAGAAAGCTGCAATAAAGTCCACTGTTGCCTCGTCACCTTGCTTAAACATGCTAAAGAGTCAAAATGCTAAATGTGTCACGATGCTAAGAGTAAGCTACAAACTGATGTTGGATCTGGCGCAGTATGAAATTAGTTTGTAACACTGAGTGAAGCTCCTAGCGCCTCCATGGAAATCACTGGCAGTCAGAAAGGAGCTTGTTATTGTGGTATACAGAAGCTGTGTAACTGAAAGCGAAGCGGAACTAGAACAATTACAAAAGCTGAACCAGGACACATATACTATTTTAGCACTCATTTACATTTACTAGAGATAGAAATTGCCAAAGTCTATGCCTGAATACATCAGTGTCAATAAGGTCAGTGCCACCCAGGCCTTGTGTTCTTCTTCTGATCGATTAATGTTGGTTCTTCCTGACCACTAGCTACTAAATCAAAGCTTTTACAAGGATTCAAGAAGCACAGCTTTGCAATTTAAAGCTTTATGAATGGTTTATTCTTGTTGATTTTAATCTGCACATCCATCACAAAGAAACACTTAAATTCACGTGCTGATTTCCTCTCCTTTATTAGCTCTGTTTTGGTCCCGACTTCTGAGGAAAAACGTAACGCCTCGATCCCACAGGAAGCGTGTCTGATCCGCAGCGCAGCGGGGCGCTGGCCCAAGCAGCTGGATTGGCGAGATCACAAGATCGCGGGAGAACTATGTTGTCGTGCGGGAATTGAGAAATCACACGATAACATCAATGTTAAACAGAGCAACACAAAAACAACAGCTCAGTTTGCACCTCCGAGGTTGATTATCTGCTCATTTGGAGATCATTCTGTGATTTTTGTGCTTCTACCATGGTTGAGTACACAGCTTAATTAAAAGTGTTCTTTTTTCAAGATTTCAGTGTGTTGTTGTTATGAAAACAGGAAAAAACGTAAGTCTGTACCGGTCTGTACATGGTGTTTTATTTTTAAATGACCGGATGCTGTATGCTGTTTTCGTGTGTGACTTCCTGTTTGGAACGATCTGCTCTGTTGAGCTTGACACGTGTTTGAAGCGGCCTCCGTCAAAAAATAGACCCGGCACGTATCTTTAGCCGAGCAGAGCGGAGAGACGCTTCAGAGGCGGACCGCAGCACGTGCTGTGGAATCACGAGCATTGACTTGAATGGGCGCGATCGACTCCGGAAGTCGCGGTGCAGACGGAACGCGCGGGACACGGATCCTGTGGAATATGAGGGTAAGGGTCTTCAACTACTAATATGCAACTTTTTTCACCAGAGAGCTGCTAACTTTCATGCTGGGTAAGTAGTGTATAGTGGATTTATAAGAGCTTTTTCCACTAAAAACACCTGCTTCCTGTCATTATATTTATTTCTGCAGCTTTAAGCTGTCTAGTGAAATCTGCAGAGCTTTCTGCATGAACATCAATGCTCCCGAACAAACATGCAGTTCAAACATTTAGATCGTATTCCAAAGTAAAGTATTTAGATTCCTCTGTGCTAATTTTGTTATTGTTATATTTGCATTAATCATCATGCCTCTTCGTGATTTGCAGAACTACAAACAAAAAGACAGAACTCTAAATAAAGTCATCAGGTCATGCATCCAAGACAGCTGAAACATCTCAGAGGTGGTTTGGAGAGAGAAAAATATGGCTGTACTCAGATTATTTAACAAGGAACAGCTTACATGTGCTTTTTAAAAAACAGAATTGCTCAAAATTGCTCTGCACAAGCATCACGAGATGCGAGAAAACATCTTGATGAGTACACAGCCCTATCTCCTGAACTCTCCTCCCTTTCGTCTCCTTACTGCTGCTCTTCAGCCTGGAATGCTTTATCTCCTTTAGCACTAATAAAACTAACTCTGAATGTATGTATGTGTGTGTGTGTGTGTGTGTGTGTGTGTGTGAGGAGTAATAAGAATGGTGTGTGAGTGGCATAGTGCCTATAGAGGATATAAGAGCAGTCTGGAACATCTCAGAGTGTATCAGCAGCGCAGGTCTGCCGGCTGCAGCAGTGAGTGTGTTTGTTTGAACAGTGAGTGAGAGGCCGACAGAGTCAAGTGCAGGTTTACTTCACAGGTTACTTTTACATCTTGAATTTTCTCACTTTCTTTTACATTTCTTTGTCCTGGTTTCTTTTTCATCTTCTTTTCCTCCTCTCACTCTTTTCTGTTTCTCCTCAAATTTCTTGATTTCCATTTTGACTCCTTGTCTCCTTTCTTCCTCCTGTTTGTCCTTTTCTCCCTTCTTATTTTGTTGCTTCCTCCCCTCTCAAGATCTCCTCTTAAGTCTTGTCTTCTCCATGTCTTTTACCTCCTCTCCTCCCTTCTACTCATATCTCTTCTTATCTACATTCCTTACTTCCCCTCTTCTATTCTTCTACCTTCCCTCTTTTATTTCTTTTTTCACATCTCTCCATTATTTTCTGCTCTCCTCCCATGTGTTGTCCTTTACTCCTTTCTTCTCCTCCTCTCTTTTGTCTCATTTCTTCTTCCCTACTTTCCTTTTTCCTCTTCTTCTATCTCCTCTTATTCCGTCCATTGTTCCTCCTTTTTTCCTGTCGTAAGTCTTCCCTCTGCAGTGTCCACGTCCACTGTTCTGTGCTTGCACCTTCTCTTCTTTATGTTCTCCTCTCCTTGGTCAACTTCTCATCTTCTCTTCCTACTTATTTTCCTTTCTCATCCTTTCCTTTTTCCTCATTTACCACTTGTATACCTTCCTCATTTTTCTCATTTGAAGATATGCTGTCCCTCGTGTATTTGCCAAATATTTTCTCCCCTCTGAAGCATAAAGATAAACAGTTCTCTCTGCAAACTCTCTCATCTGTCATTGTGGGCCCGATTCATGATGCTTGTGTTGGAGCAACTGTCTTAAAGTGATAATTTCGAAGATCTCTGTTTCATTCTCTTTAGTAGCAAGTATGGCGATAAACGGTAATTGCGGGGGTACACTTCCGTCATATCCAGACGTCCACGGTTGGCTCTGGTTGTAACTCTTGATTTTCCTGGCTGACGGTCGCTTTCCTTTTCAGACTGCTTGCCTTCATCTGAGTGTCGTATTTGTTTCGTTTTCTTTGGATTTTCACTTATTTTTGAAGTTGTATCTGTAGTCATTCATCTGTTCTTTGTTTGTTCAGCCATAGTAGATTACTGTTTACTCACAACACTTGCACACTGAGACCTGAAAAGCAGCTGCTTAGCCCCGCCTACCCTCTCTGACAGACCAAACACTGCTGGCTGATGGAAAACGCGTCACTAACTGGGCGCCGCTTGTGATTTTTTCTGCGAATGTCGCCATAGACAGCCAGTCTGTAATGCTGCAAATGCAAAGGCCTTCATCAGTGGGCCATAGGCTCAATCACCACTGTGTTACCTCATTCGGCGATAGATAGTGATTTAACAGACATTTATTTAAATGAAAATCTCTGAGATTATCTTTAAGTTTCAAACCTCTCAACAATCCACTCATATTTGCTACAACTTGTACAGAAATGGCCCAATTAAGCAGAAAAATTCAGATGCTTTGAGTCGGCAGTAATTAAGTCAATCACTCTCAAAACTTAACACAATTGACACAAACCTGTAACAGCATCCTTCACTAACCAAACGTGAATCTATGAGTAAATCAAAATGTTTTACTATTAATTTCAAATAGATAATAAATAACTCTCAAATCTGTGTCCGAGGCCTGGGTGATACAAAATATGCATCTCATACCCACTCAGGCATTGTGCTGTGTGAATTACAGACATGTGACTTCTAATGATAATTGTGGTCTGCACAGTTCAGCTGATGAACCCTCCTGTATTATGTCCTCCTCAAAATGCTTAGACCTGACTGCACAGCTGTAAGTATACTCCTTTCCCTTTCCTTTAGTACTCTCTCCTGTTCTTTCTTCTTCTTTTTCCTTTCCTCTGCCCTCTTCTCTCTTCTTGTTTTTTTGTCTTTCTTCCTTTCTCCAGCTCTTTTTCCTCCACTATTCAATGTTTTTGGCTTTTGTCTCTCCTTTTTTTCCCTCTCCTCCTTCCTTCTGTCCTTGTCTTTCCTGTATTTTTCTCCTTTTTTCCTCCCTTATATAATTTAATTTCCTTTTCTCTTTCCTCCAATTTCCTCCCTTGTCTTCTCCTCTTCCCTCTTATCCCTTTCAACCTCACTTCTCATGTTCAATTTCCTTCTTTCTCCTTGGTATATCCCTCTTTTCCTTTCTTGTCTTCTATCATCTTCTCTGCATCCCCTTTCTGCCCCTCTTTCCTTCTCTCATCCCCTGTTTTTCTCATCCTCTTATTCTGTTGTTTACTCTCCTCTATTGTTTTGTTCTAAGCTGTATTTCTTCTGTTCTCCTCTCCTCTCACCCCCTCCTCTTCTCCTTTACTCTCCTCTTATCCTGTTGCTTCCTCCTATCGTTGCTTTCACACTCCTCTCCTCTTTTACCCTCTTGTTTCCTCTTCTCTTGCCCCCCCCTCCCCCCCTCCTCTGGAATGCTGTGTTGTTTTGTTTCGACCTGTTCATCAGTGTGATGGATGGAAACACATTCCCCCGTCGTCAGCCAAGTCTCACCTCTTCTCCCGTCGCTTTATCACAGTCAGTCATCTACAACAAGGCCTCTCTCAGAGTCTCACATGCAGCCAAGTCTCCTCTCTGGAAGTCTAAATCTAATCTGTTGAAAGACAGAGACATTTTAATTTGCACAAAATCAGAAGTACTAACATGGGTTCTATCGGTTTGCTGAAATACAGGATGGAACTAACATTATAGTTTGCATTTTCTGTGCAGATTTTCAAAGCTGTTTAATGTTGTGAATACAGTTCACAATATTTTCCAAATGTTTGCTAAATTTGTTTCTTACTCATCTGCATTTGGAATATTCAGCAGTGAATTTTAAACTAAAAACACTGACAGCAAATGCGTTGCAAATTCATAAACGATAGGATACAAAGATACAATGACAAAATGCACAAGAATCGTTTTGTGGTCTGATGCAGACATTTCTGCAGTTAGCATGCAAATGTCTGTTTATAGAGATTAATAAGAAACTAAATCGTTGTCAGATAGCCGCTGATGGGAGCTGATACGTTCCGCCTGCTTTTGCTCTCCACATGGACTGTTTTTCCTGCATACGCCGCAGCCTGCTGATATGTGATTGGTCAATATTACTCGGACTACTAGCGTACAAAAGAAAACCAGAACACTTGCCTTCCCTAAAATCCACGTCCCTGCCTACAGAATCTACATTTCCTTGTAGAATCTATAAATAGAGATGAGACACACAGTAAATTCAACAAGTTCAGTGCTCTCTCTCTCGCTGCCTCAGTATATAATAAAGCCGTCCCACTATGCGCCCCCTACAGGCCTGGAGACTTCTGTTGTGATGACTGGATATGTATTGGAAACACCTTGGACTATTTAAAGTGTTTTTGAAATTGCTCCTGAATTTGCAGCCTCCAAATGAAAATCTTTTCAGCTGCTGCAGCGTGTTTTCCCTTGTCAGCGACATTAGTTTTAAGCTTGTAAAAGGTATTCAAAGCAACAAGAAGCTCATATAGAGGGTACAAGATAATACAGCTTTTTGTCCAAGGTCCATATATCAGTAAGATTGGTATGTATTTAACATTGCAACCTTTTTTCCAGTGCTGAATGTGATGCTTGAACCCATCTTAAGCAGTCAACATCGCTCTGCTCCTCGCTCAGATGTGTGCGATTTGAAAAGAAGAAACTCAGTGGGAATTTGGCTGCAAGTTGTTCTCTTCTCTCCAGATTTGTTGGGTACCACTAGAGCCCAGTCACATATTAGAGTTAAGAAAAATGCATTCTGGACAACTATTACATCTTCCAAGTTTAAAGAGGACATGATGAAGCACTGGCAGATTTATATTGAGCAGTGGGACACTCCCACAAAGGGGTACGACGCCTTTACACAGTCTTATGTAATAGATTGGTTCTGAGAATAAAAATGGTAAAAAGCAAATAGTCAAATTAATCTGTCTTTATATGACAACATCATATAAAGACAGGTCAAACTGGAATGCCTGAAATTATTGCTTCAAAAGAAGAGCCCTGGTAAGAGCAGCTTACTGCTCATTCGGATTATGACTTAAAGTGTTCAGCTCTACATGTCAGTGTGCAGGACCAGCTCTCCCTGCTAAATGTGTCCGACTCCACCTGCAGGTGATTCACAGACTTCCTGTTAGACTGGAGCAAGCAAGTGAAGCTAACATACCTCAGACTACAGCACCATCAGCGCAGCTTCCCCTCAAGGTCAGGCTCCTTCCACCCGACTTTCACCCTGTACAACAACAGCTGCACCTCCAGTCCCCTGTCCATCAAGTTCCTGAAGTTCCAGGACAACACCACACCCTTCAGGCTCATCTCTGGTTGGGATACGTCCACTTACAGGTCAGAGATTGAACATCTGGTAAATCAGTGTGTACAAAACAATGTGGAGCTCAACACTCTAAAGGCAGTGGAGATGGTTGTGGATTTTGAAACGCAGCCACAGCCGTCCCCTTCAATCAAACTCTACCTCTGCTCCAGTTGTCAATGTGGAGTGGTTCCACTTCCTGAAGACCATCAACACCCAGGACCTCAAGTGAGAACTGTACATCAGCTCCCTCACCAATAAAGCAAAGCAGAGGATGTACTTCCTGTGGCAGCTAAGGAAGTTTACCTGTTAAAGACGATGATTGTACTCTTTTCTCTTTAATGAAGGTAACTTGTCTTACCGTGACACCTATGCCTTAGGACCCTGGACCCTGAAAAGCCTGGGACATGCAGATTTTGGCTGACACCTCCAGACCCAACTCTCCGAGAGGAACAGTTTCTTCCCCTCTGCATGAAGCCTTATCAATACGTTGCAGTCCTGCTTTGTTTTCTATTTTAATTGTCTTTATGTTTACTGTTATGCACCAAAACTCCGAAGTGACATTTTCAGTGCACAGGTTCTGTTTCTGTTTCTATAAGCAAAAACCAACAATTACAAATCCAACACAGTTTGTCTGAGGGCTTGCACAGAAAAGTCGACTTATCGACGCGTCAATGTCACTACCACATATCGACGTCTATTGGGTGCCAAATAAAGCGCAAACGCGCACTACAGCCAATAGAAGAAGAAGAACACACACTGGAAGACTATCTAAACGGGTGGTGCATTGCTATCTAGAGGACGCAGAAAGCAACTGCGCCTTAGACCAACATAAACCTGGTCTAAAGTCTATGGCGGAATCTGTCTCTGCTATTGAGAGGGAGCATTATGGACATACATCGGAGAGTTTACAACACAAGTCTGTGCTTGTCACTCACACGGGGACGCACAGCAGCGCTTCTACTCATAAGGAAAAAGCAGTGTGTTTGCAGATACTGTGAAAAAACGTTGTTTAAAGGGACAGGCTGCAAGCTTTGGTTTCCCTCGTCTCCTTAAATCATGATACTGCTTTCGGTTTGTTACCGATCTGCTGAGGAAGTGCAGGAAGACGTGGACAAGCTCACCGCTGCTTCACACACACCTGCTTCACCTCAGGAAGATTCCTGCTCCAGCCGCACACGGGCCAAAAACTACTGAGACCAACACCAAGGTCATGTGATCCAGCAGCAACAATAAGTAAGTAAACTTTAAAGCCGACTTTTCTTTGATGGTCAGCACATAGAACTTTAATAAACATAAGATCCTGTCCGTCTGGAGACTTAAATCATTAATGCTGTGCCTCATGTGTAAATGTACACAGCATAAATGTATGTCTCTCTTCATGTTCGTTTGTGCTGGGCAGTGGGATTGCTTCAATGGCTTTAACATCAATCCGTGCTTCGACATGTATCTTACAGTGACCTGTGTGTGTTTGCGTGTGCAGGGGCACAGTGGAAATAAATTAATTGAATATGCCGTTAGCAACACGCCTGCCTGCAGGCGCACCGGGCTCTTAAAGGGAATGACGGCTGACACGCTGATTGATTGAAGTGCGTCAAACACGCCCTAAATCACTTCAAAGGCTGCATGACAGCAGAGCTTCGTTACGGTGCTGAGGCGAAACCGCAGTGTAGCAAGGGCTTGTGTCTTGTGAGTATTGAATGGATTGCCATGAAATATGACACAAACATATTTCGCAACTTGTTGATCAATTTGTTGATCCATTCACTTTCTATCCAGTGTCACCAGCACATTACATTTAATGAGTCTCAACATATACTTGGTGGTTCGGAGAAAAGGTTTCATTCTTGGTTAAGAGATGATGAGGGAAGAATGTGCAGAATAAAAAAGATTGGATTCTCTGGTTCTGCTTTTTTCTGAGGAAATATTAAAGGCTAAAGGGCTGAATAGCCGGTACAAACAGGGGGAATGCCTTTGGAATCATCTGCCAGTCTTAGTGTTGCTAATGGTAATAATAGACCTGTTGACTCCAACTGTTGGGTCTCTCTAAATAATATAAAAAGAGTACGCTCTTGACCTGCTCTCAAGATAACTTTAGTCATGATTTGGCGATATACAAATACAAATGTATTGATTAATTGATATTACAGCAAACACAACAGTAGCCAAGTGCCCATGGAACTGACTTGAAAGATTAAGAATCTATTATTTCAGGTAGAGCTGTTTTTTAATCTGTGTTTAATGAATAAGCAGAATAAAAGCAATGAAAGAAAAGTTACTGATGTATCTTTTGGGTAATTTAATCAGAGCGGCACAAGTTTAAAGGTGACTTCCAACCTTATTAAAACCTTTAATCTTTTCATAAACGCTGCAGATCCATGAACATTCTCTTAACGCTAAAGTTCAAAGTGTGTGTGTGTGTGTGTGTGTGTCTGTTTGCATGGAGACTCATGAGGGCTGGGTGGAAAAAAAAGACCCCTCTCCATAAATACTCACCTATCCCTGTGATCAGATCAGAGAGATATGCTAAGCCACACACATTCCAACACACACACACACGCAGATGTGTGCTCTGTCACACTGATGGTTGGAAACACTTTGTCCTTTATGGGGAATCATAACTTTGGATGCTTTAATGATTAAGTCCAGATAGGAGGAGTGAAAGAAGGGAAATAATGAGGGAAGAAATGAAAGGGAAAAAGATTTATTGTCTTTTTTTTCCTGTTATTTGAGGAATCAGGAATATTAATTTGTCTCATGCACAGGGCGCTGTATGTTTGATTTAGTCATGTGTGAGACATTCTTGGAAGCCATCGTTCTGCTTACATGTGGACAGAGTGTGTATGTGAGTGTGATAGTGTGCATGTTTGGTGTGTGAATACATGTGATCGCTGTGAGTGTGCGACAGCACAGAGGCCATTTGTGTTTAATTTAAGTTGGGAGGGAATGAGACCCAGACTGAGAGACCTGTCATCACTGGGAGAGGACTGTTCAGCGCTCTCATCTCCATAATGGCTTCCAGTTGCTCATAAAAACACTAAAGCATGGGAAACCAGGACAGGCCAGCGACCATCAGAACTTCCTCTCACGGCCAACTGTCCGGCTGGCTGGAGCCGCCGAGCTGGTATGTTGAAATGGCGACGGTTGGTTCCCCATGACAACCTCTATCTATGGAGAAAACTTCTTCTGCTTGTGTCTGCATGTTACTGCAGCGTTTCAGTTTAACAAGGATCTAATTTGGCATTGTTAATAAAAAGAAAATTAAAAGTTATGAGCATGTGAAAGAAAGATGATTTCAAAGTTGCAAATCTAGAGTTAACCAAAATCTACCAATGAATTCAAAAAATGTTTCACACTCGTACTGGCAAGGAAGGAAAATATGGGAAAATATAATAATTAAATGTCTAGAAAAGGGGAGCTCTACCTAGCAGAGCATGTGATGGTTGTTGGTTTGACGAGGAGGACATTGAAGCTGAATATGATCGAATAAAATTTGTAACCAGCACAAAATGTACAGTGTTGCATAACTGGGTCAATAATTTCACAAATTTAATTGTTAAAGTTGTAATCTTAAAGATCTCAGTTTTGTTCTCTTTGGCGACACCTATGGCAATAAACGGTCATTGCGGGAGCACACTTCCCAGATATCCAAACAGTGTTGCATGTGTGACGTCCACGGTTGGCTCCGGTTGTAACTCTTGATTTTCCTGTCTGACGGTCGCTTTCCTTGCTAGACTGTTTGCCTTCATCTGAGCGTCAAACTTGTTTCTTTTTCTTTGGATTTTCACTTCTTTTTGAAGTTGTATCTGTAGACATCAATCTTTTCTTTGTTTGTTCAGCCATAGTAGATTACTGTTTACTCACAACACTTGCACACTGAGACCTGAAAAGCAGCTGCTTAGCCACGCCTACCCTCTCTGACAGACCAAATACTGCTGGCTGATGGAAAACGCGTCACTAACTGGGCGCCGCTTGTGATTTTTTCCGCGAATGTCGCCATAAACAGCCAGTCTGTAATGCTGCAAATGCAAAGGCTTTCATCAGTAGGCCATAGGCTCAATCACCATTGTGTTACCTCATTAGACGATAGATAGTGACTTAAAAGATATTAATTTAAATGAAAATCTTCAACCTTTCATGCTCGCATCCACACGTACGGGCAATTTAGACGGGTAATTTAGTCACCAATGAACCTAACGAGCATGTTTTTGGACTGTGGGAGGAAGCCGGAGTACCTGGAGAGACACTCTACAAACTCCCCACAGAAAGGCCCACTTTGTCCAACCCAAGATTCAAACTAGAAACCTTCTAGCTGTGAGGCAACAGTGCTAACCAATGCACCACCGTGCAGCTCAGCTTGTCATAGTAAGAAAGTAATTTTTCTCCACAACTTTCCTCTTATCTGAATCAAATAACTGCAACCACCTCTGTGCTCAACTTCTGCAAAATCTGTTTTATGTTCTATTTGGAAAATTAGATCATGATTAAGGATAAAGAGAAAGAGAAATTAAATCATTATAAAGCACTAATTTGTTACCTCCTATAACTATAATTTAAATTAAAGGTTTTAGTTATAGTTTCTGCTGAAGTCTACTACTCAATGGTTTCTATCTACACTGCACACAGCATGTCTGCAGTCTGGGCTCTTAAGTCCTGATCCTTGTCAACAGATTTGTGTTTTATTGGGTGGAGAAACAGCAGTAAGGGCCTGCGGCTCTGCGGGCACCCATCATGCCAGCATAAACACCTCTGACGTGAACAAGCAGTCGCAATTTTCTCGAGGTGAATGCTTGTATCTGTGTGTGCATGATTACATGTGAGTGTGCATGTGCTCTGAGTGTGTGCTGGTGAATGATTGTGTAATCATCAGTATTCAACAACAAGAGATTGAGTCAAACTGATACAACATGATTAGATTCACTGATAGTATGTCCCCAGAAAACAAGATATGAACAAACAAAGAGCCAAAACAGCACACTTTAACTAGAGTTTAAGTTTATGAAGTTTACAAATCCTGCTAGATAACATTATCACACAAGATATTTATCAGAAGTATCAATACACTACAAAGCTCAACTAGCTGATCCCATCTGCACTTAACAATCAGAATCAGAATTACACATACAAGGAATTTTTTACGATGATGAGGCTGACAGCAGAGGGGAAGAAACTTGTGTCGTGAGGTTTTGGTCCTGATGGACCGCAGCCTCTTCCCGGAGGGGAGGGTTTCAAAGAGTCTTTGTCCAGGGTGAGAGGGGTCGGCCACAATCTTACCTGCACGCCTAGGGTCCTTGAGGTGTACAGGTCGTGGAGAGATGGCAGATTGCAGCCAATCACACTCTCTGCAGAGAGGATGATGTGCTGCAGCCTGCCTTGTCCTTGGCAGTGGCAGCAGCGTACCAGACGGTGATGGAGCAGGTGAGGATGGACTCACTGATGGCGGTGTAGAAGTGCACCATCATTGTCTTTGGCATGTTGAACTTCTTAAGCTACCACAGGAAGTACATCCTCTGCAGTCCCTTTCTGATGAGGGAGCCGATGTTCAGCTCCCACTGGAGGTCCTGGCTGATGATTGTCCCCAGTCACTGAGGGTGATGGAGGCTGGTGTGACTTTCTATAGAAATCAACAACCATCTCCACTGTCTTTAGAGCATTAAGCTCTAGGTTGTTCTCACCACACCAGGTCACCACATGGTCAATCTCCCACCTGTAGGCGGACTCGTCCCCACCAGAGATGAGTCCAATGAGGGTGGTGTCGTCCGTAAACTTCAGGAGCTTGACGGACTGGTGACTGGAGGAGCAGCTGTTGCTGTACAGGGAGAAGAGCAGAGGTGAAAGAATGCAGCCTTGAACAATAACTATTTATACAAGTTTTGTGATCTGATGCTTTTACTATCAGGACAACATCCTAGTATCAAAGCATTTTATGATCTGTCAAGTATGGAGCACCTGACTGACCAGAGGAAAAGAACCTTTATACAAGAGGTCACGTTTCAAACATGAGTCAACGAGTCCATTCGTTCCCACAATTAAGTTCTTTGCGTGCATGAGGTACAAAAACAGACCTGCCTGTCTGCCACGGGCATGGTGCACCTGCTTCAAGTATTGGTAAGTTGATTTGATTATAACAGGTAGGGAGCTGTCCAGCGGGAGCTGTCCAGAGTAGTGGCGGGAAGATCAAGGCTCTGTAACGCAGTATGCCACGAGGTGCCCCAATCACTGTCTGGTTGGATCAACTCCCACTTGATGCCAGTTCCACTTGGATACACTACTACTACGGATACAGTTACAGAATACAGATACATTACTGTTTGCATTTCCAGTTATCTCTGCCCAGGATGATATACATTTCATGAGCTACCAACATGCTGCTTTAGTGGCTAATTATCAAGTACTGGTACAGATACTTGAAGCAGGTGCGTTGCACAAATTGGAAACACATTGCATCTCAATCCCACATAATCAAAAGGTAGAGTTGAATCTTGTGAGGATTTAACAGCAGTTAAGCACTCGTTGCAATAAAACATACCTTGACATATATATTTGTGTCTCTCTATGGCCATTCTGGGGATCAACGCTCGATTAATGCACAAAACGACTCGGTTAAATTTTGGGAAAGATCGTGTTTTGTTTAAAACGACTACTTTGTTATAGATAAGTGACCTTTGTTGCCAAAGGTACAATGGAAACTCTTAGGTTATGGTTAAGTGAATGATTGCGGTCATGTTTAAAAGAAACCAATGTCGATTTTAAGTAGAAAACAAATTGGCCGGCAACATAATAGGAGGATTAACTGCTCCCTAGTTCTGTGTTTCAGGCCTCAATGTTCTTCCCTGGGATATTGTCACATTCCTCAGAGTCTCTGGCCAGCAGAGTCTGTGGTCAGACGCACATACAGTTGATTGTGGGAGACTTGGATGCAGGGTAAGGATGCCAATGAAGTGATTGATGTCATCTATGCTTCAGTCTGTGGTGTGCGTGTGTGAGGTGCCTTGTTCTCTGCTGTGCTTTGTCTAAAGAACACATGTTTGATACATTACTTGATTTGGACCACAGACGCTTGCGTGTGGCAGACACAGATCAGAACTCTGTCAAATAACATCACCAGTACCTTCGCCAACAGCACATTTTTGTGTGTGTGTTTGATGGTGGGCGGATGGGTGGATGGGTGGAACAGGACAAAGAGGGTTGATGCGTGACAGAATGATAGTGTGATTAAGCGACATTTATGAGGATTTGAAAGAGTGTGCTTTTGCATGTGTTTCTGGGTATGTGTGTGTGTGTGTGTGTGTGTGTGTGTGTGTGTTCGTGTGCGCATTCTTCGTGAATCTCATCATTGACACTGAAAGGACAGAGCTTTGTTGTATCAAAACATTTACTCTGTGCTGCGTTCAGGTTATCTAATTGGCTCCAGACAGACAATTGAACCCTGATGCTGAAAATAGATCAGAGAGCTTCAACTGACCAACAAAAACACACACAAGCATGTGATGGCATGTGCAAGATCATGTGGGCATACAAGAACAATTGGACATGTAACACACATGAACCCATCGACACACGGACACACAGAACACTGTATAGACACAGCGTTACCATCAGCCTCAGTTGTAGGCCCACTTTGTGCTCACTGCTAATCCACAAATAGTCTAGTTAGCATGCTAAACTAAGATGGTCAACATGGTAAACATGACACATATTTAAAAATTGCATGTAATCACAGTCACTGCGAGTTAGTTAGAATACGGTCATAAACATTTAGTGGCAGAAGCCTATGCCTTATTAAAGTTCCAATATCCAATATTTCAGTTTCATGCTCTTGAGTGCCACCCACTGGCAATAATCGCTTATTATGCGAGCACATGTCCCAATTTCACCAGACGTCTATGGCTGGCTCCCTTTGTCATGGTTCTAACTCTTGATTTTCCTCGCTTTTGTTTGTAGACTGTTTAGCTTCATATGAGCTTCGAATTTGTTTCTTTTTCTTTGGATTTTCACTTATTTTTGAAGTTGTATCTGTAGTCATTGATCTTTTCTTTGTTTGTTCAGCAGTAGTAGATTACTGTTTACTCGTAATACTTGCAGAGACCAGAAAAGCAGCCGCTTAGCTCCGCCTACCCTCTCTGGCAGACCAACCACTGCTGGGTGATGGAAAATGCGTCACTACTGGGCGCCGCTTGTGACTTTTTCTGAGAATGTCACACCAGACACCCAGTCCATAAAAATATAATGTACTGCAAATGCAAAGGCTTTCATCAGTTGGCAATAGGCTCAATCACCATTGTGTTACCTCATTTGGTGACATTTATTTAAATGAAACATTTCGAGATTGTTACTTTAAGAGTTCACAGAGCTGCTCGTGTGAAATCAATCATCAGTCAATCAAACCTGAGAGAACCACATCTTTGTGTACTGGCATGATTTTTCCTGATCCGTATTATGTAAAAAATAAAGTGTGTGATTCCCCTTGTTACAGACATTTAATAGTTAGGCCGCGCATACACACTGACAGTTTGAGGGGTCAGAGTCTCTTGATGGACGAGTTAACTAGTCCCAGCCTCCAAATGACTTGTTGCCATGGCAATCCCAGTCTCCTCCCTCCAGTGGACAGCACAAGGAAACTCCTAATGAGTTTGCAAAGCCAGAGACACTATATCACTGACACACACACACTCACAAACAGGCAGACACACACACACACACGCCCACACACAGCAGTCTGCAGAGCCAGAGAGTGAATGGAATTTATTGTTATTGTGATAACCTGGGAGTCCAGCAGCGGTTGAATGGGGCTGAAATAAGGGCTGTTTTAATAAGGCTTGATTTAAAGAGGGACTCCTCGAGGAGTTACACACATGCACTCACACATAATCTTGGAATGGTTTTCTCTCTCGCTATGTGTGTTTCCCATTCCCCCTCACTTCCAATAAGTTTCACATTGTCGGCTCTGGGTGTGTGTACGCAGGAAGAGCACAGAGGTATTTATGAGGAGCATTTACAATCATCTGTCTTGAGTTGCATGCAAACCATGCCATCTCTGCTAAGATATGAATGTCTGGGAGTGTGAGTGTGCCTGTGTGTAACTTTACTGTTACGTCCCAGTGGGATCAGGTCTCTGTATGTCTAAACTAAGCAGGCAGCCATGACAAACATTAGGCTATTGAATTATGACCTGCCTGCTCGCTGCAGAGTGTGCATCTGCTGTGCATGTGTGTGTGAGTGCGTCCATGCGTGATTGGGTGCAAATATTATTTTAGGTAAAGTCTATCCAAGGGTTTAATAGAGGGTACCTAGTGCAGTGTAACACTACCAGATATACTGTAACTAATACTGTTATTGGCAACAGCAGCAAGGCTGTAGCTAGGAGTTTTTGGCCTGGTGCAGTCGTGGGCTCAAATTGAGTACAGCAATTATCCCATTGACCAATTTTTTTCTTTCATATTCAAACACATTTCTACAAAATTAAACAGACTGTTGTATGATTTAAGGTGGTCAACATCTTGAACATTTCAATCAGGAGAGACTTCATTAAGATTGAACAATTATTTATTTACAAGTTTGGAAAGACTGAACTGTGCAAAGTCTTTGACGATAAGACTCCATTGTGATGTCTTCACGTACTTGAAGGGGTAGAGAGGCCGAGAGCAGGATAGGAAACCCCCCGATGGAGTCTAGACACTGTGGTGGTGATGGTGATGAAGGCAGGATGAGCAGAGGAGATGGACTTGGACACTGATGAGATGAATTGGAGGTGAACGAGGTGGAGGAGGGTCGCAACGATCGAGCTGAAACGACAAACTGTCTGCGGAAGAGGGGAGAACAGCTTTAAAGTTTGACAGCAGAGTGATAATTTGTCGACAGACGTCAAGGCTAACTCTGGTTGGTTTAGTACTTCAATAGTATACAGCCATAATCAGCTGATCACCAGACAGTAAGGACAGAGAGAGAGAGAGAACATGACATGATGAATGATGGCTAATGAATGAATGAGTATAAACAGTCGTCCTTCTTAAACTTACGCTGGGTTATATTTAATAATGCTAACCCATCTATTACTTTTCCTTGCCATGGATCAAGTTGATACTTCCAGTTCTGAAAAGTGAAGCCAGGGGTGAGGTCTGTTTAACCTACAGTCTTTCTTATGGACTGCACTGGTTGCAAAAAGGAAGGCAAGAATAAGGAACTCTATGAATATTGATTTAACTTCAAACATTGATTTTACTATGTGTTTCTTCAAATTAGCAAATATTGTCACACTAACATGCCAAATAAGTGGACCTAAAGTGTGCATGGGGTGGCTGTTGCTCAGAGGTAGAATGGGTCGCCCTCCAGTACGAAGGTTGGCGGTTTAATCCCTGGCTCCTCCACTCTACATGCCGAAGTATCCTTGGGCTAGATACTGAAGCCTGAATTGCTCCTGGAGGCATATCCTGCATGTGTGTGAATATGTGTGAACAATTAGCTGATTAGTGGCCTTGTGTGGCTCTCAGTTAGTGTATTAATATGGGTGAAAGGGCTGACATGCAGTCTAATTCACCTTCAGTGGACAGAAGACTAGAAAGATGCTATATAACCGTGGACGGCTCTGGCTCAGTGGTAGACGGTCGTCTCTCAATCGGAGGGTTGGGGGTTTGATCCCTGACTGCTACAGTCACATGTCACAGTGTCCTTGGGCAAGACACTGAACCCCAAATTGCTTCCGGTGGCATAGCCATGTGAATGTGTATAGATGCTGATTGGAGATTGGCACTTAGGCCTTTGCCATCAGTGTGTGAATGAGTGTGTGAATGGGTGAATGTGACATGTAGTGCAAAAGCACTTTGAGTGGTCGGAAGACTAGAAAAGCGCTCTATAAGTGCCATTTACCATTTACCAAATCCATAGCTAAATCAGCAAATACCAACATCTGCATATTTGCATCGTGTTTGTCTCAATGAGCTCTAAGCACCACCGTGCTTGACTATAACCTCGCAGGGCCGCTGGCATAGCTCTAAACCCATTCCTGTTTGTTTGTCAAACCGAAATAAGATCACTGGATGCGAAAGCAGACAACACATTATGTAGTTTAATAGTAAAAACAGACATACACGATTTGGTAGCCAAGTTGTAGATTCTAGTATAGCCTGTCCACACCACTGATCTGCAGGGGAATTAAAGTGATATCAGCTCCCAGTCTGGTTTAGCTCAATGATTTAAAGATTTAAGTCAAATATTTATGAATGAGTCCCTGACTTTGAGTTTGCAATGTGTTTCTGTTGTATAAAATTGTTCACATTTTCTTTAATTTACCAACTTGGTAAAATGACTACTTTACTTAGACCATGCACAAAGATACTAAACACAAATATGAAAGGGAGGTGAAAAGTTTTGACGTGCATATTCAGATGACAGGTCTGAATTTGCTCTCATTTTAATTGTCTTTGGGGTTCAGTCAGTGCATCTCTCCTCTGACTCCCCCCTCGACTCCCATGCATTGATTTAGAAAGAGCATGATAGGATCATGATTAGAGTGTCTCACTGCCTTGTTAATGGTGATAACCTGACATATTACAGCCCTGCATATTACACTGACCTCATCCAAAGTTATAAAAGAGTCACCGTTATCATCTCTATTTGCTGAAGATAAACACAGTCAGTGGTTTGAAAGCTCACTGAGAGTCAGGAGTCCTGTAAAAGTAATTAAAGTGTGTGTGAGTCAGATGGTAGGATATACTGTATATTTATGTGACTGATCCAAAGTTGTACCTGGCAGAGACAGTGAGTATAAAATGTAAGTAGGAGGCAGTGCATGGAGACCAGTCCTGGAGTAGATACGGGAAATAATGTCCAAATGATTGGCATGCAGTTTATTACCTTTCTAAACCAAGGCTGCTCAACTAGGGATGGAGCAGGCCTGGTCATGAGAACAGGTTACCAGGAAAAGGGCCAATGAGTTCAAATCTCCTATTTTAAATCAAACAGATTTTACATCATTTACATGATAACTACCCCAAAGGTTAGCTTTTTCTTTGAAGCTTTTATCACTAAGGTTGCTCCCTCCTTTAGGTCTGGTAACCAATCATTGCTGGTTGACTTAAAATTCATCAGTTCCAATGTGGCAGCATGGGAATGTACCCACAGAAACCAGATTTAAATGAAGCTCTAGCACAAGTTCAGTCAGGAAGACTATTTGCATTCATGGTCGTAGACTATTTCTCATTCGTGCATGATCAGTCGCATTTCCTGCCGTCACTGTCTGGGGCTGTCATTGGGCAAATCAGCTGTCTCATCAGCTGGTCTCATCTTTCCAGTAGCACAGTGTCTCAGCCTCATTTCCTCCACCTCTCTTTTTGAAAATGATTCTTTCTCCGCCTTTAGTTCCTTCATACTGACGATACATGCGCCCCTCCAACTCCCCATCTCCGCTCTGTCTGCAGATTCCTCATCCATCCAGTCTTAGCAAAGTCGTCAGCCACCTCCACCAATGTTTGGATTCCATGGGGGATTTACTGTATGCTGAGGCTAATCAGCACAGGTGAAAACAATAAGGGCAGGGCACACAATGGGTGGGAAAACGCACAGGCAGGAAGTAAAACAAGATGTGACACACATGGGGACAGAACTTAGAGAATAAAACAGGAAACACTAAAACCAAATGCAAGACTGTGACAGTCATCTGTTATAAAAAAGAATCTTTCCTTATTTACTTGTCTGTCATGATTGAAATACTTTGGTATTATGCAAAATTAATAGAGATTTACCTGGCAGTCATAGGGTTAACCAGCATTGTGTGAAGTCATTGGGCAAGAGTTTGAATGTCAACACAGGTCAATTTATATGCAAAAGACTAGCTTCAATAATATACTCTAAATGACTCACATATATATACATATATATATATATACATATATACATATATATATATATATATATATATATATATATATATACGACACATTTTCTCATACAAGTGAATGGGAAAGTGTGTCCAAACTTTTGACTGGTAGTGTGTGTATATATGTATATATATATATATATCTATATATATATAGATATAGATATATATAAAACCAGTGCACTTAGATACAAATGTCCCCCCTGGGAATCAATAAAGGATTATATTAATTCACTCAACATGACAAGAACTCAAGCTTATCTACTGTTCACTGAAGCGGGAAAGTTATGTACAAACACCATTCACATCCTGTATGTTTCTGATACAAAAAAACATCAATAATAAAATACAGTCTTTCCTCAATCACAGAGAGCCTTACAGCATTTCTTCATTTAAGCGTCTCAGTCTGGCTCAATAACAAGCCAGCTCTCTCTTTTCCCTCGGCGATACGTTGAGAGCTCTGATGGATGGGTGGTATGTATGAATGACTGTCTCTATTTATTGAAGGTGGAGGACACAGACGCTGTGTTGTTGGGACAGGACTTAGACCGTGACCCTGTGACCCCCGCATCTCATACACACAATTTCAGGTGGTTCCATAATGAATGTGTCCTGGTCACAGCAGGCCCTTTCACCTGACCATTCACACACTGATGTAGACACAAACATGCACTGATCAGTCATCATGTCTCTGCTCGCTCTAATGAGTCAGAGTGACTTTGATAAGTAAGCTGTAATGACCGCAGGCTGCAGTGGACTAGTGTTCAGCTTTGTATGAAAAATGGGGTCAATTTCTAATTAGAGGGCTGATCACAAAGGATGCAATGACACCATATCTATAGGCTGTCTTTGTTTTTTGTATCTTTCATTTTTGTCTGCATTAAATGAACTGGTCAGTTTTGACAAAATGATGGAGATGAGTCCAAGAAACGCAGAGCAAAAACATCAGTCCCACCGTCAACGCCACAGTCAAGGCTGAAAAACAACAAACACAGCAAGCACCATACCTGACTTTGGTACTTGTACCAATTCAATACTTGTCTTAGTAAAAGGTTAGATACCCAACAATGACAGGACCATTCACATAAAAGTCCTGCAAGAGCTCAGAATAATGAAACGTTTTCATTGTTCAGCAACAATGAAGAAAACTATATCTGTTGATTAAGCTCATGGGAAGAGTTGAAAGCCCCAGAACAAGTAAGTAGACCTTTACTGGAGAGCTGTTGTTTCTCAGGTCAAGAACAAACTCAACCACTTGTTGCCTTTTTAGCCATGCAAAACACTTAGACTGAATTATCAAAACGACTGAATGGATTGATTCTCATGAAATTTGGTATCCACAAATCAGTCCACATCAGTTTAATAATCTCTCAATTTTATTCAGTACGGGTTATGACCAAACTCCTGCAGAGAGAATAACATTTCAATTTCTCTCACCTGTACTTTTGGTTTACTCCGGTTAAAGACCCCAGTCATGTTTTAAGACATATAAAATGCTCTGCTTGAAATAAAAAATTGTATCTGATATGTTTTTTTTCCCGCAAAATATGTTTAATAACCTTGTAAAAATCCCCCCAAGGCATCTCCTCCTTCTCCCTCATAAAAAAATCCTGAATCTGCAGAGTCCCCGCCTACTATGCAAATGTGAAACTGCCCCCTCTGTCGTGAAAACAAAACACGTCGCTGCCATCATTTAGTGGCAACTTGTTGAAACTTTGCTAGCTTTAAATGTAGTAATTAGTAGTAACATTAATGTTAGTCAGTAGTGAGTTTGTAAAAATGACGGTCACAGCTGGCTCATGCATCACCGAAGTGGTTGCCATAGGTTGCACATAATGATATGCATAGCGTCACCCCGTCCATTAACGGGATTGGCTCCTTAGGTTTGTGACGTCTCAAACCTGCCAATCTGAAAACGTGTTGTTCAGCCTGTCCTTGGTACACTGCAGTTTAAAAGTAGACAGACAAAAATACCCAGATGTTGTAATGATTGGAAATAAATCTCCACTATGCATCGGTCCAATCTACCTTGCCGACTGTTTCCCACAATGCAAAGCGCTGGTACATCACAACAGCGGTTGAAATGGCTTGCATACTTAAATTAATAAATTAATTTGAACAGCTCCATCTTACATACTACCGCTGACCGCAGTATGTAGTATATAGTATATAGTATATAGTATATAGTAGTGTATATATAATATGCAATTTCAAACACGGCCTGAGTCCTGCATTTCCCAATGTGCCACAGTTCAAGTAATGCCAATAATTGCTTTGCTTCTTTTGAGAAGTTGTTCAATCTTCATCATAAGCAAATAGAATACAAACCATTTTGCTGTGACATTTGGTTCAATACTGTATACATTTCATATATACAATTAACAGTGTATGCATTATGTACTTACTCCCTTGCTCATGACTCAAAATGTCAGGCAGCCAAAGTAAAAAGACGTATCAGTCATAGTAGTGCCTGAAGAGTTTAACATTCCTGCACTTCTCTCACAAACACTTAAACACTTATAAAAGTTATTGTAGAACTTTTGGCAGTCGAGAAGTTGGCAGCAGTGACACAAACAAGAAGTTGGCTCCATCTCTGCAAGGCTTTCAATCATGATCTCCATTCTCACCGGCTAGACAAGACCTCATTGTACCTGTGTGCAATGTACTCAGCCTGATGCACTGGCAAGAAATGTTGAGCTACTTTAATCACTACTTTACCTTTTACTTTCTGCTGCAGGGATTTGGCAGAAATGCTTCTTATATCATTATTCTGTCACTCATTCTGTTCTGTTTAAGTAAACCTGGATTAACTGGAAATAGACTGTGTTCATATTGTGTGTGGCTGAAAAGTACAATGATGAACATAAAGCGATTTTTTGACACTGGAAAAGTAACTTTAATCTTATTTCTTATCTAAATCTTTTTTTGGGCAGTCATGCACTCATATGCATTCTTCAAACTGAATTATCTCCTGCTTGCTGCACAAATCACTAACTTTTGTTTGCTCCTAAAACGTAAAACAAACTTTCAGCATTCCAAGTTTTCTTAAAAACAACATTTCAGGTTATGATTTTTGTGTCTGATACGTAGAGTTGAGGTACAGAGATAGACACAACATGTAAGACAGGTCCTGTGCTGTCGGGGAAGGGTGAGACAGGCTGCAGGTCACTCTATAAACCCTCCTTTATAAGGAAGCGGGGCACAACCTATCTCCCTGAGGACCTCCTCATGAATGAACCACTCAGCTTGCCCCAGTCTGGTTTGGTGTGTGTGTGAGTGTGTGTGTGTGTGCTGGGGGAACTGCACTAGTTTAAATTCCTGGATATAATCAGAAGGTTTAGAATTTAAGTAACTGTGAATGTCTTATATGACGACCGGATTATGGTCTGACATTTATATTTCATAATCAAAGTCTCTCTGTTTCTGTGCTTGTACTGTACATCACACACACATACACGCGCACACACACACACACACACACGCTAGCAAGCACACACACACACACACACACACAAACAGTCATCCCTCTGCCAAACAAACAACCTGGGTCCAGCGTGGTATGCCGAGGTATTTACGTTAAATGGTGGGAATGAGATTCCCTCGCAGCACCTCATGTTCAGCAACACATTCCTTTCAGGCCCTCAGACTGAGTCCCTTCAGGTCTGTGTTTGAGAAATGTATCTTGTTCCCTCGTATGAACTGCTTGTACGACAAGTTTAGATTTAAATTTGAGGGGAATATATTTGTATAGCACGTTTCACTTGAATTAAAAGCAACAGGTGTCCCTTTCAGACTTCCAACATTAGTTTTCTATTATTTTTCTGGAGCTCATAAAAGTCTTCAATGCAGTGCATGTCCGGGTTTGTCCAGGATTGTATGTTATAAATGCAGTTGCAAAAACAATACTCTTAAATCTTAAGATGTTTGATTTAAAGGAGAACATTTCTTCTAATTTCCATTTTTCTGACTCATTTTGTATTTGGTGTTTTGGCAGGATGATTGTTATTACATTCAGGGGGGGGGCTTATCAAAGCTCCTCAGTTAAGAGCACAAAAGTGTTGGTGCTAAGGTCCATTCTGATGGCCACAGCTGGTGGTGAACGTCTCTTAGATACATAGAAAATATGGTTCAAAGACAGTCTCATTTGCTATGCAGTGAAAGTGAGAGCTTAGTTTGTGGATGAACAAGAAATGAATCAGAAGCTGTGAGCATCTGCTGGCGAAAGGTGTTTACCTCAGACAGACAGTGCAGGAGGTGGGCCAGGCCAAAAGTTCAAAACAAGGTCAAGACAGTAACCTAGGTGTCTAAGTTTGCATTTTCTGCAACAATTATGTGAATATACTTACGTGGTTTTCATCGCAGACCTCGGGCCCCAAGTCATTGATATCTTACACCCAGCGCAGTCGTCATTTTCATGCCCAGTGCCCACTTTGTGTAAAATAGCAAGGCATCTTGCACCACCGTTAGCGTCCATGGGCGTGTTGGTTTTGAAATGAGGTGTGGTCAGGCAAACGGGCGCATTGCTATCTTGAGGACGCAGAATTGCCTGCTCCTTAGACCAACAAAGACCTGGTCTAAAGTCTATGGCGCAGTCAGTCTCTGCTATTTAGAGGGTGCGTTATGGGCATACATCGGAGAGTTAACAACACGAATCTGTGCTTGTTACAGATACAGTGAAAAAACTTTGTTTATGGGACAGACTGCAAGCTTTTGTTTCCCTCGTCTCCTTAAATCATGATAATGCTTTTGGTTTGTTACCGATCTGGTGACGCTGTAAGACATCGACAAGCTCACCGCTGCTTCACACACCTGCTTCACACACCTGCTTAACACACCTGCTTCACACACCTGCTTCCCCTCAAGGAGATTCCTGCTTGAGCCATGCACGGGCCAAAGCTGCCACACCAAGCTCTCCATCTCGCACGCTCATTTTGATGTGCTCTCCCTTTAATAAACGCAGAAACAGACACACACTCACAGAACTAAGAGGTACATTAATTATAATCCTCAAACATAACTACCTGTGGTACTGACACTCGTTCCCACAGATATTAAAACACTGTCCAGTGCCAATTACGCTCGCATGGAGAATACAGCCGTGTGATCCAGCAGCAACAATAAGTAAATAAACATTTACAACGTACCTTTCTCTGATGATAAGCACATATAACTTCAATAAACATAAGATCCTGTCTGTCTGGAGATGTTAAATAATTAATGCTGTGCCTCTTGCATAAATGTACACAGCATAAATGTACGTCTCTTTGTTTCTGCTGGGCAGTGGGATCGCTTCAGTGGCTTTAACATCAATCTGTGCTTCGACATACATCTGCCTGCAGGCACACCGGGCTCTAAGAGGGAATGACAGCTGACACTCTGATTGATTTGATTCATGTTATGCGGAAAGCACACCTATGAATAATCCAGGGACTTAAGCCAACCTCTTTGCACCCAGATTGTGCGCCCCGTAACTAGCAAAAGTGCGTCGGACACGCCCTAAATCACTTAACGCCATGCGCTTTAGACTGTGCGCCTTCCACCATGTAGATAGGGCCCCTCGTGTTGATCAAAGTTTCTGTGGCAGCCATCACTGACATCACAATAAGATTCAAGTTGACCCAAGACACATTCAGCAAGCATGGCATAGAGTTTAAGAAAGTACAGAGGGCTCAGCTTCTTCCGAATCAAGACTACTAGTATTTAAGAAGATAAAATCTGCTTTGTTGCATATCAAGAAACTTTAAAGTAATACTGTATAAGAAAGAGGGACCTTTTTTCAGAAAATGTACTGTCCATTTCCACCTTGTAGCTGCACAAGAACCAGGCGGGCAGACACCCTTCAGAGCTCTGGGCTGACGTCAGGTGATACATTCAGTAAATCAGGAAGCATAAAAGCCACGTTCAGGACGCCCAGACACAAAAACACACACAGAGCCAAGAGTAATCCTGAAATGAGATGAATAAATCAACCCTTACCGTCATTTGGACTAGCATGGGACCTTCCATTCATCATAAGTTAGTGACAGGAAGTGCACCGTGCAGCCAACATAATACAATACATCCATAAAGTAATAATGGCCAACATAATCACACAGAGTATGAATACAGATGCAGCAGGTGGCTGTCTGAGAGTAAATGTGCAGTGCATTTTAATGAGTATCTCATATTGGGCCTCCGTTTTATTCTCTTAGAGCATAACAGTAATGTCTTGTGACTGATAGAATAAGGTTTAATTACAAATTATAAACTGTACATTTAGGTTTCCCAAACTTCTAAAAGTGGGTATCTTGTCCAAAGGCCCACTGATCCATAGTAAGGCTCAGTGGCAATGTCATGAACGTCCAACACTGCTTGGCCTCACCACCAGTTTATGCCTCTGACACATGGCTGCTGGAAGTTAAAGCAAGATAAGAGCAGAAAAAACCTCTATGATGAAGAAAGAGAGAGGGTTCTAGCAGGTATTAAGATTATAGTTTAAGGTTCCAGACAAGTTCCACTTAATTTGCTGATTGGGCCAGAGCAAATTACTCAACAGAAGTCATTTTGCAAAAAATACAATGGTATTCTTGCCAGATTGTAAATTATGGATAAAAGCATATCTCTGGAACAGAGGCTTCCAGGAGACTAAATGGGTAAGTTGGCATCAAAAAAACAGCATGTAAAACCACCATCCCTTGAAATTGAAAGTGATATCTTTGAAAGTTTACAGCTTTCAGAAGCTTATCTCAACAGCAATGAAAGTGAGGGAAACCTCAATGTCGTTTAGAGAATAAATACAGGTTTGAAATGAAATTAAAAACAGTCAGAAACCCAACAAAGTGCTTAATCAGGTGTTTAATGTTGTTAAATTTGTTAAAACACTATGTATAGCTTTGACAGAATGTCCAAAAGCATGTGCTCTTACCCAAATTGTTAAATTCATGGTTGCCTCGTTAAGGCTACAGGATTTTTTTTACTTTAGCTTCATGTGTGACCCTTCAAAACAGATTACCTCTGTTGGATTACACGTACATCCTATTTTATTTCAAACAGACCAAGACCTCGAGGTTGAAATGAAACTTCGTATTTCACAGTAAAACTGGATGAGCAAGCTGTAAATAAGGAGGAACTTATTAGTTAGACACTCAACTTAATTTGAATGCATCTCTGCTTTTTACAGATGATGTGGTTCTGTTGGCATCATCAGGCTGTGACCTCCAGCAGGCACTGGGGGTGGTTTGCAACTAAGTGCGAAGCGGTTGGGATGAGAGTCAGCACCTCCAAGTCTGAGGCTGTGATTCTCTGCCGGAAAACAGTGGATTGCTCCCTCTGGGTGGTCACTGAGGTATCAGCATCAGCAGTAGTACATGCATTGTACGGACCGTCGTAAGAGAGGGAGCTGACCCGTAAGGCGAAGCTCTCAATTAACCAGTCCATATACGTTCCAATTGTCACCTGTGGTCTTGAGCTCTGGGTAAGTACTGAAAGAATGAGATCACAGATAAAAGTGGCCAAAATGAGTTTCCTCCGCAGGGTGGCTGAGCTCAGCCTTAGAGATAGAGTAAAAAGCTCAGACATCCACAGGGAGCTGCTCCTCCACATCAAAATGATTGTTGAGGCGGTTGGGCATCTGATTAGGATTCCTCCTGGGTGCCAACCTTTGGATGTTTTTGTATGGCCCACTGATGAAAGCCTTTGAATTTGCAGTATTACAGACTGGGTGTCTGTGGCAACTTTCACAGGAAAAATAACAAGCGGCACCCAGTTAGTGACGCATTTTCCATCACCCAGCCGTGGTTGGTCTGCCAGAGAGGGTAGAATGCCAATCTGTTAAGGACTACATCATTGCTTTACAAGTCATCGCGATGAGAGGTTAACAATGATGAATTATGCCAATGGTTTATTATAATATTAACCAATATTAAATATTTACATGACTTGGGCAGTTTTTATTTCCTGGGTCGGCTTTGCAGCACACGATGGAAAGGAAGCTTGGTGGTGAACCAGAAATCCATTTCAGACACAGACTCCGAAATGTTCAACTGCTTGAGAAACAGCGCTGTTTACAACCTCAAATATAAACACACACACACACACACACACACTGAGAAGGTGATTACTGAAGGAGCTATGTGCTGACTTTATGTGTTTCCAGTCAAAATTATCCAGGAATGAAGATTGACACCCCGGGATTAAAACCGACATGAAATTACAGCTCAGTGGAATCGCATATGGTTAAAAATACACACTCAGGCCCACACACACACACACACACACACACACACACACACACACACAAAAGTAGAAAGTAGAAGTCCAGATTCTGACAGCAACTGTGTTTTAAGAGTATATCAGGCATTACCAATGTGTTTACCAATGTGTGTGTGTGTGTGTGTGTGTGTGTGTGCGTGTGTGTGTGTAATTAGGTGACTTTGTCTGTTATTTAACCATCATTCACAACCCAAAATGATGATTTAAGACCATGTAAGTAGATTTACAAGAGTTTTTTTCTTTCTTTTGGGACTAAGGTTATCTACCACCAACACACACGGACACAGCAAGCATGCGCGCACACACACACACACACACACACACACACACACACACAGACACACACACACACACGCACACACACACTGACCACATTTACCATATTGTCAGAGCAGCATTTGTCAAATTAATGCTGAGCTGCTGAAAACCAATCCATGTTTTCACACTGTTCCTCTTTCTCCCTCACCCTCATGCCTTCACGCACGCACACACACACACACACACACACACACACACACACACACACACACACACACACTCACACACACACACACACACACACACACACACACACTCTCTCTCTCTCTCTCTCTCTCTCTCTCTCTCTCTCTCACTCTAACGAATATGATTTGCACATTTCTTGTATGAACAATTAGCATCCTTTTTCGTTATTGTTATTCAGTACAGACTCACGATGGTCTTCCTGGTATTTTTGGAAATTGCTGACATCATTAGTGGAGATCTTCTATAGATCCTCCTGGAGTTTTCTACATATGCCTATGACATTACAAAGTTATCAATTCTCTCCGTTTTACTGTCTGTTGACAGCACACTTGGCCAAATAGGTGAGGGTTGGCGTGACTTATACTGCGTTAGGCCAAGAAAAATACTAAATATATGATATGATTTGTTTTGCAGATGATCCACAAATATGGGGTTTGGACGGGGCTGTATGAGTAGGAAATTGCTGTATACCCTACTGACACAAGTTTCCCACTTAATCCGGCCTCACTCTGCATATGGAGTAAGACAAATTGTATTTGATTGATTGATGGATCAATAAAGCTGTCATACCTCTCTCCCAGGCATGATATGTTGAATAGGAGAGAGCAGAGAATCACCAGATGGACTAACTTGCTTCCCCGTGTTGTATGATATGATATATTGACTATATTCCAGGGGTTGGTTGTACATTTTCTAACAGCGTATCCACAGGGATGCCTCAAGGGTCAGTGCTCTGTCCCCTTCTCTTTTCAATATATACCACTTCACTTGGTGCAATCAATCGCTCCCATGGTTTCTCACACCATTGCTATGCGGACAATACCCAGCTCTTCCTGTCATTCCCACCAGATGACACTACAGCCTCGGCATGGATCTTGTCATGCCTTGCAAATATCTCTAAATGGATGAAAAAACGCCACCTTCAGCTTAACCTATCCAAGACTGAGCTCCTTGTCATCTGCTAGTCCCTCTATTTAACCACAGATCAACATCCAGCTTGGACCAACTGAACTCATGCCCACAAAGTCTGCCTACCTTTAAGGTTCACGTGGCCTCGATTGTTCGGACATGTCGATTTGCCCTGTACTACATCAGGAAGATCAGACCTTACCTGCCTACATGCACATTCAAACCTCTGCAGATGATACAGAACGCAGCAGCGTGACTGGTCTTCAATCAACCCAAAACAACACACATCACTCCACTGCTCATATCCCTCCACTGGCTCCCAGTTGCCGCTCACATCAAATTCAAAACCCTGTTGCTCGCTTACAAAACAGCAACAAAACCGGCTCCTGCCTACCTGAACGCCCTAATCCAGGTCTACACTCCCTCCCGCCCACTACACTCTGCCAATGACAGGCGCCTAGTACTCCCATCACAACAGGGCCCTCAGTTGCTAGCTAGACTCTGATCCTTTGTAGTTCCCCGGTGGTGGAATGAATTACCAAACTCCATTTGGTCTGCAGAGTCCCTGTCCACCTTTAAGAAAAAGCTAAAGACATGAACACACTGCATTCACGTGGATTCAGGAAGAGGGTAGCTAAATGTAAAAGCATTTTATCTCTATTATTTTGCTGAATCTCTTCCTCTTCCATAATGAAACACTGGATACTTATATTGACTATATTGAAAAACCCTAAATCTGTCTTTGCTAATACAAAAGGGATAGTTCATATGATTATTGAAGTGGGGTTGTATGAGGTACTTATCATAGTGAGTATACTACATTCAGCATGACAGTAGGCACAGAGGTGTTTGCTTGCTGTTGCACGTGGTGTTTTGATGTTTATATTCAGTGCAGCTAGCCACAGCTGTCAGTCAAATAAACATGATGAAATATGTATGGTGACGGGGACACTTTGAACAGTCTGGACAAACACGAGTCATCTACTGTATGTTGTGCACCCACTATTGATAAGTAAGCTTACCTTATAAAACCCCAATTTCCAAAATAACTATCGCTTTAAGTGTTGATGTTACTGTATGCTGTAGCTACCCATTCAGCTGCACCACCAGCACCACTGTTGACTCAGAAACACAGGGTACATTTTTAACATTGGTAAATCGCTTAAGAGTGGATTCTTCCTTTAACTTGAGGATAAATTACCCTCAGCTAACCAGCAGCCCTCAATGACGCTTACACAAATCATTAGTTGAATCACTCATTTCAGGTTTAACTGCTCACATGAACTTTACACCACAGTATCTCACAGCTACAGCACGTTCCCCATTACTGAGCTGTTGACCGACCTTAACGAAACAGCTGTTGTGTGTGTGTGCACGTGTGTGTCTTTATATGTCTGTTTCCAGAGGTTAACATCCTTGTGGTCTCGCATGCCAGGCCAGATCATTTGGGTTTGGCTCTAATATTGTTAAGCAGAGGATATGCTGCAGAGTTGCTGCGTAATGTGTGTGTGCATGAGGTTGCCTCCATAGCAGTACAGAGTAAACAGCAGCTATGCTAATACCAGCATCCTACCAAGCTACATATTAGCTGTGTTTTCTCAGCTGCTGTGGGCTGTCACGGATCTGAATGCTAACCACAACGCCGCCACTGAATATGGGCCTGTTGCTGCACAACAAAGGGCAGCTTTAATGCAGACTCTCTCTGTAATTAATCTAACTTGAACACATTTTTGACTCAAATATTCAACATACAGTATATGTTTGATGGTTTCAGGAAGCGATAAACTGCAGTCCACGCAGTTTGGTGAATATATTTTGTCCCCATCTTTGTTGTTACACACCTAATATGCTATACTATTAATTGCACATTCTGGAGATCGCTAACTAGCGTCATTCCCGTGATAATCGGTTTCAAAATTTTCTGTAGATAGTAGTCTAAAGGTAGAAGTTATGTTCCTGTCTGTTCAGTTTAAGCTTTCAGTAAGTGTGTGAGGCTTTAAAGCCAATTTGATAGATTGGCCAAACTGTGTAAGTATAAATACTGGTCTGTCACATGATGCACACTGGGTCAAAAATACTTTTCCCACACTACTATTTTTGTTATATTACTGCACCTTGTTAACTATGTATTAACAATATATCTTCTTGTCCCATTAACGTTACTAACCATCTATCTTCCCGGGAGTTTTTGAGCTCCCTTGTCTTGTAGGTTCCTTGGGATCGTTGCTGCACACCGCCTGCTGCCGTGGACCTGCTCAACTGTTACAACTATTAATATCAGTCTTTCCCATAGTATCATTATTATAGTTTCTAATGCTAATAATAATAATGACCCGTTCACTTCAAACTACTACAATTATTATTATCAGCTTTTCATCATTACTATGCTGTTATTGCTAATTTTACACAGATTTGTAGCACTATTATTGGCTTTGTAACCATAAATATTATCTTTTGTTGTTGTTGTTGTTGTTCTAACAAGAACATTTTTGTTGTTGTTGCTCTGTCTGCCTATCTCTATCCTGCATCTCCCTCTATTACATTTTTCGGCCCATCCAGTCGAGGCAGATGAGTCTGGTTCTGCTCGAGGTTTCCACCTGTAAAAAGTTTTTCTTGCCACTGTGCCAAATGTTGCTAAGTGCCACTCTCTAAATATTACAACCAAGAGTATGGTCTAGACCTGGGGTCCGTTTCACAAAGCAGGTTTATTGAAAACTCTGAGTCTGTTAACCCTGAAATGAGGGAAACTCTGAGTTTTCCGTTTCACAAAGGGAGGTAACTCAAACCAGAGAAAGAGGGGTAACTCTAGCCTGTTTCACAGAGAGAGGTAACTTAAGCTCTCGGTCAGTTACTGTAGTAACAGACTCTATGAACCTAACCTGGTCGTGAGCAGGTTTTCTTCAGGAAACTCAGAGTTTCGCTCTGTCTCCTCCCTCTAGAATATAAAACCCTCATTCGACTTCCTCATTCATTCAGCCCGTCTCACGCGTGTGTTTGAGCGGTTACCGAATTAAAAGAAGAAAAGTTGCGTCTCTGTGCTGCTCTGACCGCTTTGCAAAAGTCTTTTATATTTATGATAAAAAAAATCAAAAGACAAATCTGTGTCAAAGTCATCATTTTTAGATTTTCCACCACCACTGCCGAGAGCGCTCAAATAAGACGCCGTTAGTTATTGGATTTTTTTTTTTTTAAACTAACACATTCAGTTTAATCAACATGAATTATAATGTATGTGAAGTCAGCATCATGTTAGGGATAAAGCTGATGCACATTAAAACAGCCACTGAATGATATTTAATCTGTTTAATATTTAAAATATGATTGAAGTGCTTCCATTTACGTTTTTCTCCCGCTGGATTGCTCCTAAATTAATATAAATTTTAGCTTCCGGTCGTGATTAAGTATTAAATAAATAGACCAGTTCAAACTTGCAAATTTACTCGAGCAGCAGTTTCTTCCCACGCCGCTTCTCTCTCTTTTGCAGCTGCAGCCGTGTTACTTTATTTTTCTAAAAACATGCTCGTATTCGTTGAACGTCCGCATGAGGATTTCGAGCTCCGCTGGTGTGACGTAGGAGGACCTCTTTTTGTGTACCGTTGCCATGGTGAATCGTGGTGTCGGGGCTCCATTAATGCTGGCTTTTTACAGTCAGCGTGCACGCACTTAACTCCGGGTGAACCTACTCAGAGTTGATTGAACTAACTCTGATCAGCTGTTCTGGAACCGAAAACTCAGAGTTTCCTATCTCAGAGTAGATCAACTCAGAGTCCAGGGTTAGACTCAGAGTTTGTTGAACCTTCTTTGTGAAACGGACCCCTGCTCTTTTTGTAAAATGTTTTGAGATAACTTTGGTTGGGATTTGGCGCTATACAAATAAAATTTGATTGAATTTGACTACTTAAACTGTAGTACACCTAATAATGTGGCCTAAGGGATTTGATCTCAATGTGTTTTGGGTGCTTTTACCTTATTTCTGAAGGCTGACCCCTTGGTGATTGGATCACTCAGGTCATATGTTACTAAGGTGTGAAACAGGGCCTAAGAGCAAGAGCCGTGGGTGCGCTGAGTTGAAGTTTAATGAAACGCTAGTGTGCTTACTCTAAGAGCCCTCGATGCAGAAGCTATCCGGAAGATCTTGTTAATTAAGTCTAACTCTCTTGGCGTCCCTTGCTGTATCTAGCTCTCTTTATACATTCATGATCCAATTACTGTGGATGTTAGTGCTCAGGAACTGTCCACTTCTCTCCAATATAAACAAGATATGTAGAACAAATCATGTCCTATCTTCCAGACTAATATTCCTTGGAGAATGACCAGACACCAGGTGCTTGGAAAAGCAAACATGCAACCCTCCATGAATCAGATAAAGATTTAATCACTGTTATCCTGTTATTTGCTTAATTTATAGACTCCCATCCAAAACGTTGCTGTCAAACACACCTAGGCCAAACCTTCCCATCACAGACCTTCATGACTCCAACCAAACCACCAATGACCCTGTAACGTGAGTCAGGAGGACACAGGGAAATTCCAGATTGGAGTGTTTCTTGAAGATTCAGCCTTGTCTGCAGAGTGCCTCTGTAATTGAATTAGGAAGTGGTGGGAATCTAAAGAGCTGCAGAGAGGGTTGTAAGTAAACAGACATGGCCTTTAAATCCCCCTCTCTGTTTGAAGTGTGTAACCCCCCCTAAGTCCTTTATGAGGTGTACTTCTCTCTGTGTTGTGCTGCTGAGGATTGAATTTCACAAGCGGGGTTAGTTGGTTTATTTTAGAACAAGCCAATGAAGGTGGAGGCTGATGAGAGGAAAACAGTTAAGGGAGATGGGAGCAGGAGGAGAAAACTGAGAAGAACACAGTGTTACAGAGAGAAAAAAAGAGAGTCAGGGAGAAGTCACACAGGGTTTAAGTTAAAGTGGTTAGTAACAGTTTGTTTAGGTGGGCAAAGGCTCCCCAGGGTGAGGGTCAGATCGGATGCTTGGATCTGGGATGTAATACTGGGAAAACACTCCAACCACCATTCAATTCAAACAGCCTGTGTGTCGCACAAAAAGACAACCCACACTGACATTTGAGGTATCTATGACTTAGGTATCAATTTAACTATGACTGAACAAGAACTGTCTCCAAAATAAGGCTTTAGCCCACAGACTGCATAAAGAAGTAGACATCACCCATTTGTTATCGAATCCCCCTTTTGATGTCGCAAATTGGCCGTGGCCCACACTGTTTTTTTAACAACAAGACGTGACCATACATTTAGGCAACAAAGTTGATACACATTGTAACATTTCTGTCTTGGTTGACAGGCCACTGTTAATCATGGGTACCCATGCCCCAATCTCAAAACCCATCAGCTATAGTCTGATGACGATATAACGGTTAACATGTCGGGCATTCCAGTTTAGCTAGCATTTAGCAATAAGGACTTCCAGTCAAGACTTCCTTTTCTGTGCGCTGCGATGTTAACAGTCCAGGGGTCCATTTCACATAGCAGGTTTAGTGAAAACTCTGAGTCTGTTAACCCTGAAATGAGGGAAACTCTGAGTTTTCCGTTTCACAAAGGGAGGTAACTCAAACTCGAGAAATAGGGGAACTCTAGCCTGTTTCACAGAGAGAGGTATCTTAAGCTCTAGGTCAGTTACCGTAGTAACAGACTCTATGAACCTACCCTGGTCGGGACCAGGTTTTTCTCAATGAATCGAGTTTCTCTGTCTCCGCCCTCTTTCAGCCACACACGGTATTTGTTTTCCTCATTCATTCAGTCAGCAGGCGAGTTTTGGCATAGCATAGTTCTGCCGTCTGTTATGTAAAAAAATCATTAAAAAAATCAGTCAGTAGGCCTATATTAGAAGTCCATTAGGCACAGTAGGTGGCGACTTTTTTCACTAACATGGCATGTCCTTTTGATAACGATCCCGTGGATGAAGGTGCAGCATTACTGCGCAGAGAATTAAATATTCGTCGGGAGATGCTTATCAGACCGCGCATAGATGTTCTAGCATTTCCAGACAATTATCTTTTTGAGCAGTACTGTTTCACGTCACAGTCCATCATCTACATACACAACCTAATCCGTCCTTACATTTGCAACATTACCAACCGTAGTCATGCTCTCACATCCCAGCAGATATTGTGTGTTGCGCTGCATTTCTTTGCAAATGGGAGTTTTTTGTACAATGTCGGAGATGCAGAGCACTTGAGTAAGGCAACTGTATGTTTTTATATTTTATCATAAGCTGCGGCCAAGTGAGCTTCTCCCCTGCGCGATTGCACCTAAATGAAATAAATGAATAGGCTACCATTGAAGCAGTTTTCCCCTGTAATATTATTGTGATTGCAAAGGACTACATTTAAACTTACGCATTGACCCGAGCAGCAATGTTCTCCCACGGTGTTGCACTTCTTTCTAAAAACATGTTCAAACTCGCCGTATGAGCATTAAGATGTCCAATTCTAGTGGGGTGAAAAACGCAGCCCCCCCTTCCCCGTTGCCATGGTGACTCGTCGAATCGGGGCTCCATTGATGCTGTCTTTTTATAGTTGTGGTGCACGTGCTTAACTTCAGGTGAAACTACTCCGAGTTGATCAAACTAACTCAAATCAGCTGTTCTGGAACCGAAAACTCAGAGTTTCCTATCCCAGAGTAGATCAACTCAGAGTTCAGGGTTAGACTCACAGTTTGTTGAACCTGCTTTGTGAAACGGACCCCAGTTAGCAACTTGAGAAGCAATTCAATTAGTTCAGATCACTACTTTAAACTGTAAATAGAGATTACCCACACCCTTAAGCTTGTGCTGCTTTATCTTTAGCGTACTCCAAATGGGACCGTTGTTTACAAAATTAGCATCATGCTATATTGAGGAACACATGAAGAAAGCGACTGAGACCATTAATTCACTTTGAAAATGCTTACTGAGGTTTAAATCAACTGAAGTCTGGTTTCATACAATCACACTTCTTTTTGCAACCAGTTAAGTCTTCCCCTGCTGGCCATGAGAAAGAATGCAGGTTTAAGGCTCTTCTGTTTAGCCTCACTTTTGAGACCATGTTTGAGCCAAATGATGTTAACAAACGTACAACGTTTATCAAAGCGACTGACATTGATCCAACGCCTCCCCCCTAACTGAGCTTGTATGTCATGTTTGGGAAATGATAAGGGTTTTTAACGTTAGCTCAGCAGCCAAAGATTATAACAAGAAAAATAGTGTTTGTCATTATTTACTAAAATAAACTGTGAGTAACTTTAATTGTGTAATATGTAGATTTTGTCAGCCCCGGCAGACAAAGTGGTACCTCTTATAACTTTGTTGATTATTTTCTGTACATGCGTGCACATAGTATTCTCCTAATAACAATCTTATTCTTCATCCTTTTAACTGTCTAACGTAGCTGTCCACTGTGAAACTTTGCAGCTGAAAATGTAAACACACAGGGTCTTTGGGCGGCATCTGTTAATTGCTTGGTTGAATACTGACCCAATGGCAGCGATGATGGGTATAAAAAAAACACTATAGAGTCATTCTTCTTACTGATTGTCTCACTGGCTTTTGTCAGTTCATAGAGGCATCAGCATTTCTTTTCAAGAACTATTGAGGGTAGACGTTCCCAGTTAAAAAATAGTTGAATTCATTATTTTCTTTGCATTGCATTGATAAAGGCAGATGTATCTTAGCTGATGAGATAAAAGCAGCCCTAACATACAGTATATGCTAGTAAGCACATGACTGAATCAATATAAGGGGATGCATCATGTCAAGCATCAAATTAAGTTGCTTTGTTTTTAGGACAAATTGCTTTTTATGCATCTCTTATAAACAGTTTTATCTTGAGACTCTTGTTGTTGCAGATTTATTGGAGTTTATTGCATAACGCATGACTTTATAGAGGTAATAAGAAGAATAAAGAGAATACACCGACATTCTAGCTCCCCTGAAATCCAAAAGTTGTGTTTCTATTTCATTCAAACAATTTATCACTTGGTTATGGCCAGGCAAAATCTCTCTCTCGCTCTCTCTCTTGCGCCCTCCTTAGTGTGAGGTCTTGAACCTCACCGAGCCACATGGAGAATTTATGATGGAGGACTTGAGCTGCATACCTCAGATTTCTCTTCAAACAGATCCACCTCCACGTGGGTACAGGCGCTCTATAAATCAACCTGGTTAGAGGATGAAAAAAATCAAAAGAGTGATAGAAATACTGTGCACAGGTTTTTTCAAGACTGGTGCCTAACTGAGAAAACCTCAATCAAGGACTTCACTACACACACAAACACACTGCGCTCAGCAACTACACCAGATACACTGACAGCAGGTTGCAGCTCCAGTGCATGAGGCTAGATGGCGTAATGCATTCAAAAGCTAATTTGAACACAACAGGGCTTTGTGCCAAGCCACTGATAACAGCAGAGAGGCTTCTCAGGTAGCAACATAAGCTGTTTTCATTCCCACTGCACATAGGTCAGCATTAGTCTGAGAAAAGGCACGTTTTAACAAATCTGTATTCATGGAGTTATCGATACAAACTTTTGATTTGTCCTGATGGATCATCTAATTACCTCATTGGAATGTAATAATAGTGAATTAAAGAGACGAAGCAGCTTTAGAAGCCAGCGCTACTCAAAGTCCTTCTGACAAGTTGGAAAGATTATGTAAGAGAAGAGGCCTGGGTGCACGGTGAGCCAGGTCAGTGTCAGGGTCTGGGAGGTTTTAGGGCCACTCAGCAGCAGTGAGAGACAGCCGCTGCACATTCAGCCTGTGTGTTAGCAAGGTTGGCCCTGCTTGGCTGCCATGCTGCACAGAGTGTCTACAGCCAAGCCAAACAGCCCAATACACTACCATCACACACACACACACACACACACGTTATTCCAAGTCTTAATTTAGACTGTATTATGATTTCTCTTCAATCTGTGGGTGTTGGGTTTTACTGCAGCTCTTTGACGCAGCTCGGCTCAGCTGTTCCCTTCTCCATGTTCTGTCTCATTACTCCGCTTGTCTATCTGTCCATCTGTCTGTGTGTTTGTGTGTCTACTGGCCAACTTCTCCACCAGCTGAGCACAGTTTTCTGTTGATGCTGAAATACTGAATTTGCCTTGCATGAGGAAGATACTCCGCTGCAACTGCAAAAGTGTGGATGCAATTCAGATTACTCAAACTGTGACACTTGCACCATCATCTTGAAGTGTTGTTTTTTGTGCTGTTTCCTTATTAACTGAACTTTCACCGTTCATGGAATCCACTGTCACTCCAAGAAATACTTTTTTTCCTTCACTGTGGAATGTAAAAATTGAGTTTAAAGAACATGACTGTGTGTTTACCTGAAAAATGCCACCTGCAGTTGTATTAAGGACATGTGGAGCTTAAAGTGAACCAGTCCCTTAAGTGATACTGTAAGTGTCAGCCAAAGGAGAAAGGTGAAACTCAAGGAGGTGCTTAAGCGAAATCACATATATGCTGGTGATAAGCTAACACACACACACACAAGCACAAGCACACACACACACACACACACATACACACACACACACACACACAGGGGAGAGAGACTCATTAAGGAGGTCATAAATCACAGGGAGCAGTGCCAGAGAGCGCTCACTCTCCCACTGTCTAAACACTGCTCTCACTCAGCCTTATTAGCAGGAGTCCAGCTCTCACCCAGACTGGAGATATTAGCCTCCCCGCTAAAGACAATCACAAAGATTACATTACAGTTGCCAGAGGTGCCAGGAAAACTCCAAGAGACGATGAATTCATGGGAGGCAAGTTTAATACACAGGGTTACTATCATTTAGACGGGGGTCATGGTGGTCCTTCACTAGAAGAAAGACAAAAGAAACAATTTGACAATAAGACAGTGGAGTGATACATTTAATTTAACACTTTTAGCTCAGCAGTTCCCACATTATATCAGGGTAAATACTGTATATATGTTTCCATGTCCATGTTTATATCATTATTGACATTCAATCTCACTTCTCCGCTGCCACTTTTATCAAAAAAGAGTCAAATCTTCATCTCAACATTTTAAGGCATAAATTTACTAAAGAGACCAAATCCAAAAAGCAAATTGACTAATAAAACATTGATTATAAAACCACAGATAAAACAGCCTGGTAAAGGCTGTATTTCCCACAGTGTATTAGAAGAAGAGGCCAGATAAGACAGTGCTGACGTCACATACCGTCTGCTGCATTGCCAATAAAAGCTCATAATGAGAAGTAACCTCCCACTTGCAATATCAACATCCTGACTGACTTAAAACTGAAGAGATCATCTGTGTCTTTAACTGCAAATATCAAATGGAAATCAATGTTAACTCTAATATGCTGTACCATAAGACTCACCCAGCTCTGCTTTACCAATATTACATAGGAAGCTCTGGTATCAAAGGTCAGGCTGAAAAAGGCTGTTTGGGATTGAGTCAAAAAAAGCTACAGCGCCCAGCTACATGCTGAGTGGCCTGATGAAACAGTGGCGTTTCTAACATTACAACAATTTCCCCGGTCTAAGAAAATGGAAGCCACTCGGCTTTCTTCAAGCACACCGAGCCAAGGATTACGTTTCAAATGCCTTTATTAAATCAGAGCACATCTTGTAAAAAAAACAACAATATCAAAGACATAAAAGCCGACTGATTTCAACCCTCATCAGGTCTTCTTCAGGGAAAAAAACTCTTCCTGGCTCTCCCCTTAAGTGTGCCTAAAGAAAGCCCAGTGGCTTCCCTGCCTGGACAATTAACCCCGTCTACTCTGTTCTGGCCCAGTACCATTGTCACAGTCACTACTCTTTCCTCCTCTGCAGGTTTCAAACTACTTTTCACACTTACATGACGAAAAAACATTCAAAGGAACATACATTTTAGAGATTTCATATCATTTTATGTCCATATTGTTTTTTGCAAGATTGATTATAGGTTCAAGATCAATACCACTGCCACCATTAGCACTTCTTTCTTACCTCTTTGTCAGATGCTGAGATTTCTGGATTTTAGAAATAACTTTTCAACAAATAATTTTTAAAGCCACCAAGGCCTCACTGTTTAATTTTAACTTAAGATGTTCTCAGGAGAGTTTTAGGCAAAGCAGACGTATTAAAACAGCGACAAAATAGATCACTGTTACTGTATAACCCATTGACAGTTATATTATCCTATTCCTCTACTTCATCTCCCACTGTGGTTGGCTCTCAGTTGCCATGGAGCTCCTGGCACCACTTTAAAAACTTCAGGTCAATAGGTCATAACTTGAAGTCATACCATGAACTTTCCCATGAACAGCAAATCCTGATCTAAGAATGTTACTGTATTGACACATCACAAGGTATACAGCATGAACACACATGCAAACAAAAATACTAAACAATTATATTTGTAACATGAATCTGTTTCTCTTTACCCCAATTATTCATACACAAAATGCAGATCCTTTTTTTTCTATGATCAGAATCAGGTGCTCAAATGACCTGTATACCTTAATGAATAACGTCCAATGACACAGTGGTGTTGGTCCAACTGGAAAAACATGTCCATCAACTCTGACTACTGCTGAGCACAGAGCAACACTGATAAATATCACAAAGTCTGCCTGTCTAGTGAGATCTTGATGTTGTTGTGGACCCCGGTGTCGTCTCTGTAAGACTTGTGTAAACCAGTCTCTGTTATTTCTTTGCTGAGTCAGCCTAAAACCAATTCATAATTGTAATGGGAACAAGTGCCCATCAGATTGCTTCAATCAAGTTCTGCTCTGTGCTTCAGTGTGCAAGCCAAGGGTTCAATTTTCCTGCAACTGGAAATGTGGTTTATTTTCCCCACTCGGGGATCACTAAAGATTATCTTATCTTATCTTAACCAGGAGCAATCTGGGTAATGGAGCACTTTGGGTCAAATCTGGGGTATTTTACCTTTCATACCCTTCCATTTCATCCCCCTCTTCCCTGGCTGATGCAAAGGTCAACCCGGGCCTTTGGTCGAGCCGAGTCTTGCTAGTTGGAAGATACCGTGGTGTCCCCGTCACTTGACAACATCCATACACGTCCTCTTTAAATGACAATGATAATGGTTAAAAAAAAAAACAATAATCATAACAAGCTTAATCAAGATGTGGTGGGAAAGAGCCACTGGCTGCCAAAGTTGCAAGCCCTGCTATCTGAGGTTTCTTCTGCAGGGATGTATAGTCTTAGGTAGGGTACACACTACTAAGATAATCGGGCCGATTTTGGGCCCAATTCCCCCCGTCCAACAACCGTAAGCAAAGTCACGATTTTCTGATGGTTCTAAAGATTATCTTGTCAGATGTTCATGTGGTGTGAGGGATGTTAAGAGTGATTTTACTTCCCCTGATCTGTTCGGAAGGCTGTTCCTGTTGTGTTGTGGGAACCCCGATAACAGCCGTCAGACACACAGTTTGTGGATTGTCACGTGGAACGAAACAATAGCCAATGGGGAAACAAGCTGACTGAAGAAGGAAGCACAACAACCACAGCCATGGCGACAAAAGCAAACGTGAAGCTTTAAGTAACATGTACAGCCCATGTTCACGCCGTCTCCACCACTTCATCCACAGTTTGTTCTTTTTTCTTCCTGAATTTTCAGTAAAAAGTCCAAAAGTGTCATCGCCAATTCTTCCTGCCAGTCGTCCACCATGTTTGTTTACTCTAAAGTCTCGTTTGACCACGAGAGATTTAGTGAGATTTCCAGTTGTAAGAGTCAGGACTCTAGTTGTTGGTGCTGTTTTGGCGTAATCATTGCTCTCCACACACTATAGGAGCAAAACTATTAAATCTATGATTATTTATCGTCATGTGTGCAGTCTCTCACCTTTTCATCTGTTAAGATTTGAAAATTTGTGTGGTGATTGGATTTGGAGTGATTTTTAAGTCAACCGCCCCAAGACGAACATCAGAATTTATTTACTTGTATTTTCTTTTTATTGATGCACCAAAACTTTGCACCAAAACTTTTCACAAGCATGAAAATAAAGTGCGATTTAAACTTCTTTTGAATTACTTAAGGCAATGACTGTATGTATAGATGGACGACCATCTGCTCCCATTGTACGAAAGTGATGCCAAAATAGCCCCTGTGATAGGCGCTGCCATCTGGCGATGGTAACGTCATTTGGAGCCAGAGTCTGCGCAGTAGAGATTGGTGGGTGGCGCTGTCGTAGGCACTTCTGCTAACCAAAACACAGACTTAACTTACTGAAAAAAACACAGGTATGGAAACTTCAGTGACTGTAGTGGTTGTTTTTGTTACGTTTCCTCTCGGCGTTCATCCTCCACTGTGCTAATCCGGAACAGATCAGCTGCAGGAGCCGTATTTGTCAACAGAGCTGTCAATCATCATTAAGGCAGCATCAAATAACTAATCAAAGAAAAATGAACATCCATCCATCATCTATACCGCTTATCCTGTTCAGGGTCGTGGGGGGCTGGAGCCTATCCCAGCTGTCATTGGGTGAAGGGCGGGGTACACCCTGGAATGGTTGCCAGTCAATCACAGGGCTTACACATAGAGACAGACAACCTTTTGCACTCATACCCACACCTATGGGCAATTACCAATCACCAATTAACCTTACAAGCATGTCTTTGGACTGTGGGAGGAATCCGGAGACCCCGGAGGAAACCCACGCATGCACGGGGAGAACATGCAAACTCCGCACAGAAAGGCCCACATTGCCCAAACCAGGGTTTGAACCGGTGACGTTCTAGCTGTGAGGCAACAGTGCTAACTACTGCACCACCGTGCAGCCCAGAAAAATGAACACTTGGACGTAAATCAGCATGATAAAAACTAGCTATAATGACAGAAACCATATTTTAGAAACATTTATTTGCAGTGTATTTTGATTTTATAGTTTGACTTATGTCCCATCTGTTAACATGGAAGAGGCGGGCTTTATGACCTATACTGCAGCCAGTCAGCAGGGGGCACTCAAAATGTTTTGGTTTCACTTTTAGGGAGCTGTCATGTCGTCCATCTTTTTATACAGTCTATGACTTAAACACACAAAGAAATGATTTATGATTTACGGTATTTATAGGTAGGTTGTATTTCGAAAAATGCAGAAAATCAATAATAATTAAAAAAATCATGAAGATATTTGGATGGAAACACAAGTAATCTCATGGTTATCATAGGTTTAGAACAGGTGCTCAGACAAAAGAGGAAAAAAAGTGATGGAATGAGGAACATAAAGATGGACCTCTGTATTTGCAGCCTGAAGTAATACATCACCACACAGTACGAGGAACAGTTGTAAGAGATTGTTCACAGCAATCCAAAAAGCATCTTGTGCTCAGAGCCTGGGAATGGAACTGTCAGAGAGGCTGTATAAATAGCCTCACACAGGCTCAGAGGCAACACCCAGAGCCACCCAACACAATGATAACACACACACACACTTACACACGAAGACACACACACTCCTGTGGGAAACTATTACAGTTTAGTGCATACTGTAAAACAGTCAACACTATCAGGGTGGAAATCAGTCAGTCTGCATCTGTCGGGGGTTCAGAAAGTTTTTGGAAAGTGAAAGCCTGCCATGCAAGTCCATTACACACATACATAAACACACACACACACACACACACACACACACACACACTGCTGTTATCTCTGCTGGAGGGAGTACCTCCTTAAAGTTCTGCCTTGACGTTTCCGTGTGGTCGCCCAGGATATAAATCACCGCATTTACAATAATGTGTGTGTGTGTGTGTGTGTGTGCGCGTGTGTGTTATGGTTGAGCACCTGCCGACTGGCTTCCCTTAAAGGAAGTGACGTGTGAGACGGAAAGTGTGTGACCTCAGAGGGATTTCCATCTCTCTCAGTGTGTTTGTGCAGGATTTTCTTCTGCAGGGTGTCAGTTACTGAGAACCAAACCTGTGATCTCACAAAATCAGTGTGAAAGAAAGCTTACAGAACAAACAGGGCAGGACATTGTGTCCACAACAAAGCAAACATTTAACACAGCCACAGCCTTCCTGCATTAAAATTAGCTGAATCAATTTCAAAGGTGGTGCTTTTGATGACGGTAGATTTTTTTTTTTTGAGCAATGCACTTATTGCTAGAGTAAAAAGTGACTCTCAGATGTGAAGAGGTTAAAGACAAAAGACATTTATTGGGAAATATTGGGAAAATGCAGGTAGGTATCTCTGTCCAAAATTCCTCAAATGCTGTCAATAGTTTGGAGCGTGTAGAAACTAGAAGAGTGAAGCAAGATGCCATTCTATCACAGATTATAAAAGTTATAGAGATATTCAGGAAGGGGCAAAGAGGGAGATACTGAAACAGTGTCAAATTAACATTAATGCAGAGTCAGACAGGATCTTTCATTGACACATTAGATCCTTAATGACTCCTTGTCCTTGAGTAAACTGATGTAAAGTATCTGGGAACACACACACACACACACACTCCACCACAATTGTCTTCGTGTGCCATCACGTATTGTGACTTTATGTACAAACAACCAAGGCTTAAACTTTGTGACAACAGAACAGTAATAAAGAAAATATGGAAAGGATGTTGTGTGTCTGTGAGTATAGCATTCATGGGTTATCATGCACTCTTAAGCAAAACTCAGTTCAATAAACCTACATTGGGTTAAGCCAGGAGAAACAAGCTAGCCTGTCCATAAAAATGCAAAAAGCATGTCTGGCATGGCTAAGAGGACAGCATATCATCCAGACAGGGGATTTGTGCTTTCACACACTGGCTCAAAAAGAACTTTAAAAAGTCAGTTTAATGTCTTGTTGAACTGATTCAGGCATTTGCCTTCTCACATGCTGCTCCTCCCTGTAATGTCCATACAAGTTCAGCAGTGCTGTGCATGTGTGAAAGGGGCTTATGACTATTACGATCTCTTTGGAGGAAAATTGCTCAATAACTTTGAGCAGAACAAACTCTAGCTCCTTTTCACACATGTCACCAAGATGTAAGAAGACTTAAATCTTCCATTATCCAACCATTAATTTGGCACAAAGCACCAGAGAGGTCGCCATGACCTCTCTGCCTCTTAGTGACATCATGTTGCAGGATTTCAGTAACCTGGGGTCATGTGTCAAGCAGATTTGGATCCACCAACCTCAAAAGTTGCATAATATGCAATTTTAAACAGGAAAATCCACTTGGGAACAAACAGATGGTTTTGTTAGATTTAAACAATAAAATATCTGTTGTTTATAACAGGTCAACATATGTGTGAAATTCCACACATAATTCAGCATCAAAACTGGACCAGCGTGAAGCAGACCGCAGCCTGGTATGTGTTGTCCTGGTGCAGTGTGAGATCCAGATTGCTCTGGCGCGGGTTAAGGAGGATACTTTGGAGCTTTAAGTGCTTTCACTCTTTCTTTCTCTGCTCTCACCTCTTCTGTCTCTGTCTGACCGCCTTTCTTCTCCCAACTGACTTTTGAGACAATGGGAACCAGCTGTGAGGTTGTAAAACCCTCTGGAACGTCGCTAAAGTGGCAGCACGGCCTGCAAATGGCTTCAATTAGCCTCTCATATGCTAATAAAGCTAGTTAAAAAGAGAGACAACTAGCCAAGTCACACACACATGCACACACACTTGCTCGTAAATGCCGACCATCACGATGAGCTCTCCAGTAAGAGGATACACTCAGAATATGTGAGCACTTAAGCCAAGGGCACATAAATACATACAAACACATGCAGCCAATTACTGTAGAAAAAAACAGTGACAGTGCCAAGTGTGTCGTGTCAGTGGGACGTCTCAGTTCCTGTTTTTACTCTGTAACACTCAGTGTGACTGAGACACACTCAACATCCCCGTCTGTGTTGTCTGCAGTCGGAAACATAGGAGGCTGACAGCTCTCACTAACAAAAACCCAGAGCTCGAACTTCATCTTCTATCACCTTCAGACACGAAATACACTTTCAAATCCTGATCTTCCCCCACATCTTGGAAGTCAGCGTCTGCTTGTGTAAGCCTGAACAAATGAGAAGGTGCTTTGCTTTAGTTTGGGTGCGCTCCTTCAATCCCAATATTCTGTAGTCAGTAATCTGTAATCTGGTTCCAATATATTAGAGAACTTCATGCTTTAGGGGTAAGGACTGAGCGAATGCATGCCATCAGCAAAGGTTCATGAAACTGTAACCGGGCTCGGGCCAGGAGCCATGGAAGTTGGGATTTGAGCCAGATAACCTAGGGACGATGGAGGTGGGCAGCTACTAGGAAATGGACAAACTAGGTGAAGAGCTAACTTTGCGTATTTCACCAATCCTACAGCCAGCATTCAGACACTTTAGCCCAGATTGTGGCGGGGGCAAGAGTCTGGCAGGGTTTGAGGTAAGTAAAGCAGGTCATCAGGGTGTAGCAACAGCTGCAAACTAGATCTGCTAACAAAGTCTAGGGAGAAGAGGGACCAGGAACAGTGCGGGGCAGGCAGGTTTGTTGGCTGCTACAAAAGTTCTGAGTGTCCAGTTCCATTCATATCTACCAAAAATGTTGATGCAGGACAGCAAGTATGTGTGCATATCCATGGTGACAAGCCATGCTGAAAGAATGATCCCACTGGAGAACCTGGGGGAAGAGAAGCAGAATGTTCAGAATGGGACTACTTTACCTTTACCTCAAAGGCCCAGGAATCCAAACCGATGACTTAAGCACAAGATCTCTCTCTTCAGGCTAGGGAAGTTCTTGACTTGGAATAATTGGCATAGAGCATGATGTTTGGTGTTACTGGGTCCTGGGAGGAAATAGAGGGGAAGATAGAAGGGTCAGAGAAGGTTAGAATAGTTGCTGAGGTGAAAGGTTTCTTCAGGTCACCAAACACCTTCAGAGTCAGTGGGGACCACATAAAAGGGGAACTCCTGAGAGTTGAGTTTTGTGAGAAGGAATGCCACAGAGCTGTTGTTTTTGTTAAAGCACCAGTAGATGTTGCTGAACAACTGTTGCAGCTCCTTTTTGAAGGACACATAGGCCAGTCCAGGACAACCATGACCTGGTCAGGTCCATCAGGATGTTCCCGTTGGTGACATGTCTGAATGTCAGGGACCTCTACAGGTACTCATGGTGGCCAGTAGGGCGATTAAATGCAGTTATCTTCATCTCTTATACACAGCAGGTGGTAATCAATCCTTCAATCAAGTTTTTTTTTATTTGGTGGCCCAATGTAGGGACTTGAAAGCTGAGAAGAGGGAGGTGGTACCTGTTTTTTGGCACTGCACACTGCACAAGGAAGAAACCTGTTCAAGTGTGAGATGAGGAAAAGCCAACAGTACCTGCAACCAGGGACTTATAATGATGATATATCTGATCTCAGGAGCTGACAGATAGAGGAGCCAACACTTGGTAGGAGCAGAACAAAGTGAGGATGTCAATGATGCACTCAAAGAGGCAATACGGAAGTAATGAGATGGCCCAGGCCTTTGTATAACACCCCCATTAGGCCCAGATATTCAAGAAGGATTAGTAAGAGGTCAGGAAACTCGGGGCACAAAGTCACCGCGATATGGAATGACACTGGCAACTTGACAGAAAATGGCTTCTGTAAGCCATTCATTGCAAGATTCTTATTGCCTCAGTCCCACAACAACAGGCTTATTAGTTTGTCTAGTTTTGGAAATGTAGAGAAAGTAATGACTGCAGGGCAGGAGGGAGTGGCTCAATCAAACAGAATGAATGTTAGGAACTATAGGTGGAGTTATGACAAGTGTTCGTTTAGCAACACATTTAACATTGATGTTTATCTTTTTCAGGCAGCCTTGATTTATAGCTGTGATACAACACTGATGTAACTTCTTGTAAGGGAAAAAGAACAAGGTGGTTGTAAAAGCGTCATCTATCCAACAAGTTTGGGGAAACACAGATGTAGAAATCATCTTACTTTATTCTCTCCTTTGTTTAGCCCTGCCCTGTCTGACAGGAAACAGGAAGTAGGGAGTATCCTGCTGTCACCAACGATTGGTTCCCATTGTCATGAGTGATGACATCACCCGGACTTGCAAAAACACTGTCTGCTGCACTTAAAAGCAGTGGAACAAGCAGTCATGAAGAAGGCCCACATTTAACATTCATACTTCTGCCTGGGTTTTGGTCTTGGAGTAGCACATATTTGAAAATCTACACATGATTTTGCCTTGTCCATAAAATGTGCCTATATTTCATTTAAATTCAGTCATTTTGATCATTTAATCATTTTTTTGTCTTTTTTTTCTTTCTCTAAGCTAATGTAACGGGACCATTGTAGTATTAGATCAAAGTAGCTATGGGGAATGTAGGGTGCAGTGCAAACTGCATTAACCATAGTGTCAGGGTAGCATATTTGAGAAACATAGCAAGTTGAAATATATCTCTTAAATACTGACCCAAAGTGAACTTCGGCTCCACTTTTATTTATTTATTTATTTTTACCTTAAATGTGTTTTGAAAAGGTTTGAAATCACTAAATCACATGGGATCCTAGAACAGCTGCAGTATTAAAGAATCCCTGACATGCACACCCTTGTGTATTAAGCATATACTGTATAGTAAGATGGAGTATAGACTAAATCAGTGGTTCTCAACTGGTGGATCGCTGAGCCAAAAGTTGGTCGCAGAGCTGTTTTCGGTGGGAGGCAGATGTGTGCTTGGAAAAAACTTTTTGAAGGACATGGGTTTTCTATGATGTGCGTGCAATAGTAGTGTAGTTAAGTCACACTCCATGTATCCAATGATTGGGTAATCCCAGCTACAGTTACATTTACATTCTTGAAACTTGAGCCCTAATGTAGTGGCATTTAAGTTTATTCTATTGAAAAAAGGCTGCTAATTAAATAAATTGGAGAGGTAATATTGCACACATACTGCCGCCTGCTGGACATTTTCCTTGACTATTATACTGTTGTGTTTTGTGGTGTTGACATACTGTGAAGGTTTTGTTCTGTCTCAGCATCAAAATACACCATTTTTCTTATTAAATAAATTTAAGTGGTTGAAAAATGTCTGAAATCTGAGTCGCGATTTGTCATGACGGAGGTGGTTGGTCCTGAGGCTAGACCACTTGAGAACCACTGGACTAGATGTATATATTTTAATACAACTAACCACTTTGTTAATTTGTTTAAATCATATTTCTGATAGAGAAACAAACAAAAACAAACATTTACAGCAATAACTAGTAAATAGTAAATTGATCAAATCTTTTGGCCACATTTAACACTTATCTACACTTGTTGGAAGGAAGAGACAGGTTTCAACCCATTTGTCGCAAAAAGTTAAGGAGAGATTGGGTATTATTTGGGCATAACTTTAGCATAAGCTTTTTCTAACAAATTAACTGTGGTGTGTTGAGTGTAATATCGTTGTATAACATTACACTCTTGCACTCCTTCTGCAGGTCGTTTCTGAACAAACTCTGCACTGTAATAGGAGGATGTGTAGAAGGTGAGTGGAATGTTTCAGCAAATAACTTCTAATTTGAGATACAGATTAAGCACACTCAGTGTGTACACAGACAGACACACATCCTGCAGGAATGACCTGCAGATCTGCAGATGTAAGGATGTGGAGAGGACGACACAGGTCCCTTGGAAGCAATAAGATAATCAGGAGTAAGCGACTATTTATACTTGTCACTAAGATAGACATGTCATTATATTTAAGCTCCCCGTCTCTCTTGCTCGCTCTCTCCCCTCTCAAGCGTTGACTTGTCCATCGATGTGTTGCTTGGCGAGTGCTGGTGTGTAGATAGACTGATTGCAGAATCCAGCTATGATAAATACTACTAATGAACTGAGAGGTTACAGAGTACACAAACTGAGGAAAGCACAGGAGGCAAGAGATGAGACAGGGTGACATTCATTCATTACTGAAACATGTGCTGCATTTTGTACAAATTCACTTTTCTAATGAAAGGTGATAAAAGCTGAATCTGCCTAACTTATATCCAGTTAGTAAGAAAAATAAGGAAATATTTTCCTGCAGGGTGATATTTTAAATGCCAATCAGACTAAATCTAAAGAAAAATTTAAATTTAAATTTTAAGTGTTAATTGTTACTATATATTTAGCATCATCAGCAGATTGAATTGGCGCTGAGGACCTATTAAGTCAGGTTGGCATTTAGTACATGTTAGTTAATTCTTTTGCAAGGGGGTATTTTTTTTTATACCTGTCTTGTCTTTCTGTTTGATTGTCTATATCATAGACTGTATAAAAAGATGGACGACATGACAGCTCACCAAAGGGGAAGCCAAAACATTTCGGGCGCCCCCTGCTGACTGGCTGCAGCATAGGTCATAAAGCCCGCCTCCTCCATGTTAACAGATGGGACATGAGTCAAACTATAAAGTCAAAATACACTCCAAATACATTTTTCTCAAACATGGTTTCTGTCATTATAGTTAGTTCTTATCATGCTGATTCATGCTCAAGTTCTTTTTCTGTCAAATTAATTTTAATTAGTTGATTAGTTGATGCTATAAAAAGGATGATTGACAGCTCTGTTGACAAATCAGGTTCCTGCAGCCGATTAGCAGAGTAGAGGAGGATCAGTGAGAGGAAACGTAACTAAAACAATCACTACAGTCATTGTAGTTCCCATACCTGTGAATGTTAGCTTCAGACCAACACAAGAAGCTGTTCTGCTGTTAAATGTGCCAATGTGCGGAATCCGAACTGTTTTTTCAGTAAGTTAAGTGTGTGTTTTGGATAGCGGAAGTGGCTACGGCAAATTCACTCGCCTATCTCTACTGCGCAATCTCTGGCTCCAAATGACGTCACCATCGCACGATGGGAGCGCCTATCATGGGGGCTATTTTGGCATCAATTTCGTACAATGAGAGCAGATGGAGACGCGTCGTTAGTTCATATCCATCTATCTCTCTTTCTTTCTGCCTCTCCCTCTATCCTACATTCTCAACCCATCCAGTCACGGCAGATCTGGTTGTGCTCAATGTTTCTGCCATTTAAATTAAAGTTTGTTCAAATTGATTGATTTATATCATTCTTTTGTGCATGTCAATAAGAAGGAGAGTAGAAAAAGACCCTAAACAGGCAGTGACAATAGAAGAATGAAGAACCAGCTCTTACAATAATCTCAATTGCAAAATCTCATTGCAAAGCAAAGGAAACATTACATGTTGTAAAATGAGTCGTTCAAAGTATTCCCTTATGTATCACTCTTGCATACAAGTCATTGATAAGTGTATTGAAAGTGCGTAAAAAATAAGATGAATTCCAGCCGGGTTCTGTGAGCTGCTAACTTGTAGAAAAAGTTGCTGAGCATTGTTCCGGTGCGTTCCAGCTCTGTGAGCAAAAGTCTGTAGGCCTAAAGCCTTTGGGGGAAAAAAGTTTACCAAGATTTCCACGAGGCAATTTGGCAGAAAAAATCCAGACACAGACCTCAAATTTCTGTCATGTGAAATGCAGGTGGGAGCTATAAAAGATAAACTTTTAATTTTGGGGCAATTTGGGGTTCATTCAGACATAAAACATTTCCCATCAACTACATTTACTGTTACTGTCTCAATTAAGTTTTTCGCAAACTAGTCACTGGCGGCTGTAGCCACAAAGACTTCTTTTTAGCCCTGGACAACTGTGCAAGACAACAGTCTTGAAGTTTTGTATCCTCAGTAATGGAACAGAGGCAAGATGAGACCAATCAGAAAGGGTTTACAGGGACATATGTGGAGATTCTCATGTTTTATTGTCCCACAGGTCTGAGTTTATTATTGCATTTTTTGCACTTTTTAAGTTTGGCCTGAAACTCCTAAAATTGTCGGCACGGTAACGTTGATTTGACTCTCCAGAACCAGCTGTGTTTGTGTGATAGTGAAGTATATTGTTGTTAATCAATGATGTTAATCTTTATTTAAATACATTAAACTGTTAATGATAAAAGTTTATGTATTTAGTTTCTACTTAAAGCCTACTAATATACTGCAATTCTTAATTAATGTCTTTTTGATTGATTAAGACATTTTCTTTGAATGTAAAGATGCAAAGTTGCCTTAAAAAAAATAGAAATCGAGCTTGTTTAAACTTTAAACTTAGTTTCTAGCATCCTCTGTAGGGAGCTCCTGTATGTGGAACGTTTGCTGGTGTCTGACCTCACAGTGTCTTTTTCTTCTCGTTGCCTTTGGTGGACTATTTTGATTCATGGCAACACCTAAAGAGGAAATGATGGATTACTTTACAACAGTCAATACAATTTGTTACAGTGGGCTCATTAGTGGCTCTCCAATAGCCCCATCATTTATGTGTGGCGGCAGCTGACCGTAGCATGTGAACAGTGTGTATGTTTGTATGATTGTTTACCAGGCCACCCCCAGAGGTCTGTGTACCCGACACAGTAGCGGGACATATGACAGAGACCTATGGCTTGGGAAATACACACACACAAACATGAGCACATGCACATTTCTCACACAAATGCTTCGCCCGGGAGTCCAGGGAGATTTGGGAACCATTCAGAGTTCTGTTCACAAGGCAGCAGCAGCCTTTATCCCTCTGTGTTTGTCAGGGTCCTTTTAAACAAATCCATTAGGACCAGGCGCCACACAGTTTGACTGCCCAGCGTGGGCACACAGATGGCCTGGCCCAGTTTTCAGACACACACACACACACATTATGATTGGCCTTTACAGGTACTGATGATCCAGGAACAGCAGGGTCCGGGCTGTTTGGACAGGATGACTGCTCAGAGGAGACCAAGCGGGGTTGAGAGGGGGAAGATCAATGAAGAGGAACTGCCAGGAGAGGAGACTTTCTCATGGTGGGAGAATCACCACAAGACAGACTGACTCATTTACCCAACAACCTATCACACCACCAAGACGGGAGAAATACAGCTGAGCTTATTTATAAAACTCAAAAACGACCTTAGGTCCTCACTGCCTCAAACAACTTGATTTTCTGAATGTTAACACATTTGTTCTGTATGAACTCAGTAATGATGCTATCCAGGAGCTGGCTGCAGTAGCTGATAAATAAGCCTAGTTCATTATAGGATAGGATAAGATAAGATTGTATTGATCACCTATTGGGGGAAATTCAGCTGTTACTACAGCTCAAAGTAAAGGACAGGGTAAAATAAGTGATGGTTAAAAAAAATAGATAGATAAAAAGACAATAAAATACAATAATAATATTAATAATAAATATATACACTATGTACACCTTTCACTTTGAACCATTGTGGATGGTTACGTTTTTGTACAAAGAAATCGCACCAAGTCAAAAGCAAAAGTGTGTATCGTGGTGACTTGATTGATGATAAGTGAAATTGATCCACAACCTTTATCCTGTGAGGGGTTTCAGGTGTGGATAAGTGGATTTTCGAATGATAAGAGATTGGAAGTGAGAAAATAAACAAATTCAGTTACAATATGTTTACAAGGTTGTAACTTATCTTGTGAAATATTGTGAAGATTTTCATAAAGTGCCTCTCTCTCTCTCTAAGAGCTGATAGCAGAGAGAGAGACGTAACTGTGCTTTCACACTGAACACGAAGCAAATATTCGCCTCATGTTACTCGCGCAAGTTTGACTGACAGATCAAAATTTGCGTTTAAATAACAGGCGAATATTCGCCCTTTGTTTCCAGAATGGAGGAGAGGAAGCTTATCTCCATGGTTACCAACAGGAGAATCTCAATGTTGATAGGCTTTCGCTACGCCACGTGACGCAAATTCGCTGCGGATGTTAAACTTTTTCAATTCACACGAATTTGCGTCACGTCATTCGTGTCATTTATAATAATTAATTAATTGGACTGGCTTCCAAAATCCGGAATGACTGATGAGTAGATCAGAACTAAAAGTTGTTTTACTGCATTTAACTGCATCGATTACAAGTAGTGAGTGAATTAGGTATTAGCTCTTGCGTACTCTAAGGTTTAAAGTGGAAGGTTACAGTGTTTCTGTGTGTTTATGGCTGTATATTTTTCAGGCTCTATGATCAAAGCTACTCTTTTATATTTCATACTATGCAAGTATGAATATTTTAAAAATATTCAACCTGTATTTATGAAACTTATACGTCTTTGCTACAGGTGTTTACAGGCACAAAGCTAGTCAGGAGGCTTGTCAAGAATTTCTTAACTTTTAATAGCTCAACTTGATTATCAAAATGGTCGGTTTCAAGCTACATCCTTGGCACTGATAACTTGAGACGGACTTCACACATGACTTTGAAGGTGATTTTACTTTACATATCAGAAAGTTGAGCGGTTTCCTATCAGGACGAGCTGTCTGAATCACTGAATCCAACATTTAGAGGAGTTTCATAAATAAAAAAGTTACAACAAATCTTTTCTTGCATATCCCCTAGAACAAGCCATTCTATTTTGATGAAAAATTCATTCTAATGCTTGCTTAAAATACACTTGATATGCATAAATTGAAATATGTATGATCCTTGATGACACACCTGTATGGGATCAATTTGAGTTATTGCAGTGCCAAGGAAACCTAATGTTCCTTTAAAACATGCCTCCTTCAACCTTCAAACTATTGATGAAAATGTGAAAAGACTCCCAAAGACAATGTTGTTTAAAAAGGAAAACAGAGACCAGCCTAAAGAATGCTTTACTCATGTATCATAAAATGTGCTAATGACTGCTAACGCAGGTAACCCGGCTACAGCAGTGGGAATTCAAGGGACAATGGCAGTAAAGAGTGATGGTTGGTTACGTGAGGGCAAAGCATTTCTCTCAATGGACTTTAGTGTCCACTCTACAGCAGACGTTTATGACCTTGTCGTGTGAGGTTCTGTTGCCCCCTATATTCACATAGAATTTATAGCTCATACCAATGGATGGCTTAGATGGACGTTGTGGCCACACAGGGCCAAACAGACGTCCCAGGCCCATTCACAAAAATCCCATTCAGGATCTCTCTCTTACTGCACTCATGGTGAACCGGGAGAACATGATCCAACCATACCAGATTATTACATTCCAGGCCAGACTTGCCTGAAGCAAACTAGCACAAACCAGTGCACATACATAACATAACACACACTGAAATAATATTAATTACATCAATCTGTACCAACTAAAGAAATGATACAGCTTCATATATGAGCATGTTTTCTTCCTCCAACATCCTTCAGTCAAACATTCTTTGCACTGACTTTATGAATGCATCATTTTTTCATGGTTACATTGCATGGTTAAAGAGGGTCATTGAGGAAGAGTATGTTCTGCCAATAAACCATTAATATAAAACCTAAACATGTTATAATGAGCAGTAAGCTTAAAGCCAGAACCATTAAATAATAACTTAACAAATAATCCAATCTTTGGGGTTAGTAAATTATATGTACCGTTAGTTTTAAACACTACGCTCCTATTTCATTCATCATCATTCCCACAGGCTCTACTTTAATTTCAACTTACAGTTTCAGCCAACAAAATCACAGGAGTTGTGCAGGTGATGATGCCAGTCATAATCGTCGGGTATTCCTATGTCATAATGAGAGTTACATTTCCTTTTTTTTTTTTGCTGGATTCTTTCTGCAGGTGCATGAAGTAACATGACTTCGATGAGTGTAGGCATTTAAAGACTTTAAATGTAGACAGGTAGAGAGATCATAGTGTGCGTGAAGTGGAGGTGGCCAACGCGAACCGACTTTAACTAGCATTTCTTCTAATGGCAGGGCCCTAAGTCTCACTTTATTTCACATTTTCCTGATTACTTTATGTCTAAATTGCTAGTTTTAAGTATTTTTAATATATCATGATGTTCAATTTGTAAATAATGGTCCTGTTTCGAGTGATCTCTATTTACAGATTCTAAGTGTAGCCAACAATCCGTTCTAGATCAAAAATTCAACTTGAGATAAATTTCCTGTCGCTGTGTCACGAAAGCCATTCAGCATTCAGATGTCCAGACCTCGAACCTCTTTTTCTCTTCTCCTCTTGAGGACAGACCTGACAAAGCTTCCTTTTTACTTTTTACTAATCTGCATCATGATGTTAAAATTTCAGCAAAGGTAAGACCCATAAATCCAGTGAAAAAATGTTTCTTTCTCTGTAAACAATGCAGCACGGGGAAAAGGAAGTCTTGACTGGAAGTGGTTTATCGCTAACCGCTGGCTGCACGCCCGGCATGTTCGTCATTGTCCCCAGAGGCTTCATCGTCGTCAGACTAAAGCTGATGGGATCCAAGATTGTGTTTAGAGTAAAAAAGCAGGTAAAGCAGGGAATGCTTTTGGGAGTTGAGAAGTCATGGTCAGGGTGACCTTTCACCCTGGACAGTGGCATACCAATGCGTATCCACCCTCTTATCTGAATATGGCCTCTCCTAGCTTCAAAAAAAATAAGATGGCACTAACCAAAATGGCAAACTTGAGGCTTGAAAATGTTAGGACACCAACCACTGGATGATGTCACAGGGGCTACGTCCACTTCTTGTGTCAATGTGAGCGATGATCTGACAAAACCATCAGTGGTGCTTGAAACTTGCTCTTTAAATCTTCCCCAGGTATATGTATGTATTAACTCTATGGCGTCATGTATTTTTGTTTGCAATGGTACGTGATAATCCTTGTGAAAATGAGTGCAGTGTCTCTTCCAGCCAGTCCTTGTGAGTCTGAGTCAGCCCTGTGGCCTTAAATGCTGCAAGGGGTATTATGATAATTTTACATAAATAAACAAAAAAAATAGCAGCAACATTATTAATCCAGAAGCTCGGAATTATGTGGAAATTTGCCGGATGGCTTAATGTCACAAAGAAGGTGCTATTCTCTCAGCACAGCTTCTTGTTATGGCTCAGGAGCAGGTGCAACGCTGTTTTTCTCATAACACAGTGAACATAATGAAAGTAATGATAAGGATTTACTCCAAACACTGTGGAACCATCAGTTACACAAATGTGCAACACACTCACTGTACAGTAGTTTTTGTAACTACATCAGCTCTACATAAACGGGTGGAGACTCCTGCATGCTCAAGGACACTATAGGCTTATGGTCAGTGAGTTTAATATGACTCCATGGACGTGCACGGGTAGAGAAAAGGCTGTATTGTGCCCTCATCTGAGCAGGCACACTTTTCCCACAGAGCTAAAACACACACAAATACACACACGTGCACACAGACACACTCTTGCTTACGGTTTTCCCACAGTGCTCGGCACTCCTGGGGGAGTAAATTGCAGTAATCCAGGGCAGCGAATTCAGACGCAGCAATTACACCACAGTGAACAGCTTGGGAACCTACACACACACACACACACACACACACTATTGTTATAACATACCTTATGCACGGATTCATATGCTTGGCACCTAAGTACAGACACATGCCTAAACTCATTTTGCTCTCTACCTTTTCTCTCAGATTCATACCTAAATGAACATACAGGCACACACATGAAAATACATACATAAACACACACACACACACACATGCACGCATGCTGTGCTGAGCAGCCATCCGCCTGTCAACACTGCAGCAAATTAACTGACATCAAACACCGGTGAGCACAGGCTTAGACATGTAGGGGACACAGTCTCAGTGGGAGAAAAGGAGGGAGGAGAGGAGGAGGACAGGGGGGTGGAAAAAAGGTAGAGAAGGAGAAGAGGGAAATAAGAGAAAAACGAAAAAGAGAGATGGCAGGAAGAGAGACGAAGGGATGCTAAAAGAGAGGATAATTTCAATATTGAAGGAACACACCAAACCTATGAGAAATATTGTAACAAAAAACAACAAGAACAAGAGAGATATACAGGCTTAGGAAGTAACTGAGTACAAGTAAAGGCGTAACGTAATTAGGATACAAAAAAAGGGAACTGTATTCTGTTACAGTTACAGAGGGAAAAGGAGTAATTACAGATACATTCATTAAAAATGGGGATTACTAGCAGGATTACAATTTTAAAATACATTTTAAAATGAAGACGATATAATACCAAAGATGCTCTATAACATCTGGCGTCTCATTTCTAAACCATCTGTCTGACCGGCTCTGATGATACCACGGTCAGACAACAAATGTGTTGCAAATGTACAAGATAGAAGTTCCTCGATTATGTTTTTTTGTTCATATTAACAATTAAATACTTTTTTCCTCAACCGAGTTTACTGAACTTATTACAAAGGAGATTGAAGGTAACATAATTGGTTCAAAGGCAGCTCACAATCATGGAGGCAAATTAAAACTTGATCCACTGTAAGACCGAAAAAGTTGACTCAACTGCCTTTTGTCAAATAAGTTACATAATATACCAACTGTAACATTTCCCATGTCATGTATGCGCTTTAATGTACGTATAGGTACATTTTCTGTCTCAAGCTTTGATTTCAAACCAGATCGCAGTCTTCTTTCTTCACCCACCAGGTTTTCGTGACTAAAGCTAACCAAACCGCAACATTTTCACAACCCTAACACTTTCTAGAAAGGCCTTCGTCTTCTCCCAATGCGCTTTGTATTGGCCTTGTTACCGAGTTGCCTGTACTTCATTTTAGCACACCACTGCAGCACATAAGGCTGTGGTAATTTCTTTGAGATCAAGTTTTATATTGATATTTGGGTGTAAAAAGAAAAGGTCATTTATTTCAGTGGCCATTTGACTTCACAATCTAGAATAAATGGCAAAGTAGCTTGTGAAGACTTGCAGTTAAAATCTTATCATCCATATTCATCAATATGTAGATGTTTTTTCTAACAAGACAACACATCAAGTTAGTTGGGTAACCCTGGGCATGTGACATTGCAACTGTCATCCAACAAAGTGAAACTTTACAGATACATCACCATAGCCCATGGTTGGCAAAACCTTTTTGTGTCTTCCACTTGTTCGCTTCCCTTTTCATGTTTGCTGTACAGCATGTGTACATGTTAGTGTGTTAAGCAATGCTGGGGCTTCTAAAGAAACACGAATATACTAGAGGTTTATTAACTGCAAACACATCAGGTAAAGGCTGTGCTGACAAAGAAGGAGGGCCGGCTGTCAGTGGTCCCAGCTGCTTCTTATTTAGCTGCTAACTGCTGCACACGTACAACCTCCAACCAGCACCTGCATTCAAACAGCTGCCAAAGTTATTACCACTATAAAAAATAAACTAAAGCTATAGCAACATCTGCAACTTGGTGAAAAGTAGTCTAGTAAACCAGTGTGAAAAATTGGGGGAAAACTGCAACAACAGTTGTGGTCAGGACAGTGGGCCTGCAGAGGCCTGATGTTGACGTGAGGAAATTGAGACTTTCATGAGTGGATATTCATTATCATCCCTCACTGCCTCTCTTTCCCTCGTGCCTGTGAGTGACTGTGAGTTAATGAAATGTTTAACTCTCCTGGACACCAGCCACGATACAAATGTGAAGCAAATGTAGTATTAGCAAAATGATCCCCTCAGGTTGTATAATGTAATTTGAAAGGAGCACTGGTTTGTAGCCAGGATTTTTAGCATGAATAACAATGTCAACTTTGGTCAGGGTTCAAATATTTCAACAACTTCTGGAGAGAACGAAATGTTGTGCAGACATTCATGTTCCCCACATCCTCTGATTTCACCTGCAGCTCCACCAGCAGGTCAAAGCATCACTTATCGGGTGGAATTTCTCATCATCTGCTGAAAAGATGGCAAAAATGACGTATATTCATTCCTGTTTCACATGATTCCCACTGCCTTTGTTGATCTCTTATGTTTTCTTTGGCACCACCATGAATTAGACATTCAGGTAACACTTGAGATTAAGGGTACAATTTATATACTTAAGTGATGCTTAACTAATGCATGACTCATGATGATTTAATGCATGAATTAATGCAGGATGTATCATGAATTCATTCACCATTAAGAAATGATGGAGTCATTGTGACTTTAAGTGATTAGTTTACACTTAATAGATCATCAATTAAGGAATGTTAATTCACAGATACCTCATACATGCGGCCATTTACAAAGTATTAAGACATCATTTTACTTGGGGGGGACACAAGTCAAGGAAGTAATGAGGACCTCGTGTGAAGTGATGATTTAGTAATGATGGACTCAATTAGCAAATACTCCCTTTTACTGAATGTTCATGAAGTAATCATTTACAAATGAGTATTACGACGTGAGCAATGCAAAAGCATTCACCACAGACAGAACTCGGTAAGTTTGTATTCTGATGTTAGCATGTAAAGCTAGCTAACGTTAACCCAGTACAGATTAGCTTTGCTGGGTTAGCGTGTGTCATTTGTGTCGTATTTGCGGAGGACACCTGTTGTGTTGTAAAGCATATGACAAATAAACTCAAACTTGTTCTACCGCAAATATGACACAAATGGCACCATCATAGGCTAATCCAGCAAAGCTTATAGTGGGTTAATGTTAGCTAGCTTTACAAGCTAACATTGGATAGCACTTTAGAAAACGTGCAAGTTTGAAAACAAACTTACCGAGTTAAATCATCATGAGTCATGCATTAGTTAAGCATTACTTAAGTATATAAATTGTACCCTTAATGTAAAGTGTTACCGACATTCATTGTTATAGGTAAAAATATCGGGTGCTGCTCTCAGGATGAATTGTGAGATTGTTGGTGATACTATACTGTATGAACTGTATATAATGTATATATAACAGCCATGTCGATTATAGGTAGAGTTTTCTGATCTTTAGGTTTAGTTATGAATTAGCTGTCATAGGACTATATTCACAGTAGTAATAACACAGCACAGTTCATGCTGATGAACCATGCATCATCTGTCAACAAGTAAAGGCTACACTGCAAGCTATCAGAATAAATACTAGCTGTCAATTTCAGTCTGTGTTGTCATCTGTGCTTCTTTCCCCAATATTAAAAAATATAACAGTAAATGTCTGTGTGGTCTATAAAATAAATGTCTTATGTGTCTAAGGTTAATGTTACCTTCCTTCAAAATCTGGAATAATCTTCATTCATGCAATATAATTCACATTAATCCTTATCGATACTGTTTTATATATTTTGAACCAGTGTGTAAGTTTCAGTTGGTGAAATTCCCCTTTTAAAGTGGAACAGTGCAGTGTGTGTGTGTGTGTGTGTGTGTGTGTGTGTAGGAGTAAACTTAATCATCTTCTCAAGGGCCTCTCATGCTGGTACTGTGTTGTGCAACACCAGCAGTTCACCCCCCATGGACAAGACTTGACAGATCAGAAAATACTCCCCATGTCTCGAACATTTTGACTTAACCTCTCTGAAAACTGTCAGTAAACTCCAGATGAGGTCTAAACTTCCTGTCATGTCAGCTAACAATCTGTTCTACATCAAAAATTCAACTTGAGACAAATTCTCTTGACGCTGTGTCATGAAAGCCGTTCAGCGTTTAGATTTCCCCACTTCCTCGAATGCATCAGAAATTATCGATCCGACCTCTGTTCAACAGTCAAGCATTTTAAAGTAGTTTTTTTCTCCTCCTGAGGACAGACATGACAACGCTTCATTTTGACTTTTTACTAATCTGCATCATGATGTTGTTATTTCAGCAAAGGTAAGACCTGTTAATTAAAGTCAATCACAAGAAAATCTGTTTTTGGGTTCGTACCCCAGTAGTTAGCCAGAGGGCAGCCTCTGTGTAACTAGTGAAACTGAGACAGAAACAGATGAAGAGGCACTCCTCTGGTGGATTTAATGATACATTAAATGATAGCGGGTTTTTTGCCGACATGTCTGGAGGGGTGAAATTTGCTTCCATTTTGATCCGAACACATGTTGCTTCTCATGTTAACTGGACTGTAAACAATGCAGCACACAGAAAAGAAAGTCTTTATTGCTAAACGCTGGCTGAACCGGAATGCCCAACATGTTCGCCGTTGTTCCAAAAGGCTGTATCATCTCAGACGATAGCCGATGGGTTCCGAGATTGCAGTAAGACAAACAAAAAATGTATCTGTCAGACACCACCTGGGATTCTAAACTAAGTTATAAATGCTGTGACTGTTTGAAATACTACACATTTTGATAATATGAAGGTAGGCAGGAGAATGCAAGACACTTTGTCAATGTTGGATTCAGAGTGCGCAGCTGCAGCTATTTCCTGCAAGAGAAGTTACCCTGTAAACATCTCAATAAAAAATAATTGTTTGTTAATTTTTTTTTGCTAGCACAAGCTTTAATATCAGTTTCTCGAAATGATTTGAATTGTGTGAAGTCTTTAGTCTCAATGTCTTTTCACATGGACACTTTCACACCTCCGGGCAGGTGTTTCTAACCCAGACCCCTCCTGCTGTGAGGCAACAGTGCAAATCTCTCAGTCACAGAGCTGCAGAGCTGCAGGGCTGTTAATTCCTGTGGTTGATTTATGCTCTTTAAAAGCTGCCTCACCCATCCAGCTAGTGTTGCTAAAATAAGAACAAAATTGCCAAGAATAATTATGCAGCCAAAATAAAATTGTTCCTGGAAACATATCGCATTGCCTTCAATCAGAGTTTGAGAAAAGACTTTAACCACACATATACAACAATAAGAGAAATATAACTAAATATCATAATTGATGCGTCCAACAAAGAAAATCATTTCTGACATTTACTGTAAACCAAAACCTTTGGAATTACAAATGATTACAAGTTTACAGTAATGCAGGAGGTAAAAATACTGTTTATGTAACTAAAGCCTGTGTGTGTTACTAAAGTGCTGGCCCAAACAGAGGTGTTGTTAGCCCAGACTTAGCGCTGTGCTGTAATATAAATACAAGTCTGAGTCAGACTTAATCTCCGGTGTTTGGTAGTTGGAGGAGTAAAGACACTAGGCTTGGCCCAGCCGGATTCCAACCCTGCTGGTCAACAACTGGGCCACAGAAAAGTTTAACACTGGTCTGATAGCTGTGTCGCTGCAGGCCATGACAGCTAACAGTTAGCGCAGGCCCTGGACACTGCCAGCATTACAGCTGGAGGTTTGTTGTGATAACTGTAAGCACTGGCAGCCAAGATGTGTGTCTGTGTGTGCATGTGCGTGTAATTAGGGCCCTTGACAGGTACATATTAGCTCTGTAACTGATCTCAGGGGGTGTTTTCCCGTCTGTCAGGGTTGGCTACTCAGAGAAAGCCCAGTCTAGCATAGCCCTAGCATGCTATCCTTGCTCTGTATTTGTATTTGTACCATGCTCAAATAGTAGTGGGATGGAATGAGGGTGACAAAGATTGAGTTTTTCCTTACAAATGTTTGGTTATTATATATTTACTGTGACAGGGTTTGATCCACATTCCAGCAACTACCTGAGGATCAATCGCTTTTAAATGGAAAAAAAACAAATCCAAAATGAAACAAATCATGAGACTGCCAAAGGTTCTCATCCTGAAAATCAAACCCTCATGCAGTCAAAACTCACTCAGTTCTGAAAACAGGTGATCTCTCCTGTCAATTAGATTTTGAGAAAATATCTTTGTCCATACAATGTAATAAATACAAAAAGTGTGACACACACACCCTTTTCACTCCTCTCTGCTGGGAGCACTTCAGCTTTGCATTGTGATAACACATTACTTCGGTCAGACCTGCTGAGCTCCAGCTGTGTCGTGTCTCCTCCCCTGTTCTGTCCTTCACTACACAGCTGGATCCCTTCACTGTGCATGCTATGATGTGGTTTCTGTGCATATATGTGTGTATGGTTTGTAACTGAGGAGGAGTGTTAACTCTAATGAGTGTTTACACGGTCTCGGTTTTTAATTATGCTTTTGTTTGATATGTATGGTTCAAATGTGCTTGTCTGTTTGAGTTTGTATGTTTGTTTGCACGGCTTTATGCATGTATGCACACACACAGAAACAATGCACATGTGTGTGTGATTGCAGGGATCAGGCTCGTCCGGCTCTGACACTTGTTTGTTTTATCTCTGAGTCATTTTGCTGCTTTAACAGCCACTCAGACATTAACTCTAATGATTTATGTCCCGGGCTGAACAGCTTTATGTTTCACTGAAACTATTTAGTCTTTGTTGGAATTTTTTCGTTATCTGATGCTGCCCGATTGCTTTGCTTTTACATACGTGATATGCTAACCTGGTGTTAGCACGTATGAAAAATAGTGATCGAATTGAATGGATATGAGTAATCATTTTGAAACCCTAAAAAAGCCAATAAAGCTGACAGTCTTGATGTTTGTTTTATTGTGGAATGTAACTTTAGCCCAGCATTTTCTCTGAGATATTTAAAGCTGCACTAATCAATAGTTCCATACAAACAAGGGATCAAATGTTGATGTGTTATGTGAAAGGTGAAAGACAGGGGCGCCGTCTGGGATTTTAGCCCAGTCAAACATTTTAAATTAGACCACACAAAAACACCAATCCTGCACGAATGTTTTAACCACAGCTTCAGATCTTAATCGACCCATTCAAAGCTTAAATAACTCAACTTTTGGTACAAAAGCAACAAAAATCATCAGTGGATAAAAGTAATACACTCATTTAAATATAAAACTTTTTAGACGGAGAAGAGAGCATGTAGCTCACTGCTACTGATGTCAATCAGCTGTGTCCCAATCCAGGGGCTGCAGCCTTAGAAGGAGGCTAATGGAGGATGTGCCGTTCATAGCCAAACTGAAACGAGACCTTCTGGTCAACAGAGGATTTCCTGTTTTTCGTCACCAACCCTTACCCTTTTGTCACCCAGCACTGCTCCTGTCACCTGGCAACAAGTAGCTAGCTGGCTAACTAGCTAGTATAACTAACATCACGTAACTTAACATATTATTTTAAAGAACATTTCTTTCTTAAGCCCTTTTGTTTTTTTTAAACATGTGTAACACTAGCTTTTCGAATGAGTTAAAAGTGTTAGAGTCCGCCATCTTGTCTGAATTGGCGCGCGATGAATCTCAAGATACATTGGGCCGCGACGGATGCACCCGATGGAACCTTCGTTACCCTGGAAAAGGACGACGCATTTGTTGGCCGCATCTGAAGGAGCCTTCAAATTGGGACATCATTCGACCTGCCACTGTGACGCCTTCAAATATGGCCTTCAAAAGCTGCAGCCCCTGAATTAGGACACAGCTCGTGTGTCTGTTAGCTTCACCAGCTGCCTTCTTTCGTCCTTAAATAGCCTCACAAATTAGCCTGCGTTTCAACTGAAGTGGAAACTAAACTAAATTATGGAAACTAGACATAATGATGTTATGAAACATTTTTGAAAAGTCATTACAATTTTACACTCTGGGATCATTGATCACGATCTTCATCAGTCATCAGAGGAGGAGTTGTTAGGCTGCTTGGTGTGTTTACACGGGAGACGTGATGCACACGCTCTTATTGAAACAAAAAGCTTCAACCATGCGACCATTTTTAGATCAGTGAAGTTGATGTTCAGGGAATTGGTGGTGCAAACACATACGCACACACACACACACGCTCTTTCAGGATGGTTTTTAATAAGGGTTTGGAGTGTTCTCAGGTCTGTTATTAGAGTAAATTACCTCCTGCACTGGTTGAGAGGGAAGCACTTACACACTCAGATGCACACACTTTCACCCAGATATTGTAGCCTACTTACTGGCACTTACACACACTTACACATCTACACACACACTTACAGGAGTTACCCGATTGAATCAGAGTGGGGACATGGCCACCTGTGAGTGGGTTTTCTACCAAAGCAGTCTGTTTACTCTGTAATGGAAGCTGAAGAGTCATAGATGATGGACTCTGACTTACTTTCCCCTCATACTCTCCCTGTGTCCGACCCTCACACACACAGACCAGTTGGAAATTATAATCATTAGTGTAAAAACTCCACGTCAAGTTAAAGCCCCTGGATCCAACTACAGCAGCTTTCGTGAGAGCTGAAAAATTTGTGCTTAAAAATGGACTTAATGAGTTTTTATGACTCAGCATGTCTCAGCGAAGGCTGCTTAAAGTTTCAACCTAAGCAGGTGTGTGTTTCACCTACCAGAAGATTCCCACGTAGATTAACCTCATGCTTCAGCTCCAAGCAGCATCACTAACAAGCCACCAGAGATCCGTACATAACAGAGCTGAAAATCAGACGATGTGGTCACTTAACGAGTCCATCAGATGAGAACCGTTCTCCTAATCACCAGTCGTCAACAGCAAATTAGACTTCCACACGTCCCTGATCTCCTACAGATGTGATTTTGTTTACTGAACATCTCTTGAGCTTACAGCGAGACAAGATGAGAAGTTGATTACAGCCTTTTAAAGCTTCCAGGTTCTCTGTAACTTTCATGTGAAACACTTCAGAAACAAACATCTCAAAAATAATTAAAGCTTGGGAACCAGCTGCTCTGATCACTGAGAAGTGTAGTGTGTTGAAAATAGTTATAGTAGTTAAGGAAATTGATATTCAAAAGACATACGTTGCAGGTCAAACTACAAGAGGAATAATCAATGTAAGGGCACATTTGTGCTACAAACCCATTAAAGTCAAAGCAAAGTTCGTTAATCCACCTAATTGCTCCTGTAGAAAATAGTCAAATTCGTTAATGTGTCCTTACAGATATAATTATACTAATCATTAACTTAATGAGGACAGGTGAGGACAGTAAGAAACAATCTACCTTTAAATATGAGAAAGTGGTCATCAGTCATATCTGTCTGGAGAGACAAAGTTTACACAGGAAAAATGTCCCCTGAAGAAGGTCCCCACAATATAAAGAAGGCAACATATTTGTAGCTGTCCCACTCACACTCTGATTCATTTTGGGTTCGTTGCCAGCTACTGTTGATGACATCTGCATCCCAATATGGAAAACACACCTATGGGAGCCATTCCTGTCAAACTTAAGAAGAGCACCTTGTAGACGGGTCAGACGTGGTTGTTTTCTGGTGGTTAATTAATCTGTGACTGGACCACGATGTCTTTTGAAATATTTCAGTTCAGTTGTTTTACTCCACAACCAAGAACATTTGCTATGTTCCCAAACAAATTGCACCAAGGGAACAAAAAAACCCAGTTTGATTCAACCAGACTTAAAAAACAGGTGTGAAGATGCCTTTAGATGGCATCTTGTTTAAGCGCTACACCTCACTATCTATCATTGAATGAGGTAACACACTGGTGATTGAGCCTATGGCCCAGCCTTTGCATTTGCAGCCGTAGACGTCTGGTTAAATTGGGAAGTGTACTCCCACTATTATTATATATCTGCATTGGGGGCGCCAAAGAGAATAAATCAGTGATCTTTGAGATTGTCAACTTAAATAAACTTGCATATTTCCTAGACTGCCTAAAAAGGTGGGTGTCATTGTGCTTCCACATCGACTCAAGTATGGTTTGTATGCTATTAAATGAATCCACTGATTGTGAACCATTAAGAAAGCAATCTGTTTAGTGCAGTGCATATACAGTATGTATGGTGACACGTGCACATGATTTCCTTATCAATCAGAAAAAGTGTTAAAAAGCTGTAGTGCGCTGCTGCTGCTAGTGTCCAATCCCATGCATTTTAGTTGTTCCTCAGTCCCTTCACTCCAACCTTTTACTTTGTTTCCCTGTGAGATTTAAGTTATGTAAGTCTAAAAGTTAAAGATGCTACTGTAATCATTTATTCATCAGATTCTATGATGAAATGAACGCACACAAGACAAAGCTACAATCTGTGTGTCCTCCCGAAGAAGCAAAGTGCTGGGTAATGTTTGAACCAAGGCTGCTTGAGCTCCGTCACTCTCTGTCAACCTGGAAACACTCCCATCATTGAACAAGCTCCACTAATCCCTAACCACTGCATGAGGGTGAGAGACACTCAATCTGTGTGTGTGTGTGTGTGTGTGACAGAGAGAGAGAGAGTGTGTGTGTGTGTGTGTGTGTGTGTGTGTGTGTGTGTCCCTCTCTGAGCACCATTGGGATTTCCCTTTTTAATTAATTCAGGATTTGTTTGGGGCACCAGGTCAAAAATGGAGAGAGAGACATTTTCTCATGTAAAACTTGAGGCCAATGTGTGTGTGTGTGTGTGTGTGTGTGTGTGTGTGTTTGTATGTGTGTGTGTGAATGAGTGTGTGTGTGCACTGTGTGTTTCTGTTGGCATGGTGAAAGGAAAGCCAAAGAGGAAAAAAGAGAGGTTAAAAACAAGGCGAGGAAGAGAGAGAGAGAAAGACAAGGAGGAAGGATATTAACACTTCAGCGTGACGCTATAGCATTTATTTCGGCCCACTCCCCTTAGTTACTGTTACTAAGCCTCACAAGTTTTTGGTTCTCACGTGGTGCGTAATATGCAGTTAACAATTCTAACAACGGCAGATTTACTATTGAAACAACGGGTCCTTGATTGCAGACAAAGGTAGAAATAAGCAGCTTCTCAAATGAAGAGTGAAATTACACTGTAAAAAATAAATGAAACAGTCATCGTAGCCATTTTAATTCAAAGTATATCTCTAAGCTAACTGATTTTCAGTTTTAACACACTGAGCCCTGAAATAAGATCCAGGTTGAAATAATCTCAGCCAACCTTTTTACAATGCTTATAATATTCATTTTTTCCCACCCTTAAGACTTAAGTACAATGAGTTATGTGACACTTAATTTGTGTAATGACTTTGTTTATGTTGCATGTGAGAGTGTGTCGTCCTGTTCAGTCTTATTCCATGTGTGTAACTATATTTGTGTTTGTGTAAGCGTGTTTGTGAATGTGTTTGCGCGGGTGCAAGTGCATGTGAGCAGATCACCTATGAAAGGAAACTCAGGCTGGGAGGGAGTGCAATGAAACCCAGCAATGCAAATATAGATGGCAAGAAGGGAATATAGGCATGAGTGTGTTCAGTGTGTGTGTGTGTGTGTGTGTGTGTGTGTGTGTGTGTGTGTGTTGGTGCCTGATAAGTGGACATTCAGAGGTCTTGCTCAGCACACTCACTCTCCGCTGTTATTGGTTGAAGATATGAAGCAGAGGACTGCCCTCTACTTCAACCAGCAGACAAGAAGTCGACCCTGAAGGATAATGTGAGGTGTTAGTCTTCTGCTTTTGTTCTTATGTTTTAAGCATCATACAATTTAAAAAAAAAAAAAAATACCTGTTTACATCAGAAAAGTCTAACTTTGGATATTTCGGCAGGTGTTTTAATGAATGGGATTATGGGGCACTGTAAAATACTTTAGGATGACATTAAATACATGTTGGGGGCTGTGCTGGCTGTGCCTGCACCTGCGGCTACATTTGGTCCATCCATATCCCATATGCAACACTACTTTTGTACATGGTCTATTTGGTCATTGTTGTAGTTTGTAATGCTTCATCTGCGTTATAAAAGAAACTCTTCTACACTTTAAAAAGCAACCTATGGAATCTACTCAATATAATTGAGGTATCAATTTTTTTTGACTGAGTTAATTTTACCCTATGTTTTGAATGAAGAGTACCTGAATTTAACAACTATGATAAACTTAAATGAATTGGGTACATTTTACTTAACATATGTCATTAGATTACACAAGTAATTACTTAATAAAAAGGAGTAATAATAACTTTAGATACATAGAGACAGACAACTTTTCACACTGACTCTCACAATAGAGGTCTTCAGGGACCCGGGAACGTGAGGGAAATAAAATGGAAAAAAACAGAAGAAAGAGCAACAACGAGTTGAGTGACGCATCACGTGACTGCAGGTTCAGAGAAAAGTTAAAGCCTAGGCCGCTAAAGATGGATACCGTTCTCACTGATGTGGACAAAAAAGCTAAAAGAAAATAAATATTAAGAGGTAAAACCTAATTTATGCAAATTGTGGACAAAGACGAGAAGAAAGTAAGCGCAGTTAAGTGTAACACGTATGTGTGGCTTCTAAACGAGCTGCGCATTTTTCATCCGTCCGTGTGACAGCACGTCCGAAAAGTGGACTTTTAATCTGTAAAAACTGGTGGATTAGCATCGCTGTTTTTATCAACACGGCATGGATAACAGAAAACCTGGATGTGCTTTATGAGCTTTCTTGGCGGAGGATGGATTATATGCACGGACAGGCACAGGGGAGAAGGCTATGTTACAGGTAGGTAGGACAAAAGGATTGTTTTGACAGCTGACTAGCGGTAACTTGTTAATTGCAGTCAGCTGTGAAGTCGGTGCTGATCGGGTCTGTTTAACTTTTAAATAATAGACGGGTCCGGGTCTGACATTTCTCGGTTCTGCACAGGTCCAGGTCCCAGCTTTCAAATAATAGACATGTCCGGTTCAGTTCCCGGTAGCACAATTACGGGTCTCTGAGGATTCGGGCATAACATTTTGGAAACTCACAAGTCCCCAATGAACCTAACGAGCATGTCTTTGGACTGTGGGAGGAAGCTGGAGTACCCGAAGAAAACCCACCCATGCACAGGGAGAACATGCGGACCCCACACAGAAAGGCCCACTTTGTCCAAACTGGAAGTTGAACTAGGAACCTTCTGGCTGTGAGGCGACAGCGCTAACCACTGCACTGTGTGTCCTTTTGAGAAATTAATTTCTTTTCATATACAAACACAGCGACTACAAATCGTCTGGTATATCGAACTAAAAAGTACATAAACCCCGATGGCACAGCAATACTGGCGAAACTCGCACCGATCAATCCAACCCTGGCCTGCAGCCAAGAACAAACTTTGACGCATGCGCACTTTGCAGTACAGTCCCGATATCTTTAGGTAGATTATATTATGTTATTTTGGGTTGCAACTGTTACTGTTGAAAATGAGGTAATGCAGATAAACTTTACTCATTTCAATTAATTCACTTGCTGACTCATATTTTAGTATAATTTACACAATTTGCATGGATTTTATTTACTACCCTCAAAAATCTTTTTTTACAGTGTGGTAACTTTAGTGATCCTCTGACATCTCATAGCACCACCAGCAGGTCATTAATCATTTGTTCATTACTATAGTTTATTACCCAAAATCTGCACCTTGGCTCTACTTTGGTGTTGACCCTGTTTAGCAAAGGATAGCATGCTAAAATACTTAGCTAAGATGTTGAACATGGCAAATATACTTCTTCAACATCAACATGTAGCCATTTTCATTGAGAGAATGTCGACGCATTTGTGCATTAACCTCAAAGCTCTTCCAGGCATTGAAAAAAAAAAGTTTTTGTGTTGTTTTCTTTTTTTTGTGAGATGTGTTTACGAATGGTTTTAAGCTTTTTTGTACAAAGTTTACTTTGAATTGTAATACAACGTTTACATTTCACTGTGTAGACATGATAGCACAAGAGATGATTGCTTTTCTCTGTCATTCTGTAGTGAGCGCCTATTGAAATCCATCCACAGGTAGCGAAGCAGAGCAGCTACCTATGATCATACTACTGCAACTCATCAACCAGCTCAGATAAATGTGTGTTTAAACTAAATATGTCAGAAACTAACATTCTATTATACTCAATATGTTGGTTAGTTTCACACAGCCAAAGGTGTCCACCCTGCTTCAACAAATTCCCACACTCCTTGTCAGCTCCCTTTATGATTGATACACACTGTGTGGCATGCACGCACACACACACACACACACACACACACACTGTCTGTTTCTGGATTCTAGTGATTCATTGGGAGTAGCTGAGTGTTATTGCAGTTTGGAGGGCTCTCACTCGTCAAAATGGCCCCTGGGTGCGCATATGTGTTTTCTAGGTATGCGTGTCCGTGCGTGCGCATGTGTGTCTGTGTGCTCTGTGACATTTCTTAGACTAACATGAGTCAGCGAGTAAGAATTCAAAAACTCTTTATGAGTGAGATTCATTTGTACTTGAGAGCTCAGCGACTGAGATCCATGTGTTACAGTGAGTGTGAGAAACGAGTGTGTGAATATGACGGCTGTGTTATAATAGTTTAAATGATTTCAGTGAAATGTATGACATATTGAAGCCGGCAAAAGCAATTTTTCATCATCTGATGAAGTTGCTCTGGCTGCAAAGTGGTCAGTGATTGTGAATTTACTCTTAACCATGATGTTATTTGGGCTTTCACCATGAAAAATTTGACCCATTAGGTCAAGACAGAGTAATAAAAGAGCAGTTATGAGACCCGGCTCGCAGTGCAGTGGTTCGTATTGAGATGTTTTGCATTGAACACGCAGGTGCATGCGTGCATGCATGCATGTGTGTGGTTAACAGGAATGTGCTGGCTGCAGTAATTGAGAGATACGATCGCAGCAGAAGACTGAAGCGCTGACAGACACAGAGAGAGGTGATGAGACTGAGAGGGACGATCCTCACTCAGATTCCTTCATTTCCAGTAGCTGCATCTGTCAGGTGTGCTCCCACTTACTCACCTTCCCTTCCTGCTGAATTTATGTTAGACCAGTTGTTCCTACTGTGACTTCACTTGTCATGATATTGGGAGTATAACTTAATCAATCTGAAATAATTGTGATGCCTGTGATACTTTATATTTTTCCGATTTTTTGAAAACCAATATAAAGTTGTATTTGTTTTGCTAAAGTCTTTTATTCCTCTTTGCCATAAACCAAACATTCTTTTAAAAAACATTTTAGGTATAATAATCTTTCTTTGCATTTTGTCAACAACACATTCAAACTGGGTCCCTCCTCCTGGGCTCTTTGTCACCAGAAGCTCACTCTCACTCTTTCGTGCAAGAACACGCCCACCCCGCCGAGCTAACCGACAGTATCTCGGTTACCTTTTGTGCTAGCATGCTGACTGCCGGTTACCATTGCGCTGGCATGCTAAATGCCAGTTAGCTTGTCCTCCCCGGTTTGAGGCACCTACCTGTCCAACAGAAAGAACTCTGCATCGCTCTTTCGCCATGTTCGCCGGTCTGAATGGGGCCCAGTTGCTAATTTGAACCGCTCCCACACTCACATATACGCTGTGATTGGCTCAGGGAACCACAACAGCGCCCCTCCTGAAAACGTCCCGTGCAAAGCAAAACAACAGAATAGATGCAGAGGGAAGGGTCTCACAAGGGTCTGCACACACACTCACCAACACATGTATAGAGGCCCAGAAGTGATGATTTATATTATATTTGTAAAAGTCGGTATTTTATTTTTCTAGGAAAATCCTACTTATTATACCTTTAATAAATATGCAATGTCCGTTTAGACAAAACAAAGCTTGTACATAAGCAATGATTAAATAAGCAACATATGGTTAGATTTCCCAAAAGTTCCAGAAAAGAGCTTCATTTTGAAGCGCTGGTCCACCAACCAAGCTGCTGTGTTTAAAGAGTAAAAAAGGTATGGCTGGATTTAAAGTGAAAATCAAGTGTTTAACCTTGTAAACATCTCCATGTGGTGTTCTTCATGTGCTACAAGACATATAAGGTACAACATCAGCAGTCATCTCCATGGCTGGGCCTGTCTTCTTTTAAACTGCAGTGTACCAAGGACAGGCTGAACAACACGTTTTCAGATTGGCAGGTTTGAGACGTCACAAACCTAAGGAGCCAATCCCGTTAATGGATGGGGTGACGCTAGGCATATCATTATGTGCAACCTATGGCAAGCTCACTACTGACTACTAACGTTAACGTTACTACTATTAATTAATTACTATTAATTAGCTAAATTTCAACAAGTTGCCACTAAATGATGGCAGAGACGTGTTTTGTTTATGCGTTGGAGGGGGCGGTTGGAAATGTGCATAGTGGGCAGGGACTGTGCAGATTCAGGAATTATTAATGAGAGAGAAGGAGGAGATGCTATGGAAGGTAATTAAACAATCTATTATTTCAAGCAAAGCATTTTTTTTTGTTATAAAACATGACTGGAGCTGCTCTTTAACCTGTAACCACAATTTCCCCCTAACCTAATTTGTAACGTATCACAGATATTGTGGAAAGTGATGGCTTGTATTTTGAGCAGTTATATGTTGATGGTCTTGCCTCATGATGGCACCGATCCAAACATTACATTTTTAGATCTGTTGTTCTACAGGTGTTGAAAGATCGGCATTTCTCTGCTGTCAGGTGACAGCGTTAAAGACAATAAAGAGTGAATTTAGTTCCAATAACCTAAATAATCTTAATTTTCTTGAGTCTACAGCAAAGTTAGGAGAAGAGTTCTGAAAGCAAAAATGATTTTTCTTCAGACTCATTTTAAGAAGTGTCTCAAGCTGAGGCGTGAGACGCAGATGGGAAAAGCGGATGTGTGTATTTGGTGTTATGATTTTCCAAACGGCGAGAGAGTATGTGAGATCTAACTTGTTATAGGACACACAGGGGAAGACTTAAGGTGGGTTTGCTGTTGAGCTGCATCCAAGCACACTTCCCTCTCTTATTGGACCCACCAGAGTGTGTGTGCATGTCTCCATGTGTCTGTGTGTGTGTGTACACAAATGTCCAGCGGGGCTGTTCAAGTTAATATGACCAGGGTCAGGGAGACGGTGGGTTATGAAATTTAACTCTCCTCATAAACCGACTCATTTCCAACATAACATGTTGAGCACACAGGGAGGGTGGTGGGAGCTGGTGAGTAGGATGGAAAGGAAAAAGTGGGAGGGAGGGAACAAGGTAGCTAAAAACAAGAGTATGAGGAAGGCAATGAAGGAGTAAGATAAAAGTATTATGAATGGAGTTGCCTCAAAGCTAGAAGGCTCCCGGTTTGAATCCCAGTTTGGGTGTAGGGCCTTCCTGCGTGGAGTTTGCATGTTTTCCCCGTGCAGGTTCCCTCCGAGTACTCCAACTTCCTCCCACAGTCCAAAGATGCTCACCAGGTTATTGACTCTAGGGGATCATGCATAATGAGAGAGTTAAATAAGGAACAATAATAATTTGAATGAGGAGATAGTGAAGGAGGTAAGGGGAGGAATAGTAAGTAAGCATACAGCAAGGAAAGGAGAGGAAACACGGATAAGTAATAATCAGAGAAAAAAGTTAAAAGCAAAAGAAAGGACGAGAGATAACAATTTAGCAAGAAAAAGGGAGGAAAGGTGGTAAATGAGGTAAAAGAGGAGGGAGGAATCATATGTGAGGGATGGAGGGATGCATGGAGGAATGCCAGTGTTAATCCATGTGTGAGAGCGGCGGCTCAGTGTCAGGTGTCTGCCTGTGAATGGGCCTGTGTCACTGCAGTATCACCGCAAACTGGCTGGGACGCAGGAGGGCGGGAGAGAAAGAGCGACAGCAAACCTCGCAACAGGAAGGTGTTTATGAGTGTGATGGAGCAGGAACAGGCAAAGACAAGGAATAAACATGTGTGATGTGTAGAAGTGGAAGAAAAAGATGTGGAGAATCAGCGATAGATTCGAGGCTCTTACCTGTTGGCCTGTGAGGATGAATGTCTGTCAACAGCAGGCTTCTGTGTCCTGAACAGGAGCCAATTTGTAGAGAATTTGTAACCCTTCATCCTCCTCTTCCTCCCACTCTGATTCAGGCTGTCTGACACTTTTATGCCTGAGGATGGTTGTCGCAATACTACAGTCAAACACACACCAAACTACCTCCCCACAGACACACATACACACACACACACACACACACACACACACACACACAAGATAATTGAAGTCATGATTCTAAAAATTTTATGTTTCTATTAGCAATTAACCAAATGATTACAGTGTGACAGGAGTGACTTGTAGAAATGACCCCAAAGATAATAAACTTCTGACTTTAAGGTCGCCCTTAGCGCTACAAAGCATTTTACTGTCTTTCAGCTCATTTTCTGTTTCTACTCTGCGACTTGCTTTTATCTGCTCTCTTTTAGCTTGTTTCCAGGAGCAGTGGAAAGATATTTCCAGAAAAAAATCAGTGTAAAACCCAGTGTAAGCTACCTGCCCTGTGCTGAATGGCAAAGAAAGTCAGCTGGCAAACATAGTGGAGGATTAAGAAGAAGAGCCAGAGTTTTCTACTAAGGGTTGGAGGAGACCAAAGTAGAGCTAAAAAGGAAAAGGAAGCTCACTAGGGCCCAGACGCCAGGGGCGGCCCTCGGTGAAAGCAATAATCCTTTTATCCTAAATATAAACATTAATAACCAATTTTTAATTTGAACAGAAATACTCAACATTAGTATGTCAAAAAATAATACTTCTAATTTATTGTTTCTTCACTGAAATGTAACCTGTTTCGAAATGGAAACCCCCTTTCCTGTAGTCATGAGTCTTTTCAATCCTTACCTTGTCAGGACCTGCACATAAATGAAGATGCCAGAAAAGCAAGGATAAGAATAAAAAGAGGGCTTTTTACCCAAACAATAACCTCTATTTACAGATTCTACATATAAATGTAGTTTGTGGTACTTTGTGGTACACCTTTTGTGGTACTTTTGTAGTCCAAGTAGTATTGACCAATCATGTTTCAGCTTGTATTTTTAGTTTTTATTAATTTGCATCATGATGTTATTTCAGTAAACGCAAGACCTGTTATTTTAAGTCAATCACCACAAACATGGTTTCTTTTTTGGGTTCATCTGCAGTAGTAAGCTGGAGGGCAGCCTCCGTGTAACTCATTATTTACAATGAAACTGAGACTCATCAAAAGCAGATGAACGGGCGCTCCCCTGGGGGATTCAATGAACCATGAAATGACGCCATTTATTTTGCTGACGGATCTGGAGGGCGAATTTCGTTTCGCTTTTGATCTGAACACTCAGCCGTCTCTCAAGTTGTTAGTAGGACTGTAAACAAGCAGGGAAATGGAAGTCTTGGCTGGATCGGTAAATGCTGGCTATGCCGCAATGCCCGAGATGTTCACCTTTGCTCCCAGAGGCTACATTGACGTCAGACTATAGCCGATGGGTTCCAAGATTGCCAAGATTGAGTTGTGCTGCAACTTTCAGAAGCTTAGAAATCTTCTCTGAACCAGGATTAAGAGACGAGCAATGCTAGGGGGCTAATTCTACAGCTAACATGACTAGGCAGAAGATAGAGTATGGTGAGGTATTAAATGGTAAATGGACTGTACTTCTATAGCACTTTTCTGGTCTTTGTGACCACTCAAAGCTGCTTTTACACTACATGTCACAGACACACATTCACCCATTCACACACGCGCGCTGCTACGTCTTGCCCTAGGACACTTTGACATGTAGACTGAGGGAGCTGGGTCGGATCGAACCTCCGACCTTCCGACTGAAAGATGACCAACTCTACCACTGAGCCACAGCCGCCCCAAAATGTGCAGATTAAGCACATTCAATGATGTTCATTCATTGGACTTTTTCAGGGGCCCAGCCATATCTGTGGACATGCAGGTCTGACGACAGCTGTCGGTCCATCAGAAGCCACTTCTCTATAACATACAATCCAGATTTAAAAATGTTTCAGTTTTGTGTTTTCTTTGAACGTATACCGTCCTTGATTACAAACTAATGCTTAACATGCTGCACAGCCATCAGAGGGTGTGTGAGTGTGTGTCTGGGTGGTACTAATTACGCTCATTCTGTCTACAAAACAGCTTCCTCATTTTTCACCTGCCGAACGCACACATTCCTACTTGACACGCACATCCAACCCTCTTTCTCTCTCTCTAACCTCTCTTGCTCACTGTCTCGTCTCATCCCACTGCTTCCTGTTCTTCAGTGTTTGTGTGCACGTGTGTGTGTGTGTGTGTGGCTTACTGGCACTTTACTGATGGAGTGATGTCCATCTGATCCGCCTGCTGTCTCAGGTGTCCCTCAGCACCGCTCACAACACATCAGTCATCCTAAAGCTGCCCCGCAGCCCCAAAACACACACACACACACACACACACACACCAGCAGTCATACACAACTGCACAGATAAAATCGCACATCTTAACACAGACACTGCCGAAACATCACAACACTGACCTACCTACCCACACACACACATACACACACACACACACACACGCACACACACACACACACACACACATGCTATCACATGAAAATCCAATACCACATCTGGATAGTGGGGGGAGGAAAGGGAAGGGCAGGAGGGTGTTAACAAAGAGAGATAGGATGCTGTGAGCAGGACCCTAAACATGCACACACATATTCACAGCCGGCCTTAGGCAGATTCTTTAGTCTAAAGTCTTCATCCTGGGTGGCAAGAGTCACACACACTGCTGCGCTGCTGATGGAAGACAGTGTCAGAACCGAGTGATAAATTCAACTCATACCAGGAGCAATGGAGTGGTGATCACACTCAACTGGAACCACACAAGATCCAGTCTGTGTGTGTGTGTGTGTGTGTGTGTGTGTGTATATAAATGTACCTGTATGTTCCAATGTGTGTGTGTGTGTGTGTGTGTGTTTCAGTAAGGTGGTAATTCCATCCGAGACCCTCAAAGTGACCCCAAAACACATACTGACCCCCCCAAGCCTGAGGCCGCGCACAAGCCAAAACACACACTCAGCCAAGCCACACACAGTCACAGACAGCAGCTCACCTCCCAAATAGACACACACACCAACAGCACTCAGAGCATTTCATGAAGTGAGTTCATAATTGGAGAGAACAGTAACATTAGGTTACAACACGTTATCATTCCCAGGCAGTGAAACACGGACGTTTGATTGAAGCCATCTCATGCAGACACAAGGTACCCTGCAGCGTCGGCGTGAGACCTACCAGGCTTTCAGCTAACCTGATGTAAACCCATCCACAGCAATATCAACAATTGGACTAACTGTTTGTTATGACATAGAAAGTCACTTAAAGTCTGGTTAGTGTGGAAGGAAGGGCAAAAAGATGGGTCAAACTATTCATGAATTCACCAAGAAGATTGGGGTTTGAGTCCCTTTGAGCCAAAAGTCAATGTTGGGTTTTGATTTTAACCCGTCCATTTAAAGTGATGCTTAAACTCCCCCAAATACTCTTTGCATAAACCTACCCAGACAGAACTTATCATGTAAAGCATGTGTAAGAAAGGAAGGAAGCAGCAGCATCTGTATGCGTTGCTACAGGGATGTAACAAAGCTTCAATATATAATGAGGCCTTTAGGTCACCTGGCCTGTTAGTGTACGCAAATAAAGCACAACGTCAACAAATACGTATGTAAATGGACTGTAATTATATGTTTTTCTAGTCTTCCAACCACTCGAAGCTGCTTTTACCCTACATGTCACATTCACCCTTTCACAAACTGATGGTGCCAATGTCCAATCAGACCTTTGCCCATTCATACCCGCTGGCTATGCCACTGGGAGCAATTTGGGGCTCAGTGTCTTGCCCAAGGACACTTTGACATGGGACTGTAGCAGTCAGGGATCGAAACCCCCAATCTTCTGATTAAGAGACGACAGACTCTGCCACTGAGCCACCGCCGCCCTAGGAAAGGAGTGATTGCTTCGGCTTCCGCTCATGGCTCATTTTACAAACATCGCACCATAGATAGAAAAACATTGATGTAGAGGCAAGGCTAATTTTGTGTCACTAAATATCGCTGCTGTTGGGCGCAAACCTTTTATCTCCAAAACCACTACTTTTCAGGTAATGAAAAAAAAAACCTGTTTGTAAATTCGTAAACACTGCATTGTCACAGCTGGCATTGTGCCTGTCTATGTGTTGTGAGTGCGTCATTATATCTGACCAATAGCTTTGATTTATGAAAAAAATGTAAATTATGAAATATGGAGGCGAGGTTTCTACCCAACAGCCAACGCTATTACAGTAGAAAAATTGTTGCTTATATTAATGATTGAAGCAAATGAAAAAATGCCAATAATTTATCTTTTTGGTTAATACCCTCTGTAAATTTTCAACTTATTTAATTATTTATTTTTAAATCCGAAGTTTCAATATTCAAAAAGATCAAATAGTCTTAATCAATTCCTGAAATTGGACTCAAGTCAAATATTGGGGGGGACAAAGATCAATCAGGCTCAGTGGAAGCAAGGAAAGTCGCCGCTTAAATTGTATTAGCAACTGACCACCTGAAATTAAACCACTGCTGAAAAATGAACGCTGAAAGCCCTTTGGTCCAATGTTTCCAGATCGTCAGCACTGGATCGCATTGCCTGACTGATTACATCCAGGCTTTCAGTTAGAACCTGGACTGTCTAACTTGAAATTTCAAAGGGCAGAATGGAAACCACAGAGACAAAAAAATATCTTTTTATAAAATATCAGCTAAAACATTTCAGTACATAAGATTCAGATGACCTCAGCCCTTTTTAGCTGGATATCACTCTCAAATAAAAGTAGGACATAAAGATGATCTTACTGGGGAAGTGATACGTTCATGTTCAAAACCACAAGAAAGGACTCACTTTATTATTTTCCTGATAGCAGAAATAAGCTCATTAACAGTCTCCTTGGTTTACCTTATCACCAAGTTGCCAATCTGTAAATAAGCTAAGTTTTATTGACACAGATGTCATGTTTTATGATTTAAACAAAAAGGTAAGTAGACCAAGTTGCAGACCCGGGAGATTTTAATCAAACTCAAAAACACGAAACAAGGCAAAAACAAAAAGCTTACTTGAAAGAGTCAAGGTTAATAATCCAAAAGGAAACAAAAAATCCCACAAAAATCCAACCAATAATCCAAACTCACAGTCAAAGACGACAGTTTCGCAGGTAAAGACAACAATGAACCAGCACAGGGACATGGGAAGACAAAGACTAAATACACTGGGGAGGTGAGACTAATCGGGCACAGGTGAGACAATCCAGGGAGCAGGTGAAAGCAATAAGGGCAGGGCACATAATCAAACAAGTGGGAAAACACACAAAGGCAAGAAGTTAAACAAGGCAAGACATACATGGGGCAAGAACTCCAAAATAAAACAGGAAATGCTCTGAACAAAGTAAAACAAATCAAAAACACAACATAAACAAGATTAACCTCTGCATCTATAATACATCGCGTTCCAATGTTTATTCATTTACCTTCAGCCATGGATAATCTTAGTATCGGAGCACAATGAATGATGATTTAACTCAGAGTAAACATACTTGGAGTTAACTGAACTCACTTTGATCAGCTGTTCTGAAACCTCAAACTTAAAACGTGGAGCTAAGGGTCAGTGTTAGAAGGTGACCAAAATGCTGAAACAGGCCCCTTGCTAGCATCAATCCATCGTATTATTATTTTGGGCATTTGGGGTTTTTATATAGGACAGCTGAAGGGACAGGAACTATGGGAAGAAGAGAAAGAGTGGAGGACGGGAATCAAACCTGAGGCCGCTGCGTCGAGGACTGTAGCCTCTGCATATGGGGCACCTGCTCTACCAACTGAGCTAAACCAGCACCCCACATTAATCTATCCTTTAACCATACATAGATCCATCCATACATACACACTTTCATTTTTTAATCATATACAGCTGCAACTATCCTTGCAAAACTTTTGATGTCTGAGAGAAAGTCCACCTCTCCTTTCTGCATTTAGAAAAAATAATAGAGACACTAAACAGATGTTGAAGAACGGTTCCTACGATATCTTTTGAAAAAGATATGAAACATGACTTTTGGTCTGGGACTCATCTGTTTTCCTTGGTGAAAGTCCTGCACTTTTTGACCCTTTCTTCTTCTCTAACAGCCACTCCAAGTGGACCATGTCACCTGCCAACAAGCCAACCTGCCAACTACCAACATGGTGGACAGCAGGAACAGTGACTCTGAGCTTCTTATATTCCCACAGATGGCTATATTGCATATCTGAGTAAGATGGAAGCCTGGTGTGTCTCATGCAGGTGCCAGAGGCATTTAAAATGCACCAAATTATGCAGGTTATATAAGAGAATATAAGAATTATAGTGCAGGAAAAAGTATGAACAGTGAATGAGCTGGAGACGGTAGTTTGCCACTAAATATAAGTAGTGAGACCTTGTGGTGAGATTACCTTCGGGAGTGTCTGTGGTTATAGTGTTAAACCTCTGCCCGTGCTGCCTCCTTCACAGTGAGATTTTAATCACACTTTGTTTGTTCAAGCTTTGTAGTTATAATCCCTGACACTTAGGATGATACCTTTGCTAAGCTGTGGTGCAGTGTCTGAATGCAGGCGCGCATGTTTTTCTTGGCAGTGTGGTTGGCTTAGTTAAGGAGAGATGGATCAAAATAAGAAGAAATGTGAACACCAGTTGAAGTCATGTACAAGTTAAAGGGGGAAAAAGATAAATAAGATAATGATAAATGATAAATCGGCTCCTCTTCAGGGGGATGAATCATTGTAGCCTCACAAAATAATGGCATAAAAACAAAAGCACAATTAGTATTAGAGTGTGGTACTTTGACAAATAACAGCACCAGAGCAGTTTGGAAATTATGCACAATATGACAACGTACCAAAAAGTATCCTGAGAAGGGATTTGCACTTCTGTATTTTGCTGCGGAAAGTATAAATAAACTTGCACATGAAAGTGCGGTAGAGTTTTGGAGCAGCCACCAGACAAGATGTTTATCTCCAGTCCCTCTGATGTCGGATCCACAACATGCTGCCTATTACATTACATGGTTTACACATGGGCCGTGTTTGTGTGTAGTTTATTTATGTGAAAAACATCAGTTACAAGACAAATCAGACAGATTCATTGCAAATGGAAACAAAAGTCCAGAGTTCTCTGCAATCACAGCTAATCCTCTGCTTATCATCAGATAGCATGTGGAGCCACCACGCAAGAGATTCCACACAAACCACATCTGCTCAGCACATGACCCTGCAGCCATGCCATGCCGTACCGTACTGCAGCCAGGCCAACACTCAGGGCTCTGCTCTGAAGCACTTTTATGGAGAAAAATGAATCAGGATGAGGGAGAAACACTAGACATGAAGGATGAGTCTGAATCGATGGCATATAGAGAAGAAGACGAGGAATGACAGCATTGAGGGGGTTACAAGTTATTGATTTGTGGTATATTTGTCTGGCGAGTGCATTGTTTAAGCATGAACGTGTGTCTTGGTGATCTCTTCCAGATGATGATTTACATGACGATATCTCACTGTCTGCTGATCACGTGACTTACGAGATGCTTCGTGGTGTTCTAACCAGAACTTAATACCCACCCTTCCTCCTCCATGTCATTGCAGTTACGTCCTGGCTGTTTTCCCCTCATATGTCCTGTCACATCCAATCTATGCCTTGCCCACGACCTCCAGGAACCCATCATTTTGACAGTGGAGCACACATGGCTGAGCCTTTGCATGCATATCAGCACAAATAAATTTGTGCATGTATGTAACGTATCGTTCTGTATCTGTGTCGGAGCGGAAACAGGTCCCTCTCACTGCCAGTAAAGTCCCATTAATCACCCTTGCAGTCATAAGGCAGGCCAAGCCAGCTGATGGGACCGTATGTCTGTAACTCTAAACCGCAATGCCTCGCTGCTTATGAACATCGTCCGTCCTCCATCGATCACGCATCTGTATTCCATTGTCTCAAGCCCCGACATCAGACAGTCATCTGGAGCCCATGGAAGAAGAGGGAGGGAATGGAGGGGAAGAAGGGCACTCCGATTACTGGTAGAGTGATTAATCATAACCATATTGGATGAAGGGCGAGGTAACGACAGAGTTGGACCACAGGGCAGATTGTTAATGGCTGCTCTTTTGGGTTTGAGGTGTCGATAATACTATAAGATTGAGGGCCTGAGGTCAAAAGGCTAACATGAAGCCTGGATATAAGGTCAAAGGGTAAGACCTTAGCTGTAACCGAGAAGTTAAGGTGAATTAGCTCTTAGTGTTCAAACTCAAAGCTCTGTTTTACATTAGCATGAGCAAGTTGTTGCTCGTAAGTGATGCAGATTACCCAAGCCGGAGGGTTATGACAGAACATGGGTCTGTTTCAGAAGGCTGTATTTTTATGCTCTGCTCAGTATGTTTGTGTCTGATTTAACTGACAGATACGAGATGGAAGAATCTCCCAAATGGTCTCTTAGCCGTCAATTGTTGCCCACAACTTTAATCAGTTCTGTTAGTATTGTTTGCCCAGAATGGACAAGTAGAGTAGACATCTGAATAGCAACGACGGCCTGCTTGATCTACATTGTATCATCATCCATGCATTGTCTTCATCCGCCCATGGCTATATGCAGACATTCTGCACCAACTTAATGTGTGAACACTGTGTGAGCACAGACACTTTAAGAAGTATAACTGAGCTGCATTCAGGTTTGCTGTCTCTTTTGTAGTAAACGCTAAATGAAGGTGTCTGAATTAAAGGAATGTATATGTAACACAAACACAGCAGCAGTTCTCACGAGTAAGTGCACGAGGAAAGTATAACTCACAGCTCCACATTTTATACACACTTTAATTCTGTTTGATGAAAAACAATTATTAATAATAGAATAATATTTTTAAAAATAATTATTTTATGTTCTGTATCAGAACATCAGTCTGGTAAAAAAAATATCATGAGGATACGGCTTCTGTCTGACCTCCACAAACTAGATGCTGCAGCACGAATAACTCTTATGATTCAAATTCAATATCAATTGGAAGCACATGATGCTGTAAAAGTTCCTTTGTTACAGTGAGAGCAGAATGAGATCAAAACATGAGAATTAAATTGAATGTTTGCGGCTTTGGCTCTCAGTTTTTTCCAAAGTTGAAGTTTATGTTTGAGCAGCTGGTAACACCGCAGCTAAGATAATACGTCTGGCTGTCTGTTAAAAATGCACTGGATTACGAGTTTAGGTTTTTTTTAATATTTAAATGGCATTTGATAACTATATTTTCAAGGTATAATAAGTCAACAACAACACATTCAAAATGGGCCCCTCCACCTGGGCCCTTTGTCACCGAAAGCTCACTCTCACTCATGCGCTGGCATGCTAACCGCGGGTTACCTTTGCGCTAGCATGATAACCGCTGGTTAGCTTGTCCTACCCGGCAGAACTCTGCATGGCTCTTTCGCCATGTTCACCAGTCTGAATGAGGCCCAGTTGCTAATTTGAACCACTTCCACACTCACCCATATGCTGTGATTGGCTCAGGGAACCACAACAGCGCCCCTCCTGAAAACGTCCCGTGCAAAGCAAAACAAGAGAATAGATGCCGAGGGAAGGGTCTCACAGGGGCCTGCAGACACACTCACCAACACACATGTATAGAGGCCCAGAAGTGATGATTTATATTATATTATATTTGTAAAAGTCTAAAAGTGTCTTCTTTAACCTACACCGCATTCATCTTTACCTAAATCACTTGACCATAGATGTGCCAAAGCAGGTTTGAAATGGATTCCATTTGTAACTTTTAGTATCGCAGTTTGCCTACAGGATTTCACACATAAAAGAATTACCTCTTATTACTTCAGTCCATCAATTTGTTGGCCCAACATACTATATACATCAAGTATATGGGGGTGACATAAGGCGGAATGATTTAAAAGGGAGAGATGGGTCTGAAATAATAATAATAATACCGGAGGGTTGTTTGGCTTGCTGTTGAAAAGATGGAAACCAATTAGTGCTATTTTCCATGTTATCAGAATAGAAAAACTATACTCTGTCCTCCCATTGACCATATGGATTATTCAAAGTCCTATTCAAAATCATTCTATGATGATGGACGGATGTGGCCAAAGAATGAGTCGTGTTTACTTGAATTCAACCATGATCACATTTGGTAACACCTGTACCTACAGTAAGTTCCCTTTTCCCTCAGTCTGCTCTACATTACTGAACTAAATATGTAGCTCCATCCAGTTCACCTCTCCATCTCACCTCCAAACATAGACAAGTCCAGCCAAAAACATCTTATCACTCACACCAAAAATGTCTTCTGTGCTTATTCTTTAAATTCTTCTTAAGTTCAGTCTGTGACAATCCTTTCATAACGTGGCAAAGAGGGAGAAGAGCTGTTGAAAGGCAAAATGTTTAAAAAGGAAAATCAATAAAAGTCTCTTGTGATCTGAGTGAGACTCTCCAGATGCTGGACACCAGACAAAACTCTATCTACTTCTTCTTGGCCTTCAGCCACCACCTCTGCTCACAACAACACCAGCCAAGGTTCAAAGGAATTCACTAAAAGGATGGAGTGTGAGTTGCAACTGCTCTTCCAAAACCTCTAACCCTATGTCTTTGTGGGACCTTCAATAGCCACAACAAATACCCCTCCTTGCTTTAGTTCAAATTAAGGACTTTATGTGGATATCCAGATAAACAGGAGCTGTGGTTCTTGGACTAGATGTCCTTTGTTATGTTGTTCTGTTGCCATTTGTTTTAGTTGACTGTCAGATAAGATAAAGAAAAGATGCAAATCCTCACAATTGATGAGCTAAAACTAGAGAAACTGAAAGTTAGATGAATCCCCTTCACTAGGAGGGACGCCACCACTAACAAAATGTTTTTAAACAATTTATTAATGAAAAAAGATTGGTAATCTTCGACTTGGTCTTTTTCTGATGTTGTCTACATTGTTGGAAAGCTTTGGTAGGGAATTCGCTGTCGCACCTGGTCATGACAGACCCCCTCAGGATCCCAGGGAAAGGGAGGGCCAGGAGGAAAGTGAAAAAGAAACGTAATGGGAGGTAAGGGTGAAAGTGAAGGAGATGCATTTTAACAATGTATGAATGAAAAAGTTGATGTGTGAGGCGTGGACTCGCTAGGCGTCTTTTTTTCTTGCCGTCTGCGTTGTGAGGAAGCTTTGGTAGGGAATTTGCAGGAGCACCAGGCACTACAGACCCATACATTTCAGATACTTAAGGCAATGTAAGCAGATCTGAGATCTTTGAGTTCTGAGTGGATGTAGCAGTGTTTTGCTTGGGAGGACCAAGTGCTCTGATTTGTATTTGGTGTTCTGGAACACCATTTCAGGAGACCCAGGTTGCAGCTCTGATCCTGAAAGACTGTCCAGGACTGAACAGGATAAAAGCCAGACAAGAAGAGTATGTGGCATTAGGGATGGTTGAATCATCAAGTAGCTACTTGTCCAAACTCAAAAATGAAGAGATGATCTTTTCAAAGATATGGTCTGGGATTTCTACCAAAGTAAGTTGGCATTGGTCTCGGAGGACTTTCAGAGGTGATTGGAGACTTAAGTAAATGATAGGTGTTGACTGAGAAATAAGACATCATCTGAAATGCAGATGTTATTGCATTGATTGTAGTCAAGGGGTTAATTGACTGTCAGAGGAAAACTGAAAAGTAAGAACATTGGTTCTAAAGTTTTGGTAAGCCATTTGCTTGGACCTCTGAGAAGCTACGTTATCTTTGGATGGACTATCTGGCTGCTAAGACAAGCTGAACTTTCATGAATGAAGAATCTAATGCTGCTAAGGTAAGCTGCGATGGGATGACTTTTGTTGATCATCATGGCATAGGAGTAGATAACAAAGAAGTCCAAGGTGAAAAGAACGTTTGGAAACTAATGTTATACTGGTCATGGAATGGAAACTCTAACAAGGTTACCAATGGGAAGAGAGGGTTGAGGGTGATAGGCCTTTGATGAGTTGTAGTTCGAGAAGAATCTGAGAGCAGGACTTACAGGTTGGACCATCAAAAATCAGCAAACCATATTTTATTGAAGATCTACAGAGGACTATATAATGGCCGGGATACACTGCAGATTCTTTAAACCAAGATGACTACCCACCATGAAAAACATTAACTGATGGGCTAGCTTAAGGCTAGCTGGTGGAAAAAGTGGTCTTGCGCATGGAAGCGAAAGACATGATTTGAGCTTTTGTCCCTTGGTCTTTATGGTGTGTGGTGAAAGATACTTTTGATATGATCAAATTGATTTCATCATACATTGATCGTCATCCGATGGAGGCGGTGAGAGACAGTCCATACTCGTGCTGAGATGTGAGGCTGGATAAGTTGAAGCATTGTTTTTTCTGTATACACAAACAGTGTTGTGTGCTTCTGGTTCTGGTCCACAATACAAAAGTGAAAGTGAGGTGGTTGTTTTGTGGTCCTGGACCTAAAATGCTGTGAGATAGCCTCAACAACTGAGCATATACATGCTTACTTCTGTAGATCATAATGTGACAACAAGTTCACTCAGGTTTGGATGGAATCACATTAAGTTATATTGACTTTTGGACTTGCAGAGGTCAGGGAAAAAACTTTCACGGGTTAGAGAATATCTTGTGGGTTAATGAAATCCACTGTCATTCCAATGTGTTGGCCACTTGATACACAACGAGCAAAACTGACTTATCAGCCAGAGCATGTCTCCGCCCTGAGAAAGTTCCAGAGAATAGCAAGAGATGAACAGATGAACTTCAAACATTTTGTGCTATGTTTGATCTACGGATTAAAGTAATTGATGCTGAGTTTTATAGGCTGGACTCAGTTCAGTGTACGGAATATGTTCTCCGGCTGTGAGTGGCTTTACTCGTAAGAATCTGGATGACTCATTACATCCCCCCACCCCCATTCAACTCAAGCTTCGGTCAGACGCCCTCGATCCAGCTCTGGCACCTCTTCTTCTGCCCCATTCAGGGTGTTAAGTCCCAATTATGACTGCCCCTATCCGGAGTTCACAAACACACACACTCAAACACACATTCTAAACTACACACACACGCATTCTAAACTAAATGTAAGTCAGCAAGCATATACACAAAACATACACAGTGAGAGGTCTGATGGTCAGGTGCCCCAGACAGCATTCCCCTGTGTGATTAGGCTTAGTGAGCCATCTCCTCTCTCCAACCTGTCGCCAGTAGCTCTGCCTGGCCTTAACACCCAGCCAGTCGGCTACACAACACCACTGTCTGTGTCAGTGTGTGTGAGAGAGCCTGTGTGTGTAAGTATGTATCTGCAAATCCAGGCAGTGTGTGTGTCAAATTTCTTTTTCACATAGATCTCCACTGTGTGCATGTGTGAGTGTGTCTGCTGTCTGCAACCCCTAAAGCTGTGTGGATTAGTGACAGGACCCCACCAGAGCATGACAAGGCTTTTGTCTCTGGAGCCCAGTGGTTTTATGGCTGAACACGCTCTTGTGTGTTTTATGCGCGTGTGCATGTGAGCGTAAGTGTGTGTATGTGTGCAGCTATGTGTGAGTGTATTTGAAGGCATGTACCAGAAAAGTTGTTTGTTGTCTTTATTTCCCAGCCTTTATTCCCTAATCACAGTGTGGAGAGGGGTTAACAGGAGGTGGAAAGGGGCTTGTGGTTTGAAGGCAGGCTCGTCACGATGTGTGTGCAAATGTGTGGCTGAGAGAGTCTACAGGCTGGAGGAAGCTGCTGTGTCACAAGCAGCCACTCTGTCGACCTCAGGCCATGTGTGTGGTTAAGACCATACCTGAATGAAAGTTATAGATTGACCTGGGACAGGCTAAGTGCTCAATTACAGTTCATCATGAAATGATTGGCAAAGATATGTCTGGTAGCACTTCCTCCCTAAGTCAGTCATTTCCTTTTAGTCTATCAACCTGTCAATCTTAAGGCTTTCAAACATCAGTGGCAGACTTATCAAAACAACAACTTTTTTTCCTCCCCCGACAGAAATACTCCATAAAAGCAATGTTACAAACATATATATTAATATCTAAAATATAAATATATTTTCAGATCCAATGAAACCAAATGATTGGATAGCTTATCTGCCTGTCCATCATCCTACCAACCTACCTTTCCTACTGTGCACACTCATTGTCCTTTCACGGAGTCATCCACAAGCTTAAGCTAGTTCACACAAGAATGAATGATTGGCCCTGATACTCTCTTGTGAACTCATCCTGCATCATACGTTTGGGAGTAGAGAATTATCATGTGTTTAGAGGTGCGGCCTTTTCTTTTCTGTGGTTGGATACTTTGTTTTACTCTTGGTGGTTTTCCTACTGTTGGGTATCTCAGCTGTACAGTCAGCATGTTAACATGTTTACACTGACACTGCTAATGTTTCTTATCTTTGGCAATAACGTCCTGCCAAGTCTCGCCCTACTGTGCTGAGATTGGCTAGGAAAACAAAGAGATCAAACATGGAACTTCATCCAACATCCAGTAGACTGGATCCCGAGGAAAATAATTCTCCAGACACAAATACTGAACTGTACTTCAGGGTGAAAGAACCTTCCGGAAGAAAGCCCTAAAGAAAAACTTTGAGGCAACAAGTTCTAGCCAATCACAGCACATCAGGTTGGGGTTTAGGGGTAGCAATTCAATTTAATTTTGGTGCGGTGGTTGGCACTATTGCACCACAACAAGAAGGTTCCTGTTTCATTAAATGCATTTATTGATACCTATCCAATGACTGCCCTCCATTCTGAAGACCAAACAGTGAATTCCTATATACTTTTACTTAACTCTTACTTTATCCCCTACAGGGCAATATACCATATACTATGTGTGTACATAAGTGTAAGTGTACATGTTTTCAAATTTTCCACAAGACTGAAACTAAACATCAATCCTGCTGTCCCTTACTGGCAGTACTGTGTGTGTATTGTATGTGTGTGTGTTTTTGTTTTTGTGTGTCTGTGTATGTGCTGGTAATTGGGGATCGTAGGGTTGATGCTGCGGTTTTCCGCGGAACTGTGATTCCAACTGGAAATACCAGAGCTTTGACCTCACACAGCAAAGACTCTCGACCCTAAATCCCTGTCTGCCATATGATAGTCCAACACAGAGACACACAGAGGTGTACGCAGGAAAACCACAGAGAGCGGTGGTAAGTTGGAGATGTAAGAGCACAGCTGATGGGACAGAGAGCGATGATAAGAGCAAATGTTGCATAAATATTAACCATACTTTTAAATGACACATCAACACAAACCTACAATCATTTTAAGCATATTGCTAAAGATCTAAAGTGATTGTTGCCGACATTTGTTTTATTTGCATTTGTGTGCATAAGTGGGGAAGCTAAGTGAACATGCACATTGTTTATGTCTTTTCTGGTTCAAAACCCCAGAATACTGTTTCAAAACCATTTTTATGAAGCATTAATGGTAAATGGACTGTACTTATATAGTGCTTCTCAATTCTTCCAATGACTCAACGCCTCGCTTTACCCCTATCCCCCTAATAATTTGGGATTCGGTGTCTTGCCAAAGGACACTTTGATGTGGACTGTAGCAGTCAGGTATCGAACTCCCAACCTTCCGATTGAGAGACGATCCACTCTACCACTGAGCCACAGACACCCCAAATAAACCATAATGATTCCTTATTGACACCTGAGGCTGTAGGGAGGAAAACATCATCTGGTGCTCACACCATTAGGTACGAAAAAGTGTCAAAGACGGTGTCGCTGTGCCCACTTTCTCCCCAGCATACTCCATCCCACCCATATATAAGGACGCCCTCAGCAGCTTCAGAGGGCTCACAAATACAAACCAGAAAATGTTAGGAAAATCACAAAATCAGGAATAAATTTTATGCGGCTCCTACAATATTTTAATGATTATAAGTTTGGCTCTGTGTGTTCAGGTTGTGTCGCTCTGCACAGAGCAGACAACAATTTCTTTTTTGACTGCTGTCATGCTTCCCTGGGATTCACTCAACTGCTTATGAGCAGTAAGACAAATGTAAGACTTGATGAAAATCTGTATGTATTTTTCAATTACTGCACTCTCCGGTCATTGGTGTACTAAATCCTGCTTTTTTGCACTTTTCGTTGATGTAGTCAAAAAAATACCAGGTAAGTTTTGAGACGCCCACACACCACATGAGCCAGAGACCTACCACTTTAGGCTGGTAGTAGCACTTGTGCAATTGAAATAGAGCCCATTTTTATTTCAATCTCCTTGGTCCTCCAGACTTCTCAAACCAAACTGTAAGTGTAAATGAACTGCATGAGTGTGTGTGTGCAATCACAAGCCTGTGCAGAAAAAGAGAAGCACATTGTGGTAAATCCCTGACGGCTGACTTGTGGTGACAGTCAGAGGTGACGCGGTTCAGCACCCTCAGAAAACAGAGCAATGAACCAAATTAAATTCAGCTGTGTATGTGTGTGTGTGTGTGTGTGTGTGTGTGTGTGTGTGTTAGTATAAGTGTGTGTATGTGTAAGTATGTGTGGGCCAAAATGACACTGGGCTGGATGAGGAAGGGAAACTCGTGGTGAGAGGGAGGCAGGCTGGAGCTGTCGCTGTTGTTGTTTTCACACTGCTACTGTGGTTAATGCCTGGCATACTTGGACAAACCTTTGCAGCTCAAGGCAGCTAACAGATTTTCTGTCCGCCGAAGGACTCAACGAGTTTACACGTACACTTACTAAGCAATACGCCCCTCGTTGCCTCATCAATAGCATAGGGCAGCCCTGTCTATTTGCAAGGGTTACACTGGAACTTGCAGTACAAGCCCAGGCCTGCAGAACACCCAAACAGTTTTCCTCACTTTGTACCTGCAAGTTAGAGAACTGTACACTGCTGAGTGACGCTGGAAAATAAACATACTTGTGGCTTCTGTCACAGAGGAAGTCACAGCCAGTAAATATGATGGAAGAGAGGGCCAACCAACACTAGAGCCAGCACCTATGTGGTCAACATCGCAAGGGCCCACGCTCCCCTACCTAGTTTCCCTGTTTTTCTGTCATTGTTGAAAAATCAGTGTTTGTGACCCAAGCTGGATAGAAGTTACACCGAACTCTACGAAGCCAGGCCACAAGCCTGTGGGAGTGGTGAGACATTATGAAGAGTACAAATGGGGGTTGCTGGGGCACATTATCAGGCCACATCTCATTGAAAGCATCCATATTGCACTTACCCAAATAAAGTGGAGTATATTGTAACAGATTTGTTATTAAAGGGTAGCTTGCACTCTGCCTAACCTGCATGTCTTGCTCCAGGAAGAAGTCATGATTGTTAAAAGTTTGGAAATGTTATATTCAGATGCAGTCCCTTTTTTCCTTATTTTTGTACATTACAAAGTAAATGCTCGGGAAAAATAAGAACGTGAACAACTGTAGAGTCACAGATCTGCCACATCCAGCAGTCCCCCTGGCTTCCATCTTCAAATGAAATCGTGTTAACTGAGACGGTATGATGTAGCTATTATTTATGTCCAGTCTAATGCATCGACTCAGCATCATCTATAGAGGTAATTTTTTTCTTTCGGTACATTTTAAAAAATGTTTTAGCCATGCTAGTGGCAAGTCTCTAGGGATGTCATCAATGTTGTAAAGTGGTCAGTTTGTTGGTCCATTACCGTAGGTAATAGCCTAAAGGTCATAGGCTATAGCTACTTATCAATAAAAACTTGTATACAAGTTATTTCAACACTATTTCAATTTATTTTCCTTTATAAAACATTCAAAACACACACAATCAGCCTAACATCTGCTTTCAGCATGTCGAGTTTGCAATCCTGCTAGCTACAGGTGCTGTAATAGCGGTAGCTGGCAGCCTACGGTAACATTGATTGTTGTGAGGGTGGCGGCTGCAATGGCGATCATGACTGTGTCTGTGGCGAAGCATTAGCAACAATCGCTTAAAACAGTGAGGAAAACAGCACTGCGGCATATTGTAAATAGGAGACGTTGTAGCGACTCGGACAAGGAAACAGTTTAATCGTCTGGGTAAAATACGGTAACACAATAACATACCTCTCTGGATTTTGCACTGGTATATTGGTCGCATCGGTATATAGGACGCAGCCCACTTTTTAGATAGAAAAAATGTATTGAAAGTGCGTCTTATACACCAAATGTTACGGTACGTGGGTGAAGACCAAAACATCTTATCAACTATTGGTTGGAAATCCATTAAATTTGGTACAGATAATCATAGTCCACAGAGGATGAATCCTATCGTCTTTCATGTTAATCCTAATTAACATTTTACATCTTGTGTCATTATTTCATTTTGACCAAATACCTACACAACAGGTTTTTAGCTCAAAGCACATCTGTGCCTTAGTAAAGGCTCACAGAGACACTCGCATGGCTGCAGTGTTGCCACATCAAGCAAGGACTTTTTTGAAGAAATAAGGTCAAATGAAATGGAAAAGTTTTGAGCCTTCATTTTTTAAAACTGTAACAAGTGAGTGTTGTAGGCTAGCTAAAGTTGGAATACTGAAAGGACGCAGGGGAGAGTATTGTTTCAGTGCTCAGAGCCAGTAAAATGGCTAAAGTTCTCATTATGTCACATTTTCTGATTGTCTCCAGATTTCCTGTATGCTTGTTAGTATCATAGAAACATGATTTTCGAGGTCTAATTATAATTTGATCTGTTTCCACCAGACTGTGCAGGACTGTGTTTTGATTATTTTTGTGTCACATGTCTGAGCATGGACATCATTTCACTGTGGTGTGGGAGAATTTTTCTTTCAGGTCTATAAAACTTGCAGGGAAACTTGCCTCGCCCTGTCTGCAATCATAACTTCGAAAAATTCACCAGCATGACTGTCAGAGGAGAGTTTAAGTGTTCCTTCATGGTCAAAACCCTGTTCCGGGGCATTTCCGCCCGGACAAGAGGAGCACTCTTTGGCAGCTGATTTTTCCAGTCTTTATGCCAGCTTGAGTGTGTGCTCGTTGATTGAAGTGTGTGGTCAGTGTTGGCTTTTTGCTGAAAGCCAAAGCTCTTCCAAAGCCACAGACAAAGCCACAGCAGGTGGATGGGTAGCAGGGTGGAGGAGAGGAGGGAGGGGGCCGAGGGGTTACAGAGGGCTCAATGCCTCTCCTCATCACGCTCCTCGACTCTGAAGAAAAGGCTGATTAATCGGAGCCTAATAGGATGGAGGGGCCACACTCGTCCTTTTACTGATGCCGGACCGGCCTGCAGGACACCGACTGGCTGACAGAACAACAGACGGGAAAGTAAAAACTTCTGAGGATTTGAGAAAGGATTAGGAAAATAATGCTTCACATCAGCAGAGTGCATAAAACACTTTTAAGGCTTTATTTTTTTATTATGTCCTTTAAAATATGACAAACCCAATAGAACATTGATTAACCTCGGCCATGTGATATTGTTAAGTCAAGTACTATTTAGATGAAAAAGTTATATAAGTGGTTCGACACTACGAGGTAAATCTGATTGGTCCCTTCCATGGTTAAAATCTGTTTTTAACCGATTGGTTAAAGCTGAATTTTTTGGGGGGTCACTGGACCACCAACACTGACATATTAACACCTAATAAAGTTGTTTAACACTTGAGCAAACAGAAGCAACATTTGCATTTGAAGTTGTGTTTTTGGCCAACTTAATAATGTTAAGTCAACTCTTCACTCTCCTTTTAAGTGGTCGAGTGTGTTCCCCAGGAAGGTGCTAACTGGATCTGTCGGGACATTCGGTGGGTTTATTTGTGCTTTTCCACTGAAAACCCTGCTGCTGGTGGTGAGACTGAAAAAGCTGTTAAGTTGGAAGTTGGAAAGAAAAATTGGTGACAGAAACTCTGTAGAGCTGAGCGAGAATACGTGCTGGCAGCTAATTGTCTGTGAGTTTGTCACTATGACCAACCCCTTTCACAATACATAGTGATTAGGTCCATTGTTAAAATACAAATATTTACAATGAAACTTGTGAAAAACTGTGAGAATGGAAACAGATTTTTGCCCTTTCCGATATGTGACAAAATTTCCATCGCGCGGACCCTCGTAGTTGCACTGACATGGAAACATTTCAATTGCTCAACAGTGTAACTCTGGTGTTTTTAAGCCTGGGCCTCATTTTTCCATATTTTTTGGGTCTAAATGACTAATAGATAAACAAAGGATATACCCCAAGCCGACAGCCGAAATGGGCTGCGATGGCTTCAATGTGAACATTGCAGGCAAGAGGTTTATTGTGTTGTAATACAAAATGCGTATCATAGCAAAAAAAAAAGTACATTTAATTGATGAAGTTTGATTAGATGCGGTTCACAGTAAGGATAACGTTGTGGCCATTGCAGTCTGATTATTGCTGCTGGCTGAGGTGAGATACTGGACCAATTTGAAAACTTTTTTGTTCATATTAGACATTTGGACCCCAAAATATGTTCAGTCAATGTATTACCATTTATGTCAGAAAACCTACATGAAATAAAACACGCTTTTGTTGTGCTACTCCATTAATCAATTTTTAAAACTGCAAAAAAACTGTATTAAGCCTTTTGTGTCTCTAGAGGGACCTTTGCAAACTCTGATAAATGTGCACAGCTGACTCAGCATAGGTTATATCTGAAGACGACAAGTTTGAAACTGAAACAAAATTGGGCGTGTGGAGTTAGAAAGAAGTGACCTCTGTAGCTATTCATCTGAGCTGCAGGCAAGAGGCTGCATTAGCTGCTAGCATGAGACACATCTCCAATAAAACTGTCAAGATGCATTCTGGGTGACATTGGTTTTGGAAGGAATAAGAATGTGAATAATGAAAAATAAAATATTTTTAAGCTTAAACTAAACGGTCTGAGTGTGATGCTAGCTTGGTAGCATCGTCTTTGAATGAACAATTACAACCTTGTTGTACAACTGGCTCAAGTCAGAGACAGTCCACACACACAGTGGCACTAAATATCTCTGCACTCTGTAACAGATGAAAATCTTTTTCATCAACATATTTGCTGATGAAGCATCATCCTCCGAGGCTGACCGACGGAGTCAGTGACAGGCCCCAAGGGTGACTCATTGACTGCTGTGGTCCTGTGACGCCTGCCAGGCTTTGTAATGGGTCCAAGCTCAGTCTGGCCCTTGGACCCTTGCGAGGCCTCTGGGAGCCCGCTGTCGACTCCCCATTGTCTGTGTAAGTGTGTGTTTGTGTGTGTGTATGTGTATGTGTGTGGTGTGTGTGTCCAAAGGGGTCTTTGGAGGCCTCCTGGGGGCCGGTGACTCCTCTTTGTCTCCGGTTGGCCTGCTGTCAGAGTGTCTTTGTTATGACAGTTGGGCTGCTTTTATACAGACTAAATCACCGCTCTCAGCTGTTCATTTACTGGCCTAACCCCAGACAGCCCTCGTGACACCTAACACACACACATATACATAGTCACACACACACACACACACATCTCATCCCCTTCTACTTCATTGCATCCCCACTTCTTTCACCAGAAAACATGTCCACATCCACCCTGTGAAAATCTCTGCAGGTTCATCTAAGTAGAAAGAGAAAAGAGGAAGAAACGAAAAGGAGGATGAGGAGGAAGCGTAACAAAGCGAGGGAGGGGAGGGAGGAGGCCAAAGGGCGTCTCACCTCCGACCTTTGTGTTGTGGCTGGGGCACTGGGGGTCAGAGGACGCAACAGCCCAGGGTAATCAGTAACTACAGGCTCGATACGACACACAAACAGAGAGAATAGAAGCACAACAAAATTAAATCCAATTTAAATCTGTTTCATCGGTGTGACGGGAAATGCACCTGTGTTGTCAAAGCACTAAAGTAGCAATTAAAGTTATATTATAAGCATAGCAAGTACATGCTGATTCCCTCTAAGGCGTCTTGATCACTACAGCAGTGAAAGTACAGCTATAATAAGGCTCATTGTGAAAACAGAATATAAGCAGAGGACTTAAAAAAAAAACAATAAATTAAGAATAAATACGTCACTGACTTTAAATTAAGTCCCTTTTCTTGTCGCTTGCTTTCTTTCAAAATAAATAATACAATTGAAGTAAAGTTGTAATCAAGCTGTTGTTTTACTTGGTATTACCTGATATGATCTTCCCGTCAGCGGATCCTTTTCACTTGTTTGCAGGGTACTTAGACTTTAAGCTCCATCTGTATAATTAATGGCTGATGAGTCAGAGTGCAGAGAGAAAGAGAGCATAATGTCATCGCTGATATCTACAGTCAATATTGAACAGCTTCTTGTGTTTAAAGAGAGACGACAGGAAATGTCACTCAACATGTTTTGCCATTGGGGCGCTGGTTCAGCTCGGTTAGTAGAGCAGGCGCTCCCATGTACGGAGGCTATCATCCTCGTCGCACTGATCGCAGGTTCGACTCCCGGTCTGCTGATCATTTGGTGCATGTCATCCCCCACCCTCTACTCTCCACAATTCCTGTCTATCTTCAGCTGTCCTGTCAAATAAAGGCAAAAAAAATGAGTGTGTCTCTGAACACAGAGTGTGTTTACATGCACACTGGTATCCTGATTTAAGATACTACCTTCTTTATTTTAAAGTATTTTCAGGATAACTTCCTGTCCGTTCATCTACTTGTATACAGGATTCCATTCTGACATCAAAAGCGCAGGCATGTCTGTGACCCCGTTCACACAGGTTATTTGCTTCATGTTGTCAGAACCAGAATACGGTAACTTACAAACTAACCACAAAGAGTTAACACACAGCCATATTTTGTTTACTGAATGCATGCCTTTTGCCAATTTTATGCCTAACATTCACATTATTCTTATTGCTGAACCTGTAAATCAGTATGCACCAGGTAACAGCCGTTAAATGCTGTAGTGCAAAGTAGTTATATGTGACTTCCATATTCAGCCTGTAATCTGTCATTTGTGTTCCAGATGGTTTCCCAATGTCTGCACTATATTGCTGTACCTAGCACTTTGCTTCAGACCAAGCGTAAGAATAATTGGAGGAGAGGGCATTAGATTTATCCGGGGCTGGCACACTAAATATGTACTTTGAATTGCACCAGCAACCAAATATAAGCTCACAGCATATGCTTCATGTAGCCAGCCATAAAGATACATAACTAATACAACCAAATGAGAGTAATAACATTTCTGATTTTTTCAAATTATATGGGCTACCTTGGGCAGTGATTAGTGCTGTTGCCTCACAGTTGGAAGGTTCCCAGTTCAAACCCCGGTTCGGACCTAGGGGGCCTTTCTGTGAGGAGTTTGCATGTTCACCCTGGGTTCCCTCCGGGTGTTGCGGCTTCCTCCCGCAGTCCAAAGACATGCTCGTTAGGTTCATTGGTGACTCTAAATTGTCCGTAGGTGTAAATGTGATCGTGAATGGTTGTCTGTCTCTATGTCACAGCCCTGTGATTGACTGGTGATCAGTCCAGGGTGTGACCCCGCCTCTCGCCCAATGACAGATAGGCTCCAACCCCCAGCGACCCTGAACAGGATAAGCGGTAGAGAAAATGGATGGATGGGCTACCTAGAGATAAATGTAGAACCCCACTGTGTTTGAATTTTAAAAAGCAGTTATTAAAACACAAACAGAAAAACATGATATGAAACAAAAAAATGTAAACAAAATAATTAAAAGGTCGTGAAAAGTTGGAAAGAATAAATCACCTGTGAGATATGACAAAAAGTTTACCTTGTGGGTCTGCAGGTACCCCAGTCAGTAGGATTAAGGTTAACAAACAGTGGGAAACAGAGGGAGGAAGAGACCTGTCAGAGCTGTCATAACTCTCCCAGGGGTCACACACTGAGTGTGTGTAATTCACTTGTGCACGACTGTGTGTGTTGCCCGAGAATAAATGTTAGAGGGCCGAGCAGCATTAGTGTTACCGGGGTGATGGCACAGGAGTGTAAAGCCAGGGGCAATATAAAACCTGTGTTTTCCCAGAATGCCTTTGTGCCGGGCGTGTGTGCCAGCTCCTGTTGCCATGGGGATGGAGGGGGGTGTCGTTAGGGTAACATGTCCTGACTCAGACCTTTTCTCTCTCATTACTTTCTTTCACTTTGTCTCATGTGATCCACGAGAAAACACAACATCCCGGCCGGCCCGTCTCTCACTGTCATTACCTGTCACACACGGTCATGTGCACATTTGTGTCTGTGTGTGTGTCTGCGTGTGTGGGCTGCTTGTGCGCCGCATGTAGTGAGCCTCGATGTCGAGGGCTCCTTTGGAGATAATAGTTTCTTTCACAGGCAGAGTGTGTGTATGTGTGTGTGACGGAGAGAAGGAGAACGTGCATGAGCGTGTCAGCTGGTGTCTCCCTCAGCAGCAGCAGCACATGCTCCCAGCGATCTCACCTCAACAAACTGAATGGGAGTTAGTTACAGCACACACACACACACACACACACACACACACACTCAGCACTGGGGAGGAATCAGTGGGGTGAGACTGCTGAGTGTTGGCGCAAGTGCTCGACTCCTTGTGTGTTTTGTACAAATTAGATTTGATCCTGATAGTGAGCAGCAGAGGACACTTCAGGACACATCAGGAGCTTATTTTACAGCTGCAAACTTAAATTCAGTCAAAAAACTGTCAATTTCATTATTAGTATGTAAAATATGCAGATTCCAACACAGATGTTAATTGCACTAAAATGCAACGCAAGTCAGGAATGTGTCCAACATTCATAAATACTCTTTCTTTCCCTGTTTACCAAGTGAGCAGAGCAACACGAGTTCAGAATCTGTCAGCTTTTAGGGACGGCTGTGGCTGAGGAGACACAGCGGTTCATCCACTTAAACCCCGGCTTCTCCAGTCCACACATCAACGCATCCTTGGGTAAGATATTGAACCCTAAATTAATTATAAAGCATCGGTGTGTGAGCGTTTGTGTGTGAATGTGTCGATTAAGTTTGGTCCTGACGAGCAGTTTGTTACCATGCATATCAGCCATCAGTGGAAAAAAGTGTGTGCAGTCCATTCACCTCAAATTACCTGACAAGAGTAACAATTATCAGACATCAAATTGTTGCTTAAAACAGTTTCAATTTGATTCCACTTCTTTCCATTTGACAGGACGGAGTCTCTTTTAGATTAAAACTCTCTCATGAGCTTGAAGAGAGAAAAAAATATGCAAATTGCTGAAAGTCCACCATTTTAGAGACACAAACAACTTTGTCCTGTTATTGTGTTATGGGAAAAAATAGTTTTTATTGGTGGAACTTTGAGAATGAAAGTCTAAAAATTCCTAAAGTCTCCTCATTTTCTGAAATATCTCTCTCTGTGATTCTCAGTTATTTAAGAGCACCTATGAACTGTTGATTTCCCTCTAATCATAAACAAGCTCCTTTACTCACTTCCCCCCTCTGTTGGCCAATCAGCAGCAGAGCTGATGCATGTGACCTCTGGGATTCGACCTGGATGCACTCAGGGATGTTGTTCCCTTTATTACATTTCAGGGCTGGACGCTGAAGCCTCCACAGCAGCAGACTGCGCGGCGGCACTCGTACTCTCTCTGTAATACACGGTTTGCTTTTTACACACACCCTGAGTTCGGTGCAGGTGCCATCTGTCTCATTGTGAAGCAGGAACAGTTCAGTGGGAGCAGAAGTTTGGAAGAAGCTGTCGGAGCAGAATGTAGGTCAGCAGGTTCCCACACCAGCTCCGTTCTGCCGTCCAGAAGCTCCGACTCTGAGGAACCTGAAGACTTCCCACTCAGATGAGGAGAAACTTCAGCGCCGCCTGTCAGTTACAGTTTGCATTGTTTAACTGTTACTCTTTTTTGTGGGCTCATAATCGACTTTCTTCCACTGCCCAATTTATTTAGTCTGGCTGCTGCGGCACATCTCCCCGCAGGGATCAATGCACATTTATCTTATCTGTAAGTATCCAAAATCAGTCGGATGACTTGGCTTACCTAATGCTACACTGTGTGTGTTAGCGTGTGTGAGTGTGTGTGTGTGTGTGTGTGTGTGTGTGTGTGTGTGTGTGTGTCTGGCAGCCAGGAGCCACACTGCACACAGCTGGTGGTGCAGCTGCAGCGTCTCGTCCCAGCCTCATGTATTCTTAGCTCCCTAAAACCCAACAAGTGAAATGAGATTAGACTACACAGTCGCACACATAACCCAAACCTCAACCGCCAGCACCACACACACATAAACACTCACACACACGCACACTCACATACACACACACAAGCTTAAGACTGAGCCTGAGAGGAGAGAAGAGCGGCTGCTGCTGGAGTCTCCTGTCTGTATGTGTTTGCACATCTGCAGGTTGTGACTGAAACCAGCTCTGATGTCACACGTTGACACACGTGTTCATTGTCCTTTACCACAAAACACACAAACTGACTTGTTTTACTGACCCCTGAAGTAAATTAAGGGTTGGAAAATGCATCTTGTTCCACACTGACAGTATTATAAACTATATTCTCTGCATTAATTTGTTCTGGCTCTTCATAGAAGCTGTTTTTTTTTTTCATGGCTGCACCATTGATGCATTTTCAACAAAATCCCTCCTGACACACTTGGTATCTTTGTTTCATGAAATACCAGAATATCAAATAAGATTTTTGAACAAAGTTTGAACTGACACATCCACCGCCAAATGTGTAAGAGATGAACATAATTGATTATGTCAGGTAATATGTTTGTATAGTCCAATATTGTATTATTATTGTATTGTCTGATATTTTTGTGCAGTCTTATGGTTGTTTGCATCGTATTTCATCTGTTCTACCATCATACAATATTACATTAAGTGTCTAATATGTCACTAGTACACACTGCAATAGATTAGCAATTTTGTATGTATTGAGTATTGTATGTAAATTACTTAATTTGAAATTCTGACTTGTTTATCCTGTATTTGACTTGACTAATGTATGTTCTTATTGATAAGTATCACGTTATGTATGTTGTTTATTTCTGACAATATTTTCTAATAATTCTTTATTCTTTGTATTTGAGTTTTTTTGCTTCTGCAACACCCAAAACATCCTCTGGGGACCAATAAAGGCTATACATACATACAGTATATAGCATACGCATACTTGACACACAAACGCACTTCTCCACACTAGTTTTAGGAAAGTATACTGTCGATGTCTAATGTTTCTTTTATATATTTTTATTCTAATCCTATAGTCCTCCTTGTCTTCTTTTTGTGCGGTGTAACATTGGTGCCAGTGAAGTTTATTGTTGTCCAACCTTATCTTTCACATAGCACATTTAAATGTGTGTCTTGTGATCGAATCTCTCCTTATATGCACAATATCTCTTTTACTTTGAATCTTGAGGGTCTTGATCACAATAAAAAGTTTTTGTGTTAAATAATGTTTTTGTTAAATTTAACTCTCAGACTCTTACCTGTCAATCACCGTCCCTTAAATAACTTTAAAAGTACAAAAAAAAGTATCTCAGTGTCATTTCATTAAACCTTCTTTCCTTTTACTGAATCTAAACCTCATCTAAAGTCGTGCTCTTTATAGTTGCAATACGTTAAATAGAGATCCCCCACATGTTTGTGCATCTTTTTTTAGGCTACAACTTTCCTCATAATTCAGTCTGACATGTTTGGTATATTTGGAAACTTTGGGATTCTCACTGAGTTAAAAATAAAGTCCTGCAGGTTTGAAAAAGTAATTTGTACTGATGGACTAAAGCGGCGTGGATTCTTGTACAATAACTAAAGTACATGTTTTTTTATTTTCTCTAATTTTTTATTGTTATGTAAATATAATATCATCTTTCAGTGTTCAGTCCTAATTCTTCGCCAGGATCAGGTGAGTCATCCTCAGTGGTTTTACACAAGGCCAGTATGGCTGCCTCACCTTATTATCCTCCTACAATATTTTCATCAATCAATAGTGTGAAGCTGACATTTGTCATATTATTGGGATTTGCTGGTTTCAAATGCAGACGTTTTGCAGCCAAGCTTTAAATAGCCTGTTGACCGCAGAATATTTGGTTGAGTGTGTGACAGGCAGAGTGAGGTGCTGCCAAGAAGTGTGTGTGCGGTTTGAGGGGAGTGTGTATGTGTGTTAGTGGGAGAGCGTGTTTATGTGTGTGTTGGAGAGGAGTGGAGGGTGGCTGGGGAGGGCATTAGTGAATGGCTGTGCTATTGCATCCTCCCAGGAGACCTCTAAAACACACACATTGTCCCGTCCATAGACACACACACACACACACACACACACACACACACACACACACCACCTTAGAAGCGCACTAAACCCGCCTCCTCCATTCCCAAAAAAACTCCCATCTCGCTGCCATACCTCTATATCCTCGCACCGCCCCTCCGCTAAAGCAGCGCACACATCTCCACTAAGCCAGACGCACCGAGAGACGGTGGTGTGTGAGGAGGACTCGTGCGTATTTACGCTCAGTGTGTTCATGTAAGGTGAGTTGGAGAGCTCGCGTCGCGCAGACAGGAGAACCCCGCGTGTCTGAGAGCTGGACCTTCAGATAAGCCTTCAGAGAGAAGAAAGAACATTCATTTGGCTTTTAATTTGACTGCTTCTCCACGCGCTCTCCCGGCTGGCGTTAACGCGCAGCGGAGAAGGAAAGCAAACAAGTTGATTAGGAAGAAGGAGCCGATTCAGTCCGAGCGGCTCCAGAGTTTTGATCGTATTTTTAGCATCCCTCTTTTGCCCCCTCTGCCCGTCCCTTCTGAGTGCGGAGCGGCAGAGGGAGGGACGGGAGAACCGGGCGGACGGCTCGTGAAGCTGCGCGTCTCCCCGGTGGATGATCCACTGGATGCGGAACGATGGATTAAGAGACCTCCCCGGACACCGCCGCTGCTTCTTCTTTTTCACCGCCAACCCCTTGTGCACTTCGGGATTATTTCAGCTCTCGGCGACCTCCACTCCTTCCCTCTCGAGATGACCGAGGAATATGTTTTGCGGTGCGTCCTGATGCTCTGCTGCGCGCTCCTCTCGGCCAACGCGAGTAACTGGCTGTAAGTTGGACTCCACGTTTCTAACCATTTCAGAAAGTTGACCACATCTCTCAGACCTTTTTGCCTCTACTGCCACCATTCACCTGAATCCTCCTGTTCTCTCTCGTCCTCACATATCGACTCATCTTCTTCTGTCCTCTTTCTTTCCAGCTCAGTGGCCGCTCAGGTTAATTGTTAACCATCACACACACGCGCGCGCACTCTCCCTCTCAGACTTAATAATTATTCAAAACCGCTACATCCCCCCGCGAAGATTCTCTCAAAAACGTCACCCACGATGTCCCCTTTGAAGAAATGCAGGTTTCCATAGAGGAGAATTGTCTTAGTCTTCGATATGACATTCCATTGTGCACGTGGAAAAAAAGTTTTATTGCAGCAACGCACATCAAAGGCAGGTGGGATAATACATGTGCAGATGGAAGAGAAAACTTCTTAAAGTTGGTATCAGATGTGATTTTGTCTTAGTTAAGAGGTCTTAATAACACTGAAACCATTTATTTTATTCATATCTTTTTTTTAAAATTATTTTTACTGATAATCATAAAACATAATGTTCTTATTTGCTTATAAAAATGTTCCGAAACAAATGTAACATCTGACCTGCATCCTTGGTCCTAAGTTTCTTACTTTCTCACCACCAACCCACCAGTCTATTGCGGGTCAAGTCAAAGACATTGATGCTGTGAATATCAGGCAGGTGAGGGTCAGTTCAGCCGCTTTTAAGAATTTATTTAACAAGAACATACGCTCATTTTTAACTATTAGAAATGCATCAACATAAGAAAAATAAGACCACTTTAAGTTTACGATTATATCATGCAGCCTTACACCAAACAAGATATTGAGTTATCTCAGGAAATAATGTAAAATGTAAAGTTCAACAAGGTCGACAACATGTATGTTTTAATAATGTGTCTCATTTGAGGGAGATGTTAAAGATGTTGTTGTCTGTCAGACTACAGCGGCTCTAAATCCCCGTTGAGGGTAACACACAGAGTGACTCTGTAGTAGAGCTGCACGGTGCCACCTCTTCCTGGGGCCGGTCGGTTGGGTCGCATGTGTGTGCCTGCTCTCCCGGCAGCCTGTGGGAGGTGGTTAGGTGGGTTTCTGCATTCCTCCGCAGGCTCCGCTCCATTTTCTGCTGCCATTCATCCCTCAGAGCTTCAGCAAATTTACAAGCAGCGCTCATCATTTAAGGAGGACTTTGTTGTTTTCCTCCAGAGAATGGAAGCTCGGTGTGGTGTGAGTTATACCTGATGTTGATTGTTATTGTTCTCTTGATTTATAGTCTTTCATGAGCACTTAAACTGTTGCTGCTGTGCCAAATAGTGACTATAAGTTGACTTTCATGTTAGTATTTTCATCGTACTTCCCTGTATTAATACATTTATAACAGGATATCTACAGCCCGGTGCTTTTGTCTACGGATCGCTGCAGACAGCCTAACTGATATGGTTGACAGATTCATCAGAATAAATCAAATGGCAGCCTTGCCAAACAGCACTGCCTACCTTGAACTCTGTCACTGAGTGCAGGGTTAATTGTGCTGTTTGGGGCTGAAGGCGTGGTGACAGCAGTACAGAGCAGGCATGTACAGGCAGGCTGCCGAGCTGCCAGTCTGTTCCACGGGATTTCACTGTTAGGAAAACGTGTGTGGGGCTGTATGGACTGTATCTCAGCACTTCAACAAATCCTCAAGTTTCAGTTTCACCTTCACACAGAAGGAGATACAGTCAGGGTCAAAGGATGGAAAGCAATTAGGATAAAGATCGTTGATCTTAAGTTGGGCCATAAAACCTGCAGCACCTAACCTACTGTACATACAGAGCAGTTTACCTCAACAGCACTGTTAGATACAGTTACATCTCTCTATGTGGCTGTGTGTCTTCATCACATCGCTGTGATGCCATGCAAATGCAGGGTCATGATTGCATTGCACATTTTTAAAAAATGATTATAATGCGTTGAGCGTATATGTGAATGCTAAAACTCCTCTCTGTGCACAGTGGCAGTGGGCATGTGTTGTGTTGCTTCGTAGAATTTCGGCAGCTGCTGCTTGTTTTGATCTTCCATCTTCAATTTAATATTCAATATACATATATTGTATTTTTATTCCTTTTTATAACAGTATGATATAGCAACAGTTGTTGTCTGAGTGTGGCCACTCACAAAAAGGTGTGTTTAAATCAGGTTTGTAACACCTGTTTTGAACATACAGGGAGTGAATGAACTATTGTGGAACGTGATGAATTGTCCAGATATACTATGAACCATGCTGCAGCTTGAAGAAGGGGTGAGGTTGTTTTCTGGTGTCAGCTGTGACCTCTCCTTCTGCTTAAGAGAAATGTGCAGAGATAGAAGCAGCGTGAGCAGCTATTCAAACAAGAGACAGAAAGCTTAGCCTGTTAGCTGCAACACGGAGTGGGTTAAGACGTCTTCATGGAGGAAAACTGAAACAATCTAATTATTATCTCTTGCTCTCTCGTGTGCAACGCTGCCAGTTATAAATCAACTTTCAGAACAATGAAGCAACAATCAGCTGCTTTTAAGATCACTGGAGAAAACTGCAAATATGGTTTATTATTACTATTTTCTTATCTGATATGTGTGGTGGATTTGGTGCTGTCAGGCATATCATCTCATACATTTGGATTACGCTCCCAAGCTTGATAAATTTAGTATGAACCAATCAGATGAAACTTTTAACTCATACCACAATAATTTAAGTTTAGTTTAGTTTAGTTTATTAGTTGACAGGGCCTGTGCACAACACAACTGTTGGGCCAGAGTTAGCTTTATATCTAATTTACATCAGTGGTCCCTGGGCAGGAAGATCTAAAAGACACACAATACAATACAAACAATTATACAATACAAATGAACAATTTTGACAAACAGTATGTGACATAAAAGCAACATGCATTGCAAAGCTACCTTTCCTTCTCTCGATGTTGGTGGACGGTTCCATACAAAGGTTCAAATCAGTGATCACGACTGGTTTGCCTTCAGCCATGTTTTAAGTTTTGTTTTTAATTAAGCTCGTGCAGTCCCGGATATGGGTGGGAATTGAGTTCCACCTTTCTGTTGCTCTCACTGAAAATGCTGATTGACCAAAAGCGGTTTTCTTAAGTGTAGCTAAACAGTCCCTCTTGCTGATGCTCTGGTCTCTCTGGTATTGTTCCTGCAGAGTGGCACACATTGTTTAAGTGGTGGGGGTGCATGATCATGAACTAATTTATACATCAGACACATGTCTGCAAAACAAAGAAAACTGTCAAAGGTCAATAAATTATACTAGTACTAGTATTAGCAACTGGAAGTATAGAAACATGACAAAATGTGAGGGCAGCATGAAGTCCGTATAGCTTAAAGGGGCACTCAAATGATTGAGTATGTGCTTGCAAGCAGATGGAGGATTCTGAAAAGACAGATTCAAGAATTATTCGACAAAATCAAAGCAGAGGAGGCTGAGATGTGCTGACATAGAACCCAGAGTTTTAGTCAAGCTTCAAAAACACAGGATCCGGGGTGCTGCTGTTTAGCCAAGTTCTCGACGCAGCGGCTGCAGATTCGACCCCCACCCACGTTCCTTTGCTCCACATCATCCCCCACTCTCGTCTCCCAATATTTCCTGTCTCTCTTCAGCTGTCCTATCAATAAAGGCAAATATGCCCCAAAAAATCATCCTACAAACAGTATCCTACATTTCCTATATTGCAACGTTAAAGAAACCTTTAATTTGCTCATTGCTGCCTGTATAATGTCCATGTCCTTTTGGTAAAGTAGATGTATTTTGCTTTAAAATTAATGGATAATTTACATGAGATTAGTAGTAGTTTTTTTCCATGAAAACATCTGGTACTTGAACACTCTAAACTTTATGGAGTAAAGATGTATCAAACTGTTGCAGTCCTCACTAATGTTTGCAAAGCATCGATTAATTGTGCCAAACATTCCCTGGCTCCAGCGGCTCAAATTTAAATATTCATGCTTTTCTTTCTTCTGTAATCTAAACACCTTCGGGCCGTTGGACTTATAAAATAAACAATTACAACACGTCACCTTGAGCTCTGACAAATTATGACAGCAAGAGTCTATTTTCTGACATTTTATATAAAATATTGTTCATTTATTCGTTTGGAAATACTCAAGATCATGGTCATTATTGTTAGCTTTAGATGTGTTCATAAGCTGTTTGGAAGAGATCTGACAGATGATTATTGCTTCACACATTAAACAGTCTTTAACCTCTGCATTCCCTGACCGTGATTCACACAGTTAAAACATTATGCTACCTCTCAGCTGTTCTTACGTCACTTGAAACCGCAGCCTGAACCGGACTGTTTGTTTACCTCACCTGCAGCTCTCTGCCTCTGCCTGTCACCTGCAGCCCGTCAGCCAGGATGTGCTGCTTTGCCAAATCTCTGTGGCTGCTGAGTCCTGTTCAGCGTCCTGCTGTGGAATACGGATTTGCATATTATTTTTCATTAGTTTGTCACTCAACAAACCCCCCCCACCCTCACCCATCTTGCCCCGCTCCGACTGGTTCTGCTGCACCTGCACGCTACTCCACTTCCGCTTGCGTGTGTGTCGATCAGTGTGTGTGTGAGGTATTTGTTTGATGAAGCATGTAGGCTGGTATCTTCCCTAACGGTGGCACACGCACAGTAACTGCCACACTGATGGCTGACGAATGGCTGCCACTTCCAACGCACCACACATCTCCATTTTACACACAGACGCATGCACCACTGAACACAATGTCAGAGAGGAAGTAGGAAAGGAGTGTGCATGTGGATAATTAGGACTCAAATGAGAGGACTTCGCTATAATCTTTATACAAAATTAAATACATTTACAGAGTTTTGCAGTGGTGCAAATAAAGCAATCCAGACTGTGTATGTGACAAATATGTCCAGAAATTAACATAAATACTTTAGTTCTTTATTCATTTAACAACAAGAAGACTAAAGTGTATACTAACGACCCTGTAGGTTAACATCAGCATGCTAACAAAGTCAAAGGTAGACAAGCAGCCCCTGTGTTCAGCAAGTCTGGTGGCCCTTCTCCGGCTTCCTCCCACAGCCCAAAGACATGCATGTTAGAGTCATTGATGACTCTGATATTGCCCGTAGGTGTGAATGTGAGCGTGAAAGGTTGTCTGTCTATGTGTCAGCCCTGTGATTGACTGGGCAGCCGCTCGTCGAATGACAGCTTGGATTGGCTCCAGCACCCCCGCGACCCTGAACAGGATAAGCGGTATAGATAATGGATGGATGGATGGATGGATGGATGGATGGAGTCTGTGTACTGAGGCATAATGTCTGTTTCTGGTTTTAAAAAAAGCTTCTTACTCTTAAACAAAAAGGTCTCTTCAGGGATCCTTTCTTGATGTTTTCAGACACTTCACAGAATAATAATCTGGGCCTGTCAGAGGCAAAAAAAAGAAGCACTTTTTTCTGGCCATATTTTGATCAGGTACATTTGCCCTCAATGATTATATTGCAGCCAATTTCCCGTCTGAAGCAGTTTTTGGGGAAAAATCAAATCAATCAAGTTATTACAATTCAGCCCGAGGGGAACGTGAAGGGTTATGCTAAATGTCATAACAACCTGTTAGTCAGCCTGTACTGCAATTTGTCAGTACTTGCATTTTGTACAATGACATTAAAGCCAATTTAATCCGATCATTGTTCCTAGAGAATGAATCCAAATGATCCTCTTTCTCTAGTACCAACAGCAGGTCAAAGGTTTTCACCACAGAGAAATTAAAACATGAGTCTCGTGCAGGCTGATACATGCCTGACCTGAAAAACAAAACAGCCAGGCTGACCATTTCATGATGTTTAGACAGTAAAGGGCTCCTCCTCCTACTCCTTAGTTGATGACCACCAGCCATTGGCAGCTATTGAATCATCAATCAAAAAATAGATCCTTCTGTCTCGTTTATTCCATCTAACTTTCTAAAAAGCAATGTTTTTTTCTTTTAAGATTATTTGTTGGTCTTTTGCCTTTATTGCACAGGACAGTGGATAGAGTCGGAAAATGAGTGAAGAGATAGTGGCGATGACATTGTGTTGGATGCAATCTTGGATCCCATCGGTGAAAGTCTGAGACGATATAGCCTCTGGGGACACCGGTGAACGTGCCGAGCGGCAAGCGATAATCAACTTCCAATCAAGACTTCCTTTTCTGCGTGCTGCATTGTTGCAGAAAGAGGAACCGTTTTCTTGTGACTTACTTGTCTTACGTGTCTTACCTTTGCCGAAATTTTAACATCATGATGCAGATTTGTAAGATCAGGTCAGGTCTGTCCTCAAGAGGAGAATAACACTTTTAAGATGCTTGTTTGTTGAACAGAGGTGGGATCGATCTGATGCATTCGGGGAAGTCGGGAAATCTGAATGTGAACAGCTTTCATGACACAGTGTCAAGGGAATTCATCTCAAGTTAAATTTTAGATCTAGAACAGATTGTTAGCTGAACTACTGTGGCCTCTATACAAGCCCCCCCCCCACGCCCCATATACAGTTCTTGTCGCAGCAGCCGTAGGTTTGACTCGTGTCCTCGGCCCTTTGCTGCATGTCATCCCCCACTCTCTTCTCCCAATATTTCCTGTCTCTCTTTGGCTGTCCTATAAAGGCCCCAGAAGAAGATCTGAAACAAAAAAAGACAAGAAGGGCCTTTTCTGGTCTTTCTCATTTGTTTATTTAACCTGTGAAGAATCTGCTCTGAAGAAAGGATTCATTGAAGCTCATCCCTGTTTTTTGGATGTTATTTTCTGCCCTTAACATCAGTCAAAAGATTTGCCAGCAAAGCAACCAGAATATGGAAACAAATGTGGTCATAAATACAGTATAATGTACCAAACAGAGCATTGTGTCAGCAGCATCATAGTTATACTTATATCACTGCTAACTCACTAAGAGCATGTCATCAGTATCTGGTTTAAGATGTAGTCTCCTTGGTGTCTCTCTTTGTCTTTGCCCCCTTGTGTGTGTGTGTGTGTGAGTGTTTAGGTGTGTGAACATACGTGTATATGTCCTGGACATCCATGGTAAGGTGCTAAAGAGATGGCAGCTGATGGGTAACCAGAGAAAGCAGAGACCTTGGCATTGCAGTCCATGCTGGCGCCTCACACTCAGTCCGCTCACACAGACACAAACACACACACATGCATGAGGTAAAGCTGTGGCATGTTATTTCGAGCCCTATGTCACCAGAGTGTGTACAATTATCCTGACACACTTGGAGCTGCAGGATGATCAGATTATCACCAGGACAGGTCGAGCCTACGAGGAAACACCGAGGCCGCTGAAAGATGAGAGACAGTTCTGGCAGATCTACAGAGAGGTGCACAGGAGCTTTTAAGAGACAGAACATATTCTCTGGTGGTCATGTTGGAGGACTTTGGCTCCCGGGCAACAATAGATACAAACAGCTGATTACATTTCTGAATGTATACAGCATCTTCTGTGGATACAAAACAGGGACATTTATTGTCCTTAAAAAGATTAGGAAACGTCAGGACATGCTAACGCAAATCCCGTAAACATAAACCAGAGTTTCTTAAAACACTGAGGGGGATCTGGTAGGCAGGACACTAATGGAGACAAAGCTTTGAAGGGAAAGGTGCATGCCCGTGTTCCAAAAAACAAACTGAAGTTAGTTACTGTATGATGCCCTGCTCATCAGTATGGTCACAATTCCACAATTCCAGCTGCAACAGAGGAAATTGAGGAACTTTGAAACCCTCTGCACATGACTGCAGCTACGTGGGTAAAAAAAAATGCACAGTGTCTTATAGTCAGGTGACAAGACATGAGACATAAGATGGATTTAAATTATATCTTTTACTTAAAGTAATAATCTCAAAGATTTTCACTGAAAGCTTCTGTTTTTCACTGGATATGAAACATTTTTAACGGCTGAAATCTCTGATGGGGGGGTAGGTGTCAGACGAAGCGATTAACTGCACTCTGCCTTTAAGTCAGTGATACATATGACATTTTTTGGTTAAAAACCACCACTTAAGCATGTACAGGACAAAATCAGCAAAGAGATAAGAGGTATGGCTTTGTCCACAGGGGGCGCCAAAATCAACTCAAACCTAAAGTTTCTCACAGGAGCTTTAAATAAAAGTCACTATCTATCATAGAATGAGGTAACACAATGGTCATTGAGCCTTAGCCCATCGATGAAAGCCTATGCAGTTGCAGAATTACGCTGAATTATTTTGCAGAAAAAAATCACAGTTAGTGACGCGTTTTCCATCAGCCAGCAGTGGTTGTTCTGCCAGAGAGGGTAGGCGGAGCTAAGCAGCTGCTTTTCCGGTCTCTGCAAGTGTTGCGAGTAAACAGTAATCTACTATGGCTGAACAAACAAAGAAAAGATCGATGACTACAGATACAACTTCAACAATAAGTGAAAATCCAAAGAAAAAGAAACAAATTCGACAGAACTTGCATTTTTCCGAAGAATAAAAGTAATGCAATGCGAGTCATCTGTACATCCATGGGTACATTGCAAACATTGAAGGCTGTCAGGAGTAGTTGGAAAGGCTGGATACCAGATAGGTGAAAACCATGCTGAACACTCTGACCTCATACACTGACTTCTTTATACACACTTGTAAACAACTCATAGTTTATACATGTGTGTTAACTGTGTAAATAGAAAGCAGAAGCATTAACGGTGCATGTCCTAACCTGCACGCTGGACATGAATGATTCACAAGCAAGCTTATCTTTGTATCAGCATATTTGCTAACTCAGTTTGAAACTAAATACAACCATGAATTCACCTTTCCCACTGTTGAAAACTCATAACTAATGAAAAGACATAAAAATCGCATACTTTCAAATAACAATTAAAGACATAAAATCATCATTCTGCATTGTGTAAAGCCATCCTGTTCACTCACTCAGTTTGCTCCAGCTTCTTTTGAAACACTGCACTGAATCATTTTCTTCATATTATTAACTTGTTTCTTATAGCAGCTCTCTTGTCAAATAGGCCATAATAAAATCTTAAAAAAATAAATGACCTCAGGTTTACAAAAACTACAGACCATCTTCTAATCTCCCCTTTCTTTGCGAGCCACTGGACGAGCAGTTTTGAGCCAATTCTAGCCTCTTTAGCGCCCTCGAGCTCATGTTTTGGCTATAAAGCCCACACATCTCTCATGATGCAAAAACAGGATGAATATAACTACTGACTTCAAATAAATAATCTGATGAATTATTCTTCAGTCTGTGTTTCTGTGAGCTTTTCTGACTCTGTAATAGCAGTCAATTCTCCCAGCTTGTCAGATACGGCAGCTTGGACAGTGTTTCAAAATATAAAGTACCACACTAGCATAATTTCTGAGCGATGTCCTCTAGATTATCGTTTTGCTATAATGTTTAAGCAGTGTGGAGCGTGCAGAAGGAAACTTAAAGTAGCGTTTGGGAGCTGATTGATGACTCAAATAAACTTTCGTTCAGTGGCGACGATTTGAAACAAATAGTCAATGTTTCCTTTTGTTTAAGGAGTTGATGCGTGGTTAGTACTGGTTACATCACGTTGATTAGTTATCGTACATACATTACATACGTAATACACATTTATGTATATTATGTTTACAGTATGTTAGCTCTGTAATTATGTAACATTGATACTTATTTAAACCCAAACCATCTTCTCTTCTTTAACATAACCGAGTCGTTTTTTGAGCCTGAACAAAACCACACATAATGTTGCACGTCCAAACCTCATCATGTATTTTTCAGCCAGCTTTATTTTGAAAGTCTAACTGGACAATGCTTATTTCTTACTGCTAACTTGACCATGAATTTTGAAAGTATAACCAGATGTTGCATATGTGTTATTGCTATATGATTTATATAGTTTGTATGTTGTATCCTTTACCCTGCATCTCAGTAAGACTGACATGGGCGTGTCCAAGGAATTAAGTGACCCTCACCCTCAATCTGTTTGGAGATACAAGCCACTTGTCTCTGTTTTGCGATGCTCTTGCATGCCTCCATAGACAGCAGGCTGTCATTACTTTGGTCAAGGCAATTCCTCAACGACTAGGCCTTATGGATGGATTGCATTTTTGCATGGACATCAGTGGTTCCTGGACAATGAATCCTCATCACCTCGACTCTCACTCTCTAACACTCAAGGTTTCAACTTTTTTCCAATGATATTACGAGATATGATAAACTAAGATAGTGAACACTGTAAAACTGCCATCATGTTACATATATGAGCATTTAACTCACAGCACTGCTTCATCCCACAGAGCTGCTTGCTGTGGACTCTTAGTCTTGATAAAACCTGATTCAAAGGAGAAGATGCTTTAATTTTGTACTTAACTACTATAAACTCATTTAACAGAAAGAAACAGCAATTAAGGAAGTCATGAGAGAAACTCTACATAAGAAAATTTATTTATAACTGTATTTAAACACTGATTTGCGCTTTCTACAGCTGATATGATCAAGTATGTATTTCATCCTTCATCCTTGTCTTGTTGAACCCAGAACAGCACGAAACCATCGCCCCGCTTTAGCAGTATAACACATTTTGAACCAGCTTTACCCTCATGGTGAGCTTGCTAATAAGATGACTTTACCTAAACACAGACGTGCTGACAGGTACGCTGCACAGGACTCGGTTACATTCATGTTCTGCATTTAGAAACAATCAGCTGTTTGCAGCTATTGTTTCCCTTCAGCTGCAGACCTCCAACATGGCCGCCACAGTGCCTGTTACATCACCTGAAAGACCAAACAATAGAATACATGAGACAGAATCAGAGGACAGTGACATTAAAACAGGCTTAGGAATAGGGTTGGTATGCATAACATTATAGTGACACACACACACACACACACACACACACACACTAATTGATTCCTAGTATTTTGGGGCCACGGCACTAACCCCACGCAAGAGATTAATTTCATGGCTTTTATTACCTTTTTTCCCCAATGTGTGTGAACGTGTGTTTAGTGTGTGCGTGTGTGTGTGTGTGTGTGTGTGTGTAAGGGTTGTGGTGTTGGCAGAGCATGTTATTTTTAGGGGGAAATGAGCTCTAGTGGAGCCAGCAGCATATAAATACACCCAGACACACGCGTGGGCACACACGCACGCACGCACACACACACACACACACACACACACACACACAGTCTGTAGTAGCGCTGGCCTCTACCTGTTAGGTAACACTGTGGATTGAACTCATCATATAGTTTTCCCTTTTCACTCTTTCCTCTCTTATCTCTTCACTGTCTTCACTGAACCATGCTTAGTTTATTTCTCAGTGAATACAAAGCATGCTGTTTTTGCATAATATGAATCAAAATTAGATCTATGTAATCCTTTTAACAATAACCCACCCATTATTGCTACCAACATCCCCCTAATACTCCTGGACAAGTTTGGACATTTTCTCCATGATGATGATATGATAAATAAGCTTTCAGTCTGCAAGTTTCAACTCATGTAAAACCCTGGTCTGCAACTTCCAACTGCATCTTTGTAATAGTGTTATTCTGTGAGCACCAGGTTTTGTTAAAGATATTTAACCACGCAGTCTATTTACATTTTATCATTTTAACAATAAGCATGCACTACACCTTTACAGTTGGAAGGACTGGTTAGAGCCAGACACATTTTTGATCAATGTAAAAGGAGTGACATAAGAAAGGATGCAGCCACCAGCCTTAAAGACCCCCTCCAGTGAAAATCATCTCCATGTGGTGTTTCTCATGTCCTACAAGACATATCAGGGACAACATAAGCAGTCATCTCCATGGCTGGGCCTGTCTGCTGTTAAACTGCAGTGTACCAAGGACAGGCTGAACAACACGTTTTCAGATTGGCAGGTTTGAGACGTCACAAACCTAAGGAGCCAATCCCGTTAACGGATGGGGTGACAGTATGCATATCATTATGTGCAACCTATGGCAACCACTTCAGCTGTAACCGTCATGGTAATTTTTGCTAACTCTACTGACTACTAACGTTAACGTTACGACTGCTAATTAGATTTCAAGCTCACTAAGTTTCAACAACTTGCCTCTAAACGATGGCAGAGACATGTTTTGTTTTCGTGACGGAGGGGGCTGTTGAAAATGTGCATAGTGGGCAGGGACTATGCAGATTCAGGAATTATTAATGAGGGAGAAGGAGGAGAGGCCTTGGGAGGATTTTAACAAGGTAATTAAACATATTTTACAGAAAAACACATATCAGAGACAAATTATTATTTCAAGCAGAACATTTTATGTCTTGCTGCTGATGCTTATGAATTGATCCCGGATGTCGTTCATATGTCCTTCATACATGTTGCCAGCTTTTAAGATACACCTAGCGAAAATTGATATCTAATACAACACTCCTAAATTAAATCTTACCTTTGTGAAGGTCTGTCAGATACAGATCAGTTAAAAATGTGCCTCAATCGATCCATCCTCACTTTTTATTCCAAGAGAGAAAATCGTTAACATGTTTAGTATAGTAAAAACAATGTGATGAATGTGCTGAGATTGTCATTCAAGTACAGGTCAGAGTTCAGGACAGATTTGAGGGTCTTCTTCAAGAACACTTCTGCAAGGCCGGTGCTTTCTGGCATGGGACATTCAGACAGGTTCAACATACAGGCCAGGTTAACATAAACGAGGTGGTCAGAATTTTAAAGGATTTGTGTGACACTCATCTTCATCTTTGTTTTCTGTCCTTGAAAATAACTGAGGTCCTCTCTCAGCAATTAATGTTGATTGATGTCATGTATTCTACGTTTCACCTGCATGCTGGTTTACAGAAATGCAGATTTTAAGTGTTCCAATCGTTACTCCAAATCCTTACTTACATGTTTGTTGATCTCTTTGTCACTTCTAATAAACCCATCAGAAGCTGATCTTGTCATTCAGGTCTAGACAATCCTCTGGATCTGTTAAGATGATCATTAGGTAAGAAGAAACTTTATACACTGAATTAAAGGTTGCACTAATTTCTCCATTCAGAACGGCCCGATCAAATAAAGCCATCAGAGGAGCCACTAAAAGGTGCAAAAGGTAGGGGGGCTTAGTGCTGCGCTCTTGTTGTAAAGTGGCTGCAGGTAAACTAAAAGAATAGTGCCCTCTACAGGTCACTTAATGTTTTACATATTGTAGTTGTCCACTGCAGAGGGGACAGGGAGGGTTAGCTCAGGTCACACCTCAGTCACACTCGTCTTTTACAAGAAATGTAGAACTCTGCTGCCTGCCTGCTCTCTGCTAGCAGCACTAAATGTTTCCTGGTCACATGACTTTGTTGGCTCAAACTAAAGAAAAACACCGTCCATCATCAAGTCAAAGGTCGGCTGTGTCTTGCTGCTGCATTGCTTGCAGGGCTCGGCTCCTCAGACTCGCATGTGCACAGGGGCTCAGTAGAAAAGAAGCTTCTTAGACTCTTTCTTGCAGCGCTCCTCCTCGCACTTCCCATCCGTGCTATATTTACCTGTCACTGTGTACCTCTGCTGTGTGCTCAGTGCTGGAAAGGCAAACACCAGGATATTTTCATATAAATACACATAAGAGACGATGGAGGCACAGAGAGTATGCTACAGTTTGTGAGCATCTGTGTCATATCTGGTGTGTGCGCGTGTCTGTCTGTCTGTGTGCGTGTGCAGGAATCTGATGAACGGTCATGCAGATATGTAACAGTTTCTAAATCCCTGTCCTCCCCCACTTTTCACTCACCAGCACTGTCCCTAATTTCTCTTTCTTTTGGCCTTCATTTCAGCTGACTTTATACTTTACATGACATTTTACATCAAATGAAAACACTGAAAAAAGCTCATTCTCTTTAAATCAAGAGAAAGAAGAGCCAAATTTCAAAGTAAAATTGATTATGATAACTGTTCACTAACGGCGCTTTTTGTGCTGGCTGCACAGTTCAGCGTCCTCAGCTTAAAAACGTCCTCTGCATCAGCTGTTTTTGTCGCTGCACTCACAGAGCTCTCAGTTGAAAATAGTTTAACTTGTGGAACACCGCCACGCTAGTCTATGTCACTTTTCCCTCACCGACCAATTGAAATCAAGAAGGGGCGGGACTTCAGATATAAACTTTGTCAACAACAATGACGGAGGTGAAGCTAATCCTCTCGTTTTTTGGAGGGTCAAATTTCTGCTGCTAATGCTAGGACACGATTCCTTTCCATTGTTTTCTTTGTTTTAAATTGCTCTGTAAGGAAATTTTACACACTTAATGGCCACTACCAAGAGAAGTGAAACAACTTTTGTAACCTAGCAACATTAAGCGCAGTTGACATGTGCTCTGAAATTGAGGTGGTGGACGCTGCCAGCGCAAAAACTGCTGGACACGGGCCATTGACAAGCTGCAGAGGTACCTGTAGGTAGCTGCTATAAAGACATAAGAGTATTGATGTAGCGAGAGTGTATCAAAGTATAACTTTAATGAAGTTGATTCTGGACCTTTGGTAACAAAATGATGGAAGCTCAAAGATCCAGTTACAAGCTTTCAGAGCTTAACTGCATCTCATGGTCTTCTTTTAGAAGGAAGCTCTGACGGCTTATCAGTATTTATAATGTTATCTAAAATGCAGTCATTCATGTTTGCAATGTGTAACATAAAAGGATTCATATGTGACTATTGTGTGGTATTCAACATTTTTACGTTAGCCTTTATTTCCTGTCTCCAGATAACAACCTATGTCTCCTCTGTTTAGAATGATCTCTTATTTTTGGTCTCAGCCTCTCATGAGGCTGTGGGGGGCTCGGGGTGGGAGGTACGGAGCATTCCACCTGGACTGTGGTGCATTCGCAGGCCGCTGCGTGTTTGTGTTGCATTACACATCGCAGCCTTCACAACACCACTGGCTCCACTGGGCTTAGGCCCCTGGGATTTAAGCACGCAACCACCAAAGGCCGGAGAGACGGAAAGAAAAGAGGGAGAGGAGCGAGGATGAGATGTGGAATGATGGTGTGTGTGTGTTGCTCTGTCCTTCTACGGGTTGACTCCTCTGTCTCCTTGTTGAGGTGTTTTGTTAACCTCGTCTCTGGGAAGCGAAGGGCACACACAGCAGAATGAACAGATAAAGTGAGACACATTTCCCCAAGGCCTGTGCTGAACTTTTCCCACGCATGGATCCACACACACACACACACACACATCTCCACAAAATCACCTGAATAAGAGCTTATCCAATGTTTATTAAATGTTTCCAAGGTGAATGTCAGGCCAGCGGGATGCCATCCAGCTGTTTGTGTCTTTGTGAGTGTGGCGCTGTCCATCAGACGGGTTTCTGCTGTCGTCTCGTGTTTTCTCCATGGGTTGTTTTTATCTCTGTCTGATGGTCTCCCAGCTGGATGCCTATAGACCCAAACCTAGAGCTCTGCCCAAGGCTCGCTTAACAACAAAGAGGGATCAAACGCAGCACATGGCTTTGATGAAAGCCCTGCAACTGCACTGGAGCAAATCAGAGCGAGGCAGATCTGAGTTGGACTCGGTCCACACCGGGAGGGAGGCAGGACCTGTAGATCTGGGAAAAGAAATAACCTCACAGAGAGCTCGAGGGCAGACGGAGGGGTTCAGGATTCTTCCAACTGTTTAGACGCACTGCAGCTACATTTACAATTATTCCAGTGTTTCACATTTAAATGTTATCATATCAGTGACCTCCATGGTGATATTACTTCAAAGACTTCTCCATTATCAGTCGGAGCACTTCTATGAATGGTTTATTCATTCCAGGTCTGTTGAAGCTTTAAAGAGCAACAAAAAATAATTCCCTTGAATTCAAAGGTTAAATCCTAAACAATAAAATACACCCTTGCACAGTTAAATGCACTCAAGCATTTTCATGCTACAGCACTCTTTGGCCTGGACTAGTATTATGATGGCTACTGTTTGCTTATATTAGCAGAGTTTAGCTTGACATCGCTGCATGGTAAACAATCATTTAAACATTTTCTGAATTTATGATATGTATTCTAATATTACAGAAGAATATTTTCCTTGCAAAAATGAAGATAACAGAAAGAATATGTCTGTGTTTCCTGGCTTTGGCTTAAGTCATATTATCCTCATGCATGTTTAGCTGGAGTCTAAGTATGCTCAGGTCTCTCTCTTCACCTTATGCAAGACAGAACGTTTTCAGTGCTGATTTTGTGTTTGTCACTAGGATTACACAAAACACATACTGGCCCTTTTGTCATGTAAGTTAATAAAAGAGCGAAGCATAGGCCAAAGAAGATGCCATTCAGTTTTGTAGCAGATCAGGATCTGACTCACAAACAAGCAATAAAAGCGGACTAGTGGCTCTGGACACGGTCTGGGCTGGTGGCCTTCTGGTTTTATTTATGCACATTGGGTTCAGGTAGGGGCTGCAGGGTGGTGCAGTGGTTAGTGCTGTCGCCTCACAGCCAGAAGGTTCCTAGTTTGAAATCCAGTTTGGAGTGGAGTTTGCATGTTCGGGTACTGCAGCTTCCTCCCACAGTCAAAGGACATGCTCATTAGATTAATTGGTGACTGATCAGTACTCCGCCTCTCGCCCCATTGACAGCTGGGATCTTTTTTTCTACACTATTAAATCATTAAATATGTCAGCACTGAATCAACTGAACTCTTCATGCATTAACAGAATTTTGACCACTTGCTAGAAACACATTGATAACCCAATAATGACATGTTAACAGAAACAGTTGCCCATTTACACAAGCAGTAGTCGTAGAACATCTGAAAGCATTTGTTTGGAAGGATTAGCATTCATGAGTGTTATTTCTGTCTCCCCGATGGATGTAGGTCCATTATTTTCTTTGGATATGCTCTTACAAGCAACCACTTACAACCAGTCAGGTTATCCATTCTTAATGAAATATTAATAAGTGAAGTTTTTTAACAAAATGTTGGACATCTCATGACATCAAAACATTTAGAACTCTTTCATGAAATATGGGGCTTTTGTTGGTACATGTGAGGAAACAGAGTCAACCTTATAAGTGAGTGATGTCACCCCTAAGGGTGAATGTGAGCGGATGTGGCTGAGATGTGGTGGAGTGGCAGAAAGTGGGGTTATCGTAGTGATGAGTGCTGAATACTGACACTGTCTGGAGGGGAAGAAAGAAATTATGCCATCAAAGAGACAGAGGGAGATTATGTGAACTGTTGAGAGGAGGAGATGAGAGGGTGACTGGAGTGGAGGAGCTGTTTGACCTCTGGAAGCATGATATACTAATTATACTACCACATTTTTAAATAGTACGAAACTTAATGCACTGACTGTAAGCTTCTATCCATTTTACCATCCAAGCTCAGCAGGGTTAAATGCAGCTAACAGATCATCTGTACAAAATGAAATAAATACCTAGGTTGTCATAAACCCTTTTGCAAAACATTGGTAGCATGACTTTGTGTTGTGCAATATAGCTTTGTCAATAACCTGACTCTCTGCTATCTGGATCTGTGCCACCGCTCGATTGAGACGGGCTAACAGGGATTTACAGAGGTATGTGTGGTCTTGGGAACTCATAACCCAAGACTCATAAAACAAGCTTGAGAAACCTTAAGGAAAAGCATGTCTACTTGTAGAGAACGTTAGCCTGAAAGTTAATTCGGTTGGAATTTGACTTTATTAAGGGCCATTTTGATATTCAAACTCTGTCCACTGTAATGGGGAAATACTGACTTCATTCATTTGTTCATAGTAAAGAGTTCAGTTCAATATTGTTACATTTGTCTTAGTCCCTTCAAGATGCTTCTTTTACAGCTGTTGTGTTGTATTGGGGCGTCTGTGGCTTAATGGTAGAGTCGATAGTCTCTCAATTGGACTGTTTGCGGTTCGATTCCCAGCTCCCTCCGTCTACACGTCGAAGTGTCCTTGGGCAAGATATTGAACCCCAAAATGCTCCCGATGGCATAGCCATTGGTGCATGTATGTGATTAGTACTGATTGACAGTTGGGCACTTTACGTAGCTTTACCATCAGTGTCTGAATGTGACGTGTCATGTGAAAGTGCTTCGAGTGATCGCAAGAGTAGAAAAGCGCTATATGAGTACATTCCATTTATCATTTACATTTCAGAGTGGATGACAACCCACTACATACACAAGTACTTCAACATTTTGGGGAAAAAAATTATTTTTCTTTCTTTTTGAGAAGGGATGAGAAAATCAATGTCAATGTCTTTTTTAGTGTGGAGCTGGAGTCAAAGTGTGTTTAGCCTAGCTTAGCATAAAGACAGGGGGAACCAATTACCAAAGCAAAGACAACAAGTTAGTGTATATACACTTTCATTTCCAGCACACATGATAGAATAAATTAATTGCTGTTAGCTTTTTTTTCCGCTTCTGGTTTCCCCGGCTACCAGTCTTTATGCTAAGCTAGGCTAAACTCCTGACAACATTGTTGTACTCCATAACAGACATAACATAAGAATCAATCTTCTCACTCATTCTAGGAAAGAATGTGGAGCCTGTGTGTGTTTTTTTTTCTCCCAATGACACCTGCCAGGCTCCACAGAAAAGTGTGTGGAATTCTAAAGGAGACAATGGCCAACAACCGTTTAAATGTGTCAAAGCTTCATTATGATAAATTATCACAGCAAACTTGTAATTCTGCATTAAAGTTACGTTTAATTATTACAGTGTTTCTGTGAAGTGTTTCAAAGAGTGATCCGTCTTTTTGAGCCTTGTTTGAAATAAGCAACTCTTTGAGAAACTATGACTGGGTGACGTGAAACTGTACTAGAAATGAGGCATAATCTCCTCTCATCTGCAAAACGTTCCATTATCTAAAAAAACAAAACAGATTTTTAGACTCAACATTTGTTCCAGTGATTACACATTGAGTGGAGTAGACAGTACATAATCAGGGCTGCTCCCTCGGTGGGAGACTCACTGCCAGCTTATGAGAAAGCCTATTTCTGTCAGGTGCAGCTGGGACTGGAGATATGGGACTCAGATCCCAGCTGTCCCAGTGAGGTGAGGTGGATGTGTGAGGGTCAGGGCATCTAGACTGATGCCATTTTTTCTCACATCTTAGATTGTGTGTATGTGTATCTTCCTGACCTGTCTGGCCTGGAGGTGGTGCGTATGATAAGCCACTTTCCCTCCACTCAGTGTCCTCACAGCCAGACATGTATCCAAAACATTCCCACAACGTCATGGGAACCAACCCTCAGTTTCCCAGCTCTCCTTCATCTGAATGTGCATATCGTTAAATGTGACAATAGTTGAACCAAAGTACGTTGGAGATGATATGGAGCCTCTTTCTTGCTTGTATCGTATCTTCTATCACTTTAACCCATTGACACTTTCTCACCCCCAACTCCTGAAATAAGACAGCTTGGACTGTGCCTGTATATTTCAAAATATGATGATGTAGGTGTTAGTTTGGACGCTGTCCTCTAGCTTATTGCTATCTTGTGTGACATAAGAGTGCAAGAGTCTGCTTGGGGTGGCATTTGGGGGCGACAGAGGAGTCATCCAGGAGACAGGGGTTTCTATCCTACCTCTAAGGTTTTTCAGGCCACCTAATTTACACTAACGAGGTCCTGTTTGTTTTCTGTCAGGTACCTGGCCAAGCTGTCATCAGTGGGAAGCATCAGGGATGAGGAGACGTGCGAGAGGTTACGAGGTCTCATCCAGAGACAGGTACACCACATTCCTTTACCTAGTGACAATTATGACTTTAAAATCACATCTTCACTGTTGTTACATGATAAACACAAACTATTACTGTGCGTTCACCCTGAATACGAATAGACGCGAATCTGCAGCGAGATTCCATACAAAGTCAATGCAATGATGCGAGAAGATGCGATTTTGCGTCGGGCGGTGTGAACGACGCAAATGACATATGAATTTGCGTGAGTTGAAAAAAACTTCCTCTGCAAATTTGCGTCACATGGTGTAGTGAAGGCCTATCAACATCGGGATTCTCCTGACTTCCTTCGCTTTTCTCTCCTCCATTCCGGAAGCGAAGGGCGAATATTCGCCTGTTATTTAAACGCAAATTTTGATCCGGCTGTCAAACTCGAATATTCGCTTTGCGTTCGGTGTGAACGCACAGTTAGAGAGACATACACTATACAGCCTAGTGGACCTCATCCATTGACACTGAAGGCTTATAATCAATAAGTCGTTGAAGCTGTGTTCAGGTCAACTGCTGTGTCATAGCATTGGTTTTTAAAACTCTGGAAATGTGAAAGATTCAAAGATTTATTTTAAACAGCATTAGCCAATGAGACCATGTTATACATTTTTTAGAAAAGTCCTTTTTACAGTTTTAGTTAAAAGAGAAGAAAAATAGTTTATTCAACTAAAACTGATTGATGTATGCTTTTAGTCATTTTCCAATTATTGATTTTAGCTCAGGGGAAAGATAATTAAAAGACCTTTCTTCAGTTTCATGGTTGACTTTTTAGCTTCCTCATTTGACTTGATAATGATATACCAATACCTATGAGCACTGATGAATCTTTTATCTCAGGGACAGATGTTAAAAAGAAAGATGTCATATTTTGTTAGCATTTGTACTGCGTTCCTGGTTGAAGTAGCTTTTGTGTGTCTCTGCTGTAGGTTCAGATCTGTAAGCGCAGCGTGGAGGTGATGGATGCAGTACGGCGTGGAGCCCAGCTTGCTATTGATGAGTGTCAGTTCCAGTTTCGCAACCGTCGATGGAACTGCTCCACTCTGGAGACCATGCCTGTCTTTGGCAAAGTGGTCACACAAGGTAAGATTATACACACAATACACTAACACAAGATTATCAGTCAACTTAAAGACCTTTACGTCAAAACTGTTTCCTAAGCTGATTGATGTGGATTATTTCATTCCATCTTAAAAATAGTCTCACATTTTTCAGCCTGTTTCCATTTGTATTGGCTAACCAGCCAATTTCCTGCATCAATCCTGTTTCTAATGTCTGGGCTCTTTCCCATGGACGTCAATACACTCCTTATCTGTATGCTGTTCATTGCCATTAGCCATTTCAGTTACCTAATGAAACAATATGACTGTGTGTTTTTGTGCGTGTGTGTGTTTGTGTACGTGTGGGTGTTAGGCACCCGTGAGGCAGCCTTTGTGTATGCCATCTCAGCAGCCAGTGTGGCGTTTGCGGTCACAAGGGCCTGCAGCAGCGGAGAGCTGGAAAAATGTGGCTGCGACCACAATGTTCATGGAGTCAGTCCAGAGGGTAGGTCTCTCTCTCCTTTTACACACACACACACACACACACACACACACACACACACATACGGAGAGACCAACTGCTCCAGTTCATATAATTCAATCATTTTTAAGACTAAATAATTCAAATAAGTAGATATTTTTGAAAAGGTCAGACATATATTTTTGGAAGCATATGAATTATAACATATTTAGTCCATTTGTTAAACCAATTTTTTTACAATAATAATAAAATCAGGTCAAGCATTTGCTCCATCAATACAGAAATACATAAAACTTAAAGGCCGATGACAGGACTACATAGATAACCTCTTCCTCTCTTTATGTTAATATCTTGTCACAGGGTTCCAGTGGTCGGGCTGCAGTGATAACATTGCATATGGAGTGGCCTTTTCTCAGTCCTTTGTGGATGTGAGGGAGAGGAGTAAAGGCCAGTCCTCCAGTCGGGCTCTCATGAACCTGCACAACAACGAGGCTGGCAGGAAGGTAGCTCACTGCTCTTGATGTTAAATGTGACTGAACTCATCACTTCTTTTACTACGTGGCCCCAAAAGGGTCACAGTGGGGATATTTTTCTATTACCTTGTATTCAGCTTTTACTCCCCGTGATCAATAGGAACAGTTAGTTTGTTGGTCCTAGATATGATTATTGCACGGACAATGGCTGCATTTCTGTCGCCAACGAACAACCCAGTGGTTCAAATATTAGATATGGAATATGTTTCACTAACACACCCCAGGAGTTCAGGAGAACAGTTACCTTAATACAATGCCCAGCCAGCACAACTACATCAACTCTCTTCACACAATTGCAATGACCGCAACAGCCAAAGCTTCATCATCCCCTCCAGTATTCTCACCATGGCAGCAGAAGATGCAAGATCTACCTAGCTACAATGGCACAGGCATAGCCAGAGAGTTTGCCCACTCACACTGTTGTCACAACCACCAAAGGTCCACCACATCCTTATTATAGTAATTCTTAATAAATTACTGCTAAATCAAGTCAAGATTATTCAGGCCAAGGTACATCTCATGTCATTTGAGCAGTAGGTCATTTCTTTTGTCAATAAGTTCGGTCCAAGGCAAGTTTTAGAATCAAAGATAACTCAAGACTTAAATATGGTAGAGAAGGACAAATCAAGTGTGAAGTCATTTGAGACAAATCAAAGACATTTTTAAGTAATTCAAGAAATGACCAATCCAGCAATTCTAGTCCAGTTCATGTCTCCAAGTTCCTAAGATAAGTCCACAGACAGGATCAAGAAACTCAAGATGTGTGCAAGTAAAGTTTCAAGTCATGTGAAACAAGTCCAAGCCAGTTGTTAATGTAAGCACAAAGAGACAGTGTTTAATAGGCTATGCACAGTAATCATATTGTTTGTTACATCTTCTAACCCAAAGTTCTTTGGTATCTCTGCAGGCTATTCTGTCCCACATGCGTGTGGAGTGTAAGTGTCACGGTGTATCAGGCTCCTGTGAGGTAAAGACCTGCTGGAAAGCCATGCCGCCATTCCGCAAGGTGGGCAACGTCATCAAGGAGAAGTTTGACGGTGCCACAGAGGTGGAGCAGCGCAAGGTGGGCAGCACCAAAGTCCTGGTGCCACGAAACTCCCAGTTCAAACCTCACACAGATGAAGATCTTGTCTACCTGGACCCAAGTCCAGATTTCTGCGACCACGACCCACGAACGCCGGGTATGCTCGGCACAGTGGGACGCCAGTGTAACAGAACGTCAAAGGCCATCGATGGCTGCGAGCTGATGTGCTGTGGCCGTGGCTTCCAGACTCAAGAGGTGGAGGTGGTGGACAGGTGCAGCTGTAAGTTCCACTGGTGCTGTTATGTCAAATGCAAACAGTGCCGCAAAATGGTGGAGATGCACACTTGCCGGTGATTGGAGTTGGGGGCACAGAGGGCATGCTGATGAACAAAACAAACGCCCCACACTCCTGCTCAATTGCCAAGGTGAAAGGGAGCAAGGAGGATTGTGAAGTTCCCTCTTCTCCTGCTTGAAACCACCCCAACCTTCTACTACTGGTCAAAGGAATAAGTGGCTAACAGTTCAAATGTCATCCTATTCATTGTATGCCACCATATTGGATATCAGTAGATAATGCATGGGATTTCCTACAAAGCTATAGACGGAGTTTCTTCTCAAGTAGAGAGCATCTTTTACTTTCTCCCTCCGTCATTCTCATATTTGCTTTGTCATTGATGCTTCTTATTTTTCTAATGTTTAACTTATTTGTGGAGACTGAGGAGATTGATGGGGGGTGGACCTAGGAGAGGGAACAGATGAGTGGAGATAATAAGGGACAAACTGGACCCATGGGTGGGCAGATGTTGGGTGGGGATTAAGGGGTTGGGATGGGGTCAAGAGGAGGGGTGTTTGCCCTCTGTCCTTGCTGCTGATGCTATGGGGACTCATTTGAAGTGATGGATGTCAAAAAGGGAGACGCAGAGTCTGTTAGAGGATGGACTTGAACAACAAAGAGGGACGCCTCACAGACGGACTTTCTGCGATTGGCTTCCAGTGTACATGGCTGTGTTGCGCTGTGGTTCAGTTGATGTTAAGTCATTTATTTTTTTCCCCTGCAATGCCCTGATGCTGCTCCACGCAAACACGCTCGCTCTCTTTCAGTCAGAGGGAGGATGTTGATGGACAGGTGAAAGCCACAGTCAGCTCCTTCCTGTCTTTCCTGTATGCCCGAAGCACTAGCAGGTGATGGGCGTCAGACACACGGAACACACATACCCAGCAAACATTGCTTTAAAGCGACACCTGTATGTTGACAGCTGCTACCTACAATGGGGAATCAGAAAGCTGACATTAAAACAGCTTCCAGATCAGAGTTAAGATGATTGGTTCCCATCTCAGAGCATCATATTGTCAAATTCTTTCGTGCTCATTCTGATTCATGTTAATCTTGGCCTCCTGCTGCCTGTTGCCTTCAGCCCAATTCAACTTAAATGCAAACATAAGTAAACACAGAGACATGCATGCACCAGCAAACACACACAATGTAAACACACGCATACACAAAAGGGGTCTACCAGAGGGTTGCCGAGCATGTTCACCATGCATGATGACTGAAGCACTTTCTCTCCAAGCGCACATAGAGCCCTCGCCCCACAACGACAAACATCTGACCATGTATCTGATTGTCCCAGTTCCTCACACACACACACACACACACACACGCACGCACACAGTTTCCCATGCCACTGTCAGGAGTCTATTGTTGTCTTGCACCACCACCATAAAGCCAGGCTTTCCTATAAAAAATGTGCTATCATTATAGAGACATACTGTAGATCTGTAAAGACTTATACACTGAAGAAGACTATACTGCCTATGAATGTATGATAATACGGAATATATGCTGTGTCAAAACTGACTGTTCTGTCACTTATTTCTAAAGAAAGTGTGTGTTGTGTGTGTTTGTGTGTGTGTGCGAGAGAGAAAGAATGCCACAAAAACAATTTTTGCCCAGAAGGAAAAAGGAACATGAAGGGATAGAAAGATGGAAAGTGAAAGGGAGCAGATCCTATTCCACCACCAAGCCCCGAGACACACTCCCACACACAGCTCTGCTGACAGACACACACATATTTCAATAAAATCGTCCATTTCCCGTGTCTTTCAGCTGCGTTATTATCTGGCCACAGTGTGCACCGTGCAGTGTTTTGTGTGTGTGTGTGTGTGTGTAGCCTGTTTGTGTGAGGTACATTACACCCTGAGGTCCTTCCCTGCACCCCTGACACCTATAAACATAATTTATGCACCATATATCACAGCATACAGTATATCAAGCAGAGATAAATGGATGTGTGTCCTGCGGCACTGGGAACCTGGTAGTCTGGTTTTGGGAAGAACCAGAGCGGCCACTCGGGTTTCAGCGAGCGCCTGATTGGGTTTATGGTGAAGAGGGAACAGAGGCAGGAACACCGGGCTCGAACAGGGATTACAGTGAAATGCAGACCACATGGCACAAGCTTTTCCCTCTTTCTGTCTCTATCAATATCATACTGCCCCCCCTACTCAAGCTTTCTTGCTCTTACTCCTGTAATATCTCTGACTTACGCTCCAGTCTGCTCCCCCTCTGCGGAAAGTGTAACCCTAACCACTCGGTCTGCGACGGTGGGGATCTGTCCTTCATTAAGCCACCATGATGGCCCAGATGAGGTGGGTGGTGGTTGCCACTCTGATTGGGAATGTCTGTAAGCTTGTGTTCAGTCTGTCAGACAGCCAGATGTACACTAAGGCAGGCAGTCAGTCAGTCAGAGATCTCTAATGCCTTTTGTGGTCTGCTGCGGTTGTGGCAGAGACAAGAGGCTGACAGTAGGGTTTTACCACTTAGTCCATGTGTGTGTGTGGGAGTGTGCAGAAATTAAGATGCAACAAATATGGGTTTATGAAGGCTTGTACAAATATTTGGGGAATGAAACTACTCGTATATGATATTATGTGCTAATACCTAGCATCCACACAGACGGCTTCCAGAGCAAAAGATGTAACTGACTCCCCGTCAAGGACTCAAACCTTTGATAGCTGTACCTGAAGCAATATATATCCCACTGAAACCAACTGCTTCCTGCTTCCATGTGTTTCTTATTTGGTCATCAAACTGTGTTTGACAATGAGTTAGTATAGTTTAGCTTAATCACCGGATTAGGAGGCAGTTATGCTCAAATGCAGGAAAATGTTAGCCTAGCATTTATACGTTTTCATGAGAAGATTAAAACAATGGCAACTGACTTATTTTGTATTTGAACATACTACCTGTATATACACCCTTCCCAATTCAATTCAAGGATGGGTTTTGCTGCTGTAACTGTACATTATCTGGTAAATCAGTATCTAATGGTGGCTAATGTTTACTTTAGGTAGTTATTTCTGTGTAATTTACCAAGTCAGTTTGCTGACTTATGACTTTTCTCTGCTTTTACTGTACAGTTAAAGTAATAATCTCGAAGATTTTCTTTTAAATAAATGTCTGTTAAGTCACTATCTATCACCGAGTGAGGTAACACAATGGTGATGGAGCCTATGGCCCACTGATGAAAGCCTTTGCATTTGCAGTATTACAGGCTGGGTGTCTGTATTCACAGAAAAAATCACAAGCGGCGCCCAGTTAGTGACGCGTTCTCCATCACCCAGCAGTGGTTGGTCTGCCAGAGAGGGTAGGCGTGGCTAAGCGGCTGCTTTTCCGCTCTCTGCAAGTGTGGCGAGTAAACAGTAATCTACTATGGGTGAACAAACAAAGAAAAGATCGATGACTACAGATACAACTTCAAAAATAAGTGAAAATCCCCAAAAAAAGAAAAAAACCCGACGCTGAGATGAAGGCAAACAGTCTAAAAAGGAAAGCAACCGTCAGCGAGGAAAATCACGAGTTACAACCAGAGCTAAACATAGACGTCACACATGCAACGCTGCCTGGATATCTGGGAAGTGTGCTCCCGCAATTACCGTTGATCACCAAAGGTGCCGCCAAAGAAACGAAACTGAGATCTTTGAGATTACAACTTTAAGCATTGACAATTAACTCGCTTGTAATCACCGAGGTAACTGTTGGACAGAAGTAATGTTAGCTCACTTAAATATTTTAGTTAAAATTAGTTGCTTCATAAATAATTAAAGTAAAGAGAAACTGTCTTTCTCTGTGTCTGCTCACAGACTCGCCTCCTCTGTCAGGCTGAGGCCTTTAATCTGAGACTGTGTAAGGCTTTGAAAAGAGTTAGATGTAAACAGAAATGGTGATACAACAATAGTAGATCTTTTTGGACATATAGAGCAAGCAACAGGACATACTGTTGAGTTATGTTCCAAGGCTTAGATTTTGGAATTAACATCAATGAAACACTGAATATGTTTTTCTCACTTCTCAAACAGGCACTGGCACTTCTCTAATGAACACTTCCTGAAGGTATGAAAGATAAAACAATAAATCTTCCAGCTAATTCTTCTGGACTGCTTAATATGTCACATTACACCTCAGGTTAAAGGTTCTCTGATTGTGTCCCTCTGTCCTCGTCAGCCAGCGTAGAGAGTGTGAAGGGTTAACAGTGCAGGTTGTTTGGATAATAATGCCCCTCGCTCAGAGAACCCAGGAGAAGACTGGCTTTAGCCCAGGGCCCAGCCCTCCCAGGCCTCTCGCAAACTCCCAGATCTCTTCAGAATACTTCTCATATTAAAAGAAAACAAGTTACACAAATGAGACAGATGGTTCTTGTTTGTGATGACAGTTGCAATTCTTTCTCCTCAAGCCCTCCTCCCCCCCTCTTCCCTCCCGGCTTTCCTCTGGTGTCTCCACTGTTTTTGCCCTGAAACCGCCACGTTGTGCAACACAAGCAGAGAGGGCATGAGTGTCAGGCTGGTGGGCATCGTGACGCGGACAACAGGCTCTACATCTGACATGGCCACGAACTGGTGCAGAAGACTTAAATCACTGTATTTTACCTTTTATACTACTTGTAAGTTTGATGTCTTCTCTACCAACAAAGGCACATGAAGTTAATCGAAAGGTAAACTGAGACCTCCTGTGTTTTATTTTCAATATGGTTTTTCCATCTCTTCAAATACAACCATATCTTCTGTGAGTTGCAATATTAACTATTGTGCTTTGATCAAATATATTAGCTACAGAAGCCCTAAGCGGACATGCATCCGCGCATTTTATTTACTCTGTTAACAAGTAACTTCTGGTTGTTTTCTGGAGATCTCGGGATCACTAAGCTGGTTTTCTCTGGATAATTTAGTCTGGTCACTGTGAAATTACACGGCTTGCTACCATTACCCACACTAATGCGGTAAGACCATGTGACGTTACAGTGGTGCAGAGTTGTTATCTTGAGATAAATAAGTTGAGATCTCGAGAAAACATCTGAATTACTCATTATTACGGGAAAACGGAGTACATGAAGTGTATGGATGCATGTCCACTTAGGGCTTCCGTAGTTATCAGCACAAACACCATTACATTTCAAGTATGTTAAAGACCATGAACCATTAACCTCCACACTTTGAACTTGTGCGATATGAATGGTACAATACTGATGTAAATGAACATAATTTAGGGATGAAAAAAGGGTGGTTGGTAAATAACTTAGAACTTACACAAATTAATAACCAGCCCTGTCTACTAGAAACAACGTTTACTAACTAATTGACAAGAGCAAATAGCTTTCATGAAATGATATGCCAAATTACATTTCCTTTAACAAATAAAGAAATGTTAATTAACGTACAGGTAAGTTACAAAAATGTGTATATTTGATGCATTAGTGACTATACTTATTCATATTTTGTTAGGTTAGCAGCAATCTCGGATCCCATCGGCTCTTTTCTGAGACAATATAGCCTCTGGGGACACCTGTGAACACCTGTGAACTTTTTCTTACCTGAATCTAAGTGAATTCACTGCCTAAAGTTATCCACAGATCTAAGTGTTAACAAACACAGGACTCTGCTGTGACAGTCCTGCCTTCCATTCCAGAAACCTCCGGGTAACTCCAGTGCAATGCACATTTTCATTTAATCCAAAAATATTGTCTGTGAGCATAATTCAGGCAGTAATTACGATGTTGCCTCAACGTAAATAGGAAAACAGATTAGTAATATATTTAATTAGTATGAGACAGGCTTGTATTAACAGACCAAAAACTGGGTAAAAAGGCTGACAGAGTTAAAGAGGAGGTGAAGATGGTTAAATATTGATCAGTGTGAAGTCATTGTGGTGGAGAGAGAAGGGGTACAAACAAAAGAAGACGTGGATGATGGGGGTTTGGTGCTTGACGTTGAGGTGTAGGGTGATCCACGGCTTACTGTCTACATTTTCTAACCAGTCCTGTTAAACTGTGACAGCAGCCAGACAGAGACGCAGATAGTTCCTCAGCTATAGACAGAAACAGAGATTTAGTTGCGAGCTAAAGCACATTATACACATTATTTACTTTTATTATTAAACACAAACACATTACATTTCTCACTTTGCTCACATGCATTTCCTCACTGAAGGCAGATAAATGGCAGGGAATTAAGGATGGAGAAATTGTATTTACCAAACAGGACATCCTCACTTAGTCATCAGTGATGACCTGATGGCTGCTACTCAAGTACTCTAGTATAGATATTTTGCAGCATCACAGCATTATAGAATGTGACTGCATAAAATGCACTACACAAACAGACTCGCAAACAATTACAATATGTTTCTTAATAAAATAAGAAAGCAGGTGTGAAGGTGCAAGAACGGCAATGAATATTCTCAACTAAATCTACAAGTTAACTTCATTCTAAATAACCACAAGTAGAGTAAGTCTGGCATCTTTCCCTCGCCAGCTCTAAATTATATTAATACTTTTAATCAGGTAGTCTTCTTTTTCGAGTTTTTCAAGACCCAACAACTAATAAACATTTAGACTGAAACATCCAGACAATAAACGTACAACACAAGTGAAGGAACAATTAGCTTGAGGGCACTTGCAGTCTTGAAGTTAAGAGATGTATTTGAGAGGAGAGATCTGAGGTGGATTTCAGGTTATGTTAAAAAAAAGAAGAAAAAGAAAAGAAAGGTTTGATACATACTTTAAATAAAAAACATACATTTTGTATAAATCAAAAATCATATTAGCTTCTTTGTGAGCACTACTAATATAAATTATTAAATTATTTAGTGTATTTAAATTTGTATATAAAGTGCAGTATTAGCACATTGCTCATGTGCATATGGAAGTATGCTAGGTATATTTTAATTAAGTGTACTACCGTGGATTTTTTTTCCAGGGTCACCATGACTCATAAGCGCTTTCATCTCGTCCAAATGCTTTTAACAGACAGGACGACAACTTAACCTCTGCATATGCACAGATATGTAATATGCACTCTTTGCATCACATTCTCAAAGCTCTGCACATGTGTTTATCTGATAAATGAAACTGATGAAGACTTGCTTGTAAGACTTGAGAATTCATCAGGGTTTAATGATTGACAGACAAGCCTTAAATTATCCCGTACAGGTACAGTGAAATTGAATACAGTCCTTTCTTCAGACCTGGTTTCCCCACACACAGACTGGATCATGCTGTTGATGAGGGACTCCGCTGCTAAAGCTTCATCTCTGGATTCTGCTATGAAGGATCACAGTGAGCTTACCTCTCTACACACACACTCTCCATTGCTGCTTATAATATGTCTGTCATCAGGGAGATGTCAGCTGAACTGTCAACAACTTTCCTTAACACCTGGAAACTAAACACACACACATACACACACACACACTCACAGACAGACAACTTTAGATATGCACACAAATTTAAAGATGTGTGTGTGTGTGTGTATGCGGGTGAAAGGGGTTGGAGCGTGTGTGTGAAATGTATCCATTAGCTAACAGCAACCTGCCGTGTCAAAATAATCCTTGCAGTGACCAGAGGTAGCATCACTTTATGGTCGCCTGGTTGTCAGACATGTACTCATCCCACACCAAACACACAACCACCTCAGATTGTTAAACGCACACTCACACACACACACACACACACACACCCACACACACACACACACACACACACACACACACACACACACACACACACACAGCTGCTTTACTTGTGGGACAAAGACGTCACAACAAAACTTGGATTTGCAGCTTCAATAATACACATCTTGTTTGTTTACCACAACACAATGCAACCACAAAAATAACAATCTAAGATAAAAGAATAAAATGTCGGAAATGGGAGACTTACAGCAGAAATGGGCTTTCTGTGTGGCACCCTTGGAATCTGATTGGCCAGCCCTGGTACCATGTGATTGGCCTGACCATTTTTATTTACAGATGAGTATTGACCTGTGTCATTTAAAAAAAAAAAGCTTCTTATGATATCTTACCTATGGAAGCCTTAAGCGGACATGTATCAGTACATTTGATTTACTCTGTTCTCCCACAATAAGTTATTTCCGGTTCTTTTCTCGAGATCTTGACTTATTTTTCTTGTTATTTCGAGATAACAAAGCTGGTTTTCTTTTGATAACAGGAGAATTTTTTGCCAATCTAGAAAACAAAACAACAGTCTGGTTATTACAGACGAGGACATGCCATGCTGCTATTGCCCTCACTAATAAGGTAAGTTAAGCCTATTTCTATGTTTGTTTTTTGCTTTTGCAACTCTGAGGATATGAGTTATGATCATGTGATGTTACGGTGGTGCAGCGTCGTTATCTTGAGATAAGGAGATAAACAGGTTGAGATCTCGAGAAAACAACCTGAAATTACTCGTTATCACAGGAAAACTGAAAATAAAATGTATGGATGCATGACCGGCTTCAGTACTTATCAAAAGTTATGCACAAAGCTCTTGCATAGTCCTAAGACTGTGGCTGCAACAAGTTTTGATCCCCGGTCATCAATAATGAATATCTCTCTACGACTTCTGCCTTCATCTTAGTACAATGGAGAGTGATAGGATTTTGATGATGTTGCTGAAAGCAATGAAAGATTATATCTAAAAAAGTGTAACAACCTCTTTAGGCAATACAGGTTACAGTGCTCGGAGCACCACAAATGATTGTATTGGGCTGCCTGCGGAAAGAAACCTTGGCACATAGAACCAATCTGTTTGGCTTGACACCTATAAAGCAAGTGAGAAGATCTTTAATGAAATAGATGAACAAAGTATTTAAATACCGTACTTTCTGAATGGACTTTTTCTAACCTTGGACACATTGTGAGGCAAAAAGCAAGACAGAGCTCAGGACACCTTTCAGTTCATGCATTAGCTGAGAGATAAGTCTCCCCACGTGATTTACAATTTGGCTGAGGTCAAAATGAAGATGCATCCCTTCTCCATTTTCTTTTACTGGCGCCTCCTCATACCTGCTGGAGAGCATTTAGACCGGGCCGAGTGGGCCAAACCTGCACCTCTACACCACAGCCAACATCTACATGAAAACCACATTGAGTTCCATGCGTTGGCAGGAGCTTTGGACCCTGGAACAGCAGAGACTGTCAAAGGTTGAGTACCGGCACTACTAAGCAGGCTGTGTCCTGGCTGTAGCCAGCACTGGAGATTTATTTCATGCACACAAACAGATAGCAGGCATGATCTCGCACTGCATATATCTGAGATGTCTAAACACTGATTTACTGTTGAGCTCTAATAAACTGTTAAATCAAAAATGTGTTTTTCATTACAAGTCGGTATCTTTGCAGATCATCATAAATCCTCTCATTAAAGTGTCTGCAGCACACACAAGCAGTTCTTTACCAGCATTATGTGGTTATGTGTGGCCTGGTGGGTTGCCTGGCGGTTACATCCTCACCTCTGCCTGCTCGTCCCGCTCAGAGGAGACGCTCAGCTTTGCTCAAGGCTGATTGGACGGCCCAGATCAGCAAAACATTTAGACTCATTTGTCAAACATGATGAAGACCAATGGAGGCCAGGTGGTGTCTCTCTGCATTTCTGTGAGGATGTAGATGATAGAGGAGCATGTGTGTGTGTGTGTGTGTGTGTGTGTGCGTCCTCACCAATATTTCAGCAAAGAGGAATGCCCTTCGTTCAGCCTGTGTGATAATTAATGGCTGTCAGCGTCTCTTTAGCAGAAGAAGGCGCTGACAGACAGCACTCCAGAAACGCAGGGAATGTGTGAACGCCTCACAGGGGTGGATGAGGGTGGGGAGGTGGCAGGGGGGTGCAGTTCAACATCCAACCATCTGTGGCAGATGATCCAGGTCACCAAACCTGGGATATCACCCTCATTTGCTGCCATTTGAGGAATTCCTGGACATCTGTGTAAGCTGAGTGAAAGTGATACTGATCTCTCAACACCAACATTTCAGCTATAGAGATACTGTGTGTGCGTGTGCGTGTGTGTATGTGTGTGTGTATGTGTATGTGTGTTTGCGTGTGGAGAGACGTGAAATGTGTTATAATTTGAGAGACAGCTGTTGTAAAACCTTCTTTCAGTGTATTTTTCAGATATAGATTCACATCATTTGAGTCACAAGCACATTAAACATAGAGAAAAACATCTTTGGTAATAAATAAAAGATGATTATTTATATTATTATTTATTATAAGTAGTCAAGTGCACAATGTCAAAATGCACAAAATCTGAAAAGCGCATTGAATCCATCCATCCATCATCTTGCGCTTATCCGGGGCCGGGTCGCAGTGGCAGCAGGCTCAGCAAGGTGACCCAGGCTTAAACTTGCATATTTAAGAGCATGGGTGCTCTGAGTGACAGGTGGGTGCTAGATGCTGTTTCAAATCCTGTTACTGAACATAATCTTTCAACCATGTTTGTGCTGTCTGCACCTTTTGGAGAATCTTTCATGAAAATATTGGATAAATAATAAGGCTTGCTGTGTGGCTTATTGTACTTATAGGCTATCCAAAAGATGTGTGCTATTGCTTTTATGTGGAGTGATTTCTTATCGGTGCTACAAGCACTAATTAGCAGTGTCTTTTCACGTCTTACTACAGCTGCAAGGTGGTGCAGTGGTTAGCGCTGTCGCCTCACAGCTAGAGGGTTCCTAGTAGGGGGCTGTTCTGTGTGGAGTTTGCATGTTCTCCATGTGCATCTGTGGGTTCCCTCAGGGTACTCCGGCTTCCTCCCACAGTCCAAAGACATGTCCAGGTGTAACCCCACCTCTCGCCCAATGAGAGCTGGGATAGGATGCAGCCCCCCTGCGACCCTGAACAGGATAAGCGGTGTAACGGATGGATGGATGTTCTTTCTATAGCTGGCTTGTTAACTCATTTTGGCATACATACATACATGTTTTTTTTTTGTTGGCCGGTGTATGGGTGTAAGGATTATTGTTTGTATTGCCCTGCCATGCAGAGAATACTGGCAGTAGTGACGAGAAGACAGGTTGTTTTAACTTACCAGGTGTACTTTGTTGATCAGACACTCACTGTGCCACCGCAGATGTGGGCGAGCAAGCAGCAAGTTCACTGCCTTACACAAGGTCTTTTAGTTTAGTTTGTGCACAAATAAAATCTCATTCTGTGGAAAGCAATGTTGTTTACTGGCTAGTTTCCCTGCAAATAAATAGCTACACTTCTGGCTACATATAACATAATTGTAAAACTTGAGCCTTCATAACAAAATTTGTATGCAGATGATGCTGTAAGTCTTGGTTTCCTCTTGCCTAAATCAAGTTAAAACTGACCTCCAAACTGCTTTGACACAACAAACTACATTCACACATTTTTCAAGGATTAATGACCATTTATACAAAAGGAGGACAAGTTGAAATATTTACACTTTATACCCTCTTCCATATATCTTAGAAATATGGTTGGATATGAGATTAACCTTCCTCTCATAAGTGTTTTTTTGTTTAATATTTTCCCTTTGCAGAGAGATAAAACTTGTCAGTTTACTTCTGTATCTGTTCTGAATTACTCTGCTCATGCATGCATCAGGCTCACTACTGCTTAGGATGGATCATATTTATTTACTGTCCCTCCATTTTTCGGACGATGGTTCACAAGCTTATAACTGCTATTTATGTTGATTAATCTTTTCTTTTTTTAAACTATTCTTGGTGATCTAGATTTGAGTTTGTATCTTGTGTTTAAGCCTTGACACTTTGTTCTGCATTATGCTCCGATGTTTTCTGACTTTGATTACTGCTGAAGATTAGATACTCGCAGGGCTCGACACAGACCCACAGCCCCTTGCCGCATGCCATCCACACTCTCTTTCCACATTTCTGACTCTATCCACTGTCCTATTAAATAAAGGCACAAAGGCCAAAAAAATTATATCTTTAAAAAAATAAAAGCTTCTTTAATTGCTTAAACCTCACATCCATATAATTGCTTTTAAGTGCACTTTACTCATGTTAAAATCATCTTAAAACTCGATATATATATTTACCTTGATGATTTGGAATCAGTGTGACTTAATTTATTCTTGTATATTTATTATCATACTTTCTTTTTTTGATGATTGCGTTTTGTCGTACCTTAAAACTGTGGAGCATTTTTGTGTATATTCTTCACTATGACCCACAGCAGGGCTCCAACATCAAGGGTTTGTTGTGTTTGGGTGGACAGCGCCCCTTGCTGGCTGAACATGCAATGACAGGTTTAATCAGCTGGGAATGGAAAGGAAACAAGCTAGCGAAATGGGTGCTGTGGTCCTGTATTGCTCATTAAATATAGCCCACCTACAAGACATGGCATGCGGCCAATCACACATATATTACAGAATGTAAGTTACAGTGAAACCCACTTTGACTCCAACCGTATGTAGGTTTTACCTTCAATTTGACTGAAAGCTCTAGTGGACAAGTGGTTTCATCTGAGGTTGAAATATAAGGCACACCAGTAAAACACTGTAAATGAGATAACACACAGAATCAGTCATGTCAGTCAGAAAACAATAAACTATGAAAAAAAGAAAGCAAGGGAAAAGTAGTAAAGGCAATTAAGGTATAAGTTTAATATTTTTGAAAAGAATGCATATACAAAGAACAAAGACTTTAGACAAAGCATTTGGTTTTGCACCAAAACAACAACAGGTTATAATAATTATACTGACTTGAGCTGGACATCAACCCAACTCTAATCCACCAGTTAAGAAAAACAAGAGCCAACCAATCAAATAATCTTTAACAAACAGTATTCTGCCATTGGGTATTTTTTATTCAACTAAACCAATCAGAGGTTTTCTTGGTATAAACTGGCAGGTAAGAGTTCAGATGAGTTCCGACCCCTAAATGTAAAAGGAGTGAAAGTAACCTTTTTTTTATATATTTATATATAAAATAAAAAACACAAACAGAAATAATGAAGAAAAAAAAGATTTTGGTAAAAACACCTGGAGCCTACATCAACATTGTGTTCCAGCTTACATTATAATTACATCTGTTAAACATATTTAGAACAGAGACCAAGGCTCAGCTACATGCACCACCGTACAGTTTGAATGGTTACAACAGACCCGACAGCCAGCCTGGATAAAACACACTACAGGTAGGCACCAAATTCTGATCTGCTACAGAATTCTGGTGGTTCCTCGTGTTCAGTGATCAGTTGTCTGATCTCCAGATTTGGCTGCCAGTGCACGCCAAATATCTTAAGGTTTACACTGATGTCTCTGCTGTACCCACTCTAAGTGTAAAGTGATGACAATGTTCAAACAGTTTCCTGCTTCACCCTCCCTTGGTCCCTGGCAACGCAGAAAGAACACTCCGCTTGTTCTGCTAACACTGTTTAAGTTCCCTGCATCTAAAAGGCCAATTCCTGTGGTCGACTAGCAGACCCATAACTAGTGGATGTCTTTCGCTCTTCAAGTGGTGTCCACACTCCAAATGGACTGACTGCACTGTGAAGGTCCACACTAAAAGGACTGGATATTTACGAAATAAATTCTCTCAATGTAAGAGCTGTGTTTTAGCGAGATTGCCCTTCATTACAGTTACGTCCAGTCAGACCTCCACAGTTTCCTTAGTGGTTAAGAGCTTGTCTATATGGAACAAAAAATAAACATCTCAGCCTTGTCATGTGTTGGAGGAGAAAAGGGGTATTGGCAAACAAAAAACAAAACACCACTACTCTTAGCATTTCTTCTGGTAGTGCTGAGAAAGCGTAGGAACCAGCTGCCACCAGGCAGCTGGGAGATGCTAGGGCAGGGCTTGTATCCATGAAACCTTTACATTGGCTGAGGACAACTGAATTGCTGGTCATCCAAAAGTTGATTAGGCCACAGCACTGACTGAATCAAAATCAATCTATTAAAAGCTCGACAGAGTTAATTCTACTTGTATGTAAGCCTTGTAACTGGATCCCTGTCCGGAGCCATGCTTCACTTGCCCGGAGCCCACAGCAGCCAGGTTAGGTCGTTCCTCTTTCCCAAACTCAGACTTGAGAGTGAAGCTTCTTATTATTGCAGACAATTATCTAAAACTTGGTCGGTGGTTTCTTTCTAGTCTTCCCTATGGAGGACAATGCTGTCAACCAGCCTTAGCAGAGCAAAGGAAATGGGTGTGGGGATGTGTGGGGATGTGTGTGTGCTTGGTATGTATTTTAAGATGTATGTCTGTGTTGTGTGTGTGTTTCTGTGCTTTGAAAAGGTAGGAGCCTCTCATAGCAGCACACATTTGCGTTTCTTCTTGGGCTCTGGGGGCTCCAATGCAGCCAATATCGCCTCATCAAACACATTCTTTAGGCCTTTCTGTAAACAAAAACAGACAGACACACAGGCTAAATGAGGGGGCAACGCAAATACAAACAGTGCAAATAAAAAAGGTTGAGGGAAAACCAAACAGCTTAAACAAAGGTCAAATAACTGGGTGGAAAGTATCATAAGCTAAATGTGAGAGTGCTGTTGGGGACAAAATAAAATCATCACATTTTTAAGGACATTAGAATCTGCAAATAAAAAGCAAGAGAGTTTTCTGTTTTCCTATGAAGGTGGTTATTTGGAGTTAGGTGTGGAAGTCTAGTCTTGAAGTTAAGTGTCAACAACACAAATACATGCATGTGTATTGCAAGGTGCATTTGAATTGTGAAACTTAAAGTCAAAAAGGCAAGTCAAAAAAGAAAGTGGAGGAAAAAGAGAGCATAACCCCGGTGCAACAACGCAAAACAAAGGCAATCAGAGGTTTTTCATTCCACAGCGCCTTTTTCTTCTTTTGTATTAATATCACATCATTTGCTTTGCTGAGGACATCCAGATACAACATAGAAAAGACATATCTAAAGACAAGAAACTAGATCTATACTTAGCCTTAGTGATTTATGTTTGTTTTTTGCCCTAAAGCAGAGCAGCTTACACCATGAGCCCGGTCATGTGAAGTAACCAGAGCTGCTCTGACACAGTGCTGTATTATGAAGTACACCAGTAAGCCCCTCAGCGATGCTCAACTTTGTCGATTAGTCCTACTGAATTCTTCTCTGACAACGCACTGGAAAAAGAAGGGAGCCAGAGAAGAAAGCAAGTTCATTTGTCCTTTATTAATTAATTTCACAGGTCATTTCACACAATTATAGCTTATTTATTATCTGGACTTCCAAAACAACAGGAAATGCACCACCCACACTGGCACATTATTGTCATATTTAGAGAGAGCTGGGCAGAACATGTTTTCTAAAACTTTAAAGAAAAATCCTTTATAAACTAAATAAATAAGTCAGTACAATGATTGTACCAAACATGGAAAACCTAATCTAGTGGTTGTGTTGTCAAAATGGCCAAACACTCCCTATATATGACTTCAGTACTTAATACCATTTATATAAACATAGTAAGACTCCAGTTTCTGTTTAATCAGACTTCAACAGTAGTACAAAAAATATGCATTAGAAATGGAAGCTCTGTTAATGTTGAGATCAATCTCACCAAAGTGAGGCCATCCAAACCCTCCCACACGAACTACTACTACAGGACTGAGAAGAAACACTAATGAAACAAAGGCTGCATCATAAAAAAAACAACCTACATTAGGGGAGCATTGGATCATAAAACCCACGGTTCAGATTGTTTGAAGTTTGAGTCACTGTTCGGATCATTTTTCAGATCAGCAGAAGAAGCTAGCCGTGATCATCAATGTGCATTTAACTGCACGATTTGTGATGCATTCCCCTTAATATTTTATCCATCCTCAACATTCTTTACTGCACATTGCTGCATTTGCAATGATTTATACAAGCAGTCAGATAAATCAGTCTCTTGTATAAAAAAAATACATCTTTGTAAGACCAGTATCTATGTGAACCCTCAAAGCAGTACATCAACATTACAAACTCAAATCAGAAATCCTTCTGTAGTGAATAAATCATGTGCTGTAATCTACAGATGTAATATATATGCACACCATTCATTAGCAGATGGGTGCGTATCTGTGCACTGGCTACACCTGCACTGACGTGTTGTGTGAGACAGGTAAAAATATGTCATGATTTATTTAGGGATTATATCGTCAGTTCTTGGACCCAGCACAGCGCCATACAACAAAGTTTGGACAGATCTACAGGCTCCAGTAGGCTGTGGTAGAAAGTTAATAATGTTGAGCTACAGGTTGTTCTCACACACAACTGGCAGCAGATACAAAATAAATACAAGCACGGAGAGTGAGAGGAGAAAAGTCAATGCACCGTTTGATACAAAGTACCCAATTATGCGTAGAAATATCAAGCATAAAGGATCCATTTCTGTGTTAAAAGCTGCAGATTCTTTTTTTATTTTAAAAGAATACATTATCTTTACATCTGTACAGCGGATCTCTGTGGTGGACATATGCACCACTTAAGTGCTGCTGTGCTTAAGTGCTGCTTGAAGTTTGGGCTCAATAGCCCAAACTTCAACTTCACTATCCAGTGTAGCAGCATCCACTTTTTGACAATTTTCTTTTTAATTTCCAAACTTGTTGAGTGAAACACAACATTCTGTCTTTTGATTGCAAGTCTACATAAGGAATAATTGGCCGAAACGTATTTTACAGCATGATGATAAATTCGGCATCAATCTGCTGGTCACCTCTGTGCCGAACCATGGGGGGTGACCTGTACGGATCACGGAGCAACTATGATCTGTTGTACCCTACATCCTCATTAAGATGCCTCTCTATTGTTGGCCAGCCGCAATAATGAGTACTGGGTCACAGTAGGAAAACTCTGAGAGATCCAGTGATGTAGAGCTAACTAAGCTGACATAAACTACTCCAGAAAGTCCTCAGTAGTAAGTGACACCAGTGTTGCCCAATAACACGAGAATAGCAAAATTAGAATCTCGGCGTTCAGATCACAGCACTTTCTCCTTCTGTGAAATTCTTATGCAGAGGAAAGCAAAAAATATAAACATTTTCACTTTGGAAAACATCTCTAATGTAACCATTGTTTATGCTGGCCTCACCTCATTTCACCGTCCTGCTCCTGCCCACTTAAATAATATCTGTTGTTGCCCTACAATCTGCCTGAATCCATGTAAATGCAGTATGAGAGCTCTACAGATACTAAGCATCACTAGCGATCTTCTAAAATGTCTGGGGTATTCAGTAACACCGATGTTGTCAGAAGTTTAATGACTGTCAGGAAATATTTCTCAAAAAGGATCCCTACTCGAGCAGTTAAATATAAATCATATAAGCACACCAAGAACAAATGTCAGAATTTACAGATTAGATAAGGCAAAAAGAAAAGTCACTGAAGTTTAGAAAGGCCTTGAGCCAACGTATCAGGCCACAAAAGATTAGTTTCAATGCACTCTCAATACAGAGTAGTAGTTTGTGTCAGGAGTGAGGTTAGTAGCCAACAATAGATAGTTAGTTAGAAAGCTGAGACTGAGTTTGGAATAGATTTCAAAAGCAGCACATGTAAAGAGATATAGAAAATGAAGAAGGAGAGATTGAGTAGAGGAATTAAAAATGCAGCGAATAATGTCAATCTGAGGAGGATGGGGTATGAGCAGAGTGGCACACAGCTCAAAATAAACAGCATTTCCTCTTTCTCTGCGTCTCAGGTGGCTCTAGGGCAGCTAGGATAGCTTCGTCAAATACATTCTTCAGCCCTCGCTACAATGACAGGAGAGGGAAGAGAACAACAGCATAATTAGCAAAGCAAACACAGAAAGAGATTGATGGAAGAGGAGGCTAAGAGGAACATGGCAGAAATAGGAGGAATGCATTTGCGTGAAATCCAGAGAGAAGGTACAAGATGTACAGTACGACTGTGAAAAGGAGGTGGAGGCAAAAGGGTGAAGAGTGACGTATGATAGAGTGGAGATGGACTGAAAGGAGAAAGGTGCAGCTGCTGAATAGTGTGCTGAAAGTGAGGTGTGGACCGAGTGGGAAGATCCCTGACAGGAAACAGGAAATGACATCAGCAGCTATGCAACAGTGGTGCCAGGCAGAGAGGGGGGAGAGGAAGGAAGGGGCTGAGCAGAGAGGTGGGGGCTACATCGACACTATTGTTCTCATGCTGAATGAGGCAGAGCTCATCTGTTCTTCTCTGACTCCCTCAGCTCACCTCCTCCTTTAAGTTTGTAATAGTGATGCATCATATGATCAGGACTCAATGGATTAGATATACTCATAAAGGCACAAACTGACCTATTACGTCAATCCAACAGAAGCAATGGATACTACAATAATCAATCTAATAGGAGTAAAAAGTGTTTATTTGTCAGATCACACAGTGATCACAACAAATTAATTAAAGATGTGACATTTAAATAGTGAAATAAAAAGTAAGCCAGGCTTCTGAATCAGGTTCTGTCACAACCCCTGCTTCTCTTTCAAATTATAGAAGTTATGTTGTTATCTTTACATTCGACCTTTACAATCTTAATCAAGTTATTAATGTCTTAAAATATTTATTTACTAATCCAAGTCAGTGTCCTTCAAAGCTGCACTGTTCATGTACCAATAGGTACATGAACAAAGGCCAGGGCCGCGCTTTGCTGGGAGACACCCAGGAAAAAGGAGCAACAGTCCAGGTGAGTGTCACTCAAACTAGACCCTCAAACACTGTGTGTTTCAGAGGACCGTAGTTAAATGACCCTTTTCACATTAAACTCTCAATACTCCACTTTGATGTGTTACAGATTCTACTAAATACAACCTATACTGCTCTCTTATCTAGCACTAACACATCAGAAGGCAGACTTCTCAATATAACCAGGATACACTATGTTCTGAACCAAGGTTATTAATGCATATAAAAGGCATCTGATTAATGGCAATTGTCAATACCACTTAGCTTGTGAGTTTGAAAAGTGACCGAAACCAAACCAACATGCAAAACAAAACTCATCAACCATAGCGTGCACAGGCCAAGGGGATATTGACATGTTCCTCTTTCCTCCTTTTTCTTAGTTCTTGCCATTGAGGTGTAAATAATGTGCGTCTAGAAGTGTATATGTGTGTTACTGTAAAATCAGATCTGTGTATTACCTGTGTGAGGGCTGAGCACTCCACATATTTCACAGCCTTGAGGTCTCTTGCCAGCTTCTCGGCTGTCTCTGGAGTGATGGGCTTTTGCTTGTTCTTGGCCAGCTTCTCTATAGTAGATGGATCGTCCCGCAAGTCAATCTGAGTCCCAACTAGCAGGAAGGGGGTCTTTGGACAATGGTGGGTGATCTCTGGAACCCACTGGATACGCAAAAACACAGTATGAAGGAAATATTAGTGATTTTTTAATTATGAATTTAAGCATTCAATGGGCAATGCCAGGCACCTAGGTGCACTTTACAGCAACTGAAATGATAGTGGACATGCAATGTAGAAACATGGAAAAATGACAAATCAAATGCACATCACCGAATCAGACTATGTATATTATGTCAATATGAATTAAGGGTGAATTAATTGTGATGATGATTATTTTTAAATCTCTAAAAACATACAATACATACACATTTCACAAAGGAAAGGGGAAAAGAAAAAAAATCCACTTGCCTTTTCTTTGACATTTTCAAAGGAGGAGGGGGACACAACAGAGAAACAGACGAGGAAGACATCTGTCTGGGGATAACTCAGAGGTCGTAACCTGTCGTAGTCTTCCTGACCTGGAGAAACCACACATAAGCATGTTAAACTCACACAGTCTGGGCATGATGTGTATTACGTGTTTGTCCTACTGATGCAAACCAAATTGCCCCTTGGGGACAATAAAGATTTTCCAATCCAATCCAATTATGCAACCTGACTGACTGATTGGACAATGCAGAATGTAGCCTACCAATTAATTAAATAATTGTCATATAATGTCATAGAACAGAACTAAAGGGTAGGTTGGAATTACAAGACATACCTGCTGTGTCAAACAAGCCCAGGGTGTAAGGCTCCCCTCCAATCATTACAGTTACAGCATAGTTATCGAACACCTTCAAAACACAGAACAAAACCAAATGTCAATTATATACACTTTTTTATTACTACAACAGTTTGACATGTGTGTATTTATATTAAAACACACATTTGTTTTTTTAATTTCCAGTGCTGGTATTTTTTGTGTCACAATATTATACACAATATAACTGACCATCTTCATGCATCAGGTTCTAGCTCGGACAGTCTTATTTTTTTTTTTAGAAAGCTGTATTCTTAATATCACTGATGATCTACCATGGTTTGGTACTTTTTAAGTTCAGAGAAGAAAACAAAAAGTACCCACTGTGTGGAACCGTTATGTCCCAGGGTAAGGGTTTAACATTTATGTAAGATCATTCCCTGTCTAGCAACATTTCCCACACACTTACCGTAGGTACATATTCAGAGGGGAATTTGTTTGTGGTGTAAGAGATGAGCAGGCAGGTTTTACCCACAGCACCGTCCCCAACTACAACACACTTGATGGTCTGCATAGCTGCGTTTTACAGTCCTTGCTATTCATTCAAGATCTGAAACAGAAAACCAAAAAGAAAATGCAATTAATTAGTTAATGACATCACTTATTGGGGAACAAACTATAAATTAACCCACATGAAGGGGAAGAACTAGGTATACTGTATTCACCCACATTTAGCATTCTGCACAACCCAAGGGAGAACTTGAAAGGATGCCTTGTTCATGTGTCAATAATAAACTGTAGGTAAAAACTATTTTCAATATAACTGTAAATTGGAGCCCGACTTAATTCTGACAATTAAGGTGACCCATGCACTGAGAACATGTCATTATGTACTTTGTGGGGATGCTCAGAGAAAATATCCCAGTGGTTAATAACCGGACCTGCCTGATCTACCACAGAGTCAATGGTTGCCCATGTCCCAGATGTCTCAATGAGGTTTTAAGAACAAAGATGCAGCTGGAGACCCGTTCGTGGAGCAAATGAAACACTGTAAAAGTGCCTCACATGAATACATTGTGTGGCCATGGTACCACCTAATTTAGAGCATTTGGGTGAAGGACAATGTGGACAGAAGGGAAAAACACTAGAACAGGGATGACTCATTTCCACATAATTCCCAGGAAAAAGATAAGCAATCAAATCAGTACTAGAGTTAGCCTAATACTACAGAGGTGCCAAGGAACACAGGTCATATGGTCTTCAGCTACTTTTTAAATAGGTTTTATGATTTTAAACAATAAAGTGTTGGCAATGAGCTCACAACTTGTCAACATGTAAAAGACTGCCCAATGACTGCAAAAGTTATACACGTTCAAGCTAAGCTAACAGAACTGGGGCCAAACACAGTTTGTTATCTCTTACTAATTCAAGGATATATTGAAGCTGTAAACAACATTCCTTTTAGTAAAATGAATAAATATCACTGTAAGTGATGGTGTTACTATTCCGGGCATCTGTGGTTGGAACATGCAAAAGTGAAGTGCGGTTGTTTTTGGCTTATTCTAAAGGGACCCGGGTTTTGGCTTTTTCAGGAAACAAAAGGAAACATACTCTGCAGTATTAGTAAATAGGGCAAAAACAAAAGGAATGAGCAGATGGCCTCTAAGCTGGGTCAACTTTCACACTAGAGGGCTATTATCCTTAAAAAAAACGTGAAATTTTAAGGATCTCGACAATGGTGAAAAATACAAAGGATGCCACCAAAAACAATCAATATCAGTAGCCTGCATCCATTTGGGATTTACATAATCACCAGCAAAGGGTCATTTGGAGCAGTGACAATTCTATTAAACACAATTGATCTTTGAAACTGGAATCGGGACAAGTCAACTGTGATACAGGTCAAATGGTTACAGAAGCACACAGAGAATCTAAATCTGTATATAGCTGAGACATTAAAACAAATAACCCATTACTCTACAGACAGAAAATTAATGACACTATTTTAATATTCCTTGTTTCCATCATTTCCTCTGCAACGATGCCAAATGTCACCGGAGGATGATGAAATGAGAAGCCTGCTGGTTGTCTTTGCCAAATAATTAACTGAATATCCTTGGCTTTGGGGCTGTTGGTTGGCCAGATCAAATAACGTAAAAGATCACACCTGGCAACTTTTAATGAGCACTTTTTTTTTTTTTTTTTTAAGACATTTTATAGACCAGTTAATCAAGAATATAATCTATGGATTCATCTATAATAGTTGTAATTTGTAGCTGCACCCTTAAATTCAGCCATTATACATTTTATTATGTACACCAAGGCTTATCCTGTGACATACGTTTTCAAACGAAACAGACAAAAAGATGGGGATTGGCGAAATAATAAACCTTGCCCTTGAATAACTGCGAAAATGGCATTCAAAGACAATACAATATAAGTAGTATGTGGACCATAGTATTCCCCCGTTTCTCCTCCATAAGTTCCAGTATGTCAGCGCTAAGCCACTGCAGAGCTCTGCACCACAGGATGGGGGTGGGGTTGTCATTGAGGGAAGCAGGAGGGACAAAACTTAATGCACCAAATATTACAGTGCAACATGCAAAGGAGCAGAACACAGGATGATGTCCTGCAGAAACACAATGAACACTATGGTACTGATTTTTTTCAACAAGGCAATGCCTTTGCAACATAGGCTGGAATTGCGTTAAATAGCCCTCCCTTGTTCAGTGGAAATGACAATCTGAAATATGATACTGATACACAACTGTTTTTAAAAGAAATGTAGATTTGTATCTCGTCAACATGAGTGTGTCTTGCAGTAAAGCAGGGAGAGAAAGCCAAGGGGCATTTCTTACTCGCTCTACTTTAGATGCACAGTATGACATTTTTGTGTCTAGGGTTTCTTTGAATAAAAACTCAAACAAAAGACGTAGTTTGACGACAGAGTAGCATGGCATTGTGTGAGTTTTTGTCTTCATTGTTACACAGCCACTGCCGATAACAATACACAGCTCTGAAAATAATTAAGAGACCATTCCAAAATATCCTTAAATCAGCATCTCTCTCTAAATGTCATATCCAGCCCAATCCAGATCTGAACCCCATTGAAAATATCTGGATTGTGATCAAGAGAAAGATAGATAGTTACAAGCCATCAAACAAAACCGAGCTGTTTGAATTTTAGTGCCAAGTGTGGCATAATGTCACCCAACAGCAATGTGAAGACTTGTGGAGAGCATGCCAAGATGCATGAAAGCTGTGATTGAAAACCAGGTAATTCCACCAAATATATATTTCTGAACTTTTCCCAACTTAAAACATGAATATGATGTTGTTTAAAAATGAAGTCTAAGTCACATTTATTCATGCTTTAATATTTCATTCTAATGAAACAGCGAAAAGTAGCATGACATAACATCAACTGTTCTCCAACTTCCTTCCTCACTTTCTGATGTATCACCTAATGTTTCCTGTGTTTTTCTGGTAGACATGCAACCAAATGAAAAAAAAATATTACTTTGGACAAAATTACAGATTTGTCTGGGTTTTTACATTGTTGGAAACATTTGGGCATGTGTGAGTATACCACTCACTAAAACATATAATATAGGTCCAGCTGTTTTTAGACATTTAAATGTGGAAATGGGCAATACAAAGATTACATAGTGTAGTTTTAAAGGTCCTAATTTGATTTAATCCAACTAAGGCTTGCTATAGTCATAACTCTCATAATGCTAATATTACAAATTTTGAACCCGAAATGATTTTTCCATCACTACCCATCAATCATATATTATATCGCCCCCAAGACAGCAATGTCAATATGGAAAGAAAACCATGTGAATAATACAAAATATTACTGTCCAAGAAATGGTTGTGGTGAACATTGTTGCGTAAGAGTAGGGCTGCTTCGGATATTGTCAAACTAATAGATAATACCGTACTCTTGAAAAGCATAGACTCAACCGCTTGCAACCTTGACGAAAGGCCCATTAAGTTAGGACTCTGGTGAGTTTACTTTGACTACGGACAAAACTGTGCTGATAGAAAGGAAAAAAAACAGATATGAGACAACGAAACAAGCTATTGCACAGCAAACTAGGAATTTACAAAAAAGTTCACAAATCCAAGTCCACAAAATAATGTGCCAACAATGGAAAAATCATTTCTCTGCCTTTCTTAGTTATCTGTCTGTTGTCTGTTATATTTAAGCCTGTCAAATGGTGTGTGTACATTCAAAAAAAAAAAATCGTAAGATGAGCACCTGAAAGTCTCAACTCTATAAAATCTTTGCAGCACTCGCTTTGAATTTGCAGGTTATGTCACTGTATAAAATCTAAAAACTTTTTGCAATGGCACTAATTTCTAGTCTAGTAAACTGATGGCCATGGGTGACCAGGGGCTGCCACTGCTGCAATAACCCTGCCAGACTTAATCCACACATTTGTGTTTGTAGGCCAGCAAGCACTCTGAGGACAGGCCAGCTTAAAGACTAGTAGTGAAAGCAGCTGAAACTCAGTGTGTTGTGGCCATGTCCTCATAATACAAAGATCCTGATATGAAATAACTTGTGTCAGGCAATGCATTAAGTGCTATTAAGTTAACAACCACAGAATCAAACATCTCTGCTTCCAAACAGCTTCACACTTCCAAGGTTTCAACTGAAATTACATGGGATTTAGCAACATATCCTCAAAGATTGGACACAGATTTCTTCTCAACCAAACCCTCATTTATGCGCAAAAACAGACTTAACTTGGAAAAATCCTTAGATATCTGGATGTTTGAAACTTGATGCAGACAAACTGCAAGTCAATGAATCAATCACAAACATTTTCTTTTGACATACACAGGACTACATTACATTAGTGCCCTCACATTCTACATGTATAAATGTGTGGTGTAGAATCATATTGTTGCCATCAGCCTGTACGTGCCATTATCACCAACAAAATAACACATTTTTTAAAGATGACAACTAAGAGATGACGACCACTGAGAGCTGAAACGGAATACAATTTTTAACAACCACAGAATCAAACATCCGCTTCCACACAGCTTCACGCTTCCAAGGTTTCAACTGGCATTACATGGGATTTAGCAACATATCCTCAAAGATTTGACACAGATTTCTTCCAAGTTTATCTCAACCAAACCCTTATTTATATGCAAAAACAGACTTAACTTGGGAATCTGGACGTTTGATTCTTGACGCAGACAATGAAGTCAATGAATCAATCACAAACATTTTCTTTTGACATCAACACAAAATCTATTACGATGGGTTACACTAGTGCCCTCACATTCTACATGTCCAAATATGTGGTGTAGAATGGTTTTGTTGCTATCAGCCTGTACATGTTATTATCACGAAGAACATATCACTTCTAAGCGATGACGACCACTGAGGGCTATTACTGTTAGCTTTGAGGCATAAGCCTTAGCTTCTGTATTTCGGCCACATCCCCGGCCTCAATCTGGCCTAATTTCCTGCCGACTGGTAAAACTGCGGACATATTAAACACCCTATCCGCCCAGTTCATAACCCGGGTAGCATTGTGAACCTTTAACAACTATACTGTACGACTACAATCCGAGAAATTACTTTGGTTAAAAAAATTACCAACTTGGTGTTTCTTAACGGTTATCCCTTTTTATTCAGTTCGTCAACAAGCTAACCGCTAGCTACTATCTAACATATAACATAAATCTTTTGATATATTCTGATCTTACTTAAGGCCAAGAACTGTGAAAGGATCATAGTACTAAAATACAAAAATAAATTCCATGTGAAATATAGTTACTATTCAGTCTCAAGAGGTTACGTTACTAGCCGGTCCAATGTTACAGACTGCACCGTCTGCTTGCTTTGCTAACAGCTATGCTGATAGATTTGCTAGCTAACTGGCTGAGCTTATGTTTTAGCTAAATACTGTACCTAATATAACAAACAAAACTAATGTACCACAAACGTACACTGCACATGATGTTGCGAACATTAAAACATAAAATAAACCACAGTTAAATCAGAATAATACAGAAATATATATTTTCCCGTACCGTTTCCACTGTTTGTGTCTTTACGCCGGGCGTTGGCAGCTCCGCGCTAGGGGCTTCCCAGTCAACAGAACAGGGACCCGTTGCGTGCGTACTCAACTACTACGTCATTACGTTAATCAATTTCATTACAACCTGATCATTTTTCTCTGAAAGTAGGTCATTTTGCACAAGCCAAAGCCAAATACCAAATACAAAGCATAAATAGTTCAACAAGAAGGGTTTCACCATTTAAGAAGAAATGTGATTCATGGAAGTCTTTTAAACTGAGTTAACTTCTGATAATAAAGCTTGACTGTTTCCAGCAGTATCTGACGTCAACATAGAATAAGTATGTCCAAAACACTTTGATAGAGAAATAACACTTTACATTGTCCCAACAAATGTCTAAAGGTTAAATACATTTCAGCAAATTTAATGTTTAGAACATTCTAAAAGTGTCCTTCAATTACTTAATACATTTAGATGGAATTGATTTGCTTTTATGCATTGTGCAGTTACTATGCTTTAAACCTTTACTTGTATTATAGTGTAGTTCATAATGACATGTTTGTTTCACAACACACACAATGTAGCAATATTGGAGCAGCACGACTACAATTTCACATATTATCTAAAAGGGACTACGTCTTCTGTTCTGTTATACTGCATTTGGAGCTGCAAGTTTGACCTACATAATAAGTACAATGCAATGTAGTTGTCTACCACTAGATGGCAATGCAGCACAATGACCCAAATACTCATGCAAACAACTGAAGGGTTAGAAATATTAAGTGAAATCAGAATAAAAAGACAACAGCTGTTAGAAAAAAAACTTTATTCTCAAAATGTAACCATGTGGTAGAAAGAATCAATTACAATATTCATGTATAATTAACATGAACACAACTCAAAAACAGTTGCCAAAACAAGAAGGGAAAATAAGGAGGATGATTTGTTGGTCTCCATTGTCCTAGTTAGACACACTCTGCAGCAAGGTAATGTTGTCTCCTTTCAACATGATCCTCCCTGGGAGACATGGATAAAGAAAGAGGGAGAAACCCAAGTAGAGGTGGATCAAAAGAGCGAGATGATGGATGGGAAGAGATACAAAGTGTCAGTTCACTTTTGGACAAGAGTGTTTATCAACTTGGCTACAGATGTCAGGGTATCACAGTACATGCAAGATAGGATACCCATTTGAATTATATACTAATCAATCCCCCCACATCTGAAGAGTGTTCCTTTTAGAGTCAGAGATTTAACACTCAGAAAATCTTATGGGGTGATTGGTCCCTGTCCAAGGTTTATTGGTAAACACTTATTTTTCAACACATAATGTAGAAAATAATAATTGAGGTTATTTAGAAGTTGTTTATCACAGTTTGTTCAGCAGAGCACACTCCAAATCCATTATCTAATACTCTCAGCACTGGCTAAAATCACATGCATCATAATCACGTAATCCCAGCTGAGCAAATCATGTTCCGCATTGCCTTGTCAGGTAGGGTTTTTACGTAAAGTTGCAAACTATTTTATGAAATACACACTGGAGGGTTATTAAAAAGTGACAATGATGGCCACAATACTGATGTTTTTTTTCCCTTTTAAAATCAGTATCCATCTTAAAAATCTTACACACCGATCAGCCAGAACATAATGACCACCTGCCTAATATTGTGTAGCTCCCCCTTTAGCCACCAAAACTCGTTGAGGCATGGACTTCACTAGACCTCTGATGGAGTCCTGAGGTATCTGGCACTAAGGCGCAGCAGATCCTTTTAGTCCTGTAAGTTGCAAGATGGGGCCTCCATGGATCAGACTTGTTTGTCCAACACACCCACAGATGCTCGATTGGATTGAGATCTGGAGAATTTGGAGGCCAAGTCAACACCTTGAACTCGTTGTCGTGTTCCTCACACCACTCCTAAATCATGCTAAAAGGGGCCACTGCGATTAGGGAATACCATTTCCATGAAGGGGTGTACTTGGTCTGCAACAATGTTTAGATAGGTGGTACGTGTCAAAATAACATCCACATAAATGGCAGAACATTGCCCAGGTAAGCGACCCACACACACTCAGCCATCCACATGATGTAAAAGAAAACGTGATTCATCAGACCAGGCCGCCTTCTTCCATTGCTCAGTGGTCCAGTTCTGATGCTCACATGCACATTGTAGGCGCTTTCGGCAGTGGACGGGGGTCATCATGGGCACCCTGGCCGGTCTGCAGCTACGCAGCCCAAAATGCAACAAATGCTCTGTGTGTTCTGACACCTTTCTATCAGAACCAGCATTAACGTTTTCAGCTATGTGAGCTACAGTAGCTCTTCTGTTGGATCGACCACACGGGCCAGCCGTCGCTCCGCATGCGCATCAGTAAGCCTTTGCCGCCCATGACCCTGTCACTGGTTCACCATTTTTTTTTCTCTCTTGGACCACTTTTGGTAGGTCCTGACCACTGCAGACCAGGAACACCTCACAAGAGCTGCAGGTTTGGAGATGCTCTGACCCAGTCGTCTAGCCATCACAACTTGGCCCTTGTCAAAGTTGCTCACATCATTACGTTTGTCCATTTTTCCAGCTTCCAACACATCAACTTTGAGGACAAATGGTCACTTACTGCCTAACCTATCCCACCCACTGACAAGTGCCATTGTAACGAGATAATCAATGTTATTCACTTCAACTATGAGTGGTCATAATGTTATGGCTGATCGGTATAGGTCGAGCTCTAATTTCTAGTGTCTGCTCTTCTTTTTTCAAAGACAGGGTTGACAAGGTCAATAAATGTCTGGTGAAATTTTTTGGCTGTCGCTATTCCTTATTACAAATATGTGCCAAGCTAAGCTATTAAAAAAACAAAAAAAAAAAACACATGTATCCAAATATGAGGGGCCCTTACCCAGTGGCTTTCTGTTCTTAGTCTTCATGTGGACTTCCTCAGCGTCATCTAGAACCAGGTTCATGTACTCATCAAATCCCTAAGACAGCAACAGAACAGCCAAAAATTAATTTCCAACGGCCTCATAAAGGAGCATTTTCATTTTGTTATTCTAAATCAGAGTAATTTGATTCTTAAAAACTTCTTGTTACAACAAAGTAGCCCATAACCTAGACGAGAGATGATCAATGTTAAATTACAGTCAAAGAGATGGAGGAGAGAATATTACACTGCAGGTGATGTTGCACTGTTGGGTGAAAAAGATGAGGTTTTTTAAAGAAGCCATGGGTGCATTTTACCATTATCTGACATTTGAAAGTAGCAAGAGAGAAATTAACCATGGACGTTACAGTAAAGTGGCATATCTTTTAATAAAAAGGCGACCGGATCACCTGCTAAAAAAGGATGTTACTCTGGACCGTGACATGCAGAAAGACCTTGAGTCAGATATAGAGAACTGCGCAGGTTGCCAAGCTCAAGTACTGCAAAAAAAGTTCCCTAAAATCATGATTAAATGCAACTTTAGAAAACCCAATGTGTACAATTTGGTCTTCAGTAGGAGGCCCATTTATGTAATTGGGTTGGTGATTTTTTTAAATTGAAATCAAAGATAGCATTCTGGGTATGCCATCATGAGTTATAAAATGAGTGTGCAAATCAGTTCCAGTCAAACGTTACAGAAATTGTGTTTAAAAAAACAACTTAAAAAGCATTGTTCTGCATTCTGATAACTGAAATATTTTAGTTGTTTTATGATGTTTTAAAAAGCAAAAAGGAGGTAATTTGCCAGGTTATCCAGAACATACTTGGATTTGTTTTACGGTACACTTGAAATAATTCCGGGAAATTTAGTTACATTTTGGAAAACACACCAACTAAAATAATATTAACAAAAAACAACAATAAAAAATATGGCGTCTTGCTTATATGCTTACATGCTCACACGTGTAAATACAATGATATGGTGGTCACTGGTGAGTTGATTTTATACATGTTACACTAAGCCGGTCCCATTTCCTCATGCAAACTGGAATAATTCATTTTGCACAGGGCCACAGACCTCAGGAAACAAGCCGATGAATCACTTACATTGATTATTTTAATATACTGTACATGTGCTGTATTTTGTTTGTTGTTGTTTACATTAATAGGGCTGCAATTCAACACCGTTTATGTCCTCTGATCTTACATATTTTTGCTGCATCTTTGGAAGTGTAGTTAACTTTAGTTTCTTCAAAAGTTCTGTTCAGACAAAAACAGAGCTCTTAAAAAAGGACAACATATGCCCACTCAGACACGACCAGACACTTTGGGCAAATCATCTTTCTGCTGCTTCCAACTTTCTCCACAAATGCTTAACAATACCATACAATACAGTTGTACCATATTACTGTATTCAAGCAGCCTGGAGGCTTGAAAACCATAAAATGGTGATTTAATCTCAGAGCAGCCTTTTATGAGTGCATGTTTACCAAATGTTTATTATTTATTATAATTAGTATTTTTCATTGAATGCCTTTATTGGAGACATGGTCTCAAAATCTCAGGCCATTCAGCCTGCTTTCTATAATTATACAATGATTGTCCACGTGTTTTGATCCAGTTCAATGAAACAGAAAAAAATAACAAAAAGATAACTTACAATGATGCAGCCCTCTATCCGCATGTTCACCTGTTCATACAGCCAGACCTGGATCCGTGAGCGCTGGGAATGAGATGATGAACAGGATAAGTGACGTCTATTATATTCTTACTTCACACAAAATCACATTAAATCATGGAAAATGGTTTTAGTAAACACTTACATTTTGTAGATACCTGAAAATCAGGTTCTGACAAATGGAGTCAAGGAAATGCAATATTAAAAAGCAAATACAAATACTGATACAAGCTCAACTGGTTCACAGTTGACAGTCACAGATAATGTTGCCTGGTTGCTTTTTGGTCTTTTCTACTCTGGAAGCGTTTGAAAAACTACACTGAAGAAAGGTAATGTAAAGCCTACATCTGATTAAAGCTCGAGTGAGGAGTTTTTTGCTGGTTATGAAACAGACTGAAATTGTTTATGATTACTCTAGTCTATAGGAGCTACAAAAGCAAACCAGACCATAAGCAACAAGATTGAATATTTCTATATAGTTATCTTTAATGCCTGAAACCGCTGGTGGGGGGGTAGGTGTCAGACGAAGCGATTAAATGCACGCAGCCTTTGTTTTACATTTTCCAGGCAAAAAAATTAAAGTGAGCGATACATATGACTTAAAGAAAGCAGGATAAGAGTTTTTGTTAAAAACCACCACTTAAGCATGTACAGGACAAAATCAGCAAAGAGAAAATATGTACAGCTTTGTCCACAGAGGGTGCCAAAATCAACACAAACCAAAAGTTCCTCACAGGAGCTTTCAATATAGGGATACTAGCTACCCTTTAACGAAAACGCATATTTATTTCGACGTTGAACTAGCAATTTAAGCAGTTATTTACGTAAAGATCATTGGCATCGAACATACACCACAATGTAACGTTCACGTTACAAAACCGGAGTTTTATATGCAGTTCAGCGCGCTATGGGTAGGTAAAGTTAGCGTTAGCTAGCCTATAAATGCACGTCAAAGACTCACAACAGAAAAGAGTTCTATATTTAAATCTATATTTAAAATAAGCATGTATGATCCTGCTTGTAATCAGTCCTTCTAACAGGTCAAAGCTCTGTACAAACTGTCCTCATTCTTACTCCAAGGAACAAATTACGAGACAGCTAATGAGAAAGGGTTAGCCTCGATGCTAAGTTATTGTAGCAAGTAATTCATCAGCGTCAGTGGTTCATTGCCGTAAAAAGGATACAATGGGCTGCACCATAACCTTCTGGACCTTCTGTCCTTGTCCTCTATACGCCATTTCTCCAAAAATACAATACCAGCGATTGGTATATTATGAAAAAAATTGCACTGCTTTCACAGAGTGCGCTTAAACGAAATGCTCACGTTGTGAGATTGCATCAATGGCGGGTTTCCTTCCGCGTGCAGGATCCGTTAAAAAAAAAGATGTGATATAATGTGAACAGCGCCCCTGCAGGTAGGAGGTAATTACTGCACCCCCTTGTTACTCAAACATTTGCTTGATTGTGAAAGCCATGCACCAGTGCACGTATATACATTTAATTTGGCAAACTTACAACAATAAAGATATTATATTAATTTATTTTATTACTTTATCTAACAGGGACAGTGTACATTCAGGAACACTGCTGTAAATGTGCCAGAGTTAGCCAAGAGGTTATTTTTCAGCTGTAATCCCTGGACTGATGTTTTGAGTCAGCCTAACAAACTTAAATACATAAAATAAAATTTAAATTTAAATTACAAAGTTATTCAAATCAAACGTTATAAAAACGTGCAACACAGAGGCTTGCAATACATGATATGCAACAAAACAAACACATATAATAATGTTCATAAATATATGGACTAAATGATACTACATTGTGCTGCATTTTTAGACAATGTTACAAAAATATGCAAAGCAGAGGCACAGACATAAAAAGAAAAAAACATGCATTATATTACATAGTGACAAAAATATTATCAATATAACCTTTTTTCTATTCATGAGCAGGCTCTGAATATAGATAATGTAATATTTTATAAATCAGTGTAAATCATATAATCATCATAAATCATTTATTCAAACTTTAATAATGTTTAAAGACCCAAGTGAAGCCACATTTTTAAATGACTAACCACTGTTGTCAGTAGCTCTCAAGTGATTTTATTATTTAGAACATGTTTACATGACATGTTATTTACATCTGTTCCTTTCTTATAAAAATACAACTCACATTTATATTACTCATAAATACATCTCCAGTAGAAATTATTGTTGTAAGGTCGAAATCCTGACCCGTGATAAATGTAATGAGAAGGGGAAAAAAGGTGGTAAATCCTGTCAGGAGTTAAAATCCAATGCAAAAGGTTGAAACCTATTTTGTATTATACAAATGGCTTCATTGGATTGGATTGGATTAGATTTATTTCGAGCATGTACAAAAGAAGGTCATACAGAAAACAATAATTACACAAATAGAAAGCATAATGCAGTAACAGATTGTCGAATATTTGATGACTCTGTATACACATCCGAAAGGGAGTGGGAAGAAGTACAAACTTATTTAATCCCACCCCCTCTCCATAAGTCATTTTTCAATTATTTTACAGCTTCCTTATATATAAATCTCCATAATTATTTACCTAAACTTACATATATATAGTTTTAATACAAATATATTACTAATATGTTCATATCAAATATATAACATCATTCAAGTAATCAAGTAATTATTTATTGTAACCAAAAATATGAATTCACTATCGATATAAATGTATAATGTATATAAATAACCAACCAATAAATAAAAAGGAAACAAACACCCAGTTATAATCAAACACCTTCATCCCTGTACCTTGTGAAAATCATATCCTTATACCTCTTTTTGAATTGGTTTATGTTTGGACATCCCTTGAGGTCATCATTCAAACTGTTCCATATCTTCACCCTACAGACATAAATACAAAAACTTTTCTTGGTTGTGCGCACCCTAACATTTTTGAAATTAAATAATCCCCTTAAATTGTAACTTCCTTCTCTTTCAGTGAACATTTTTTGTATATTTCCTGGTAGTTCCTTGTTTTTAGCTTTGAACATAATTTGTGCAGTTTGAAATTCCACCAGATCTCTTCTCATCTTACAAATGATTCATGTGCGCTCACCTATGTCTTTGTCATTTTCTGGAGTCATTTTATATTATTTTTCTGATTTATTAGACACATGTTTAAAACTTTGTATTCTTAATCTTCAAGAGGGAATAAAAGGGTCACAAAAAACTAAATTCCCACATATTGGCCTCTAGAGGGTGCTGTACCCTATAAAATGGCAAAAACTCGGGCACCGTACTAGCAATTTGTCAGATTTTCTGAACTGTTTGTTGCTGTGAACAGGAGTTTCTCTGGACCAAGGGGAGATGAATGGACATCAGTATCCTCTCCTGATCAGGCATATGTCTCTACATATTAGCTATTCTTTTTTTATACCAAGCCTCTAGAAAGATAATCTCTCCCTTGACCTTTCACCTCAGAAAACGGCAGTCAAAACACACATGAGGCCAAGAAGAAAGCCTTTATGTCTGCAGCCAGATCCATCATGACAGTCTAACCATAATTGGCCAAAGCATTGCCTCTGATATATATAGAGTGTTTTATATAAAGCAGGATTGGCAATTTCTCTGTTGTACACAATATACCTGTAACATGATGAGTTAAGTCAGGGAGGCCAGCCTTGAGTGTGCAGTTAACAATAGTATTAATAACATACAACACAGGCTTGTCCTACTGCTCGGGAGAGAAAGTGTGACGGAAATTAGCAGCCGAGGACAGACAAGATTCCGCAAGTGGGGGGAAAGAAAAGACCCAAGGAGCCTCGGTGGCGCAGGCCTGGGTGTCACCTTTCAGAGCAGGGACCCCTCTGCCACATCTTAAAAGGCCGGGCTGCTGCGGTTTGTGCTAGCGTGCGTTGCTCGGCGTGCATCACTGTCAAGTGCCACATGCTTGTCTTTGTGCTATGAGAGCAGGAATGGGCTGCTGACTCTCAATGCCACACGCCTGCTCACATTCTCAAGGAAGACTGAGAGAGGGGAGACACTGCAGACACTGGCGCTCCAGTTGGCCGCCATAGAGGCCCTGGAGTCAAAATAACAATGAGGAGGCCAGTGTTAGCATGCATGTGAGCCTCAAACTGCTGTCACGGCCTTATTCACAGTCAAGGTCATGTGGGCATCTTCTGATATCTGTCAGGAGAGGGAATTGAGTTTATAATGATGAAATCTTGTAGAAGAAAATATAGATGAGTAGTAATGGATAATATTACTCTAATATACATTATAAAAACAACATTTTTACAGTGTACACATAGTTAAGCATCAAAGTAAAGTGTTATTACCATTACCATTTCGTAATCAATTTCAAGCAATGTTTCATAAGAGTTATACCACATGAATTAAAGCACACTCTCCAACAATAGATGATACTGTTAGTCTCCACTGATCACCACATCCCTGTCAGACTGAATTAGTCTATAAATAGGATAGTTACACACACACACGCACACAGGATACCCTGCCACTACTCTCGGTATGTGTTTTCTGCCTTTTCTCATTTCCATGCCCGTCTTTCCTACCTTGTCTTTCCTCATCTGACCCGGCCAAAGGAACTGCCCCGGTTAGATCAACCTCCTCTCTACATCACTTCCTGTTCCTGTTGGTGGCGATTGTTCTGAGGGGAAAGGAAGGCAGACGGGATGGGGAAAGAGCAGGGGGGTTGGTGGTAGTGTTTCTTTGTTTCACTATCTGCCTCACCTGCCTGACCCCCACCTGAAAGGCTCGACCCCTGCAGGCCTGGTAGAGCCAGCCAGACAACCCGCTGGCTGTCTGTTTCCTGCCTCGCTGACTGACAGGATATTCATAGCGTGCAGAGAACACAGATTGAGTAGAACAGCTCGTCTGAGCTAATATGGGCCTTTTTTGTTTTAGAAGTAAAATGTCTGAGTAAAATGAAGGAGCCTTGTATACTTGAATTTGTACTTTCACTTTCTGTGTTTGACTCTGTTCGCTTTGTTTCTTTACATTTACCTTTACTGATAATGTTGCGACTCCCTTGCTGTGTTAGCTGCTTCACCCCAAGGTCTGAGACAAACTGCACCAACTGCATAATTTAGAAAAATGCTGCATTTGTGAGGCAGCAGTTGCTCAGTGACATTGTCGGCTTGGCCTGCAAGGGACAGGGCTGATTTAAACATTTCATGAAAGTACAGTGACAGCCCCAGTTTACAGCAAAAAAACACATTTTAAGTGTTTAGTGTGTCTTTATTTCTGTTTCACAGGAAAATTGTTGTTAAAGAGTTATACAAACTTTGAAAGAATAAATAACAGCTATTAAATCAGCCAACGTTTATTCAACTCAGTTTGCTGCCACAGCCTTAAGCTAACAGTGTGCTTCATCAGCTGCTTGTCAGATGGTCAACATGCTTTGGAGAAGACTCAGTGTTGTGTCTGAATATTTCTATAACTTTACAAAACCGACAATTAACACTTGAATTAGTTCTGTTCTTGGATAACCCGACCATTAGTGCCTTGTAGGGCAAGACTGTGAAACATCAAACATAATCCTCATGTCCTCACAAAACCAGTGATACTGGAAGCTTGATCATCTGGTGACAGCCTGCTACCTCTGCCACTGAAATCCTGTGATTTTACCTTGATAGTTTTAAATGTTTTTTGTGGTCAGACATTTTGGAAACTTAAGCTGGATGTTGCTGACTTTATAACATCCTATATCTTGTTTTACATCATAACTGACAGCTGGGTGGCTGTGGCTCAGTGGTAGAGTGGAGTCGGTGATCTCTTAATCGGAAGATTGGGGGTTCAATCCCTGACTACTACAGTCACAGTGTCTGTGGGCAAGACACTGAACCTTATGGCATAGCCAGCGGGTATGAATGGGCATAGATCTGATTGGAGATTGGCACTTAGGCCTTTGCCATCAGTGTGTGAATGTGACATGTAGTGTAAAAGCAGCTTTGAGTGGTCGCAAGACTAGCAAAGAGCTATATAAGTACAGTCCGTTTACCATTTAGCTGTAAAGTTGCATGGCTGCAATTTATTTATGCAGTGTGACACATTGCATTTGGGGGAGGCTTTCAGGGTTCAACCATGGAGTCCATACCTTTGCAGTATTTCAGTTTTTAAATCCCACAATGCAATAATTCAAATTTGTTACATCTGTACTGTACTGTATGATGAAAAATGCAACACACTTGCAATCATCAGGATACGACACTTTTACTTAAAAAAAAAAATGCAATCACTAATCAAAAAGCAACAGTTTTGTTACATTCGTTTACTCATACTGACGGATTGTAACCACTAGCTTACTTCTTATGTGTGGCGGCTGTGACTCAGTAGTCAGTCATCTTTCATTCGGAAGGTTGGTGGTTCGATTCCCCAGGTCCCTCACTCTTCATGTCAAGGTGTCCTTGGGCAAGACACTGTACCCCAAATTGCTTCCTGTGGCGTAGCCAGCGGTGTGTGAATGTCATGACTGATTGCCAGATGAGCACTTTAGGTAGCAGCCTCTGCCATCAGTGTATGAATGTGTGTGTGAATGGGTGAATGTGACATGACTAGAAAAGACAAAAAAAGTGCGATATAAGTACAGTCCTTTTCCAGACCATCCATATCTATTCATTTACAACATGTGTGTTGTGCTCGGACCGTCAATTGATTCAACACTTTGCAATGAAGCCAACGTGTCCAAGATCTCTATTTACCGCTCACTATTGAGTTTTTATCGTGAAGGGAATATTCAACCTACAATGTTATACAGGTCATCTAGTGGTGATCTCTATACAAGTGCAGTTTATGGAAAATAAATAAGTGTTGTAACTTAATACATTAAATATTGCTACAAAACATCTCTGGAAAGCTTGAATCATAAAGCATCAGTATCAGCCTCTGAATAGCGACCGTATAACCCGAGCCAACATGTTTCCAAATGTGTTGATATGGATAAACTCTTATAGTCAATGTCTTTTGACTAGGAGTAGGTGGTTTTGTGAGTATTGTATGGCAAGTTGTTTCAACCTGTATGTGAACCCTATACTCATGCACCTATTCATGCTCAGTGTGACACACTGTTCACTATTTGTGGTGCTGTTCTCCTCTATCGATGGTATCACACGGCGAGGTGAAAGCAGTCAGTACGGCCTTTATCAAACAAGCACAGATACTGACATGTTTATGCCCTTTATTCAAAGTCGACAATCAATGTGTTACCAATTTAAATCCAGTTATAAATGATGTGTCATCATGTTTCCTGTGTAAAAACTTAACCATATATGGAAGTCTACCAATGTAAGCAATGATATAAATAGCACTTAGTGTACTACTTCAATTAATGCTGCAAAATCAGGTCACAGTTTGTGGTGTCACACCTGCCAGCAAACGCTGCATGTATTATACTTCCTGTGTTTAGCTACAAAAACATTCATATGTGGTTAATGGTAAATGGACTGTGCTTAGATAGTGCTTTTCTAGTCCTCTGACCACTCAAAGCTGCTTTTACACTACATGTCACATTCACCCTTTCACACTCACATTTACACACTGACGGCAAAGACCTAAGTGCCAATCTCCAATCAGATCTATGCCCATTTAGACCCGCTGGCTATGCCACCAGGAGCAATTTGGGGTTCAGTGTCTTGCCCAAGGACACTTTAACATGTGACTGTAGCAGTCAGGGATTGAACCACCAACCTTCTGATGAAGAGACGGCCGATTCTACCACTATGTGATGATCTAATGACCTTAAAATCACAATTTTGTTATTTTAAATGTTTTCATTTTAGATGATCAATGACTATAGTACAATCTTAAGCTTATGAGAGCTTTGTGAAACTTACTGTCATCAAGCCAAAAAGTGACGTTCATTTTTTTTCCGTAATTCATGCAAAGCTGCCACTTTCTCATTATAAGGTGGCTGAACTCGTCAGGAAAAAAGTACAAAGAGAGGTGAGGTCTTTTGTGGCCCAAGGTGAAAAAAATAGACATTTACTGAGAATGTGACCTGCTAAGCCGGGGACTGCCGATTTATTATAGCTTTAGCTTACTCTTGTGCGATACATTCAATTCTAACATGTTTGATTAATGTCGTACACAGCCACTTTACAAATGAATGAAAAACTAACATTCTTATTGTAAATGAAAGAACTATAACCTAAGCTTTGGAGACTGTGTTTGCTGTCAGGGGGAATCCACACAAGTTTACCGCCATGTCTGGAGTGTTTTATCAAACCTGTTTGCTCTGGGTGGTATAATTTATCATAATACTAACGTGCCTGTGCATGTTTGCCCTCTGACCTTTGTGTCTTGAATGAGTAATGCCAGAATGAGTGACAATCAATGAATGACATCTACCGGGGGATTACCAGGTTGGTCACACAAGCCGCACCGGCTCTCAGCACAGCAGAAAGAGGAAAAAAAACAGTCTCAACTTGTTCACACTTTCTCTATTAAACAATTCATTGAATGGCCTCTGCCTCGGATTTGTCCGTGTGGTTCTTATCTTGTTTTAACAGCACGGTTGAGATGCACAATACATTTATTTTCCCTCCAATTAACACGGTGAATAATGCGCAGGTCCGATAAGGCCTTTTTGTTTCAAACAGTGTTTGTGAAACCGAGGAAATGTGCAGGCATTTTTCATTGTGAAGTTGTTTGGCTGTAACACTGGGGATCTGATGAACACGTTGGACAAAGCTGCTCCAGAAGAGGCAGGGGTCAGTGAGCAGAGGCACCGAGGGGGGAAGGAGAAGGGAGGGGGACGAGGAGGAAAGCCGTACCAATATTTCTGACCATCTCCCTGCTTTCAGATATGAATCAACTATTATTTCAAACATTATTTTGATTTTGTTGATGGAACAAACTTGATAAGGACAGGGTTTTATATATGAGTTGTACTGGCCTCACATGTTTTGTGCCATGTGTGTATTTATACAGGCACGTATACAGATAGGACCCAAGGGGGGCTTGAGCCCCTGCCCTTGTGCCCCCAGAGTCGAAAGTGCCCTTAATAATAAATAATAATAATTAAAAATAATAATAATTCTATCAAATATAAAGATGGAAATGTAAAGTAGCATCCATTAAAAATATGCCTTATAAATGTAGGAAATACTCTGCCTTCTTCAGTGTAGTCTGTAGTCTGTAGTCTGTAGTCTGTACTCGTTAGCAATCAAGCTAGTCTGATTTTCATTAAAACAACGATTTCTCCGTCATGCAGGGAAACTTACAAATATGAAATACATTTCTGATTGAATTAGGCTAAACAACTGAACACTGACTGACTGCATTACTTTCATGAAAACGTGTCAAATCTGTGGTTTCTTCCTGACATAATGTGATTCAGTAGAATATAAACAGCTCCCATGTTATCAACATAATGTGTGATTATGGAGGCATGTTGGGGGGACAAGTGCCCCTTTTTTTTTTTGCTTGAGCCCTTGCCCCCAAAAATGTCTGTGTACGGCCCTGTATTTATACATAACACACAAACAGGGACCATTTGTAGGACCATATATAGGCCTACTATTGATATTAGACGGACCCCCAACCTAAACAGTTTTGTGTTGTTGGATATAATGTAGTCTATCTAAATGGCGATTATTATATAATATATATATATATTTGCAGTATTTAGTTGAACATTTTGTCCAATTTAACATAATCATTGTCAATCTGAGAATTTATCAGGTAAAACTACATCTGATCAGGAGCAGAACTGTTGGTTCATCTTCATAAATCAAAGATAACATAAAATCGTATTTTTTTCTAAGTTTGGCGTGAGTCCTCTGTAGATATAATCTTTAGGTTAAGCATAGATTAGGTAAATAAACCATTTTTTAGGCTGTGGTTTGCCATCTTATTCAAAAACTGACAGGGTGATGTAATGCGACCCAACCAGATTGGCATCAGGCACACTAAAATAGGTGTGTTGCAGGAATTAAGGCAACTGGAGGCAAAATACCGTGTTTTTAGGGAGTCCCAATTTAACTCCATATAGTCGGCTGAATAAATGCAGTGCTGCCCTTTAATTTCACCTCTGAAAACGGTTTTCATAATGCAGGTAAATTGGAGTCTTGTTTAAAAGTTTTGGTTTAGCCTTTGGTGGTATGCTGTGGTAAAGTTTTGTGTAGCAGAGTCTCAATATCCTGAAGTTGGAGAATAAAATGCCTCAACTTGTCCAAATCTGAAGGTAATGGAAAAAGGTCCATGACACAGTTTAAATGGAACTACTTTCACTTTGTCAGTTGTCTAGGTTGTTTTCACAGGGGTGGGAACTTTGGTCGTACAGCATTATTCTGCTGCATTTGTATTCTCCGCAAGTCTCTCCTCAAAGCAGACTGCATTATGGGAGATTTGACTCATAGCTATCGCATAAGTTAAAGGCACAATCCACCCTGAAACGGAATTTTTATTTAAATAAAGAGTTTCCGGCTGGATGTCAGGATATGTACCCATGTCCTGGTAAAATCACTATGGTTATAGTCATAGTGTGCTACCTGTTATTATTACGCACTGTACGAACGGGCAGGATTTGTCTCAAGGTCTTTCTGCTGTTCACTTTCTGTTTTACTTATTTATGTCATAACATTTCTCTGTTTATTTTTCTGTCTTTGTGCTGCTGCTGCTGCTGCAAAAATCAATAAATGTGCATCTTATCTCATTTTATAAAGAAATAACACATCAGTTGGATATGTCAGTACAGTTTTATTGGCTTCAGCTGCTTAAAACTAAGTTGTGTAAAGTGTATTGAACTGTGGATTCTGGTTAGTGCTACATGCAATCTTTTCTTATGTACTTATGATTGATGTCAGTTATGGTGCTGAACCAAAGATAATCTACATTCTTTATCTTGTGACTCTAGTCTAAAATGTTCTGGCACGTAGTTTTTACTGAGCCAACTTATATTCATTTTATACATATAATTATGTATATTCATATAAAATCACTTATGCTAACCATATAAAAACCTCTAAATTCTATGTGCGACACAATGTCTACTTTTCCATGCACTGTATGCGCTGTATTTTTCTACCTCCGTGTACTGTATGCACTGTATTTTTTTAACTCCAGCTGTTTAGTGATATTGTGCACTGGGTGCACCGTGTGTGCTTTCTGTCATTCCTTTGCTGTTAACACTGACAATGTCCCTGTTGTGAGATCAATAAAAGTTTATCTTAACTTACATATTACATATTTATACAATGTCTGTGTGGTGTGGTGTCGGACATAAGAAAAAAAATATTATTTCGCATTTTTAGAAAAGAAGTTGAAATGTTGAGAATAAAGTCAAACTTTTAGTTTCTTTGTTGCATCTTGACAATAAAAGTTGAATTATCAGATTTTTTAAATGGTACTGCAAGTTCAACCTTCTTCTCAAAATGCAAAAAAATGTCACCATTGATTAATTTTTCTTATACAGCTAACTGAAAAGTAAGAAATTTCCACTTTCAAATTCACCTGCCCTAACACAATACATGTTCAAGTGTGTTCTTAACATTTCCATCTTATTCTCAAAAAAGAAACCCTCTGTTCTAATTTTTTCTCATACTTGTCCCTAAAACCTTTAAGCATATTTACCACTGTTAATGATTCTAAATAATTCCTCTATCATTGTTACCTTGTCTATCAGTAAGTATAAGGTAACAAGGCAAGAAGTTATGAGTACCTGCAGTGCTTGTGAATACTGACACTAACACACTCCAGCTAGCCAGCCCACCGAAAAAGAGTCAAAGGAAAGAGAAAGAGGACAGATGCAGTTATAATTAAGTATTTTCTTGCTGCAATGATCATTCTTGTTTGATAGTTATATAGATTGTTTACTTTTTATTCATTAGAAGTTTTATGTAAGTCATCATTAATTGAAGTTTGACAATAAAAGTTCCTGAGAGGGAGTCAGACTCCACTTAACTCACGTTCTACATTTGTCAAACATGCTTCTACCAACTTCTTCTTACTAACTGACCAACGGCATACAATCACAGCCTCAGTTTACACACACCTGCTCATATACCCTTCCCCTTGGCTTTGCTATCATCCATTGTGTTCTCAACTTCCCTTTGGCCTGTCTTTGTCTGTTTTTACCTCAGCCTGTATACACTTTGTGCTTTTGTCTTTTAGTCTCACTGACCTGTTTCCAAACCTGTTCTGCCTTTTTGACCTCATAACCTGCCTTTCATCTCACCTGTCTAGTCTGTATGCTACTTCTGAGTTCTCACTATAACAGCATAACTGTTATAGAACGCATAATATCATGATGTGTGAGGTTCTGCCAGAAGTTTGTGCTTCCAGCTTGTAGAGGTATGGAAGTCAGAGTCGATATGTTGCTGCTGCGTTTGCTAATCTCCTCCTCAGAAACGTCTAAATGATAATATTTCATTGTTAAAAAGACAAAAACTGTAAATGTCAACCTGTTTCAGGTTTTTTTCCTTTTTGAAATATTTTTTTATTTTTTTATTTTTTAAAGAGAGGAAGAAGCTTTATAGTCATATTAAACTTTGAATTACTTAATGTATATTTACCACCAAACTTGTAAATAACTAAACTGAACTTTTAGCAACTCACTAACTTAGTTATTAATATTTCTGCACTTCCTATCCAAAGTGAACACTTATGCAAATAGCTTTATAATATTTATTTAGTCCATATCAAATACCAAGGAAGAACAGTATAGGTTCGAGGAAAGTATCTCAAACACGTATGTAACAAATTTACTTTTGATGGGAAACCTAGAGCTGGAAGTGTTGGGTACATAATGAATAATCACAGTTTACATACAGGGTATGAGCAGACTAAGCCTTTCACAACAACAGGAGTACTCTGAAATAACCTTTTACTAACGCTATAATTAAAGTGTGAGGGGTGAACAATGGAAGTTTATTTATGGCAGAGTAATACATAATTATGTTAAAAAATAAGCTTTAAAAACAAACAAAAACAACTTTAAAATTATAAAGGAACCCTTTTTACCAGACTATGACCACATTAAAACTATACTGTAATAATAGGTACTCTATGTTTAAAAACGTTTAACCCTTAATTGAATGAATGAATGAAATCTTTATTGCCCTAGGGGGATTTGCCTTGCACCAAGACCATAAAAACATAAAAAGACAAATGACAGAAGACATCATCAGCCATACAGGACAGCACATAATAAACATGAAACAAAATGATAAAAAAAAAACCACAAAAAACTTCAACTATTATAAGAGCTTGTTAAGTGACTGAATGCATGATGCATCTTCAAGTCCACTACCTGGGCATTCTGTACCTGCGGCCTTCAGTTACAAGTGCATATTCAGACCAAAGTGGGTGCAGTGGGTCTGTTATGATCTTGTGAGCTAAATTTAGTGTGTACTGATCTGACGTGTAAGACAGACCCTCTTAAACACAATTGTAATACTCTTTCCTAACCCTCTGTCTTCTCTCTCTGTAATAACATCCAATATTTTGTTGATATCCTGTTAACACTGAATAATTGCACAGCTATTGTTGGGCCGTAATCTCAAAGTGTTTTAGTTAAGTGCATATAATCAACTTCCAAGCTTGTATTGAGTTTCAACAATTTGTATTATTAAATACCAAAAGTAGTCCGCTATAATTCTTATTTAAAAAGCTTCACAGAAGAAAAACGACAAAACCATTTAAAGAGCAGGAAAGCCTCCCTTTTTAATTACCTGTGTCGAATCCTTAGAAAACACAATGTGAGCCAAAAGCAACATTAAAAGGTTAGTGTTGCCATGTCTACAATTAATGTTCATTCAGTGTCACAGGTTTATTGATATTGTCAATCAGTCATGCGGTCATGAGAAGGACTCAGTGTCTTTTAGAGTCTCCACAGGGGCAAATGCTCACATATCCACTGTGCCTTTGTAGTGTACTGTGCTTGATTTGCTGACAGTGAAGAAGTTCAACAGAGGGGATAATTATCATTTTTCTGAACAAGTCTTTCAATCAACATGACATTTCTGGCCTGTCTTGTTGGTGCACTGCTGTGGCTAAATAAGTTGCCAGAGTTGCACAGGAACAATGATTCATCAACCTCTCATCTCACTCCCAGAGGACAAATAGCCACAGGAGATGTGTGTGCTTCCCAACACTTCGGCCATATTAAGAGCAATACCTCTTGATGGTGGGGAAGGGTCGGTTCATTCACGCCAAACAACAGCTCAGACACCTTCACTTAGAACTGCTGGGGTTTGTTCTTCTGGAAAGCTGAATCGATTACTCTGAAAGTCAGAAATACTAAAGCATTCCTTTAAAATGTACAACAGACTAAACCAGGCTCAGATTACAGGAGATTTGGACACATTCATACCAGTTTCTGCCTTCTTCTGGGTCTGTACTGATGTTGGGCCCAGATCTGGTAAGGTGGGAGATTTACAAATCCAGCCTTAAACCTCCCAAACATCACTCAGAGTCATTGGGGCTGCCACGATCATACCAAACATTTGATATTTAGGATTTAACATACGCAGGATTATGTCAGAACTTTTCAAGCAGGCACAATAGGGACTTTAAGCAGCGACGGTTGAAGGGACGGCTAGCTGTTAGCCCAGTTGTCCACTACGGGAAACAGACTGGTTTGCCTTAGTCAGTACAATGTTTTGTTATCATATTTGACACTTTCATTTTGTTTATATTTGATTCTACCTTCAGTAGTGGTATGGATTATTAGTAGCCTATATTTGTTAAAGATACCCGCTTATTTGACCGTTCTTTCTGTTTGTTATAAACACGTCATCAGTTGCCAGCAGCAGTCAGGAGCAAATCGTTGCTTAGTGACATTAGATTTCTACCACTATGGCAACCTGTTGGAATATTTCACGGGCGCTGTAGTCGTCCCTCAGCGTCGTTACTTAAAGTCCCTAATAGCCAATGAGAGAGAGGGACACAGGGAGATGGAAGCCAATGGCGGTGTTTCCCAGCAATGGTAAACATTGTAACCCCTGAGGTTAACGTTAGCTAGCATGCTACTGTTGAGTGATTGAGATTACAGAGAAGAATATCTGTGATACTCTTTGTGTGTGTCGCAACCAGATTTTTAAATCAGTAATGAAAATTTAAATATTCAGTTTTAGCCTCGCCAAAGATTCTACAGCCAAGCTAACATGTTGATTTTTAGCAGGTAACATGTTTACCATGTTGAAGCACTTTTTACCATTTAATAATCAGCACAAAACTTAAAGTAGGTAGTATTCAACATTTACCATAGTAATGGACAAATTTTGGCTTGGGAAAATTAGTCATGGGATACATAAGTGAACACAATAGCTGTGTCCCAATCCAGGGGCTGAATCCTTCGAAGGGTGTATTTGCGTTACAGCGGTGCATTTAAGGCTGTCCCAATTCGAAGGGTCCTTCAGATGCGGCCTCCTTTTCCTGAGCAACGAAGGATGCACCTGATGGATCCTGAGATTCATTGCTAGCAATTCAAACGAAATGGTGGACTCTTACGAGGCAAAGGGATACACTTTTAAATGTTAAAGTCTTTGGTTTTAACTTAGTCGAATAGCTAGCGTTACACGTTAAAAAAACAAACAAAAGGTCCCTCGAAACAAATAATCCTTAAAATAATAGGTTAAGTTACATGAAGTTAGTTATGCTAGCTAGTTAGCCCGCTAGCTACCTGTTGCTAGGTGACACGTCTCCATCTACTCTCATTGTATGGAATTGATGGCAAAATAGTCCCCGTGATAGGTGCTGCCATCTTGTGATGGTGACGTCGTTTGGAGCCAGAGTCTGCGCAGTAGAGATCGGCGGGTGGTGCCGCTGTAGCCACTTCCGCTAACCAAAACACACACCTACCAAAAAAACAGCAAGGATCCTGCATGCAGGCGTGTTTAGCAGCAGAACAGCTTCTTGTGTTGGTCTGAGGCAGACGTTCACAGGTATGGGAACTTTAATGACTGTAGTGATTGTTTTACGTCTCCTCTCGTCGTTCCTCCTCTACTCTGCTAATCCGGAACAGATCGGCTGCAGGAGCCGGATTTGTCAACAGAGCTGTCAGTCATCCTTTTGACAGCATCAAATAACTAATTAAAAATAAACTTGGACGTAAATCAGCATGATAAGAACTAACAATAATGACAGAAACCATGTTTTAGAAAAATGTATTTGCCGTGTATATTGATTTTATAATTTTACTCATGTCCCATCTGTTAACATGGAGGAGGCAGGCTTTATGACCTATACTGCAGCCAGTCAGCAGGGGGCACTCGAAATGTTTTGGCTTCACTTTTAGGGAGCTGTCATGTTGTCCATCTTTTTATACAGTCTATGCACAAGGCTAAGGGAGGGAACAGCTGATGATACAAACAGGAAATCCCCTGTAGTCCAGACCATCTCAATTCAGTTCGGCTTGAGAGGTCTACGCAGGCTGAGAATGACTCATCTACCGTACCGTCAAAGGCTGCAGCCATGTATGTCTGAAGTGGATGAATGACAATTAATCCAATAGCAGTTGATGCATTTCACTCAAAACCACTTGCCAACCTCACAGTGGCGATGGTTAAAAACTCAATGGATTACCTTAGCAACTGTGCACAATAACCAGCCCGCAGACATTACCATCCATCAAGCCACGCTGTCAGCAATGCATCGAATTCTAAAACAAACCCAAATCAGCACAAATCCAAGTAGTTAGCTGAATTGATTAAAATTGTTTCTCAAACTTCATCCACAGATCCATTCTCTACCACATTTTAATAATGCTGTTACATATATCTGATGCTAAGCTACCTTAGCTTATCCGAGAATTAGCTCCATATTTACCTTCTATCTTCTGAAATGGCGTCAAAACACACACCTGCTACTTAGAAATATCTCTGCTACCTATCCACACTAGCTTATGGAAAAGTCCAGTGTTGAATGATGGGCGGGGTAAACCCGTCGCCCTGAAATGAAATTGGATTTGAAAGTTTACGTAATTGCCCCCAACGTCAAGATGATTAAAGAAGGATGAAAGAATAGATTTTGTTTTAAAAATACATCAAATATTTTTCTGTACTGTATATTTAGAGATAAATGGACAATTAGTAAGGACAAGGACTCAGGATAAGAACTTGTAAAAATGGTAATCCAACACGGATATTGGCCTTCAGAAAGCAGGTGTTTGTTTAATTCTTTGGTACTCTCCCTTTGTGGCTTAAAACCTTAAACATAACAAACTGATCAACCACTACTCTTAGATTATCTGAATCTGGTTAAGGTGGTTTATGTTCTTTGATTTGGTTTTTTTTATCCTTACAGTGTATCTTAACACTGCTTCTTTTAAGTTTGCAGGTTTTTATGAAGGAGAAGGTACCTTATTTTAAGTTGCAGCTATAAGATAAGAGGTAGGAGATTCCTCATCCAACCAAAAACGTTTATCAAAGCACAAGTCCTGTATGGCCTCTGGTGCATTGCTTTAATTCTTCTCAGGTTGACAGGCCCAGCAAGTCCCATGATTCACGAGCTGCCTCGTCTCTGCCATATCTGTGTCATTAGGTGATAGATGGTCTAGAGTTTCTGGACACAGGCAGGCTTCAACAGTGTCAACAAAAGGCTGTTTCTGCACAGACTGTAATTCACTCAGGACAATACCTGTTGTCCTCATGACCGCTTGTCTCTGAGGACAAGGAAACACGAGGGCCCTGTTTCATATTACCAGAATCAAGAGTAGCACATGGATAAAAACCAACCTCCCCTTTGTGATACCTGCAAGAGCTTTATTTCATCTCAGAGAACTATTTTATCTTGCTTCCTGTTGTTATCTCCTCATGAAACTGACACCTGCTCACACACACACACACTGGCAGCAGATCCCAATGAAGTGCCTAAATATGGTGAACAAAAGGTCTGCAGGGGAGTGAAAGGAGAAGCGGAACAAAAAACAAATAAGTAATGAAATTATAACAATACTGAGAGAGGGGGAGATAGAGAGACAGAAAGAGAGAGGGAGAGAGAGAGAGAGTAGGGTTGCCACAATGGCGAGGAACAATCGCGCCGCGTCAATGGAAAAAGAGAGGTGGGGGGGAGAGGGCTATCTGGACAATAGAGCCGGTGACAGGAGCACAATGGCTGCAGTGTTTTCAATTAGACATTATCTCATAGACAGAGTGGCAGGTCTCATTGTGCGAGGGGGCTATTTCAGTGCTGCCTTTGTGTGGGGCAGTGCCATACTCCCCCACCCCTCCTCGACCCTCAACTCCCTGAATTCTCCCCCCTCGCACCCTCGCCCCCGCAGAGGCCCTGTTATCTTGTGTGCGGCTGTGTGTATCTGTGCGTATTCGTGTGGGTCCGTGCACAGAGAGCAGGCCTTTTATGTAGCTTGTTATTTGCTTTCCATCAGCGGAAGGCAAAGAGTAGCTCGCTACGAGGGCCAGAGCTGCAGAGAGACAGGGATGGAGGGGAAAACAGGAGTTGGAAGGTGATGGGAGTAGGTTGGCGGGTTGATCAGACCCCGTCTAGATGACCTACGATGTTCAGGTTCACTGTTGAGTCGTTTTTGCCGAAGTCGACTGGAACCCCCTCCGTCCTCTGGAGACTTTCTGTAGAATATTGTGCGCATCGCTATCGACTCAATCAGGTCATTGTGGTCTCTGTATCTCTATAGGGTAATGTTTGCGAAAAGCAGTTCTCGCCTTCGGCTCTACAAACTTCCGCTGTTGTTTTGCTGCATTCAGCGGATGAGGGGTCGGAAAAGCGGGTGTTGCGGTGTGCTTGCTTCTCAGAAATAATGCGAACTTTGCTTATCGGAAGGGAGCATCTGTACAATTTTGACACGCTCACAAAAACGGTTGTTTCGACAAGCCTCATTCAGCCGCTCCTGTGCGGTTAGCGATGTGTTGGTACATTTGTGTGCGTCTGTGTATGTGTCACTTTGACACTTGGCCATTTGGCATGTTGGTGGTTGTTGTTCAGTCTAAATGCACACATAAGCAGATCTGGGCTATCGCTCTGATATTGTGTCAGCTAGGCAGAATAATCATTTGAGGTTTTTCCACCTTTGGTGTTTATCTCAGAGGGCTGCAGTGAGTCAGCCCCCCCCTGCTGTGTACGGGGTACATTCCATATCAGACATGGGTCACACATGTGCAGGTGAAGAGGGTTGCTATTAAACTATAATATAACCTTGCAGTTAGGTTGTATCTCACGTTCAAAGATGGAGCTTCTTTTAAATATGAATTGCACTTAAAAGCCTATTATAAACTAATGAAGTGTATTTTAACACTTGATGGAAAACAGACATTAAAGGGCCTCATTTGCTGCTATCCAACACAAAAACTGTACGTAGTAGCCATCCAGCCACACTGTAATTCTGCTGTTAGTTGAGCTCATCAGATTGAAGTTACATCCTTTAGAACAATCAGCACTTGCTCTATGCGTGGTGACTTGAGCGGGGTACTGTATTCAGACCATCTTGCTTGTTAACTAGTCCATGTCTCGTTAATCCATCAGAACAGTTCCTGGTGACTTTGTAGGACAACATGATTATACTTGGCATATGTGATGGTGCTCATTCATATACAGGCCAAAACAATTCATACGTTTTTTATTGTGAAAAATGTAAGGTGGACAGATTTTAATGTCCAGGTTCACACTGGAATCTGATGAGAAATCTGTCCTGATACTGAACTTACAAAATTGACTAATTCTGATGATCTGTGTTCTTATTGGAAAACACAAAATAAGTCAGTGACTGATACATTAGTTCAACTCTAGTGATATAAAGTCTGTGAAGCTTGCTGAAAATATGTAAACAGTTTAAAGTGAAACAAAAGCAGCTAAACTTAAGAGAAAAATGCATCTCCTGAGAGAAAAGAATTACTTATTTTTGATGTATTATTTGTCCTTTTTTTTTACAGTTTGTGTAGAAAAAACATTGATAAGACGACAGACAGATAAATCCTTGAATCTCTTTCATTTTCTGACATTCAACAGATTGCACCTTCAAAAATATTGATTCGAAGTTTTACCAACCATAAAACAACAAAAACATTTTAATATATTAGGATAAGACTGAAAAATATAACATAAACATGATTATTACAGATTAAACAATCTAATATCACAAAGCTGTCACCACAGTGAGTATGAAGGTCGCGGGGGAAAATACCTGCAGAATGATAAGCTCAAAGCTCAACTTGCCACCATGACAGCCTTAATAATAACATTACCCTGATGTCTGATACGACACTGTATGTTTTTGGTGGACGTTTTTTTCAGTTATTGATTTGCCAAAAATGTTTTTTTTTTTACAGTTTTTCTGGCCGAGTCTGTCAGAGTGACCTCTACTGCTGGAAACACTGACCCAAAAGCTCCCATAGCAAAGGCTGCAGGCCTACTTCTCTCTGTTGTCCAGCGTTTCTCAGAGGCTATTTCTGTGCTCTGATGAACCAGTTCTGTGACACAACAAACTCTTTATGAGGGTCATTTAGTGGTGCAGCTTTTTACTCCAAACAACAGAGCAGCAGTTTTTGGAACTTTTGGATTAAGAAAACATGAACGGTACATTTCTCATTTTGAAGGTGAAACTGAATCATGATATGAGATTAAAAGTCTTTATCTAAGCAGCTTTCAAAACATTCTTAATTTAGTTTCTAATAAATGATTTCATAAAGTCATGCAGACTAAAACAACACGTGATCGCAGGTGTCTCAGCTTTTACTTTGGTGCAATATTTGCAGCTGTTTTCATTGTTGGTGCATTCCACCATCTCATCATCTATTTAATATTTCAATATTAGATGGATATCATTCTGGTCATGCTTGGTTTGAGTTGTTCAGTGAGTATATGTGTGCGTGTGAGGAGCAGTGTGAAGCAGCAGGTATGCTGTGCAGTCAGCAGCCCTCAGATGGAGCAGATATCTATCTAATGGTGGAGCGGAGATGGCTGCTGAGTGACCTGATTCCAATCTCTAGCATCAGGATCTGGCAACCCCCGAAAAAGACGGGCAAAGTGGGACACAGGAAGACAGTGTGGCGAATCTACTTCATTGAGGTCGGGGTTGTTATGACATGTTGCTTGTAGATTAAGTCGGGCTGCTCATAGAAAAACGAGCCTCCAGCAACTGCCACTGCGGCCACATAGGTGGGGTTTTGTGAGCATACGTGCATACACTCTCATAACATATTTCCTGTTATGTAGCATTTACCTTAGTTACTTTCAGGTACAGATAATAATAAGAATAAATAAATCTACCTGAAGATTAAACAATTAAATGAAGATGTGAAGAAAAAATAATGTAAGTATTATGTTGCCTTATACACCAATGAACAATTACCACCATTTTCTGTAACTTTCATTACATAAATTCAACCATAAGCAAGTTATTCTACATTTTTCTCTTGAACTGAGACTCATCAATGGAGACACAGATAGGCGATCCATTTTAGCCTCAATGCTCCGTCTCACAGATTCCCTGTGAAGGAATGAACAGCATTCTTTTCAAACATGTTTGCACATTTGAAATATTTTCACAAAAGAAATAGGTCGATGCCGTACCAAGTGAAACTTGTTATTTGTTGCATTATGTGCAGAAATCAAATCATGTTGGATCAACTTTCAATGAATAATTAAAGTAACAGATCACACAAAACATTTAAAGTTGATTCAATATAAAAGTATTTATTTTTAACTCCCTTCAAACTCACTTCTAAAGGTGGAGGTAACCTCTATGTCATGTTGACCTAAATTAAGTTACTTTTGATTTTACTTCCTTATTGCAATACATTTAAGTAATCAAATCAGTCTGATGATGATGATTAAAGGGGACATATTTTAGTTATCCAATCAATTTTCTATTATTCTAATGTGTTTTTGAATCACGTTGGTAAAGTTTGTTTCATTTTGTATACAAAAATTGTATACATATTTTAATTATTTTTCGGAGCCTCTCCTTCCTCCTGAAACAAACAAGCCTTTTGCCATTCAAAGGTTAGACCTCAGCCCCGATTGGCTGACAGTATACTGAAGCTGAAGTAGACTTCAAGCTAGTGCAAGAAGGCAGCCTGAGGTGAATGACGATGAATGATGATTGGTCGATTTCAGCTAACGTAGGGTTCTATGTAAACCTGCAGATGCTCTGAAAGCCCCAATCAGAGGCTACCCTTTTTAAAAATGTAATTCTGGTGTGTCAATGTAATGTAATGTAACTGTGAAAAATAAACAACCAACAATCTGAAACCCATGCAAAATATGAGAATATCCATTTAAACAAACAAAAAAAGCCATAATTCATTGATTGAGTTCAGCTGGATGTCCCGCTGCCAGTATCCAAATAAAACTACAGGTTCAACCATAAACATTTATTTAAAAAGTTATTTGTTAATGAACAAACTTTTAATTTTCAGTTCAACACTTTCTGATCTGACGAAGAGCTTTTTTAAAAATGGTAAATGGACTGCACTTTTATGGTGGTGTTCTCGTCTTCAGGTCCCCTTAAGGTGCTTTTACACTATATGTCACATTCACCCTTTCACACACACATTCACACACCAATGTCTATGCCTTCGGGAGCAATTTGGAGTTCAGTGTCTTGCCGAAGGACACTTCGACATGTACGCTGCAGCAAGCAGGGGATCTAACCGCCTACCTTTTGACTGAAAGACAACCGACTCAACCACTGAGCCACAGCTGCCCCATTTGCATTTTTCAGGCATGCTTTAAAATGTTCCAATAATGTTCCCATGCTAATAAATACATGAAAGCTTCTTCGGTAAGCTGTGACCTGCACAGACAGTTGACAAATCATTATATTTTGATGGATATGTCTTTTGTGTAATTTATGTGGACATATTGCTAGTTTATATTTGTAATACTTGGGCTGACAAATAAAACTATAACAATTGAATGTAGATCACTGTTTCACTGTCTGTAATCCTCTGACTTCTTTTATGTGTCTTTTGATTGATACATTGATACAAGCTGGTGTAACAGGTTGCTGTTGTTGTACGATGAATACCCATTGACTGTGCACCTATTTATATTCTCCTGATACTCTGCTGTATCCTATTATTTACTGTTGCAACGGCTCAATATCCTCATGGGAATCATTAAAGTTTCATCTTCTAAACAACTTGGCACGCTACTGTGGAAACTCTGCGGCTCCAGGAGTACAAACAGAGGTTGAGGGTGTATAGCACAAAGCATGGTGGGTATAAGGCTACACTAGAAACTATTGCTAACTGTGGCTGAGTGTTGTAGCAGGTCCAGCCTGGCAGAACAAACAGCAGGTTGGCACTGCTCAGCAAGGCATGGGCGTTTTTATTTGCAAAGTGACATGACTTGAAAGCAGGATGGAGAAGCAAGCAAGAGGGTTGTTTGGGCAGATTGACACAGTTAGACACATGATTAAGCAGAGTTAAGCCTCAAGTTCAAGTTCTTTACTGTCAAATACAAAACAGTTAAACAGTTGTTAGCAATGGCTCCCTCAAAAGATGAACAAAATCTAATTCTATCTAAAAGATAAAGTGCAGCAGCTAAATTACACGAATAAAACAATAGATAGTTGTGGAAGAACTTAGAGGACATGCATCCATACATTTTATTTATTCTGTTTTCACCCGATAACGAGTCATTTACCGATAGTTTTTTTTGAGATCTTGACTTATTTATGTCGTTATCTCGAGATCTCAAAGATAATTTTCTGGCAATCTAGAAAACAAAACAACAGGCTGGTCACTGATATTACAGACCAGGACATGCCATGCTGCCATTGCCCACACTTGCTCGAATTATGATCATCTTACCTGACAGCAGGTAACTGCCGGTTTTTTACCTCTAAAACCTCTAAAAAGTCCCACATATTGAAATCGCCTGGTCATAATGTCTGGTGAAAATGATATATGTTCAACAAAAAAAAGTGCAGAAAGTGGTCATTTGAGCACGAGATATGATGTTCCGCTGTGTATATTTCAGTTTAGTTATGTGTATGAACTGAACTGTAGACTGGAGTCCTTGTTTACAGTGACAGACAGAGTGATGGCTGTCTCATATGCACGACTCCTCCGCAGGTTGAAAGTGCAACAGTTTTTTGGGACACAATGAACCCAATTCTGCGCCCTTGACATGAATCAAAAATAAATAAATAATTAGATCTCGAGAAAACAACTGGAAATAACTCATTATCGCCGGAAACCAAAGTTAATAGGTAATAATAGTAAATGTATGGATGTATGTCTGCTTAGGGCTTCGTTAGATAAGACTAAAGAAAAAAGTATAATACTCTCTCGCTGAGTTAAAAGAAAAAGTAATTTGACTCGAGTCAACAAAGTCACACTAACACCAACCATTGCTGAAAAACAGTTGTGTGTGTTGTATTTATCCATCCATCCATCCATCCATTATCTATACCGCTTATCCTGTTCAGGGTAGCGGGGGCTGGAGCCTATCCCAGCTGTCATTGGGCGAAGGACGGGGTACACCCTGAGCTGGTCGCCAGTCAATCACAGGGCTGACGCATAGAGACAGACAACCTTTCGCACTATGCGACCACACCTATGGGCAATTACCAATTAACCTTACAAGCATGTCTTTGGACTGTGGGAGGAAGCCGGAGACCATGAGGAGAACATGCAAACTCCACACAGAAAGGCCCACCTTGCCCAAACTGGGGTTTGAACTGGTGACCTTCTAGCCGTGAGGCAACAGCAATAACCACAGCACCACCGTGCAGCCCGTGTTGTATTTATGAATAACACAAAACATCTTCACTTCTCATGGGAATATTTTAGTGAACTGTAGTACAAAATTGCATACTTTTAAATGCCGGTATAACTTAATTTTGATCATTCTTGTTTTCTCTATGTCTTGCGCATTAAAGTTTGTCATCAGCTTGTTAGTTTCATCAAAAACAGACATGACTTTGCCTGCTGTAAGCTGACATACCCGGCTCCTCAACACCGCAATCAGTGTCATGTGAAAAGAACTGTTAATATTGCATCTCATTGGGTGAGGTGATATATATAATTGCATAGTGCTACATTTACAATTGTTCATTCTTTCAAATTCAAATTAAATTTGGCTGTTACACATGCTGGAGTCTTTACACTGGTAGCAGAGATGGATGCCTGTGAGGCTCTGTTTGGTGCTGGCAACTGGACACAGCGAGTGACTTCTGGTCATTTTGAGGCCAGAGGCAAACTAACACATGCAATGAGGAAGAATACATTACCAGTAGATGAGGCAAACCTGGCTTCAGTTGTAACTAGTGACATTCCCTCTTTCCCACTGTTCTGTGTGCCACAGTGCTTTAATAACTTCACTGGGGAGGAGAAGAGTTCAAAACACATCCAAACCACAGGAGGAAACTGTAACTGTAGGTGCAGAATCGCCAAGAGCAAGTGCACAGATTGGACACTAAAGTAGGTACAACTGTTGATCTGTTGCAGTTCAGACTGTTTTACTTTATGCTGCCTATAATTTTGTGCGTGTTTAACTATGTCATGTAGGTGTTAATTCAATATATTTTAGCATGGTGGTATAATAAACTGCACAACGTTCAGAGTTCAAAATTCTGCCCACCTCATCTACTTAAACAGGGAGGACAAAAAATAGAAACATCTCTCGATATACATCCTGTTCTTACTCCAAAGTCGTCCAGCTGTCTTGGCCCTCCGTGTCTCATGTACCCTTCAGCATCTGCATGAAACGCACAAGACTCACAACTAACTCCAGTGTGAACCTATTTGCAGCAATACAAGAGGCTCACGGCAGCTCTTCTATACAATGTTTGACCATTCACTCCCTGCTCTCAGTGATGTAGTGTCCCTTCTACACCTCTTAGATTATGAAATACATTGTGAGACCTGGCTGTGTACAGGCCATGAAGGTCATTATGGACAATAGTGTAATACACCTGGCTATTACGTATTAGTAATCTTGGCCTAGTTACCGAGCCATTATTTCTGTTGGGTTATATTTATGAATACTTTATTTACGTTTATAGCAGTCAACAAAATATAACCGATACAACCGATGAATCCAATGTTTGTTAGCTGTGGGCTAAACTCTGGGTCTGACTGGGACTAAAACTAACTTCAGTTTCACTGTCATCATAATAGATTTATCAGTCTAACACAGCCATACATAGATTCATCCTGCAAACAGCTGTGTTTAAAGAAGAACCAGAAAGAAGTCGCCCATTTCTTCACTCACATGCAAAACAAATGCAGGTGTGAGCCAGATCAAGATATTTACACCAGGCGTACAGATTCTGTCCACAGGGGCTGCAAAGATCGACAACGATTGAAAAGCTCCTTACAGCTGCTTTAATCACATTGTTTAATGCTTTTGTTGCCTCGACCAAAACATATCAGTGGATTGGATGCATGTTTATGAATACTGATTGATCTGTCAATATTAAAACGTTATTATGTGTAGTATACAACGTTATTGCCTTTGTTTGTTTTCCAGTGTTAAAGTGCTTTTCTAATAAAAGCAGAAGAGCTATTTCAGACATTTTTAATATGAACACAGCAAATATCACGTTAATATCAGTGCACTACTAGAATATAAATCACTATTAAAATAAAGAGGGAATAGAAAATAGATCATTAATACGCGGAAAACTTAAGTCAAAGAGACATATCCACTTACAATTCAAAACACTAGTACAGAATCTGGTGGACTAGATCGCGCCTCAGGCCATGTCCACACGTACATGGGTATTTTTCAAAACATAGATTTTTTTGGCTTCTGACATCAGGCTGTGTGCCGTTATCTTCTTTGTAAGGTGTCACAAATGAGGCGACATTCCTTGCAAAATGACGGACGTGACAAAAACAGTGATGCTTAACAGGACTTTTTACATGTTTACACATATGTACAGTTACTCGTCAACTACACTGAGCAACAGAGGCGTCGGGATTGATTTTTTCAGACTTTTGACTGGCCGCGATTCTTCTTCTGCTTTGCATGACCAGGTAATATCGGTGCCTGTTGGTGTGGCATTCTCATGACAGTGATCTGATGTGTTTTTGCGTTTTCGTTTGGACAGGGATTTTTATAACCATGCTTGTGTGGATGGGTTGTTTTTGGAAACAAAGGAGGCAAAAACTCAATTTTCAATAATACCGTGTATGTGCAGTTATGGCCTCAGATAGTTCTCACATACGTATGACTGAAGGTCTTGTTTTTTTAATTCTGGAATGGAACATTTTATTTCAAAGCAGAGCTGAAAGTTCAAGGTTCATTAAGTTAAATCTATAACATTTTTTTTTTTTTTGCAGTTCTGCCATTACAATGTGTCCAGGTGCCAAAATGTAGAACACCTGTGTTCACACAGCTGTTGTAGATACTATCCACCTTTCACTTATAATGCACTACGTATACTATTTATATAGCTTTAAAAAAAAAAAAGGCATGGATCAATTTACAAAACACAAACAGTTCATTAAAGCATTGTCAGCTTGATGCAAAATATTAAAGGGAAATGGTATAAAGGGCAGCGTAAGAGTGAATCAACAAAAAACAATTTTGTACTCTTTTGAAAGTATTCAGTTACCACTCTCTGTACCTGTGTCTGACATTTTCCACATCATTTTGTATGTCATTCAACTTTTTTAATCCATTCCCAGTGATGAGATAGCAAGTTTGTCTGTGCAGTTACTTCTCCTGCTGCAATCCTGCAGTGTACCTCAAGGATCAGTTCTTGGTCCACCATTCGGTCGTATCATTCGTCACCATAATATCTCTTTGCTCTGCTATGCTGATGATACACTGTTTTATCTTTTGATGAAACAATCTGAATACAATAAGCTGGCCACACTGCAAAGCTGTATAACTGATGTAAGAGACTGTTGCAGCTCTATTCATGCAACCACCTGTTGTACACCATCTTTCTACCAGTCCAAAGACATGCTCATTAGGTTCGTTGGTGACTCTAAAAATGCTCGTAGGTGTGAGTGTGAGCGTGAAAGCTTGTCTGTCTCTATGTGTCAGCCCTGTGATTGACTGGCGATCAGTCCAGGGTGTAACCCTCGCCCAGTGACAGCTGGGATATCCTCCAGCCCCTCCAGATAATGGTGGATGGATGGTCTTCACGTCTTCACATGACAACATAAGTTAATACACAATTTCAGCTTGAGCCAGACAATTAAAGTTAGTTTTATATGCTTATTTAAAGAGGAACTTCTCTCTGTGTTACTACCCCTTGACCGCAGCTCAGCAAGGACACAGTCCCAGGTGGAGAAAGGAATTTCCTACTAAAAGGACCAACTTTGGAAGATACCTGGTTAAATTAATTAAGCAGGATTTTCCTAGAAAAATAAAATATAGACTTTTACAAATATAATATAATCAACACTTATGGGCCTCTATACATGTGTGTTGGTGAGTGTGTGTGCAGACCCTTGTGAGAACCTTCCCTCTGCATCTATTCTGTTGATTTGCTTTGCACAGGACGTTTTCAGGAGGGGCGCTGTTGTGGTTCCCTGAGCCAATCACAGCGTATAGGTGAGTGTGGGAGTGGTTCAAATTAGCAACTGGGCCCCATTCAGAGCGGCGAACATGGCGAAAGAGCGATGCATAGTTGGCCTTCTTTCTGTTGGACAGGTAGGTGCCTCAAAGCATGCTAGCACAAAGCTAACCGTAATGCTGTCAGTGTTAGCTCGACGGGGTGGGCGTGTTCTCGCACGAAAGAGTGAGAGTGAGCTTCTGGTGACGAAGACCCCACGAGGAGGGGCCCAAATTTAAATGTGCAGTTGACAAAATGCAAGGAAAAATCCTACTTATTATACCTTTAAAGAGTGTTAAACGGTTTAAAGCCTTCACACTTTACAAGGCATTATTGCACAGAAAAACTGTAGACTGTATACATGTCTGTCATAGTTCAGATTTTGCTGTGAAAAAGTCATCACATACGAGCTTTAAACAAGAAGAAACCAACACAGCAGAGCACATTGTTGGTACCATAGAAATGGCAGATGGAACTTAGGCCTATGTGATTCAAACACATAATAAAAGATAATAATCAAAACATTGTGTTGCCAGTGGCGCGCTGCAGGCAGCCATTCAGTAAATACACTCTCTTTCCATTGTTAAGGTGCATTGTCAGAAACAATAGGTGCAGGCTTTTTAGAGAAGGTGACCAACAACACAACCACGTTTCACTTTGTAAAACAGTAAATCCCTGCTCCAAATGTTATTATGTTGTGAAACTCACCATGCCATTAAGAAAACCATACAAAGGTGTGTGACAATATCCTCACTTAAGACCAGAAAAGACCAAACATTATAAAAACATCTAACAATAGCAGGTCCAGGGTGTGAACCTGCTTACCAGCTCGACATTAAACATCAACAATGGTTGAAAAAATGGATAGAAGGAAAGTTTAAGAGAGTCTGCAGCTCCTTATCCTGCCTATTGTTTATTTTAGGACAGTTTTGCATCCACATGTGCTGCCCTGATTTATTTGATTCTTTATTTAAATGCCTCCTTCGGTGCAGCCCTGTGTCTCACAGCTGCTTCTTCCACTCCCTCTGCTTCCATATTTTGACATACTACAGTTTGTCTCCATTGTTCAGAAGCATTGTTGGACACAATAGACCCACTTTTAAGGAAAGGTGGCAGAAACAACAACAACACGCTACAGATTGTGTTGTGTTTTAAAAAGTCCCTTTATAATCAGTTCACAACTGCAGTCATTACACTACAAATAAACTGTTAACACAATTAAGAAAGGATTTAGAGAACCATTTTTACCTGTCTTCTATCTTGTTTTTCAGTAAACAATGCAGAAGGCCCTGCGTTACATTTGACAGGCACCCTAAAGGTCTCTGCATCACATTTATTACACTGTTAGTGCTAGCAGGTGTATCCCGTTTTCTCCTCTAAGTGGGCTTAGCAACGGGCCTCGCATCACTTTTTTCTCTCATTTATTTTCTTCACCGAAAGGTCTCGTTCGAGGGCTTCGAACAACCCATATGTTTTCTGCACTGAGAGGGCTCACTAGAGGAACCTGCATGACGTTTTCTCAACAGGAATGGCACCTTAGAGAGCCCTGCATGACGTTTTCTCCACTTCAGTTGTACCTGAGATGGTTCTGCTTCAGGTTTTCTATACTAAAAGTCTCACTAGAGGGGCTTGCATCTACTTTTGTCCACTGGAAGGACAAGGTTATGGGCCTCACGTCACGTTTTCTACACTGTAGGGGCCCCCTTGAAGGCCTATCTTGTGTTTTTTCCATGAATAGGGCTCACATGAGGGCGCTGGATCACGTTTATTCGACTGGAAGGGCTCACAAGTGGGCCAGGCATTACGTTTTTCCCACTGGAAGGGCACCAGAGAGTGCCGTGCATCACGTTTTCTCCACTATACAGGTGCTGTGGAGGGTACTCAATCGTTTTTTATCAATCATATGGGAATTTGTGGGAGTTATACTTAAACAATCCTCCTGGCCAACAACTGATTTTAAATGGTATCATGCAAAATGAAATTCTTGAGGCCACTGCAATCATTTTTTCTTTCAGTAAAAATAAATAAATAAATAAAATGACTCTTTTTCTGACTGATGTTTTCAAAGACTTAGGGGGCATTATTTTATTTTTCACTCAAACACAGAAATCTCTCACATTATATTAGAATAAGAACTGTATACTTATTTATTTTTACATTTCCTTGATTCATACACTGAACAAAAATACAAACGCATAAACTCATTTTTCATGAGCTGAACTCAAAGATCTAAGACTTTTTCTATGGACACGAAAGGCCTATTTCTCTCAAATATTGTTCACCAATTTGTCTAAATCTGTGTTAGTGAGCACTTCTCCTTTGCCGAGATAATCCATCCACCTCACAGGTGTGGCATATCAAGATGCTGATTAGACAGCATGATTATTGCACAGGTGTGCCTTAGGCTGGCCACAATAAAAGGCCGCTCTAAAAGGTGCAGTTTTATCACATAGCACAATGCCACAGATGTTGCAAGTTTTAACATCACGTTGCCAATAAAAGCTCAGACTTGGCAGTCGTAAACAATTTTCCCAACAGCTCAGCCTCCTTAAAAGATCATCCATCAACACTAGTTAAGTGCATAAAACCTGTAAGCACAGTTACACACACTAGTATAAGAGCCACACACACTGTAAAAGCAAAGGATTTAAATGCCTTGACATCTTGTCACGAGACTCCAGAATGAATTCCTGACTATCTCCATGTTCACTAGCGACCTTCCATCCATCCATTTTCTATACCGCTTATCCTGTTCGGGGTCGCAGGGGGCTGGAGCCTATCCCAGCTGTCATTGCGTGAGAGGCGGGCTACACCCTGGACTGACAGCCAATCACAGGGAGACAGACAACCTTTCATGCTCACATCCACACGGCAATTTAGAGTCACCAATGAACTTGAAGAGCATGTCTTTAGATTGTGGGAGGAAGCCCGGAGGGAACCCACGCATGCACAGGGAGAACATGCAAACTCCCCACAGAAAGGCCCACAGGAGCCTTCTAGCTGTGAGGCGACAGCGCTAACCACTGCACCACCATGCAGCCTCATCAGCGACCCTCGGGGCAAAATAACTGGATTAAGCTATTGACTTAATCGTATTTGTAATGCAAAGTAATCTATGCAGATATTCATCATGCAGTTGCAAGTCGGTGTGACTTTTTGCATTTTCTTTTCACACATTTGCAAAGGGATAGATGCTTGTCGCGGTGCGAGTGTGTGCGTATCTGCAACAGCAAACCTATCGTACAACTTTTGGAAGGAACCAGGAAAGGGTGTTTGACTAATTGTGCTATGATTTATGGCATAATTAGAAGAATACATTTGAGTCATAATATTTAATGAACAAAACTGCATATTAGAAAATAGAAAACCTAAGTAATAAAATAACCCAGATCTAAAAATGTGGTTGGGTAGTTGCCTCCCTAGATTGAATGGGCATAACTCCTCTGAGCCAGTTTATCTTAAGGTGCAGAGAGGTTCATGTAGAGCTTGACTCTCCAGGCTGTGGGTCATGATAAACATCAGAAGCCAGGACATCACAACACAGAAACAGCATGTAGCTTCTCAGAAAGCATGGAGCGAGTGTTCACATGTAAAGCAGTGCATATAAGTGTGTCTATGTGTGCGTCAGACTTTCAGATGAACTGAAGAGAAAAAAAAGGGACGTTAGTTTGAAAGAGGAAGAAAAGGGAAAGGGTAAAAGAGAAAAGAGGAGATGGAGAGAGAAAAAGGAGAAGTGTAGAAAAGGGTTTTGTAATCTCGGTATAGTGGTGTTGTGCCGTCTCCATGGCGACAGGCACAAAGGCCCGTGGTTGGCCATTGATGGCTAATTGTATTCTTCACAGCTCTTTTGTTAATTGTTGTCTGCCCAGCTCCCACTTCCTGCTGGGCCACGGCACAAAGCCACGAACAGGAGGGATTAGAAATGGCACATCAGCTCCCCCAGTGCACAGCCAAACTCGCTCTACCTTGTTCTCTCTCTCTCTCTTTCATTCTCTCTCCTCCTCTCTTTGTCCCTCTCTTTCTTTCTCTATCTCTCCCTGTCCCCATAGAGCCGCGCCTCCTTTTATCTTCTCCTCACCGTGTGCACTCCCATGACCTCGCCAATTCTTTCTCTTTCTTTCTTTAGTTCTCTCTTCATTCTTTCTTTCATCAGTCTTCCTTTCTTTCTTAATATGTTTCTGACATTCTGTCAGCTATATATATATGCATGTATATATACATGCATGTGTATATATATATATTCATGTATATATACATATACATGCATGTATATATATATAAATTGATCTTGATGATTGACAACTTTTTACAAATGGGCAGTACGGTTCAGCAAATTGTTCAGGAACAAGGTGTCACTGACATTCTGTATCTTTCCATTTCTCTTGTGTGTCTGGCTCTCCTCTGGCAACAGCAACAGAAAGGCCAATCATCAGTGACAACAACTACTGTTTGATCAGATCCATTGAAACCCAAAGCGAGCGATCACAGGAGACGAAACAAAGCGAGTACAGCGATAATGTATGTGCCATTGTGCTGTTTTCTATAACCACCATTAGAGGCGGAGGACTAAGAACAGTTTTAGAGATCCTATTATGGACACGTGATTTTCCTGGAAAATTGCTACTTTCTAGAAAACAGTGCAGTCTAAGTACTGACGTCATGGTGTATCAGTAGAAGGTGAACAAGCACTGTCACATTACACCTCCAGTCCAGAAACTCTTGCTTCGTCTGATATCACCATCACCTTCCAGCAGTGTGACATTTATATCCACTCCTCACAGAGAACTGGCCAGGTGTTAAGTTCAGAGAGAAAGCAGGGGATGAACTTATCCATGAAGTCTCTTTTTTAAATGTGTATGGACAAATTTTTCTGTCATTTTAGTGGAAAAAAAGAGTGCAACACACAATGCAAAAAATCAAAATGTTTGGATTATCACATGTAATCCTTCAAAATGTTGGCTACCTTTTCCCACCATCTTTGTGTGCGGCTGTAAAGAACAACTATAAAAATGTTAGCTTGGGACGTTGCCTCACACCAAATTAATTTTTAAGCCATTAAACTGTCGCAGACAAATGTTCAATGTCCTAATAAAATAAAGAACACATTTGCTAACAGTTCACGCCCATCTTCTCAATAACATTGTGTAAGGTGGTCATAAAACTCAGTCCATACTGTCTAAAATATTTTTGTTGTCTTTCCGTTTTAATGGAATAAAACTTTTTTTTTTTCATTTAAATAGATTTTCATTTAAATAAATGTCTGTTAAGTCACTATCTATTACCAAATGAGGTAACACAATGCTGATTGAGCCTATGGCCCACTGATAAAAGCCTTTGCATTTGCAGAATGACGGACTGGGTATCTGGTGCGACTTTTGAGGAAAAAGTCACAAGTGGCGCCCAGTTTCTGACGCGTTGTCCATCACACAGCAGTGGTTGGTCTGCCAGAGAGGGTAGGCAGAGCTAAGCTCTGCATGTGTTGCAAGTAAACAGTAATCTGCTATGGCTGAACAAACAACGAAATGATCGATGACTACAGATACAACTTTAAACATAAGTGAAAATCCACTTTTATGAATCCAGTCTACAAAGGGACGCGACCGTCAGCGAGGAAAATCAAGAGTTACGACGCCAACCGTTGACGTCACACTTGCGACACTGTCTGGATATCTGGCTGCCAAAAAGAATGAAACTGAGATCTTCGAGATTAGCAATTAAAGACTATTAGTCTTAGCTCAGGAAAATGACAAAATTCAATGAAGTGAATGTTATAAACAAGTAATAGATTATGTGTGCTCGCTTCAGTAAACAGGGAGCAGCCAAACTTGAAATTATACAAGTTATGCCATCACGGTTCCTTTATTGAATGCGACTCTATAGCTGGACGCTCAGATGCTGTCAGGACATGGTGTTAGCACGGCGGAAGATTACTTTAGTGAACCAAGTTTGAAGTAGGCAGGAAGAAAATGCCTCATTAGCAGCCTGTTTTCTCGTTATGCTAGCCCCACTCACACATCGGCCTTAATCACCACAGATAACGAAAACCGCTGCACACACATAGGCGGCTGTGTTTATAGATATAGTCTTGGAAATAGTGACCTGTCAAGATGAGGCCATCAATTAAGTGTCTTTTGATGCGAGAGGGAGATTCATTCTTTAAAAAGTTTTTCAAAGTGACATTTTTTTGGGTGTATTGTAGGCATTTCAAATGTTGAATGTACTTTTTGTACCTAAAGTCACAAAACAATTTGAGGTTCTGTAATAGAGAGGATTTTTCATGCAAAGACACATTGCTGTTGAGTTTTAAAAATGTCGTTTATATTGATACTATAACTAGCACAAATGATATTTGATGAATTTCTTTATTATCCAGGTGGTGAAAGATGTTTCACAGGTGAATATCTCAGAACTAAGATGACTGACCAGAAAAGAGCCCCGCTAAGGCCATTAGTGCAGTCTTTTATGACATAAACACCTGCGAGCCTCACTGAATACGTCTAAATTTATTTTAAAAACTGTAAGAACTAACTGAAGAGTCATCGCCTCAGCTGTGCGTTTACTGCATACTTCTAAATGGGAAATGTTCCCACATACTTAGGATACATTTGTGGAAACCAGAGAACATTTTCTTGTTTCTGAGTCGGATATTAATTTAATGGGTTCTTTCTCGGCCTGTGCTACACCCTTTTACAAAGTTTCATAAAAATTGGGCCAATAGTACGGACACAAAACTGACCCCATTAACATAACCTCAAAAACCATTTGCACTTCAACCTACTGCTTAGTATAGAAGGCGAACATTTAATGCTGTTCTATAACATATAAAAACTTGACAAAATTAGATAATAAACTTCTGATAATAAGAAAACAAAGGCTTGTTTCCTCTTATTGGTTTTAATGGCTCGCAGAGATCAGGAGGGCACTGATGGCGCGTTGACAACTGTTGCAACTGATTCAAGCAAAAAATAACAATAAAATAAAATTGAATGTTGAACACCGGCATACATTTAATTTTCTTTTTCTGTTAGAGATACACCTCTACCACTCCTTATTTGTTGTTCTTGTTTCCGGGATGAAACAAAATCCCCCTGATCCTGAGATAACAGCATTTTAAAAATGTATTGCAAGCATGGCCAAGAATGGCTTCTGTTGTTGGGTCATGGGTAAATTGGTAATTTTTTGTATTATAGTTCACAGAACTATTTAGAGATTATTCAGGGATGAAACTATTGGTTACTCAAGCCACGTCATTTGCTGCTTTTCCCCTTTTTATGTCATTTTTGACTGAATATTTTTGTGTTTTGAGACAATAAAATAATCTGGGGTTGGATCCTTGTAATATTTTATTTGGACCCTTCGTGATTCCCACCTAGCTTGAAATGATATAATTGATGTGGTAAAACCTCTTTTACATAAATAAGATACATAAAATTCAAAGCACAAAGAAGGACGGATGGTGATTAACGAGATTGGACAAGAGCTAACTTTAAGGCTCTTCTTTTACACAAGAAGGAATTTCAAGGTTTTAGGTGTTTGAATCTTTAAGTGCACTGATTCCAGTTTGGCTAACTGTGAAAAAAAGTTTAAATCACCCACAGACTGAAAACGTTGCAGAACTGATCAACTTTCCAAACTGTAAAAATCAAGTTTTATCTTACTACACTCGATAGTAGAAAGTAATGGCAGTTTGTGATGCTGAACTCAATTAGATTCATTTTTAATATGACGTCTTTGCTGGGTCTAACATTCCATCATTGATACGACCCACATGTGTTGTGTTACTCAAAACAGACATACTGGTCCTATTAGCTACTCATTTGATTTTTATGGGAAAACAGAGCCCAGAGGCCGGTACCAAGTCTGTCCAACATATCCAGGTCACTCTTCATCATCTGGGTTCGCTAAGCCTATCAAATGAAAAACGGTCACATATACGGTGGCCGAAAAAGGGCAAACACGCTGCATCGGCCTAAAGAGAAAAAGGGCTAAAAATTCAGAAAATATGCAAACACATGCAAAAACAAAACCAATGCAACGGGCGGAAACACGCTGCAACATGTTGCAAAAAGTCGACACAAATGCATTAACAAAACAACACAAATGTGTTTTGGGCCGTTGCAGTGCATTTGCACATGGCGGCCACCGTCAAGGTGGTTTGTCAACTTCGGTTAGCAAAAGTTTTCCCAACTAGCCATGAGCGCTTTGACATGAAAGAGGCTTTTTTTTTTTTACAGCATATGACAACGACAAACATCTGGAAGTACAGGAAGAGGAGCTGCATGTCTTAGAAACTATAATATTTGTCTGATATGAAACACGTTATCCAGACTAGACACAACACAGGTGCAACTGCTAAGGCTAGCAAAAATGTATCAATAAAACCAATATCACCAAAACATCAGACGTCCTTCAAGGAAAAAAATAAAATAAAATAATTTTTTTATTTTTACAATTTAGTTCGATTTTACAAACTTTATAACTAATAGATTAATTGAAATCGATAAAGATTGAATAATATTGATAATTAATTAATTTATTGCTGCTGATTATGAGGAAGTTGTTCCCAAATTAAGGAGGAGAAGAAACTCTCAATTGATCAGCCATTACTAATCAATAGTCTGATCGATGTGTGTTAATGTGACAAGGAGCCATTGACAGATAATCGTTTTGTTTTTTTAATTGTCCCTCTCTCATACACACAGTCCCCTCAGCCAGCACCTGAATTCAGTCTCTCTCCCTTTAAGTGGGAGGTGAGCGGCAGGGCGCAGCGGACGGTGAGTGTTGGGAACCAGAGCAGCAGACAGAAAGTCACCGGGAGTCAGTGAGAGAGTGAGAGCGGGCTGCGCTCTGTGACTCCACAACATTTACGCGTCGCAGCAGTATTCCGCCTCTTCGTCATCTTACCAATATCCAACACCACAAACACCACCTCCAGCAGCCGCCTCTCTCCACTCTGAACGGACCGGAGCAGAGAGGAAGTCCGCGCTCGTACCGGGCAGCCTCCGTCCCAAACCACCGGTGAGGAATTAACGCGGGAGAGAAAGAGGAGGAGGAGGACGGAAGTTTGTCTGTTTTTCCTCGTGGGGAGCTCAGGGCGCACCGGGACTGGTGAGTGACGGCTTGATCGGTGTCTAATGCACTTATTATAACAACTAAGCCCAAGCTTTAAATGTCACGATGCCCTGCGTGAAGTAGAACTTACTGGAAGTGTTTGTGTCACGCAACATTTGCTTTCAAAACTTCCAAACGTCTCCTACATAAGTAGGTGTGGATCTGTGATGTTGTTACATGTGTTGATCTATCACCTTTAAAGGGACATTGCTTTTAAATTCCCCCCTATCCATGAACTTCTAAAAACTTTTTGCTTTCCTCCATCTTAACCCAAACTCATTACCCCGTTTTTCCTTCCCTCTCTTGTGACATCTTCATTTTCTCCTCTGGATGTGTTAGAAATGGGAGGCTGACAGCGCTGCGGCGCACTGTCAGCTAACACATTATCTAGTGATGGTGGATGATGATGAGGAGGATGATGGTGATGATGTCACTTCTGTTGGCAGATGCAAATGAGTGGATATCAGCAGGTTCACCAAGAATAGGTACAGGCGTCAACGTTTTCCCAAAGACTTCAACACATTTTTCCTCTCCCCCCTTTCACTTCTCCTGATTCGCTTAAGTTTGAGTGCAGCAGAATAACTCTCTTGAATTAGTTGACTCTACAACAGTGTTTGAAGTTGTCATTTTAAAAAGTAACATCAAGCAAACATTTGAATAACACCCTGTCAGCTCAGAGGTGTAGGTTTTGTCAGGTTTAGGATGAGGAATAGTCTTCTTTAAATGCAGCAGAGGAGTAATGTAGGTCAGTAGAGCCGGAGGTCCCAGTCAAGGGACCTTTTAAAGTGTTCAGAAAGGGTCAGAAATAAGTGTCTGTGGTCTAATCTGTGTTCAGTCAATGGTGGGGTTTTGTTTGTGTGAAACAGTTCAGGAGATTGTCAGTGTGAATTCCCGTCAAACACAGACGCACAGCAGGTCCGGGACCAGTTCAGAGGTGACGTCTCGGCCTCAACGCACTGTTTAAAGTATGTAAAGCTCGTGGGCACTCTGTGTCAGCAGGGTCGTACTTAACGGTGAAGTTGTAGATTTGTGTGTGTGTGTGTGTGTGTGTGTGTGTGTGTGTGTGTGTGTGTGTGTGTGTGTGTGCTCGTCTTTACAGTGACTGCCTGCATACAAAGCTGTCCGTCAGTGGGGAGTCCCTGACCTTTCTTTCCGTCAATCTTCTTTCTTTCCTCATTCGTTCTTCGCTCCCATCTTCGCACCCCCTACTGCGTCCACCAATCCTTTTGTTTTCTTTTTCCCATTTTCTTTCTTTCTTTCTTTTCAGAAGGACAGTAATGCATCTTTATATCCTGCAACTTGCATGCACACGCTCCCATCATGCTCTTTGATCTGCAGATGTAAAGCAAGGAGCTTGTCTGTCATCACCATACAGTGTACTGGTGTACTATACATTTCTTCTTGTCTTCCTCTGACACACACACACACACACACACACACACACACACACACACACACACACACACACACACACACACACACATACACAAACAAACACAAACACACACACACACACACACGCACACACACGCACACACATGATAATATCTAGGTGTGGCTTGGCATTTCACCCTTCACCTCTGCACCCCCCCTCTCTCTTTGGAGCTTTGTCTTCACAGGTGAATGGGTTCATGCAAGACGAAAGGTGACCCGGGTGCTCACTCTTTCTCTCTCTCTGTTGCTCAGGTTCAGTGCTATCATGTCTTACTTCATAGCCATAGAATATTCCAGTTTCTGATTGGTTGGCAGATGTGAGACCAAATCAGAATGAAGTTAAGTCCAGGTAACTGAAGCAACATTATTTATCCTTCATATGCAGTTACAAACCAGCTTGTGTCTCCTGTGTGTTACCACTACATTGAAGTAACACAGCCATGCACCTGATATTCTAAAAAACAAATACCAGTGATCTTTAACAAAACTTATTTCTGTTTTGAAGGTTTTCCCAAATCTTCAAGGACTCCTCTAACCATCTGGATAAAAATATATTCCATCTGTTGTGTGATAAAAACATTTTAACCCGTTCACAAGTTGCGAGTTGTTTTTTTCCTTACCTAAACACAGAGGGTAGCCGGTAATAATCCATCTCCTCTCTCCATTTGTACGAACCAAAAAAAAACAAAAAAACAGATGGTTTGAAGAGTCTTTGAGGGTTTTGGAAAAACCTTGAGAACAGCAGAAATTGTTGTTGTGGACGACCTTCAGGCTTTTTTAGATATTTAATTTCAAGAAAATAGGACGTTCAGTGTTATGACTGAAGATTAAGCAACCAGGAGGATATATTGGCCGATATCAGCTCAATGCAGATATCGTATCAGTAAGTCAGCTGTTAAATAAAACATTTCCTTAAAGAAATGCCAATCAGCATTTGAAGATTTTTCTCACCATTCAATGGTTTGTTTATGTATTGTTATTTGTATGTAAAACAAACATTCTATCAATGGAGTTTTTATGTTACCAAATATTAATGTCAGCTTGGCCTCAAAAACTCAGCGTCAGTCTGGCTTTGATACTAAACACGAGCGTCACAAACTTAAGTTGATTCTGAGTTTTTAAACAATGGTTGACAGTTTTGATTTTATTATACTTTTAACTGCTGCCCTTATTATCTAGCTGCATTGTTATAATTACTATAATGCACCTGACGACATTCCAATATAAAAAAATAATGGACTCCACCTCCCCTGTTATTACTTTGTATTCCAACTCCTAGCCATGCATTATTTTAACATATTTATTGTTTAGATTATTTTGTATTGCACTCTAAACGGTTTGTTTGAGCGAGTGTTTAAGTGAGAATTTGTGTGCGCACGTGTGTATGTGTGTGTGTGTGCAATGCCCTACACATCGGATGTCTCCATAAGGGCAACAGAGCAGACAAAGGTTTTTTCCCCTCTCTCCTCCTGACCCCCTATATCCTCTGGACATTGTTTTCTGAATCCTATTGAACCAGGAGTCCACAGGGAAACACCACAATGGAGAAGAATGGTGTGTCTTTATGTCTGTGTGTGTGTGTGCGTGTGTGTGTGCGTACTCCTCATCCTCTCCTTTAGCGCAGTGTGAGGCCAAGCCAATCACAGAGAACAATGCTGGGTTCAGCAAAGCCTTATGATCTGTTTAAATAAAACCCCTCCGGCTGCTTTGTCTCCTTTGGAACAATCACACGAGCTGTGAGGGTTAAAACAGTCAGCTGTTTGACTGACTAATTAACACGCCGACAGTCGACGGTTTTATCCACACTTTGCCTTTGTGAGTGAAACTTCAGACCGGACAGCATAAACACTTGTCATCATTAATTCACTGTTTATTTAATATGTTACTGGGGAACCTGGACTGATGAGTGTCGGGCTGGTTTATTTTTTTTTTATATTTTAACTCACTTCCTGCAGAATCATATTATACACTCACCGGCCACTTAATTAGGTACACCTGAAAGATCTAATGTAATCCAATACACCAGCGCGGCCATAAGATTTGCTTTTATGTTGCCTGTAGTGTACAGGCTTTTTTCTAAGCTGGCACAGACGTGTTAATTCAATGATATTTCAGCGTCAAGGTTATTATTGGTGGTGGGGCTGTACTGATCTGCATTATATCCAGACGTGTCTCTAATATCTGGCCCCCTCATGTGTGTAAATAGGGAGACAAAACATCAGAGACACATATCAGTATAATGTAGTTCAGAACAACAGCACCTTTAACTATGGCCTCAGTAATAAACATCATTGAATTTACACACTTCAGACTCTCAACAAAACAAAAGTCCACAAAAACTAAACTTCATAAAAGCAGAACCCATGGCAGTGCTGTTGTATTGAACTGCATTAGGTTGTACAGGTGTACCTAATGATGTGGCTGGTGAGTGTATAAATATTTTATTGTGTTGCTCATTTTTTCCAAAATGAATTGCAGACTAAAAGTTCAGATAAAATGTAATTAAATGAGATATTAAAGTGTTTTGTTTTCAATTGACAAATCAGTTATCAGCAACAATTTGAATATTGATTAATCATTGAGGCGATTTTTAGCCAAACCTCCGTCCTCAACAGCGTCCCCTGCAATGACTGATTTTAAACTGTGAGTCGGACAGAATGTAATGTCAGCATTTAGATATTTGAAGCTTGAAATAACTGATAAATGAATGAATAATGAAAATTATTGTTTGTTGCAGCCTAAGTGTGTTATACGTGAATAGCGATGTATTTGCCATACTGTGATTTAGCTACTGAAAAAGTTAAATTGTAATCATGATGTCAATCAAATTGTCCAGCCGACAGCCGTCAGCTAAATTCACTGTAATGTTCATGTTTTTAGAGTGGACCTGTTAAAGACAACACTTTTAAGTTAATAAACTTAAAAAGGAAAAACAAGAACTCAAGAGAATTTCTTGGCACATTTAAGAGATTATTTTAGTCGTCCTTGACGACTTTAACAGATTGAAGGGAATCTCTCACAATGCAACTCTCTCTGATTTTAAAACGTTCTTGTTCAACCCCAAATGTTCTGATTTTAATGATTGTGAATTAAAAAAAGAGACAATAGATTAAAAAAAAACTGCTTCGAACTACAAAAAAAATCCTGTTTTAAGATAGTAGCATTTTCAGTTAAAACTGTGTTCAGTATCACAAATATGGGTTTTCTGTTTTCTTTGTCTTAAATGATGTCTTTGGCGTTCTGGACGGTTGGTCATTCTCTCTGTCATTTTCTGCTTCTGCAAACTCTGACAAACATTTTTTTATATGTTCTGATAGTTTGCTGCCAAAAAACAATTCTGAGTTACTGAAAATAACTGTAAGTTTGTCAAAGCCGTGATGGTCTGTTGCTTATAGATGCTGTGAAAGTGGTTGCATCGGTTTGATGAATTCATACTGTTTCTATTGAGGCCTCATAGGAGGCTAAGCTGTTTCTCTTCTCTTCTGTGTCTGGTGAAAGTGGATAAAGGGAGATTATTCAGGTTAATTCTTCACTACATCCTTGATAAGAGTGTGATACCACAGTCAGTCTCTGTGCCTCACAGCGTCCTCTTTTGCATTATGTAACAGCCTCTCCTCATGTTAGGCCATTCTGACCCATGAACATGAAAGTCTGTCCATCAGTGTGGCAAAGACAAGCTCCAGTACATTTGCAGAGATGTTCCTGGTCATCCTTTAAGTGTCAGGACACATCTCCTCTCACGGGGCGAGAAAGAGCAGTAATCCTGAGCAGAGATTTGCCTTCTTTTTATCTTTAAAGATGTTTCCACACGTTGCCTTGGTAGAGTAAAAAAAACATGACTTTAGGAACTTCATAGGAAACACACACTTCCACACACACTTCTACACACACAGTGGCTCACGCTGGGCGGGTTATAAAGTCTCAGTCTTATACTGATGATGGGCCACTTTCAGAGACACCTGGAGACAACTCAGCCGCACGCACAGACACACACGACTCTGCAAGCAGCCACACACACCGTCAAGGTAAGATTCCTGCTTTATGCAGCAAACTCATTTAACAAACCTCACTAATATGAATGAGATTCATTGGCTTCTCTGCTCACAAGGTTAAATATCTTATTGGCGTTTCATGTCTTTGTTTTCTGTGTGTGTGCACGTGTGTGTGTGCGTGTGAAAGCAGTAATGCAGTATACACAGGTTTCTCTTCCTAAAGGCAGAGGATTAAAAGCAGACATAAGTAACTATTTGTAAGCTCTCACTCCGGCCTGTTCATGCTGTTGCAAAGTGCATGTGCGATCTGCCAGCTGTGCTTTGTGTGTGCACTCACTCATCCATGAATGCTGTCATAAGCTCATAATAACGCGGGAGTAAAGCCTGCGCTTTCAGCCATGGCAGGCTATTTATCAACTGCTGTAAATCAGTTTTGACGAAGAAAGAACGGAAGCATCCTTGAACGCTGCCCTGCGTTTCTCATGCCACTTCTGAACACTTTCTAATCCTTAAGAAAAAAAAAAACAGCTCTTGAGTTTTCGGAACTTTTTCCTCCGTGTTTGCACGCCTGTTTTAAATGCACGGGTGGTTCTTCAGCACGCGATCTCAGAATGCAAGCTCCTACAGGACTAAGGTGTGTTTCATTAAATATAGAGTTGAGTGGGAAGCTTTTGTTGGGAAATATGCACCTTTTTTTATTCTGATGTTTGTCAAAGCAGCATAACTACAGGTTCCTTTTGTCTCATTGTTCCCATTATGTTCGTCATATAACGGCCTTGTATTGTTCAGCACTCAAGACATGAATGAGCAGGTTTATATGTGGCAGTGAAATACTGAGAAATCTGCCTCTTAACCCTTACCACCCTGAAATAGAAAGGATCCGCCTGTGCCTGCATGGGTGTTTTAACTTATTTAATGTAACGTCTTGAAGTATTTTTCTCATGCTTTATTTCCCTAGAATCTGACTAACCTAACCTTGTGTCAGTAAAAAAACTATTTTGCATGTAGAAACACGGTAAACATTTTGTTTCTTGATTTTGAAGTTATTTGAACTTTGCACTTTAAAAAAAAAAAATCTGCTTTTTTTTAATCTAAGCTTACCAAGGTGTTAGAGAGCCACGATTTCATACTGTGGAGTCATTTCAAATGCTTCACATCCCTTAAATCTGTCCAAGCTAAAGGTGATGTAAGTCTTTTGCCGTTATTATTTTAGGTCAGTTTAAATAGAAAATACTGTATACAAATAAGCTCCCTGATAGCTGCACATTTTCACTGCATATAACTCAACAAAATAATGGCATCAACTATCGTACGTTAACTCGAAAGACAGAAGCCTTAGCGTTTAGTTGCGAAAAGAATGAATGCTCTCGCTATTATAGTTTTTATTTGGGATTAGGATTCATGTAAGGAAAATGATCTCAGGAGATAATTTTTGCCTGGCTATGAACTTTCATAAAAAAAGTGTAATTGTGTTGGATTGAGACATAATAAAGATATCATGACATAATAGGGTTACAGTCTGTCATTTTAAACAACAGTGACAAAGGGCCTTTTAACAAGTTTCAGCTGCTTCTTACTACTTTTTCAGTGTTAGCCAACAGATTTGCATCACCATCAGAGAAGAGGGCTCAAACAGATGCTGTTTTGTTCACTGTGACTAAGGATAAAGGTATGATCGGCTTGTTGCCTTTCCTTTTTTTGCAACCAATTTGTTTATTTCTGCACAGATCATGAGAATTCACAAACTCTCTATTGATACACGAGCTTGGCTCACACAAATAACAACATACCAGTTTCCTGGTTCATTTACATGACTTTCCCCTGAGCCCAAACAACACCACTCCAGTTGTCAAATGAAACCATAAGACTCCCCCTCTATACCTGCCTGTTCTGTGTGTGTGTGTGTGTTTGTGTGCACGTTTGTGGGCTTATTTGCAAATGACCAAAGGCCGTTTGTTTGCTTTACTGCAGTCCAGTTGCATGATTTGCATTCCCTTTCAAAATTAGTGAAATCTAAAGCGACAGTAGGCCATTATGTGTCTGCTTTGTATAAGTTGGTTGCTTGTTTGAATCTGACAACATTTGCGGCGTCCATGCAACACATAAAACACGTCTGCTCTGACACCTATGTGAACTGATATATGATTATGACCCTATCATTCATGCTGCGTTTATTAGCCAATAAAGGTGTTTATTTTTTCTACATCTCACTCTTTCAGTGAAGTAGTCTCTGACAGACCTCATCCAAAAAGCTTAACATGTTAAAGGCTGGAAAGTCATCTGTTTGTCCTGAGTAAGTCCTGTGCAGTGAGACAGTGAGATATCTCCCTCTCTGTCATTTTGAACACCTTCAGTTAAGAATATATTGATCAATTCTATAAAGGCACCAGGGAAATAAACACACATTGCAAAGATGTATTGTATCACCCTGTCACAAACAACAGGAAAACATAGTTGAGATGGAATACGAGCATTATACACCGTCCTGCTTTGTGTCGGTTACAGACCAAAACCTTTTAAATGCAGCTGACTGTTGTTCCTCTGCAGGCAGATAAGGATTGTTTCCCCGTGTTTTAATTCTTCTTCATGTGTCGACGTTAGCTGACGTGTAGCACAATGAAGGAGAAACCACCCAGATAAATTTCACCATGTGGCATTTAACTACTTCATCAGGCTGTCACCTGTAAATACAGAGACCGGTGCGGAAAACAAAGCTTAACTTCTTCCTTAAATGTGTTTTGTAGTGTTTAACAAGAAAAGGCACACAATTTAAAAAGTCGAAATATACGTAGTAATTTTATTTTATCTTTTTAATAATTTAACGTTTTACGACCCCTGCCAGCATCCCGTGATGTGATGTGCGTGCGACAGTTTAAAAACCCTTGTGTTTAATCCGTAACAGAGAGAACATCATTCACCTTAGTTACTCAAGTTGTCAAAGTAAAATGTTAATTTTTTTTGTTTCGTTTCAATGCTATTTTGGGTAATGTAAGGGTGACACTGGGGTTGACATATTAAGTCTAGGCTGTAGACCGTAGACAATTTTTACTTTGGTCAAAGGATTCTATGGTTTTTTTTATGCTATGATATATTATTGCTCGATCGCTTTTGGACTATATTGTGCAAAATTTAATGAGAACATAAAAAAGAGTAAAACATGCAAACAATTTCCAGAGTAAAAGCACTAAATTCTGTCCCACAGTAAACATTTCTTTCATTTAAACTTTGATGCTTTCTACCACCTTTGCTTTCCCCGCTTTACATCTGAGCAGATGACCTTGTCTTAAGCATTAAAAAAAGCAGTTTTATTTGTTTTACTTTTAAAAATACTGAGTAAGAGTTGTTAAAGTTAAATAGGAAGGAAATAGTGCAATTGTGTAGGACTATTTTCAGCGGAGGATTTATCGAATAAATATAATATAAAATCAATTCAATGTTGGTTTTTGTGTTTTCATAAGAAGAGGAATCACCGGCCTTTTCCTCTGAGAGTTAGCCGGGGGAGACGGAGGAAATGCTTCATCCTGTCTGTCTGATCAGTCTGGTCTTCACCCGTATGTCTTCAAAAATCATGTATGTTGTGACCTAGAGGAAAGTGTTGAAATGAAAATTCTTATTTAGGTTAAGAAAACTTTTTTCCCAACTATTAAACCATCTGTATCCAAAAGTGTGGTTTTAAGCACCGATCTGAGGCCAGTGGGGTCAGCAGAAACAAGTTGAACTCAGTATTGACATATCACCACGTTTGAGGTTGATATAATGTACTTGTTAGTCAACAGGTGTTTTTTACACAACCAACTTCTTGTAAACATTATAATTGAATCTGGTTTGTGTCCACCAGATGAACAGAAGTCCAACCTTTATGCTCTGTTTTTGGTCTCATCCAAACTCCGAACCCCAAACTGCTCCAGAAGGCATCGCCGTCGGTATGTGATCGTGCATGAATGATTAGATCCTGATTGGAGATCGGCACTTACATAGCAGCCTCTGCCATCAGTGTATGGATGTGTGTGTGACAGGGTGAATGTGACGTGTAGTGTAAAAGCTCTCTGAGTGGTCTAAAGACTAGAAAAGTGCTGTACAAGTGCAGTCCATTTACCATTTAGCTGAAACTTGCTACAGCGCTTCACAAAGCCAAGGAGGGCTGCACATTAAGTTCTCATTTCTCTGTAGGTTTATCGCTACAAGTGACCCCTTTCACATTTAATTTTTATCAAATATTGATTACAGCCGACTTGAATATGTCCCTATCCCTAAATAACCTATTGTGCAGCATTACTGTTCCTTTTTTCTACTTCACTCGCTGCTTTCATCTTTCTCGCTGCTTCTTGAGTTGACATCTCTGTTTGAATTGACTGGCTCTTGACATTGACTCTTTTGTGAGTGATTGACTCTTTTGAAAGTGCTTCATGAACACTAACAAAAGAGTCAATGGATTAAAAGACATTTTTTTCCACTAGTGTTTCTTCTGTGTGTGTTCCCGTTTGCAGACTTTATACAGATATCTGCTGTGCAGAAGTCAGCTGTGTGGGCCGGGCCAGGCGGCGTGTCATTACGGTGGTCAACTTCAGACCTGATCTCCAGCTTATTGGAGCTGGTTAAGACCTATGGCACTAAGTTGTTTGTAGCATAAGCAGCTATACTTGTGAAACCCATGCGAACACACATACACACACACACACACACACACACACACACACACACACACACACACACACACACAAATACACACACTGCGAAGACCTCCTGCCGTTTCTCAATGCTGAGGCGAACAGGCCCTCAGCAGAATCACCTGTTGTGTTCCTTACTGCTCAAAGGCGTTTCCATAGTAACACCTTAGAGCCCTGGCCCCTTGGTCTATAAGACCCTCAGCAAACATAGACCCCCACCACCACCATTACAAACTCCATAAAACACACTTGCACGCACACACACACACACATACGATGCACACACGTGGGTGCTCTCAAGAAGCCGCAGTGAATGGAGCGAGGATATAAAGTGTGCCGGGCTAAAGGAGAGAGCACATTGTGAGGGTCCGGCCTCCTTTGTCTGAGCTAGCCTCAAGGAGTAGGGGGTGGGCAGGGTGTGGGGGTGGGGGGGCTTTGTGAAGAAAGAAGAAAAAAAAAAGTGGCCTTCATACGCATCCTTTCTTCCCTTTCTCTTGTTCTATCTCTTTATTGGGAGTGTGTTTTGTCTTCTCCCCCCCTCTCTCCCCCCGTCCTCCTCCTCCTCCTCTCTGATAAATGCCACAGTAGCCTTTCGCTAGCCGCCACAATAGACGACCTGTTTCGGAGAACGAGAGGGGGGGAGAGAAAGAGGGATGAGAGGGAGGGAGGCATGAAAAGAAAAATGGCTGCCTTTTAACCTGTGCGTCTGAAAAGCAGAAGAATAAAGCGGCCATGACTAAAGCCAGAGTCCTGTTCTCCCCTCTTTTCTCTCTCCTCCGTGTCTTTGTGAAGGGCGCAGTTGTGTCATCAGCCTATTTATACATCTTATTTAGAAAGCCTTTGACAGAGAGAGAGAGAGAGAGAGAGAGAGAGGTCAGAGTCAGAGAGAGGCTTATGCAGTGCACTGGAGCAGGATGGAAAAACAGACATATACACCATCAGATATAAAGATCTGATAAAGAACATACAGTCAGAACTCTTCTTTGCAATTATTTATTTCTGATGTTATCAGCTGTCACTGACTCTTTTTTTGGGATACTTAACAGACATTTAACTTCAAATAATCTAGAATATAAATTTAAGTAAAAGTTCAGATGTACGTACATGACAGGTAACAGTACTCGGGGTGAAGAATGCCCTTTTAAGCAAATATATTTTTATAGTACTGTATTGCAATGCGTTAAATATATATATTTAATGGTGTATTTTTATACTGCTGATGATATGGTTTAAAATAAACAAAAATCTAAGTTTGCAAACTTAGAATTAATAATGAAAGTAAACATAGGAGTAAAGTAACTGGTAAAGATGCTCCTGCATTGTTGTTAAACAGGAATTAAAAGTAGCTTCAAATGTAAAACTCAAGTAATGAGGAGCTCAAAAGGTAACGTGTGGAGATGTTGAACTCTCGTAGTGCTGTAAGTGTTGTTTATTAATGGATTCCTGTTAGGTTTGTGTTGCAGCTCTGTTCAGGGATCACTGACATCAAGGTGTCAAAGTTGTTACAACATGAAATTCTAAAACAACCCCTGTCGCTGAACGAGCTGTCATTATCACATTAGACCTTTTTTTTAACCGTCCTATATTTATTTTTATTGCATGCTTGTTGAGTTTTCCGTACATTGCACCACACACTGTGAACGCTTGGCTTACACATTACAGTGTTGTGTCTATAATAAAATATTAGATGATGTCAAGGCCTTGGCAGCACCGGAGAAATGATTTGTTGTCACAATTAGGGGAAATATTTTCCACAATAACATTACAGCTTACACCAGCTACATGCCAGCTAAAAATAACATCAGAATGAGGTTTATCATACAAGGAAATTGTCATGGTGTAAAAACAATGAAGAGAGAATTAGAATAAAAACAAAGCTAGTAAACGCCTGAACTACTACTGTCATGGATCTTAATTAAAAAAATAAATAACAATAAAAATAGAAAAGTAAAAACATTATTATATTAAAATAATTAATATGCGCAGTGCTTTGTTTGCCAGGCCAGTGTCCAGTTCAACCAGCAGCTCCGAGCTTGGCCCAGGTTTAAGTCCAGTTAGGTCACAGACATAGACAATGTTACCTTATGTAATAGATAGATAGATGTCTTGAATGATGTCCCGAGTATGCGCTACATATATGAAAAGGACCTCTTGAAAAAGGCCACCATTGATGATTGGTTTAAGACCTTGGTCTCTTGGATGAAAGTCCTGCTTGTGTTCCTGTTAACACCAACAGCTGACTTTATTGGCACAAAGTAACAATAAGCTTCACGAGAGCTTTCACAGAGGCTTATGCTCTTTACATATTGTAATAGTTTTAGTAATAATGCTTTTTTCTTGACTATATTTTCTCAGAAGTTTTTATGATTTAACAGTCGTGAGTTTGATGTTCAGTGGCTTTTATTCTGTAGTTTTTTGACGCAGCGCTCCCCTTTTTATCATGTAAAAAGTGAGCCATGTCATGTTACCCGACCACTTGTCCTGTCGTATCGTTTCTTGTTGACACTGAAACAATAATTCTCCCGAAAATCACAAACAACCTGAGCTTGAAAGCAGTGCATTAAAGCAGCCGCAGTCTCTGCTGTCTGGAGAGGCTGTGAACTCAGAGCAGTGCACTTACCTCCAGTCTCACACCTGTTGACTGGGAAGATTACTGAACACAGTCCTCCGAATGTTTTAGATATCACTTATAAAGTCCTTGTTTTTTTTTTTGAAGTGATGTTTCTGTCCTTTTAAAACCATCACAAGTAGTTGTGCCACGCGACTGGACAGGCACGTAAACCTATGAAGACGGCTCCATGTGACAGGGCTGCTCCCCAAGTCATCTCTTAATACTGTTAGAGGAAAAATTAAAAATAAAACTGCATTGAATCCCTTATTCTGCTGTAACCACAGTTAATTATGTGGGTTAATATGCTGCAGCTGTGGATTTCTCTGAGTTTGGACATCAGTTCATTTGTACTACTCATGAGGTCACCAGGCATCATGACTGGATGCAGATTCCTGACTCAGATGCAACCAATAACTGAACCCGTATTTGTTATTGTTAATATCCGTTAAAGGGCAGTATATTGAGGAAGTAATCTTTACTCAGTATCACCTTATCTTGGTTTTGAGCTTGACTTGTTCCTGTGTCCGTGTTCTCAGTCTCTCTAAGTCCTGCCCTTGTCTTGTGTGTCTGGACACACTCTGGACTTGGTCACTCGGTTTAGGTGGTTTTGATTACGACACTAGTTACATGCTCACCAGTTTTTGCTTTTTTATCTTTTGCATGACTGATGTTAAAAGGGAAACCAAAAAAGAAGCCGTTGCAATCTGCCACTTTTGTAGACACGCAAGAACACTGCACAAAGAGATGAACCAACCAAAAACCACATGCCTGCCAACTTTGTCATGCAATAGAACACAGAGGAAAGTACTGTTGTGTGCTCGGAGTACGCCATGGTGGGAATTAGTGATTGTTATTTAAATCTTCAAAAAAAAGTCATATTTCCTGCTTTCTCTTCATGACTGTGCTATTTAACAAACGTAGAAACTGAAGTTGCTTGACAAAAACCTGCAGAGAGCTTAAAAACAAAGCCTGACTGAGTCCTGTATCAATGGAACGGGCTGCAGCCTAAAAAAGAACCTTATCTACACGATCTCCCGACAACAGCCTAACGTCTTAGGTTTTATTAAAGAAAACAAGCCGTGGTCAGGGGTGAGTCATATGCAGTCTGTTTGCTGTAAATCCTTTTTGAAAATTAAGCCGATCAGTTCTGCAACAGATAATACTGCAGGGAGGAACAAATACATGAACCCAGCTGCTTCAGTGAAGAGCAGAATACTTCAGTCCATCTCATGATGCTGATGAGTCCAGTTCTCCAATCTTCATGGAAATCTTCTTAAACACTAACCGTCCAAATCAGCCCAGGTGTGCAACCATGTACAAATAGTCTAAAGACAACTTAGATAAAAAATCTTGATCAATCAAACCAACCTGTGATCTAATGCAAAAACTAATCTTTAACATTCCCAGTGCTACTGTGGATGGTAAGTGCACATTTGTAAGATGAGAAGAACAAATTGTCACGTTACTCTTAAACAATAAATAATAAAGAATGTATTTCTATAGAATCGTTAAAACCTAGACAAGAGGTTTATGCAGTTTAAGGGCCTGTGTCCACTAACAGCGTTTTTTGCGCTGGCAGCGCCCACAGCCTCAATTTCCAAGTGCTTCTCACCGGTGCTACCTGTTGCTAGGTTACAAAAATTGTCTGTTAGCACTTCGGCTTCCCTTGGTATTGACCCTTAAGGCCCCGTGTCCACATAGCGCCTTCTTCTGTCTGTATGCTCTGTAAGTATATTTGCTTTTATTCAAGGACATTTTACAATGAAAACAGCAGCTCTAGACCTGGAAATTGTACTCTTGAAAAAAGGAAAGTATTAGCCTCTCCTCCGTCCATTATTGTTGACAAAGTTGATATCCGAAGTCCCGCCCCTTCTTGATTTTGATTGGTAGGGGTGAGGGAGAAGTGACATTGACGAGCATGGCGGTGTTCCAAAAGATTAACTATTTTCAACTGAGAGCGCTGTGAGGGCAGCGACAACAAACAGCTGAGGCAGAGGGTGTCAAAGTGCGGAAAACGCTGAACTGCATTGTTTTTTTTGTATAGAAAGTAGGTGCTGCCAGCGCAACAAAATAAAAAACGCTGTTAGTGGACACAGGCCCTTATAAACCAAATAAACCAATTGGATTTTTTTTTTCATTTTATTTTGCAAAATAAATAAATAAACACAAAAAGACATTTTGGAGTAAACATTAATGCAAAATTGTAAAAACTTGAACAACATATTTCTTTCTTCTTGAACAGTTTTTAAGTCTTTTGACAGTTTTATCTTTCATATTTTGTCAGTGCTTACATTGCTTACTTTGCTGGCCTTAGCAAAGGGCATGATGAGGAGATGCTAGTCTACATAGATAAGAGTCTTTTTTACCATCATTATCTGGAAAGCTTGAACCACACAACTCCAAAGTTTGGGTTTTGTGAGGCTTTTCTTGCTCAACTTGAAAGTTCCCGTTACACTCTGACTCTATTTCTCACTGTAACCAACTGTGACTTTTCTAAATTAGATTTTCTCTACCTGTAACTCCTCTATAGCTCTGCCTCTGCTCTCCGGTGAAAGCAGGACTGGTGTCGCATTTTATTAAATTTAACTCCACTGTTTTTATCCTGTTCCGCGTCTATCTGACAAAACACTTTTTGTTTGCTTGTTTTCCCCCTGGTCATGCATTAACTAACACAGGGTGGTGTGTGTGTGTGTGTGCTGACGAGTGGACGCACTTTTATTCATCCCAAACACATCCCTCCGATTTGAAATGACCCCTGACACACAACTCTAAAATATATGGAGCTCGTTTTACTAGCTGCCCTTCCCCTCAAACACAAACCTTCTTTTCATCAGACACTGAAACGTACGGCGTGTCAATGTTCCACATCCGTGTCAATTCATTGGCCACTGACTGAAAGAGTCAGCAGCACACTTATTACTGCTTCATCCCTTGTTTTGTTATTTCTTAAGGAAACTTCTTCTGATATAAGTCTAGTATTAATGGAGTATCAGTGAAATTAGATGTGTGAGATAGAAATGTGTTGTAGTGTGTATTCTCGTGTGTGTGTGTGTGCAGTGTTGGGGCCTGCGTGGGGCAGCCCCTGAACTCCAAGAGGAAGAGGGGAGTAAAATGTCGTCTTTGTGATGTCTCTATCAGTCGATCGCAGCGCTGGAGTTCCCAGCTCTGCTCTTTGTGCGACGAAGTGACCGGCGACCACAGAACAACAGCACCTTATCAGGGCTTGTAGCTCTCTGTACTCGCTTCTCAGACACACACACACACACACACACACACACACACACACACACACACACTCAATGCAAGATAAAAAAAAGTAAAAATTAGGAAATTGTGCGTGTATTCCTGATGAGCCCATTCTTCAGACTATGCACTATATGGCTCAGTACCCTTGACATCAAAAGGCCAAGAGAAGAGAGGAAGAGAGAGGAAGGAAAAGAGAAGAGGGCAGAGGCTTTTGTGTCTCCAGTCCTGAGAGCCCATTCTCTAATGAGGCCCCGTCAGCAACGCAGGGAAGCATTGTTCGAGAAATGTGTGTGTCTGTTGCTGTGGGGGTGTGTGCGTGTGGGTGGGCGTGTGTTGGTGTCTTTCCAACCAGCTTAATAGAAATCTAAAATTCGAGACCCCAAACGTACATACACGAGTCTTGGGATGTCTTCTCTCAGTGAGATCTTAAAGAGTGTAAGTGTTCTGTTGGAAGGCCTTGAAGTTTCACTGAAAAGCTGTTTTTGAATGTATCTAAAAGTCAGTCAGGTAAAGGTGAATTAAAGCAACGTAAAGTGATGGAAAAGCAAAAACATGCCGTATGAAAAGAGGTGCGAACCGAGTACAAATCTGTGTGTTCAGGAGTTTGAAATGTGAGGTTTTTTTGGAGGTCACTTGCGAGCGGAGCCTCTTTGTCAGCTAATAAGACAGATGATGAAAAATGATTTTTGACTTTTTGACATCTCTGGTTATGAACTTCTCTGAATTTGCTAAGCTGTGGACTCAGTGTCGGGCTTTCAGCAATTCAGCTAAGTTTCTAAGACTTTTAACACCTCCTTACAGCACAGCATTTGTTGTTGACTGGAAAACCCAGTAAGTGGTTTATTTTGTTCAGGTAGTCGTGCTATAAAACTGCAGCTTTGGCTCTGTGTCTTTATCTGTTACTTCAAGCAAACCAGGACGGGGAAAATGTGTCCTCGCACGTCTTGTCTGGCTGCAGTGACTGTGAGCACATCGCTGAGGTGACTGCTGTTTGTCTGATGGACCTCAGTTTGCTCTTGTTCAGTGTCAGAGGACAAAATGTTTGCTCATTTGTATACAGTATAAAGAACAACACTGAGCATTCAGAATGTGCTCAATGTCCAAAGGAAGACAGACAGGTTCATTTAAACTATATTTAGAGTGTTGAGTGTCTGCAAAGGTGGATGTGTTCACACGCAGTAATCTGAGGTCGGCTAATGATGCATGCAGACATGAAATAGTTTTACAGAGCTTTCACTCATAAAGCATAAAGAGCACATATTCAGTTTTGCACATCACGCCTCACAGTAAAGTTATCAATAATAAAAATGCAACATCAGATCCTTTCCTCGAAAGCTGGCCCAGAAACATTTCACATTTTCTTACTTTTCAGAGGACACAATATTTGACATGAGGTTAAAGTGAGTCGGTCTCGGTTTGGTTATGTTTAGGTACCCATACTACTTGGTTTGATGAGGAAACAGATCAGGGTTTGGCTTGAATAATAACTAATATACGTACTTTGGTTTGCAACTAAAGTACACAAAGTATTTGATGAACTGTGGTATGTTATGTAGCTAACGTTGATAATTTGAAAAGAAGTCAACACTGACTTTTGGTATCACTCAGGGATCAAACTCCCGTCTCCTTGATGTTTGTTTGGTCCAACCATTGCCCTGGTGTTTCTTAGCGTCTCCCCCTCAGCTCCTTTATTGACTGTGTCATGAGTCCGTTTTCAGATGCTGCATAAACTTACAACAGAAACAAGCTTTTCACTTTATGCTTATTCAGCACCAATTTCCATTACAAACTTGTCCTTGTTGGCAGCATCATCTCGAGTCTGGGTCTCTAGCCTTAACCTCCCCGTCAAAGAGGGTGAAGAAGTGGGGGCCTGAGGCCTGAGGGCCGGGACTCACTCACTGCTGTGATCCCAAGAACCTGGTGCCTGCTGGTACGTGACAATTCACTGAGAAAGTAAAAGATTGTCACCACTGACAGGCGTGTTGTGAACTTGTGACAGACGTGTCAACAAGGCAGGTTTTGGAAACAATTTTAGAAACCCAGGCTATTTAAACGTCGCCAATGCAAGTTTCAAGAAGTTCTGGGTACTCAGAAAACAAAAATTCTTGCAGTGTATTTTTCAATACTGTGTATAACTAGTGCTACGGCAGGTAGACGTCAAATTACTTTCAACACCGTTGATGGGATCTCAAGATCTCAGTTTTTCATTTGGATAAATGTCTGTCAAGTCACTATCTATCGCCGAATGAGGTAACACAATGGTGATTTAGTCTATGGCCCACTGATGAAAGCCTTTGCATTTGCAGTATTACAGACTGGGTGTCTGGTGCAACTTTCGCAGAAAAAATCCCAAGCAGCGCCGAGTTAGTGACGAGTTTTCCATCACCCAGCAGTGGTTGGTCTGCCAGAGAGGGTAGGCGGAGCTAAGTGGCTGCTTTTCTGGTCTCTGCAAGTGTTGCGAGTAAACAGTAATCTACTATGGCTGAACAAACAAAGAAAAGATGGATGACTACAGATACAACTTCAAAAATAAGTGAAAAAGATACAAATAGGACACTCAGATGAAGGCAAAGGGGAAAAAAAGGAAAGCGACCGTCTGCGAGGAAAATTAAGAGTTACAACCGGAGCCAACCGCAGACGTCACACATGCAACACTGTCTGGATATCTGGGAAGTGTGCTCCCGCATACAATTTTTTATGCCATAGGTGTTGCCAAAGAGAACGGCAGTGAGATCTTCGAGATTACCACTTTAAGTTACACTTTGGAAGGTTATACGTGGCCATAAACCAGAGTACTTTACTTTGAACAAGTTAAGAGCTGAAAATGTGATGAACTGCAGGCAGAGTTCAAAAGTGTAGCCAAGCAAATACAGTAAAAGTACAAATGTTATCACTGGACAAGAAGACTTTCAGGCAGAAATGAAAGAAAAACCTCCTGCAGCTTAATATGATAATGTAGCATTTGTGATTCACCCTTTCAGTCAGAGCAGCTCGAGCATCTGTGTCCAATTCTTGTAGGGAAAAACAGATGAGCCGACATTCAACATAAGACGGTGATATTTTTAAACAGTTTTTGGTTTCTCTTTAAAAAGGCTTTTAAGTGTGTTTGAACACCTCAGCTCTGCTCTCACTGTCCCCACTTTCAGTCCGACTTCCAGGAAATCATAATCGAAGTTTCAATCAATGATGCCCCTTATCAAACCACAATCACACCTGTTAGTGGGTTCATATTGGATAGTTATCATGCATGATGGAGCTGCAGCAACGGTTACCTGCAGCAGCATGCTAATTATGCAAATGCAGCCCCTGTTCGGTGGGATTTGAAGAGGCTCTTTGTACTTCCCCTCTCGAGAGGAGAGACGGGGGCAGGAGAAGGGGGTGGGGAGGGGAGGTGGCCGGGTCGGAGGTAACAGAGGAGTAGAAAAGACGAGTTAGTGGTGAGGGAGAGCCAGTCACTATGACCTGTGTCAGCAGCTCTGTTACAGTGTGGGAGCGCTGCTGGATCTCCTCACATCCACTCCTCCTCAACAGGTCAGTACAGCAGGAGAGATGGAGAGAAGAGTGCTGAGTGTGTTCTTATTAATGAGGCTTTAACACAGTTTACTGTTCACTTTCCAAAGAAAAGATGCAATGATTACTCGATTAAACATCCTGGTTCCGGCTTCTTTAATGTAAAGATTTGATCCTTTCGTAACTTTGTAAATGCTTTTTGAATTGTTGGTTAGAAGAAAGGAGCGATGTGAAGATGTCACGTCGGGCTCTTGGACATTTGAGTGAGCAGTTTTCACAGCGTTCTGACATTAAAGCAATTAACCGATTTATCGTAAAAAATAAGCAGTGGATAATGGATTACAAAAATAAAACACTAATGACTTATTGTGGGAGCAATTTTTCAAAACTACTTTTGTATCCTTGAAATTACAAATGACATTGCTTACTGACCAGCTGGATCAAAGCGACTTCCCTCACTGATTTTCAATCAGACGAGCAGATGCAGGTCAGTAGAACCCCGATGAGTCAGTCAGATCTGAGAGGAGATGTGCTTTCTCTCAGCGATGTTTCAGTTTGCTGTAGGCTCTTGTTGTGATCGGCCCGAGCCAGGCCCTGTGTGCAGGCTGGCACTATCTGGCATTGATTGCTGGATTGTTTTATCATCCCTGAGTAAATACTGCTAACTGTCTAACATTTCCCCAAACATTTGTTTATACATCGGTTCACACTTGTCTCAACACGGCTGCACCAGCTCTGTGACAAAATGCTGCTGACTACTGAACCAGCTGGGAGAAAGATTGTTTCTTATTCAGAGGTGAAATGTGATGTAACTGGCTGTGGAAATGTGCACAGATCTGGGTGTGAGATGTTTTATATGTGTGTCTGTTTTCTTACTGTGTGGTGGTGTATTGTGCTCGAGCAGCTGACAGAGTCTTTGATACGTTCCTGCGGGGAACCTTCTGCCATTACAGCTGTCAGTCTCAGTGTTGACAATGGGACGTCTTTATTTGTTTATCACCAAGTGAACCTGTTTAGATGTCTAACACTTTATCCGGCTGCTCTCAACTGCTGAGACCGGCTCCTGGCACTCGCTCTCTGTCTATTGTGCTCTCTCTGCTATTCTGCCTCAGGCATGAGTTGGAGAGCGATGGGGACGATATAAACTCAACAAGCTCCTGTCAGGAGGGGGAAGAAACAAAAACACTGAGAGAAAGACTAAGGAAACAAAAGAAGAGAAGAGAAGAAAGGGCGAACAACAGAAGGGATTTGCATTGCCAATCCCCTGGGGGGGAAATGTTGGGTTTTACGTGTAACAACTTGTTGGGTAACTGAGGTTTTGTGTGAAGTGATTCTTGTGTCGTGGGAAGTGTAGAGTTTCAGTGTTGTCAGCGCTCACAGGAGAGGAGATGATTTTTATCTGACGGCAGAGGCATGTTCCCGCCATCCACTGTCATCCTCCATCGCCCCCCTCTAAGCTCTCAAAGGGGACAGGACCAGTTAAGTTCTGTAACAGCACAGCCATTACTGTTGTGAGACAGACACAGTATGCTGCTTTTAAGGGTTCAGTCTTTCTAAATTCCCCCTGAATGTAGATTGTCTTTTCTAAATTTTAAAGTATTTTGTTGTGATTTTATTTCCCAACTGATAACTGATTCTTGCACACCATAGAGGTCTTTTTGACAGATGTGTCATAATAAAAAGTCATGATACTACATTTTATTAGCTCTCTTTCATACTCTGACCCAGGGTTGTCAAAAGTTTTGATACTTCGATACTTTTGGATACCAAGTGTTTTAAAATGAAACAATCAACATCATTTTTGTGTTTGCACCGTAATCGTTGCACAATTGCACCGAAAGGTACCGAAGCTTTAAAAAAAGAAACATATCTTCAGCTTTTCAAACCAAAGCTGCTGCGAGCAAAAGAGAGAGAGCAGCTGTGGTTGAGTGACATAGACAGGAAGTGAAGAGAGCGAGCGCTATTAATGAAATAAAAACAGTGAAGTTACGCTCTAAACAACCAACTCACACTCCTACACCTCCATACAATCCCGCAGGAAGGTACAGGATTCTGTCTGCTCCGCCCTCCATCGCACCTGGAGCTCTTATACAGCAACGACACCGCCGACTGTTATCATTCACAGAACGACAGATGTTTTGAGAAGATGTTTTTTTTTGTTTGCGTTGGACGTCCACTCCAGAAATGTCCCAAACACATCAGAATAATGAGAAAAATAGAAACACAGACATAGTGCAGATCCTCTGCAGATACAGACACCAACTCTTATTAAGCCTTTCATTACTATTAACAGTCTGTCAGATGAGCTGGTGTGTGTTAAGTGACTTGTTTTCTGTACCAGCACTGTGGATATTAAAAACAAGAAAATTACCTTATTTTTTGTTCCTAGGACTTCGACTTTTGTTGCCGTGGTATCGAAACAGGTATTGAGTATCAATTTAATTTTTACTAGTTTCGTATTGAAGTTTGAAATTCTGGTATCGTGACAACCAGACTCTGACCTCATCGGATTTAACAGAATAAATGTAACTGAAAGTCACTCTTCTTTAAGATTTGATCTACAGCAGCTTTAGCAGCTAAACAACTGAAACATCTTGTGTTTTATCTGCGACGTTTACAACCTTTTTTACCAGCTGGTCACTGACTGTAGCTGTATTTGCATGGGACCAGTGTTACCTGGGGACACCTTTTTATTTGTTATAAGTCTGGAGGTCCTCAGTGATCCTTATCCCACACAAGTCTGCCCTGTCTGTAAATTGTCAAGTAAAAAAGCCTTAATTTATCTCAATATTTCACGGATGTCATGTGATAATATTTGTTCTGTGAATTGGCTTCTTTGTGGTCATAATTATATTTTCTCTACAACCTTTCTCACTTGCATTGGCATTTATTAATTCAAGTTTTTTCTGTATTTTTGGAGCAAATTAAAAACTGTATCCAGTGGTGATGAAAAAAATAATGATTGGAGCAGAAACTCTGAACTCACCAGTGCAGTCAGCCTTTGCTCAGTTCTATTTATTTTAATCTGAGATAGTTGCAGAAGTCTGTAATAGTCGTTTTTGGTCACTTTGTTCTACTTTGTTTAGCTCAGCAGCTGCTCTGAGGTCTGCTTTATTGTGATTTCTTAGCGGCATGTGGTGAGCGCCTATAAAAGCCGAACACTGTTGGTGGTCGGAAAACAGGCCTCAATCAGATAACCTCGTAGGAAGGCACTGCTATTTAAATCATGCAACGCATACACTACATACATACACAAGGTCGGGTTCCACATGGGTGCAGTCAGCTGCAGATAGACCAAGTGTGTGTTTCAGTAGATGAGACTGGAGTGGAGGGAAGCCATAACCTTGACTGGTTTGCATTGTTCTCGCTAAGGCATTGTTTAAAAAACAAAAAAAAACTTGTGCGTGTAAAACACACACGCACCTTGACGCATTCCTCGCTGTCAACAGCTCTGTGGGTCGATGAGATTCTGTGCATACCTCTGCTGTGGGTGACACACACGCTAACTCACACAGAGAGTCAGTGCAGAGGCGTGTGAAAGCCACCTGTGGCAGCTCTGCAGCCCAGCCTCTATGGAACGTGGAGGGGAGACCCAGGAATAACTTCCAGCGTGGGACAAAACTCACACACACACACACATACACACACACACACACACACACACACACCCACAATCAACCCCTTGCTGATATCGACGGGGGCCGCTGCAATGTTGGCTAAACAACCTCTCTGTCTTCATCCCGCCATCCTCATTCCTGCCTCAGCGAAAACACACCACACCTGAAAATAGCAATCAGACAGGATTAGGCTGACACAGATCCTTGTGGGTTTAAAGCTGAGGGCTGATGCACTGACATGTTCACATCATGGGATACTCAAATTAAAGAGCAAAAACAGCTTTTGTTTGTTTAGGAAATTTTAGATTTCGGACCTGAGATCAAGGTTTTCGCCCACACACACACACATTTCACACACACGAATGATTGAGTGTCAAAGTCATCAGTAATGAGGCAGGTGCATCAAATGAGTTTGAGTGCTGTTGGCTTCGCTCACAGCTGTATTTAAAGTGCTTTCGAGTTACCATCAGCTGTGTGAAATGATATATTATGATTCTCAGTTTGAACACACATACGCAGGTGTAAATACACACACTTTGTGCAGGTTTAGAGCTTTGGCTGACAGGTGAATCTGTTATGAAATCCAGTTACAACAGTATTATGCATTTGGCAGCAGCCTGGCATTTTTTTTCTTGTTTGCTTTGTTATATGAGAGCACAGTGTCAACCTCCAAATAATGTGACTCACTGTCTCGATGAAGGGGCACACCGGGTTTCTTCTACAAAAGGAGCCGAGCAGGAAGTAACAAGTAATGAGAACATAGTGTAAAAGTTTACTTTAAAAATATCAAGTGAATCCAGTTTAATTGTACCCTTTGTGGCGAGCATTTGTTTTGCGACTAGAACTCTGTACAGCAGGAAGTCTTTGTTGTTTCGCATATTGTTTTATATATTGAAATCCATTAGAGGATTAAGTTTATTCAGAATTTTGCATGGCCTTTCCAACACACCTTTATTTTCCTTCAACAAGAAACCTACATAAATACATACATACAAAGCAGTGTTAGTTTTGGCAGCTTTTTTAAGTTTAGTCTCAGTCTTAGTCTTAAGACGAAAATGCTTATTATTTGTAGTCACATTTTAGTAATTTTTATAGTTTTAGTCGAAGAAAACATTTTAGTCCAGTTTTAGTCAATAAAAAGTCATCACATTTTAGTCGTTACTTTTAGTCAAAACGTTTTCTCTCTTTTTTAACTAAGGTCATGTTTTCCCTCCTTCGTTTCCCAAAAAATCCCTGTCCACCCAAGCACAGTTAGAAAAAAATCCCCATCCAAACGAAAAACACAAAAACACAACAGATACGCTGTCATGAGAATGCCACACCAACAGGCGGCAATAAAACCCAGTCATGCAAAGAAGGAAAAGAAAATCGCAGCCAATCAAAAGTCTGAAATCTATTGCCAGAAGGCTACCTGGCAGGCCGTTATGGGGCATCGAGTGTGTGGTTATTCATCTATATCATATATGTGTAAACATATAAAAAGTCCTGTTAGCAAGGTTAGAAGCATCACTGTTTTTGTCACGTCCATCTTTTTGCAAGGAATGTCGCCTCATTTGTGACGCCTCACAAAGGAGATAACGGCGCACAGCCTGACTTCACGAGCCAAAAACGCTGTTTACTCTAAGTCTTCATCCTGGCCTGAGTTTTACAAAAGATCCATTTTCAGTGACCTAAAAGGGTTTTCTTTAACGAAGTTAACACTGATACAAAGGGAGACAAAAAAAAAGGAAAAAAAACAACTTCGAGTGTCTATGTTAGGTGTTGGGCCTCTACATGCCCCCAGAACAGTGCATGTTGGCATTTAATCTACAAGTCTCTGGCACTCTTCTGGAGTCTACTCTTCTCATTTGGTGTTTTGATGATGGTGAAAATCTCCCATAGGTGCTAAACTGAGTTAGGATGTCCATTATTCACACTCATCAAACCATTCAGTGACCGCCTTTCCCACCACGGATGGAGGCATTGGAAATTCATTTCAGAGGACCCTTCCCTCTAAGCAACTGGCAAACTGTGTACGTTTTTGCGGGCAAGGTTCGGGAACTTTTCTGACCTTTGGAGTTTTTGACCACTAGCAGTGCTATGGAGCAATGTTTTGATGAGTGGGTCCATGTTTTGTTTGTGTCTTTTGTTCAAGTATTAAGAACACCTGGATGATATTCCTGCAGTGTCATGCTATTTAAAGGACTGAAAGTGGCTGTAATTTACCAAAACATCTGGCATTGCACAAGCTAAAGGCAACAAGAAGAGAGCTAGCCAACAAACAAGGATGTAAACAAAGTGAACAATCAGTTTCTTTGTGGAACAGAATGCATTATATGTGCTTGTGAGTTCTGAAGGATGCACACAATATGGAGAAACAAAGAAGGTAAACATTGTGGTTTACTTGCAAGAAATCTGTACACCTTTAATTCAAAGAAGGTTGTCAGTGCAGAACAATAGGTTAATTGTGAGCCGTCAACCACAAATACAGTCAGTCACACTGTGACTTGCTGGTGGTTCAGTCCAAATTTCTCTGCCACATTTCTTGTCACTCTTGAAGTCACGTATGCACTTCTTGATTAATTGTTGCGTCACTTCCTGCGTGGAGTAGATTGCAAGAAAAGTCAAACTCAGTGCATCAGTTTGGTAGATCAGGTGGCCTTTACTGTAGGAGCCTAACATTGTGATTCAGGCTCTTAGCTGTATTTTATTGCTTCAAACACACACACACATGAATATACATCACCAAGGTTTGGAGCCTTGGACCCTGGCAGACAGGTGGCTTTGTTCAAAATCACAGTGTGCAGGCTGGGAGAGCTGGGTGAAGTGGGGGGGGCTCTAATCATTATCATGCTTTCCGCAGAACGGTGGCGCTCTGCATTTTTTGCCGTGTTCCCGAGTTGGTCGGCACATTCCGCTGGCATTGTTATCCGGCCTGTTTCCTGCGGCCGGCTGCTTTTGTCAGCCTCTCCCCCATTGTCCCGGCTTCCTTTGTTCCCCGGCTCCAACAATGGCTTTTTTTCTGCCTCTTAATATATATGTGCACTTTTTGCCCTTGTGTGTTCTGTTTGTTTTGTTCTGCTGTCTGCTGTGTTTTTCTTTCCTCCTGCTGCAGAGTTGGGAAATAACACACACACTCACACAAACATACACACAAGCCTGAGTTGATACGTTCAAGTTCACTGTGGTTCAAACCGTTCTCACTCAACCTGTCCTCTCTTCCTTTCTCCCTCACTGAGGCCTTGTCTGTCTGCCTCCCCCGGCAACCTCCTATTATTCACTGTCACACACACTGAGAGAGTAAGCCTGGCTGTTACTTTGGGTGGTAGTAACACACCCACAAACAAGCTTATGTTTGTAAAATGTAGAGCCTGATCAATCTACATTTGGCTGATATTGACTTAGCACAGATATATCTGTACCAATGTGTATGTTTTCCACTATAAAAGGTTTTTAAAAGACCCTTTAATGCAGAAAACAGTGTTTAGGGTGATGTAGTCTTGTCTTTTTCAACATAGGAGCATGCAGATATTAGCATTTAGCTCAATACCACTGTGCTCAATTACAGCCTTAAAAGCTCCTTGTTTTCTTTCCTTTTCAAACACTTCACTACATTTCACTAGAGCCACAGTTTTTTTTTTCTTTTTTTACAGAGGCTATTTTTACTTCTTAACTGTTTTCTCTGTCTTTATCTTGATCTCTCTTCTCTGCCGGTGATGACATCAACTATCAAATCAAAAGTGGCATGGCATGTGCCAAAACTTCACCACACCCATATGACACCTAGTCGTTTGTGTTTGTCTTCCAACAGAATGGTTGAGCCCAGCCCTCCAGCGCTGCACCTCCTCTCCGGCGGGGATGTCAGCATGACGGGTGTTGGCGTCAAAGTAGAACAGGAGGAGTGTGGCGGAGCCGGTGGAGTCATTTCCAACGCAGAACCTCCAAAGACATCTCCCTTACGGGATTGGTCAGCAAATCATCCACTGGAGGCCCGCCAACTGACCCCACCGCTCTCCTGCTCTCCTTTGGTAAGGATTGTACAAAAGGCATGACAAACTGAGACATTCTGTCAAAGTAAAATGTGCTTTCCTCATCCTGCTCTGCTGCTTTGCTAGTAAACGGTCTCTTTCTGTGTCCTTACAGGAGGGCTCTCCAGGTAAGGAGCTGCCTCACAGGCAAAGCCCGCTGGGCCTGAAGGAGGCCAGGACACATGACAGACCAGAAAGACAATCCAACTTCAAGGAAGGTCTGTCCAAACTCTTTACATGGTCTCTCTCATCTGTAGTGTCAGGACTAGTGTTGATAGAGCTGCCAAGACTATTTTGCCTTAAAGTTATCATTGATGAACCAGGCCAGAGTATAGCAATTATCTCGCCTATAAGTTTGTGTTTATAATTGTGCGGAACGTCTAAATGTTGAATACTGAAGGATACTGTTGGTTTTCTACTGTTTCATGTTTATGTTTTATTGTTCAAGCATACACACCCAATTACTTTTATGTCTGTATGTCTGTAAATACAACATCTACTGTGCAATGTTTGGCTGTCACTCGTTGCCTGAAAGTTTTGCATTCAAAGCTACCTGCCAGAAAGATTTTTCAGCCAGGAGTACAGGACCACATTCCTGTCCCATAACATCCACCTTGAATTATTCTTTTAAACTAAAAACCTTCTCTGAAATTAACCAAGTGCAACAATTTCTAAATTTGATTAAAAAAAAAAAAGATTTCTGTTAAAGTATTAAATCAACACACAACAGCTGGTTTCACACGGTAAAGGTTCTGGGTTTGATTTATTTGCTTTTAGAGCCAACAACAACAACAATGCATTGGTGCTTGCCAATTACTGCACAGTAAGGTGGGGCAAGGCTGTGCTCAGTTGGGAAATAAGGCAACATTAGGACTAATTTTAAACATCAAAGAAAAAGAAACAAAGGCCCAAACTATAGAAACAACTAAATTCTAATATAATTCAGTCTAAATATTTGATGTACTTTGTAGTTAGATTAAGAAACAATATAAGAAATGTGCTGCTGTTTGTCACAGTTAATTCTTTTCAATGTCCCAGATGTGAAAGCACTGAGGGCATCATCACTGGGGGACTCCAAAGTTTGATATTTTCACTATCTGCACATTCTAAAAAAATTAATAGGCAAATATTGATCAAATCAATGAAAGTGTTGAAATTTAAAAAAATAAATAGGTTTTTGAAATGTTCTTGTCAGTGCGCCTCATGAGTCTCATTTTTGCACCTGTTTGATGCACCTTTTCTCTCCTAAAATTGTGTACAAAAGTCTACACAATTTTCACACCCACCACACTAAGATAACTGTATCTTATGTATTTAAGCGCACTACATTGTGCTGCTATTCAGCATTAAACAATGCAGTCTGCTTGAAATCAATGCGTAGAACTGATAGTTTGTCTCCTGAAGCGAGGGTGTTGTTGCGGTTCCTGAATGGGTTGGGGGAGTATGGGGTGCTTTTTTCTCTCTGGTTTTGTTCAGTCCTTCACGTACAGAGTAAAAGGCTGCTCTCTCAGTCGCCCCTGAGACTCCTCCTGCCCTTAAGTCTTTCACCAGCCTGCGCTCCTTGCCTTAAATTTTCCTCAAGTTCTCTCCACTGGCTGACCTTGGATTGTTCTCTGTCCAAATATTGATCCACTCAAACACTCAAAACTTCTCCCAGACGCACAAACAACCTCTGCCCTTCTTCAATCAATTCCATTAGGAAGGCAGAGGAGAGGCTGAGAGAGTAGTTTGGTGTCAGATGGATTTTATTTGACAGAAAAATATTTTTTATGCCATCTAGTGCAGCTCAGTGCGGTTCTGCTGAGTACCTGTTGTGTTCTGTTAACAGTAATGCCCACCATTGAGAAGCTGCTGAATACTGACTGGAAGGAGAAGCTTCTGGATAAAAGCACAGGGGGGACAGGACAACTGAAAGGTTAGCTGGCAGACACTACCAACATCTTTAAACCATTTATTTACCACTTTTATCCCTTTATTTACGACACATTACTTTTATATTCTGCAAATATCTGCCTTACTTTTTCAAATGAAACATGTTCTATTGCACTTGTTTGACGTTTTAAAAGCCATACCTGGCTCTGTGCAGTAATGTGGTACAGCACTGGTTTGATAATCATGTGTTCCATCTTGTGTTCCTTTTAAAATCAGGGTTAGCAAACACAGAGACCAACAAGAAGTTTTGTCTAAACAGGCTCACTTAAGCGAGTACTGGTTTTCTCATCCAAAACAGGCTGTTTCATGTCGGGCTGATAATGCTGCTTGACATGCGAATTGCTCGAATAACAGTTTTCCTCCTGTGAATGTAGGCAGTAGTAGAGTTATTTTTAAGTGTTATTTTAAGTGAATAACAGCAACTAGAATAGACACAACAGTCAGCAGCCCTGCAATAAGTTAGTCATGTTGATAGGCTGACTGTCACTGATAAGAATACATGTAACAAAAGTTTAAGTTTATTCGCGGCCACAACTTTTCAGCACTATGTTTCTGGCCTTCGAAGCGTTCGTTCACTGTCAGATAAGTTGAGTTTTTGGAGGGTATCAATAGGCAATGAAGGACATGACAAAACCCCAATGTCCCCAGCACTAAACAGAAACATAGCATGGACATAGCCTTCCATGTGGTTTTTCTGCTGTCGTCGTGAATAAGAAATATTTATTCATCTATATTTTTTCACTCTTTTCATTTGTTTGCTTTCTTAAAGGTCTAATCTTGAAGATTTCAGTTTTGTTCTCTTGGGCGCCCCCTAATGGCGATAAACAGTAACTGTCGGAGTACGCTTCCCAATTTAACCAGACGTCTACAGCTGGCTCCCTTTTTCAACGGTTGTAACTCTTGATTTTCCTCGCTGACGGTTACTTTCCTTTGTAGACTGTTTGCCTTCATCTGAGCGTCGAATTTGTTTCTTTTTCTTTGGATTTTCACTTATTTTTGAAGTTGTATCTGTAGTCATCGATCTTTTCTTTGTTTGTTCAGCCATAGTAGATTACTGTTTACTCGCAACACTTGCAGAGACCGGAAAAGCAGCCGCTTAGCTCCACCTACCCTCTTTGGCAGACCAATCACTGCTGGCTGATGGAAAACACTAACCGCGGGCACTTGTGATTTTTTACGCAAATGTCGCCACAGACAGCCAGTATGTAATAATACTATATACTGCAAATGCAAAGGCTTTCATCAGTGGGCCATAGGCACAATCACTATTGTGTTACCTCACTCGGCGATAGCTGGTGACTTAACAGACATTTATTTTCAAGAAAATCTTCGAGATTATACCTTTAAAGTTGGCAAATGAAAAACACATTATTGTGAATGAAATGAAGGAGGAATGTTCTAACCGAGAAAGTAAACTAAAAATCAAAACAGGTAGTGAACCCAACATTATACCATTTAGCATAATGGTGAGTGGATGTGGACTTTTTACGAAACCCTCATCATCAAACAATTTGTCATGAAATAAAGGGCGGAAGCTGTTCTTAGGAAGAAACATGACCCTCTGTCCCCTCCAGGTACCCCAGAGTCTCTGGCAGAGAAGGAGCTCCAGTTGTTGATGATGATCAACCAGCTGAGTGGTCTGAGGGAGCAGCTCCTGGGAGCCCACTCTGAGCAGAGGAACATGGCTGCCCTGCTGCTGGAGAAACAACAGCAGCAGATGGAGCTGGCACGACAACAGCAGGAACAGGTAATAACCAGAGGTGTCCAATCACTGAACAGCCATTATCTCAACAAAATACACAAACATGTTGTCACTTTAAAACACATTTCTGTGTCAGCGCATTTTCTGTTGTCTATAATTTTGTTGAAAACCATTAAGGGGCTTTTTCTGACCAAATTTGAACCAGATCCAAAGAGATCACAAGAACTAAATCAGGTCCCTCCTGTGCATTTGTGTTTGTGCTTTCGACTGCATATGAAGAAACCTGGAGGCTAGGCAAATTAGACAAATGAAATTGAAACTGATCCCTGTTTGAGATGATATTTCTGCACACAGTAAAACAATTGAGAAGAAAAACACATTTGGGAAATTACAGAGGAAATCTCTGAAGTTATTTTCCTGGTTAATGTTGTCTTAGCCTTGTTTTGTAAAGATATAAAGTTGAAAAGTTCGTTTTGAGTTATAACTTTTTCTTTTGGTCTCTCTGTTGCACACACATTTTCTTATAATCTTACATTTACAGTCAGTTGCATTCGAAGTCCTAACCCCACTATCTAATATTGATATTAAGGACCACACATGCTTTCTTGCTGTCTGAGTGTTGCCAGACACTTTTGTAGCAGCATGGACACTTGCTTTTGACCACACCCTCACCACTTAAAAGAGCACATTACTAGTTTAGCATAACTTCTATAAAATAAACATTATGTTCATATAACACAACAGCTTGGCTCTTTGAATTCTCAGGTTTAAATTCTAATTGATGTTACATGTTATTTATGGACTTTTTGTTGAGGTGCGTAATCGTAATGTGAAATGCTTTTTGGTGGGGGTTAAGGGGTAGTTAGATGAAGCCCTGGTCATGGTTACCAACACTTTGTGCACCTGTGTCTGACTGCAACATATCAAAGGATGTGTGTGAGAATAAACATGTCTTTTGTCTCAGATCGCCAAGCAGCAACAGCAGCTGATCCAGCAGCAGCACAAAATCAACCTGCTTCAGCAGCAGATCCAGGTCAGCCCCTCTCAAGACCCCTCGCATGTCTTTAAACACAGCCAGCAGCACTAACAGGGGATAATGATAGAAAACGAGAAGTTGTCATGCAGAATCAGATTTGTTTTCATTTAGAAAAATGTGGGAAGAATTTTGAAGTAAGGTGTTTTGCTCTGCCTTGTCCCAGCAGGTGAACATGCCCTACGTGATGATCCCGGCGTTCCACCACAACACCCAGCCCCTCCCCGTCACCTCTGAGCCCCAGATGACCTTACCACTGCAACCAATCCCCTGCAAGCCAGGTCAGTGGTCAAGCCAGCAGAGAGGATTCAGCCTTGGGGAGAGTTGGGCTTGAAAAAAACTGTCCATGGAAAAGGAGTCTTAGATGATAAAAAAATATAACTTCTTCTCTTAATTGATTTTTTTACTCAACCTCTAATAAAAGGAACTGGTTGGTTAGGTGATGAAAGAAGATTCAGGCATGCTGGAATGAATCCATTATTTGTTTTAGGACAATAACAACCACAGAACAGTTTATAATAATAACAGGATTTTACGACTCTGTAAAGTTATCACAGCAACATTTATGGTAACGGCTATGAGGTAGACAGCAGAATTACTCTATTACAAAGTAAACTACAAGGTAGTAAAGTGGCCCTTAAATCAGCTGAATTAATTATGATGCACTAAATAAAGTAATGTCTTCTGTCTGTGGTTAGCGTTATATTTAGATAATCCTCCAAGGCTTCTCTCCATCAGGCCTTTAGTGCGGGGAACATTGGAGTTTCGTCATGTCTTTCATTGCCTAGTCATACCCTCCTGTTGTGAAGGAGGAACAAAAACTCAACTTATCTGACAGTGAACGAGTGCTTTGAAGGCCAGAAACTTAGTGCTGAAAAGTTGGCACCACGAATAAACTTCAATGTGTTGCCATCAATGCTGAAACATTTTCTGCACTTCAACTCAAGGTCCATTTTATAGAGATAGGAAAGGCAACCGTGAGATACAAATGTAGACTTCAGTTGAACAATATGGTTGATAGTGCCTTTCATACACTTACGCTTGTACAGTTAGCAGGCTATAGAGGGCACAGCTTAGAAAGCTTTGTACATGCTTTCACAAGTCTTAAAAGCTGGGCTCGTGCGTGACCTTGTCTCTTCTATCTTTTCAAACCTAAAAGACACAAGGCCAGTCTTTAAAACATTGTAGGCGGAATTTAAGGATAACCATTTATTTGCTTTCTGAGGAATTTGAGTGGATTTGTGTGAGTGCTTCACAATGTTTTGACAGATGAATGTAACAAATTGTAGAAAGACTGTTGGGTTGTGTGGAAAAGGTCAGCTATAGCCAGAAATGTAAGGGCATCTTTTATTTGACGACAAAGACGGAAAAATGAGCTTTGCTCTTTAATTTCAGCTTGGTTGTGTCTTCCATTTGTTTGGTCATAACTGTGAAAAATATTCTCTATTCACAGCTTTTAAAAAAGAAACAAGTTCGAATAAAGGAGAACTAACTCTTAATTTCCTTTTAAATTCAACACAATCCAAGCTTAATCCTAAACACACCTTACCTGTGTAAGAAGCTAACACAAGATTACTTTGTTGTTATGCTAATGTAACTGTAAAGCAGTGACCATTTACAAAGTAAGAAAAAAAATCATGGTTGCGCCCTTTTTGTTGCAGAGGGTTTGTTCTAATGAAGAAAATAACAATAGGCATGCAGGTCATGGCCTGTCATGCTAATAACTGTGAAATAGGGTTGGGTAACATGATGATAAACTATGGGCTGATAGAAAAACACTTCCAAAAAGAGGGTTTGCAGTCGATGGTGGTAGCTTTTCCTTTTATTTCAAAGGTTTTGTCTGTCATTGTTTTATGGTTATATTGATCCCCTGGTTCCTTTGCATTAGTCACAACAACTGGTAACAATTAACCACAACAAAAGTACCAAACCTCAAAATTCATTCTATAGAGTTAAAGAACAACTCTAATCTAGTAAATAGATGACAAGTAAGACTTTCTATGTAAAAAATATTGCACATTATTATGTTATATAATATAGGACCAAAGCAACAGCCAATCAGACAACTAGATTTAGTTTGCTAGTCTTGATTGACAGAAAGACGTTTTGAAAAGCAGAATTATAAAAATAAAAATAGTCTGGGGCACTTGTGTAGCTCAGCGGTCAAATCGCACATTCCATATGCAGAGGCTACAATCCTCGATGCGGCGGCCCGGGGTTCGACTCCATCCTTGGCCCTTTGAAAATAGTCATTAGGAAAAGTTGTATCAAGTAAAAACAGGCTTAGGAAAAGCGAACATTTTGAAATAACTAAAACCTTCTGGAATGTCACAAGCGTAACATGATAATATAGTATTTGGTTATTTTACATTCTTTACTTATATTTTAAATCTTTTCTTTGACATTTTATTAATTTAATTCATTTAGACACTCCCTAGTTCCAGCTCCCCATGTTAGGACAGTCTTTAGGCACTTTCTGTAAGTAACATCACTGTATAAGTAGAAGTATTTGTGCTAAGGCCAGGCACAATGTCCTTCACAATGAGCTACACTCAGCACAGCAGATAATATGTAAATTAGAGCACCCAAAGATACTTAATTGGCTGTGATAATATACAAAGTCTAATGTGTACACTAAAAATGGAAAACAGTGTACGAGCTGTACGAGTGTACAAAAATTAGACGACATGGCATGTCATACATAAATATTGTTTTGTCTCTTATTATTTGGTAAATAAGGTAAAAAACTAAACAAAATTAAATACTGTAGACTATATAGAAACTAAATTGTTATAGAAAGAGTGTCACTGACATTTCAATCAGCTGTGAGCTGCTATCACGGTTACTTGCCGTTAGCTATGCAATGCTAATTGTCACCAAGTTTTGTGTTCTATAGCAAATCTCTAACATTGACACTATTTGATATTTTTCAGCACATTTGAGTCATATCTGGGCTTAAACCAATGATACTGTTTTTCATGCAGAACATGTTTCACCTTCCACAGCGGTGGACTATCCCATGCAGCTGCTGCAGAATGCTCACCCCACCCCTGTCAAGAGGAGCAGTGGTTCCTTCAGACAGGTACAATGTTATTACAGTATTGTCTGTCAGCCATGTACAAGTTAATCTCAATGTAAAAACCTCTTTTCTCGTGTCCTTTCAATACAAACATTTCTAATGCATACATCATTTGTGTGCCTGTTTACTGTACAGTTTGTGTACGTTCTATTTACTTTATACTGTATGTGTGTGTGTACAATAAAGAAAGTGACTCCCTCCAAATTAAACAGATAATGTACTTTTCCTGCACTTGGGAGGCTGTAAAAGCTTTTGAATACACCACACCCTCTGTTCAAAGGTTTAACGTGTGTGGTACAGCTGTGAGTGAGTGTGTGTGAATGTAGTGTGAACTGTATTTGCACGGCTGGTTCTCAAGCACAGATCTAGCAACACAGTTTAAATAAACAAAAGGGAAGAGAGGATAAGGGGAACATGAAGACAAAAGACCTGAGAGGCTTCAAAGGTGTGACGGATGCGCTCCAACATGCCAAATCTACCGTGCATAACCGGAATACGTGCACACCCTCGCCCTTTGCGGTTACGCCTGAATGTGTTTAAGTGTCCCCACCCTTGCTCATCTGCTCTCATTGTGTGTTTAGGAAGCCAGTCAGCCCTTGAACCTGACCTCCAAGCCAAAGGGGCTGGAGCTGGGGAAAACACCAAGTCCGCAGAGCCTGGAGCTTGGACCGCTGGCGCTGCATGGGGCCTACAGGCCCAGAGATCTTCATAGAGAAGTGTCCCACAGCCCCCCACGATCTGCCCTCAGTGAGTTCTGCTGACACTAACACTGCTGTGAAAGGATGCATGCATTGTGACCCCAAAAGAAGAATAAAGAGTTGATAATCACAGTTTTTTGTTCTCCTTCATGCTTCTTAAGTGCATGTGGTACAAGTGTCGTGCTATGGAGCAATGATTTTAAAGAATGGGTCTGCATTTTGTTTGTATCTTGGTGCAAGCACTCATGTGTCCTGATACATAGTTCTGCCTACTGTTCCACTGCACTTTCCACTGATGCATCAAGAACTGTAGCTATGTGAAAAGTTGCCAACAAAGTCACAGAAGAAAAAGATGATTGTTAGCCTTCAAATTCTTTGAACATCATCTCCGCAAATTCAAAAGAAATTCAAACGCTGAGGGAGAAATCACCTATGTTGCTTGATTGACAGACGATCTCCGAGTCATGCACTATACAGCCTTGGCAAGAATCAGTACAGAAGCTAAATTCAAATCATCAACTTTGGGTTTTTACTTTCAGATATGCTTAATAAACAAATAGAGACAATTAGACCTTTGTGTATAAAATGTGCTTGAGGAAACACATGCAGATGCTTTGTTCTGTCATATCAAAACTTGTACATGTGTCGTTCTCTAAGAGAAGAGTTATTACATTCTTTATCTTCTCGTGTTTCCATCAGCAGGACATGATAATAATTATCATCAGTGGATGAAGAGTTATAACAATGTATGTGATGTGTTTTTTGAGGAGGGATACAAGTGTAGCTGCACGTAGCAACCTCTTCTGTCTTATTTTCTTTACATTATTGTTTCTCATTTTTGTTCTCCTCCTCTTCCTTGTCCTGTGATTTTGTCTTCAGGTTTTCTCGGAGATGGCGACGTGGTCACCCAGGCCATCCACGACGCCCAGCTGCTCCTGAGGAGCCACAGCACGGGCGGGCGAGAGAGGGAGAGAGAGAGAGATGGCAGCGGAAAGATGGTGAGCTTATGTCAGAACTATCCTGTCCCATACACAGCCACAAGATTCCTGTTTAAAGTCCCTGTCAGATATGGGTCTCATCATTTCATTTCTGAATAACCTGAAAGACTTTTACATTAAAGTCACAACTGGCAATTTTACTTGATCTGACCACAACAAGCCTGATGAATTTGTAACTGACACGAGTCTGAGTTGAATGATTTAAGATTAGCTTTAGGGCTACAGCAATACAAGATAAAATGTAAATGAAACCACCTTGAGTGCAGTTGTGTTGGTCCTCTCGCTCAGCAGTTGTCCCTATGTGCCTCAGGTATCCACCCTCGTTAAGCTAAAATAGCTTTTTCTCTCACTATCCACCAAGCTTTAACTGATATAGATGTCCAAATTCACGCTAATATCAAATCATATGAAAAATGTTTTGCATGGTTGCCACTGAGAAACTGATCTCTAGCTTAGGCTCACTGTTGCTTTCTTAAATTAGAGTTTAATACTACAGTGTTTATCAAGAACTACAAACACATGCATTATATGTACAGTGCAGTCCATTTATTAGAACCTGCATTATTGGCCACGTGGCAGCGGTTGTGACCACTGCTGATACAGCAAACTTGTTTGCATATTTACCCATTCAGCAGTTATTAAGTAACATTTGAAGCTATTAAGGCCTACAATTCATTTGTAGTATGTTTCTGGCCACCTGATGAAAGTAAGTCAAAAGTATGCACCCTCTTTTTGCTCTGTTTTTCATCTCTTAATGGAAATATCTGGCCCTTTGTTTGTTAAATGCTCCACTATGTTCACCAGCTGCTCTCTAGCCATGTCCATCTACTGCTCAGTGCTGAAAAGAAAGCATACAGTGGGATTTCAATGTTTTTTCACTGAAAACAGCTGCCTGTTGCGTCTAAAAATTACTCCATGAGAGCAGTGAGACTGATCAAGACAGTAAAGTCACAAGCCAGACAGCTTAACAATGAACTAAAACCTACTATTAAGCTAGTAAAAGATTAAGCTAATTCTATGTTAGCACTATAAGCAACTTTGTCACATTGTCAAGATATGTCGTTATTATAATGTATTTAAATTTAAGCTGTTTTAAAGTTGATACACCAGCCCCCTGTGTGAAACATTCAGAATGATAACAATTTTGTTATAAATGTTTCGAAAAAAGTCAAATCTTGATGTGAGTTGAAGTTGATGTGCAAATATCAGCTGTCTGAACAAATGGAGGAAACATTCACAGTCCGTCTCCCTTCTCTGACTGACATGTAAGGGGGGTAATCGTGGGTCAGTCAGGTTTAGGGTTACAGGGAATCGTGCTTCTGAGGTTTTAGCCAACTAAAGAATACCCCAGCTGTAGTGTAACCACACAGAAGCACATTGTTACAGCTCAGTAGTTTAGGTGTTTCCTTCTGGAAGATAATGTTAAGTAAACACAGTGAACAGAAGGCAGCATAGACGTTATATCTGTTGTTTCTTTTATGAGTAAACAGACAAAGGTAATTGTCATTGTTCACATCTACTACTCTTACTCTGCTTTTTAAGAGTCCGTGTGCTACAGTAAAAAACTACGTTTTAATCACGTTTGACTTGAGTTGTTGAATGCGAGGCAAAATTGCAGCATTGCATTCAGAAATTCCATCTAGCCTCTATGTCAATTGAATTGTATTAGAGCGCTATTAAAGCATCTTAATGCTATACATTTTGTCAACTCTTCATCCTGGTTGTTATTTTTTGTTTTGGTTCTTGTTAAAATTGTCTTCTATTCTGGTCTTGGTTCTTTGAGGTGGCTGCAGCTTTGGTCTCAGCCTCGTCCTGGGGCAACAGCTGTTGCAGCCTCACAATACCACAAAGGCCTCAGTGTGGCATTGACTGAGCCACCTGCCTTCTCTCTTTGTCCACAGTAATACTGTACTCTGGGACTCTCCTCCTCCTCCTCTCCTGCATTATCCTGCTCCATCTCGCCTCTGCTGCTGCTTTTACACCAATACTGATAACTGGCCTATTTTGGTATTACGCGCCACTGGATTGGGATAAAAAAACGTTTTACATCGTCAAGCTGATAGTTTTGCAAATTCAGAGTTGTTACATTCCCGACTCTGCCTTCTCTCCTTCACCTTTCCTCCCTCAAACAATAAACACCATTCTTCCTGCTTCATAGCGTTGTACTTTCCTTTCTTTGCATTTATAGCTCTGCATTTAAACAGCAGCTGATATGAAGAGTGTGCAGTTTCTTTACCTTAAATAGCACTCTATGTAACACATGCGTGCCGTGAACACACCTCTTGAACATTGGGTCATCTTTTATTGCAGTTGAAATTCAAATCGTCCCTTTGTGCTGGAGTGTGAATATTTGTATGACTGAAGCGCATGTCTGACTTCATCTGCCTTTGTCTTTTTTATGTCCTCAGGAGTATAAAAGTTCTCCTTGTAGCGAGAGAATTTCTCACTCGGAGCGACGTGAGGACAGCCAAGGCCTGCAGTCTACTGAGGACCGCCTCAGCAGTGACTCTGAGGGTAGGTGACCCTGGAGGAGCCTTATCTGCCCTTATGTACATTGATGCCTGCATGTTTATCCAATGTGTTGAATAGAATTTCCCCTGTCATGACTACACTTTCTGAAATAATCATGCTAACTAACACCATGAGGAATTCTACTGCTTGTCACCATAGGGGGAACCTTTTTGATTCCTATTAGAACTCTTTTATAAATGTTTTACCTTAAACCATTTCAGAGGGTTCCTCCGAGAACCCAACATGTATGGTTATACCAAGAACCATCTGCAAAAGGTTCCAACAATAACCCCCTATGAGAGGTTCTAAAAAGAACCCTTCTCTGGTGTAATGGTTCTACCAGAACACCCGCTGGAGGTTCTATCCAGCCGCTTTTTACCATATAGGGGTGCTAACAAGAACTCACAATTCTACCAAAAACCTTTAGTATTCCAAGGGTTTTATCTAGAACCCTCAGAATGGTTCTTTAATACATTGAACACTCAATGGGGCTCTCTTAGGTTCTTCTAATTGCCATGCTTTCAACAATATTTAAAGAACTCTTTTCCAAAAAGGGTTCTGTGGATAAAAGGGGTTCACAGTGGAACCCTTGGTTTTATAAAGAACCCTTTAGAACCATACTTCAAAAAGGGGTTCTTCAGCAGCAAGGTTTTGGGTAGAATCTCGGCCAGTCAAAAAGAGCCCATTAGGAACCCTTATTTCTAAGAGTGTAGTGTAACACATTTCTATTAGAAGGCAGTTAACAAGATTACTTATCGGGAAATTAATCAGAGGTTCTAACATTTACATACAATGTGATTGGAAGTTTGCAGGTTCAGAAAAACATTTCCTGTAATATGTTACGATGATAAACCAGGTTAGGTTTTAACACGATTTAGATCCTTTTAAAACCTATTATTAGATCCCCATTCACTAATGTAGAACATCAGCTATTAAGATATTTAAGAATGTCAAGGGTGAACTGAAAAGGTTAACGCTTTTGAACCCTGCAAACGTAATGGTCTCAAGTACCTAGTTTTATATTTTTGGATTATTTTTAATGCGTCATATCTATAGAATCTCTTCAACCTAAATGATATGCAATAATGTAGGTTATGCTCTAGCTATCAAGTTTTATTTTGGATTAGTTCAACCAGGATTATGCACACTATACTCCCATAGCCAATTTGCATCCGCCCACGTTTGTTTGTTTGTGTTTGTTTGTTTTCCACTGAGTTTCCACAGACATCTTATTTAAAAAGAATGAAGGCTCTGGCTTTTATGGTTTTTAATTTAGATCAATTTAAACAGGATTATTCAGAAAACAATCTCCCACGGCCACTCACGGAGGTCTGTTTTCATAAGGTTAATGACAAGAATAAAAAGGGATATAATTAAGGAGGAATGAGTAACATATTCCAAACCCAGCAATTTGTTGTGGTCATCTGACTGAAGCCCTCTTTCCTGTAGGTGCCCTACCCGTCTCGGTCCCAGGCAGCTATGCTGAGGCCCGGCCCCCTCCCTCCTCGGGCCACATCAAGAGGCCCATGAATGCCTTCATGGTGTGGGCCAAGGACGAGCGCAGGAGGATCCTGCAAGCCTTCCCCGACATGCACAACTCCTCCATCAGCAAGATCCTGGGTGAGCCTAGCACTGGGTAGGGGTGGGTTTCAGTCTGCGTCTCTATTCTGAGACGCTGCCTGGCACATGTGAGGGCACAAACAGCCACCTGCTTCACCCACCAGACACAGACACACAGACGAGCCCACACACACACTGGCATGAATCCCTTTACTTGAACCAAACATTTACATTCCTTTCTATTGTGGAGAGCTGGTTGTTGTGAGCAACCCCCCTTTCACTCAGGCAGAAACAGACAACACTAAATACAAAATGTTTGTTTACTTTATACTACTTTATTAGAAGGGACTACATTTTACAAAAATGGAACAAATGTCATTGAATTACAAACTTTGTTTTTTAAAAGGTACATTTGATTAAAAACTATTTAATATGTAATTACTAAAATCAGTCCTGAATTAATTTTACAAACTCATTGAAAAACTAAACTTGCATCTAAAATTTTCACGGAAACTTGAAGCTAAAGAAGCATTTAAAGCATGCTCTCCTGACTTGCTGCCAGAAAGCTTCAATGTTCCTTGTGTTACTGTGTCTTTAGGCTCCAGGTGGAAGTCCATGTCTAACCAAGAGAAGCAGCCTTACTATGAAGAGCAGGCAAGGCTGAGCAGGCAGCATCTTGAGCGTTACCCTGACTACAAGTACAAACCCCGGCCTAAACGGACCTGCATCGTGGAGGGACGGAGGCTGAGGGTTGGGGAGTACAAGGCTATGATGAAGAGCCGCAGACAGGAGCAGAGAGCGACCTACACGCACAGGTAAGGAGCAACATGCTTAATCCAACTTTGAGATAATACGAGAGACTTTGTCCCTGGCAGACGACACTAACAATCTACTCTGTTGACAAGACTTTTCTCTGCACCTCCACACATTGTTAACAGCGTCTGCAGCTACCGAAGCTCTTTTTTATCCTTTAAGAAACAAACAAAAGCGGAGTATTGAGCTGGGCTGTTTCTCAGTTTGTCCTCCACGATGAATAGCATCCCTCACCATTGTTTTCTTTAATGTCCTCCCAACTAGTTAAGCTGAAGGAGTTGGAGGTTGAAAATGTTAACTTGGTTGGTTTTTCAGTTTCACAGTTTTTCTTTGTCTCAGATTTACTCACGGCATCTTTTTTTCTTTTAGTTTCTTCATAAATGTAAAATGCAAATATGAGAATATCACGATGGCCATTTATTTTTTTATTTTTGTAGTAAATAGCTTATTTTTTCTTAATCATTAAGTAACTGCACCTCCCCGTCCTACCTCCCACTGCATTAAATATGCATAATGGCATTAAAGTTTCGCAGAAAACCATGATTATAATCAAACATATTCATGAATACTTGTTTAGTCAGAGTACCTTTAATTCATGCTATAATGTAACCGTACTCATTTCACTTTGTGTCCTTTCAGTCAAACAGAACCACAGCAGATCCACTACTCCCACAGCGACAGTCAGTACCCGGGAAACGCCGGCCCGGTCTCAGTGGCAGCTATGTCCTTTCACCCTGCGCTACTGGAGCATTACCTGCCACAGGTTCCATCTGCACCACGTCGAGCTGAGGGCCAGGCCACGCCCACTTCCCTACCCAGAGAGAGAGAGAGGGAACGAGAGAGGGAGCGGCCTCCGTACAGTGAAGGAGAGGAAAGCGACGGGGGAGAGAGGAGTGAGGGGGAACTGGTGCTCCTGACAGACTGAAGGGGGGGTGGGAAGGGAAAAAAAAGAAAACAGAGGTGAGTGATGAGAGGGTAGGACAGCTGAGGAGGAAGGGTGCTCTTTATTGGCTGACAGTCAGAGAAAAACAGAACAGGGGAAACAGAGAGGGATTGAGTTGTCTCCTCTGTTCATCAAAAAGACTTGGAGAAAAAAGGTCGTACTTACCTTTGTAAATGCTTTCAGTGAAGCTCTGCCCCACACACACACACACACACACACACAAAGGCAAACTCTTCTTTTTTTAATTTCCTTTCATAGACATGTCATCAGCTGCTTTGTTTTAGACAGCAATAATGATCGTTAAATCCCTCATGCTCCTTGTTTTCCTCCTGTGTTGACTTTTTGCAAACAAAATTCCCCACAGAGATTTTCACCTGTTTGAGCAACAGGCATGTGATGGAGCTTTATGTTATCAGTATGGCAGTACTTCCCCCTGCTGGTGAAGGCCAGTAAACAAAAAGTAGAGTCAAAAAAGTACAGCTCCGGGTTTCTTAATGTTTTGTGTTCAGAAGACCGACATACAATTTTACATCTTAACCACCAAACACAGGGTTAAGATTGAATTGTCCTGCTAATAAAACAATTTCAGGTAAAAGACATTTAAAGTATTCAAGCACTTCCATAAAGGGGAAGATATTTTGATTTTTAGTACCTAGTGATTCATGCTTCAAAAACACTGGATCTTATGCTTCCCATAATGCAACATGATGACTTAACTTTGGGAGCGATCTCTTCAGAGCTACATGGGACATAGTACAGCTTTTTTCACAGGTTGTGTAGTAAACTGAATTTGAGGTTTAATATAGCTTGAGTGCCCCTTTAATAAATAACTTTAAAATGCACATCACAGCAAACTTTAAATCAATCAATTAATCAACTATTTTTTTATACAGCACCATTTCACTACAAAGGTTATCTCATGTAGAGCAGTTCTAGACTATACTCTTTGTATTATTATTTAGGGCTGCAACAACTTAACGATTAAAATCCATGATAAAAATAGTTGGCAACGAATTTCATCATCGATTAGTTGGGTCTTTGTTATGATGCACGGCATGCGCTGTGAAAACGTCACTTGGGGCAGCCAGCCAATGCCGCGGCTTGTGTAGCTCGTGTGATGAATTACAGGAAGTAACGCCGTCTGCGGTCTTCTTTGGGATAAACATGAATCATTTTTCAATGAAGAGTATCCGTTTGTTGTGCACTGCAGGTGATGTGTCCTGCTTCCGGTAAATTAGACAAGCGCACGATTACAGTATATAACGTTCATTTAAAAACAAACGTAACATACTGAAACTCCGTCTATTTCCTCCTCTCCGTTTTGTGATGGGCCCATAGCCGGGCCGCTGATGAAGTGTACTATAGTAGTAAAGCCTCTGGTAAAGCTAATTTAACGCTTACACTTGATAATGCCCATGCCCGGCTTCATTAAACCATCACAACATGGAGTCAAAACTGACGGAATTTATTTCTGTCCGTCACATTCTGTTTAAATTAACTTGTAATCGTGTATTTGTCCGTCAGAACGGACACTATCGCTAGTTAGCTGAAATTCGGTCGGACAGACACCGCAGTATAACATAACATTATGGAGTTTTTGAATATTTTTATATTAGTCAGAGACTGACTAGAGTGAATGTTTCATTTATTCACAACATAAACTTGAACAATATCTGATTAAATATACATTGGGGATGCAGCCATGAACTAAGTATAATAGGGAAATGTAACTAACCAAAGTCCATTTTCTCACTGTAGTGGCCTTGTCTGTACTTTCCTTTTTCATGTGAAATTATTAAGTAAATCAATCAAGATTGAGTTACATAATTGAATATATTAACATTGCATTGTACAAGAAAACAAGATATATATTTTTGTTCTAAATATAATGCTAATACTAAAATGTAGCTTTTTTTCGTTTTAACTGAATAATAATCAATAAACGATAAAGTAATCGATTAATCGTAGAAATAATCAACAGATGAATCGATTATCAAAATAGTTGTTGGTTGCAGCCCTAATATTATTTACAGAGACCTCAAGCAGGACCAGACTCATTGGTAGACAGCCATTTTTCATAACTGGGTGGGCCTTCAGTTGACTAGTGCAGTTTAAGCTGATGAATTATAGCTTTGAATTTGTCTCCAGGAAGAAAATTAATCCCATCATGTTGAGGCCTTTTCTCCTTATTAATTTATTGCATCTAAAGGAGATTATCATTTTAATTCGGGGCAGGCCTTATCTCTAAATCTGTAACAGAACTGTGTTTGTCACCATGAAGTGTAGTTAAGGGATGACTTTTTAAGAAGCTGCAACCCGGATAAAATACAGTGACTAACATACAGACCCTCCTCTTCCTCGTCCTCCCACATCACTCTGTTCCGTTGAGCTGTGCTGTAAATGCTGTATTTGTGTGTAGTTCCCTCTTGAGAGAATGGTGGGTTGACCTCAGTCTCGCCTATTTTTTTATACCTCTGTTTGCTTCTTTGAGTGTTAATTGATTGTTGTGTTGAGCAACCCCTATCTGTACAACTGAATGGCTGTTGTTTTGTTTTAGCTTCTTTTGAGATGCAGCCTCCCACAGCACTGTAGAAAACAATCTCTTACAAATAATTTTATATAAACATGTTTCATTTAACTTGAAAATGATTTTTAGGATTTTTTATTTACCTTATACCAGTGCATCAGGCCTTGTTACAAGATTTTGACCGACATTTTCTCAAATGTCCTCAAGCTGTACTGGAATTTGACGACTGAAAGTAAAAGCTAATGCCATTTTTGTAGTGACAGATCAATTGACCGCACATTAAAATTAGGATAAGGTTCCATTTGAATAGGCTCAAGTGTTGTCTTCTACTGTATTTCATGTTTGTATTGTCCTGTTCAGCAGACAACTAACCCAGAGGGAAATCACTCCAAAATCACATTATAATAAAGTAAATTAATTGGGTTGAGATGTTGATAGAGAATCTCACATAAATCACATATAAAGTTTTGGTGAACCACTGGTCAACTTGATAACGAAGACACCAAATTCATCCATGAGTCTTAAGTACATCAATGGCTATGGTGCAGCATGCTAATAGTTTATCTTGTTAAGTGTAAGTGAGTGGATAAAGGTGTGTTCACATATAAAGCAGAGGTCATTTTCATGCTTTTTAGTACTCAAATGAAAACTTCACATGACGCTTTGTTGTGAAGGGCAGGCGCTCACAGGCACATATTTCTTATAGAAATATAATATTGTGAGATGAAATGACCAAATTAGTGATTTAAAACAAAATGATTAGTTTAATTAAACAGTAATGCCTGTTGCAGCTGAATTTCTAGATTTATTTAAAAATTGGTACTACTAAAGTAAGTAAAAGTGTTAATAACAAGCTAGCTTCTATATTTACCTCATTCCATTCAAGTCTTGGAGACTGTGTGCATCCCAAAATCACTGCACTGTGAATGAAGAGCCAGAAATATACATGCATGTTGCTTGTAGTCTTTAGGAATCTGTAACTAACACTTTTTGGCTCTTATATGGGTTTTTGGTGTCCTGGCTCTCATCCCTTTATGTCCGTAGTGACCTATTGGACATTTTGACAAAAACTTAGTGTACACTGGGGTCAATCCACCTGCAGCTAACTGTAAGGTTGACAAATCAAAAAAGCAGTAAATGACATATTTTAGACCTCAGGGTCAGGGCTCATCCTGTACAATCATGGTCAGGTCTGTGTAGCGTAAAGATGCTGGATTTTGTGCACAGAGATTGATATCAGAGGAGTATGTTCATCTTATTCTAGTGGAGACATGCTGAGGAGCTACCTGTCGTCACCCCTGCTGATGTAAATATAGAAAGAGACTTTATTTTGTTTATAAGAGCTTGTGTAATTTAAAGGTGTATGTTTCTCTATGTTTTAAGAGTTTTGTGTTGTTTTTTTCTTGAAAGAAAATAAATTGGTTGTGTTACATGTCTTTGATCTTTTCAATAAGAGAGTGAATTTCTCCCGACAGACCCACGATGGTTGAGTAATTACTTCATAATTTAATTTAAGTCTCCCAGAGGTCTTCCCTGGGCAACCTTAACTTGAATTCTCTCCTGCTACCTAAATGCTTGCCCAAACATCTATATCTATATTTCATCACAATGGGAAAGTGAAACTAAATCATAATTATAAAGTATTATCGTGATAAGTCTGATAATCATGAGTATTATTTTCTCTTTGCATTTAAGAGGGACTTAGAAATGTATGTGAACTTGTCAAATACAGCTGTAATTAATGAAACTACTTCTACTACACTCTAATCAGACATCCCAGTTCTATATTAAAAAATGGACTGTGGGACACTTTCATGTTTTTGTTTAAACCTTTTCGGAGATAATTCTGAGTTCTGATCGTTTAAAAAAAATCTTAATCTTAATCTTAACCCTGAAGGAAATGCAAAACCACGTTGACGCGTAGGCAAAGATTTTGCAGTCTTCCCTTGCTACTACTTGTGTGGTTTTACCATGTCATAATATACAACTGCACTTGTGCCGAATTGCTAAGTGCTACTCATGGTGGATTGATGTTGGGCCTCTCTTTAAATAACTTAACAAAGAGTCGGTCTAGACCTGCTCTTTCTGTAAAGTGTCTCGAGATAACCCTGGTTATGATTTGGCGCTATACAAATAAAATTTGATTGATTGATTGATAGTATAACATGCACAGCAAATATGAAAAGCATGAGGTACAGCGACAGACTTGCACTGCTCGGGCGTGCTCTGTGGACAAGCCTAAGGATTTCTGCAGCACTGAGGATAAGGAATCTGTGACTGCTGAAGCTCAGCAATAGCAGACTAATCTGCTCCATGACCCTGGTTATAACATTAAGGTTCAAGCATGATGAAACTTTCATAAGAGATTAGGCAAGGCAAGGCAAGTTTATTTATATAGCACATTTCAGCAACAAGACAATTCAAAGTGCTTTACACAGAACAACAAAGGCAAAGAAAACAGGACATTAAAAAGCAAAGTGAAGAAAAACAGCTAAAATAGAAGCTAAAATATAAAAATAAAATAAAAGATTTGATTTGTATTTTGATTTAAAAGAAGAAAGTGTTTCAGCAGACCTGCATGTTTCTGGGAGTTTGTTCCAGGTATAAAAACTGAATGCTGCTTCTCCATGTTTGGTTCTGACTCTGGGGACAGAAAGCAGACCTGTCCCTGACGACCTGAGGGGTCTGGATGGTTCGTACTGTGTCAGGAGATCACAAATATATTTTGGCCCTTGACCGTTCAGAAGTGAAGTCTATTCTCTGACAGACAGGGAGCCAGTGTAAAGACCTCAGAACTGGAGTGATGTGATCTACTTTCTTGGTCTTAGTGAGGACTCGAGCAGCAGCGTTCTGAATCAGCTGCAGTTGTCTGATTGATTTTTTAGGGAGACCTGTAAAGACACTATTACAGTAATCGAGTCGACTGAAGATAAATGCATGGACCAGTAAGTCTTTTAATCCTGGATATATTGTTGAGGTGATAGTAGGCCGACTTTGTAATTGTTTTAATGTGGCTTTGAAAATTCAGAGCTGAGTCCATGACTACACCCAGATTTCTGGCTTGGTCAGTGGTTTTCAACACTAATGATTGAAGCTGTGAGCTGACTTTTAATCGCTCCTCCTTAGCTCCAAAAATAACTACCTCAGTTTTGTCTTTGTTTAATTGAAGAAAATTATGGCACATCCACTCATTGGTTTGTTCAATACATTTAACTCGTGCTTGTATGGGGCCATGGTCCCCTGGTGACATTGTGATGTAGATCTGTGTGTCGTCTGCGTAGTTATGGTAACTATCTTTGTTGTTTTCCATTATCTGAGCCAGTGGAAGCATGTAGATGTTAAACAGAAGAGGCCCAAGAATGGAGCCTTGGGGAACTCCACATGCAATCTTTGTCTGCTCAGATGTAAAGTTACCTATAGACACAAAGTAATCCCTGTCCTTTAAATAAGAACCAAACCAGTTTAGTACTGTGCCAGAAAGTCCAACCCAGTTTTCCACATTAGATTAGATAGATTAGATTAGATAGAACTTTATTAATCTCGAAGGATATTCTACAGTTACAGTACAAAATAAGTAATACAAAATAACATCTCAATTGTAACTGAAATATAAAATATATAGTGTACGGGTATATTGCAAAGAGACAGTGCAGAATATAACAGTAGTACGAGAGGACATTGACAAAATTAGGCTTAGTAAAAAGAAATGTTGGCAATGGTGGCAATTACATAAAGAGTTGTATTTGCAGTGATAATAAGTAGTAATAACTTTTATTCAAACAATATATTACATAAGTATGAAAAGATAGTGATTTGCACATAGTACTAATAATGTGCAAATAGCTATCTTACAGTATAGCTCACAGAAGGATAGTGGTGTATGCAGTCAGGTAAACTGGTAAAAGGCATGTGCGAGAGGTGGACAATGGTAGGAGAAACAGAAAGAAAGCACAAGCCCTGGGACATGTAAGGGAGGCTGAAGGCAGGCATTGTAGAAGGCCAGTGAAGGAGATTGTGAATTCAATTAAGTGGAGAAAAGTGATAAGGAAAGTCAGGAAACAGCATGTCTGATTGAGGAACAGGAAGCAGTCAGGCAAACTCGTAACAGGAAACAGTCAGGGAGGTAGGCAGGCATGCAGGTGCAGTTAAACGAGAACTCAAAAACACAAAAGACAAGCTAGACGGCAAAAAAGCAAAGTAACAAGAAGAAGAAACTGGAAATTAAAAAAAGAAAGATGGTCATAAGTTAAGTGGACCCAGGTGATTCTGTGACCAAGGAAGGTCAGGAAACAGCAGGTCTGATGGAGGAACAGGAAACAGTCAGGTAGGCAGACATGCAGGACCAGGATACAAATATAAAAACTCCAAAATGTAAAAGACAAAGCTAGCAACAATGTAAAGAAACCAGGACAAACTGGTTGCTAAAAAAAAAATCAATGTCCACTGCATATCAAAAATGACACCAAGGTTGCGGATGTGGGTGGAAGCAGGAACAGCGGAGCCATCAATGCAAAGGGTGAAACAAGGACAAACTTTATACGGAAAAAAGAAATGGCCCACTGCGAAATGAAATGAGGCTGATGAGTTAAGTGGAGAAAGGTGATGCCGTGAGCAGAGAAAGTCAAGAAACAGCAGATCTGATTGAGGAACAGGAAGCAGTCAGGCAAACTGGTAACAGGAAACAGTTGAGTAGGTAGTCCGAGTGCAACTGCTGGAGAGATTGAGAATGGGAGGCAGTTACAGGAAACCGGTAGGTAGGCAGGCATGCAGGTTCAGGATTCAGGTACAAGAACTCCACAATGTAAAATACAAAGCTAGACAGCAACAAAGCAAAGTAACGAATAGCAACTGGATACTAAAAAAAGAAACGATCCACTGCATATGAAATGAAGCTCGTGAGTTAAGTGGACAGAGTTGATGCCGCAAGCAGGTAAGGTCAGGAAACCGCAGGTCTGATCGAGGAACAGGAAGCAGCCAGGCAAACTGGTAACAGGAAACAGTCGGGTAGGTAGTCTGAGTGCAACTTCTGGAGAGATGGAGAAAGGGAGGTGAATGGGAGGCAGTGACAGGAAACCGACAGGTAGGCAGGCATACAGGTCCAAGATTTAATTCCAAGAACTTCAAAACGTATTAGACAAAGCGAGACAACAAAGCAAAGTAATAATAATACATTTTATTTATATAGCGCTTTAAAAAGGTACTCAAGGCACTTTACATAAAAGAAAGAACAGAAGCAACAAAAGCAAATACATTAATTACAATGAAAAAGAAAACAGTACAAGGCTTACAGTTGAATAAAATATGTATATAAATGCAAGAAAAAGTTAAACAGAAATAATAACAGATCGGTTAAAAGCAGATTTATATATGTGGGTTTTTAGTGCGGTTTTAAAGAAAGCAAGTGAGGGAGAGGTTCTGAAGTGTTGGGGGAGAGAGTTCCAGAGGGTGGGGTTAGCAATGGAAAAGGCTCTGTCCCCCCAGGTCCGGTATTTGGTTCGGGTGAGAGGGGTGAGGAGGTTGGCATCAGTAGATCTTGCGGGTGGAGTGTATTGGAGAAGGAGGTCAGTGAGGTAGGAGGGGGCAAGATTGTGAAGGGCCTTGAAGGTGATTAAGTTCCGAATACAATTCAAAATCCTACAAATGGGAAGCCAGTGAAGGTGCTGTAAGACAGCGGTGATGTGGTCTCTGGTGCGACAGTGGGTGAGCAGACGGGCGGCAGAGTTTTGGATGTATTGGAGTTTGTTGAGGATTGTGGAGGATGTTCCATAAAAAATGCTATTGCAATAGTCCAGTCGTGAGGTGATGAAGGCATGAATGAGTGTTTCAGCAGCTGAGAAGGTGAGGGAGGGGCAAAGACGGGCAATGTTTTCCAGATGGAAGAAGGCAGTTATGGTGATGTAGTTGACGTGATGTTCAAATGAGAGGGTGGATCGAAAATAACACCAAGGTTGCGGATGTGGGTGGAAGCAGGAACAGCGGAGCCATCAATGCAAAGGCTGAAACGAGGACAAACTGTATACGGAGGAAAAAAAATGGCCCACTGCATATGAAATGAGGCTGATGAGTTAAGTGGAGAAAGGTGATGCCGCGAGCAGAGAAAGTCGAGAAACAGCAGATCTGGTTGAGGAACAGGAAGCAGTCAGGCAAACTGGTAACAGGAAACAGTCGGGTAGGTAGTCCGAGTGCAACTGTTGGAGAGATGGAGAATGGTAGGCAAATGGGAGGCAGTACTAAAGAAGGAAATAGTCCATTGCTTTTGAAATGAGGCTCATGGTTTTGTGGACAGAGGTGATGCCACAAGAGGATAAGGTCAGGAAACCGCAGGTCTGATCGAGGAACAGGAAGCAGTCAGGTTGGCAAGCAGGCAGGCAGGTCCAGGATTCACGTGCGAGAGCTGCAAAAAGTAAAAGACAGAGTTCGACAGCAACAAAGCAAAGTAACGAGCACGAACTGGATACTAAAAAAATAAATGGTCCACTGCATATGGAATGAGGCTGATGAGTTTAGAGGAGACAGGTGAGGCGGCGTGTGGGGAAGATCAAGAAACATCAGGTGTGATGGAGGAAAAGGAATCAGACAGGTGAACTGGTAACAGGAAACAGTCAAGTAGAAAGGCACACAGGTCCAAGTTTCAGATGCAAGAACTCAAACGTAAAAGACAAAGCTCGACAGCAACAAAGCAAAGTAACAAGGACAATCTGGATACGAAAAAAGAAATGGTCTATGGAATGAGGCTCACAAATTAAGTGGAGACAGGTGATGCGGCGAACGGGGAAGGTCAGGAAACAGCAGGTCTGACTGTTTCGTGTTACCTGTTTGCCTTAATGCTTCCTGTTCCTCAGTCAGGTAGGCAGGCAGGTCCAGGATTCACGTACAAGAAACAAAACATAAAAGACAGAGCTCGACAGCAACAAAGCAAAGGAACAAGTACAAACTGGTTACTGAAAGACTAGAAAGACATACAGGTCGAATTTTGAGGAACAAAAACTCCAAAACATAAAAGACAAAGCTAGAAAGCAACAAATCAAAGTAACTTGGACAAACTAGATACCAAAAAAAAAAATGGGTCCACTGCATATGAAATTTGCCTCATGAATTAAGTGGAGATAGGTGATGCTGTGAGCAGAGAAGGTCGAGCAAGTCTGATAAGATAAGAAACTTTATTGTCCCCGGAGGGAAATTTGTCATGGACATAAGTGCAGTGCTGCTCACAATCAATACATTCATCATACCAATCATACAATACATACAATCATACAATAACATGCCCACTATCAAAAAATAAAAGACTGAATCCCTGTGGCAAACCAGTGACACAGCAAATGTCAATAAATACAGTAAGATACCACATGGCAGTAAAACACAATTTCATGTTAAAATTTATGCAAGAGTGGAACAACCCTCCTACAAAACATTATGTTATTGCAGGCTGTTTGTTAAGTAGAGTGATTGAAGTAGGGAGGAAGGAGAGCTTGAAGCGATTGCTTTTATATCTACTAGCTCTAAACCGTCTTCCAGAGGGCAATAGTTCATATTCTGAGTAGAGAACATGAGGAGTCCTTCAAGATTTTTTGTGCCTGATTGACAACATTGAGGAACAGGACACAATCAGGCAAACTGGCAACAGGAAACAGTCGGGTAGTTAGTCCAAGTGGAACTGCTGGAGAGATGGAGAATGGTAGGTAAATGGGAGGCAGTGACAAGAATCCGGTAGGCAGGCAGGCATGCAGGCATGCAGCTCCGAGATTTAAGTCCAAGAACTTCAAAATGTATAATACAAAGTGAGACAGCAAAAAAGCAAAGTAACAAGGACAAACTGTATACAGAAAAAAAGAAACGATCCACTGCATGTGAAATGAGGCTCGTGAGTTTCGTGGACAGAGTTGATGCCGCAAGCAGGTAAGGTCAGGAAGCTACAGGTCTGATCGAGGAACAGGAAGCAGTCAGGCAAACTGGGAACAGGAAACAGTCGGGTAGGCAGTCCGAGTGCAACTGCTGGAGAGACGGAGAATGGGAAGCAGTGGCAGAAAACCAGGAGGTAAACAGTCATGCAGGTACACGAAACATGTACAAGAACTCAAAAATGCTAATAAAAACTGGAGACGGCAACAAAACAAAGTGACAAGGACAATCTGGATACTAAAAAAGAAATGATGCACCATGTATGAAATTAGGCTCATGAGTTAAGTGGAGACAGGTGATGCGGCTAGCAGGGAAGGAAAGGAAAAAGGTATGATTGAGGAAAAGGAAGCAGTCAGGCAAAATGGTAAGAGGAAACAGTCCGGTAGGTAGGCAGGCATGCAGGACCAGAATTCAGGTAAGAGAACTCAAAAATGCAAATACAAGTGGTAGACGGCAACAAAACAAAGTGACAAGGACAATCTGGATACTAAAAAAAAGAAATGATCAACTGCATATGGAATGAGGCTCACAAATTAAGTGGAGACAGTTGATGCGACGAGCGGGTAAAGTCAGGAAACCACAGGTTTGATCGAGGAACAGGAAGTAGTCAGGCAAACTGGTAACAGGAAACAGTCGGGTAGGTAGTCCGAGTGCAACTGCTGGAGAGATGGAGAATGGTAGGCAAATGGGAGGCAGTTACAGGAAACTGGTAGGTAGGCAGGCATGCAGGTCCAGGATTCAGGTACAAGAACTCCACAATGTAAAATACAAAGCTAGACAGCAACAACGCAAAGTAACAAGCACAAACTGGATACTAAAAAAAGAAATGGTCCACTGCATATGGAATGAGGCTGATGAGTTTAGAGGTGACAGGTGGGGAAGGTCAAGAAACATCAGGTGTGATGGAGGAAAAGGAAGCAGTCAGGCAAACTGGTAACAGGAAACAGTCCGGTAGAAAGGCATACAGGTCCAAGTTTCAGGTACAAGAACTCAAATGTAAAAAAGACAAAGCTCAACAGCAACAAAGCAAAGTAACAAGGACAATCTGGATACAAAAAAAGTAACGGTCCATATGGAATGAGGCTCATAAATTAAGTGGAGACAGGTGATGCGGCAAGCGGGTAGGGTCAGGAAACCACAGGTCTGATCGAGGAACAGGAAGTAGTCAGACAAACTGGTAACAGGAAACCGTCAGGTTGGCAAGCAGGCAGGCAGGTCCAGGATTCACGTACGAGAACTCCAAAATGTAAAAGACAGAGCTCAACAGGGACAAAGCAAAGAACCGAGTACAAAGTGGATACAAAAAAAAGAAATTGTCCACTGCAAATGGATTGAGGCTGACGAGTTTGGAGGTGACAGGTGAGGCGGTGAGCGGGGAAGGTCAGGAAACATCAGGTGTGATGGAGGAACAGGAGATGGTCAGGCAACCTAGTAACAATTAACAGTCAGGAAGAAAGACACACAGGACCAATTTTGAGGTACAAAAATTCCAAAGCATAAAAGACAAAGCTAGAAAGCAACAAATCAAAGCAACTTGGACAAACTGGATAACAAAAAAGGTCAATACATTGCAAGTCTGATTGAGAACCAGGACGCAGGCAGTACAAAGAGTAAAAGACAGAGCTGGACAGCAACAAAGGAAAGAGCACGAACTGGATACAAAAAAAAAAAAAAAGAAATGATCCACTGGATATGGAATGAGGCTGATGAGTTTGGAGGTGACAGGTGAGGCGGTGAGCAGGGAAGGTCAAGAAACAGCAGGTGTGATGGAGGAACAGGACGCAGTCAGGCGAACTGGTAACAGGAAACAGTCGTGTACTTAGTCCGAGTGGAACTGCTGGAGAGATGGAGAATGGTAGGCAAATGGGAGGCAGTTACAGGAAACCGGTAGGTAGGCAGGCATGCAGGTCCAGAATTCAGGTACAAGAACTCCACAACGTAAAATACAAAGCTAGACAGCAACAAAGCAAAGTAACGAATAGCAACTGGATACTAAAAAAAGAAATGGTCCACTGCATATGAAATGAGGCTCATCAGTTTAGTGGACAGAGTTGATGTTGCAAGTAGGTAAGGTCAGGAATCCGCAGGTCTGATCGAGGAACAGGAAACAGTCGGGTAGGTAGTCTGAGTGCAACTTCTTGAGAGATGGAGAATGGGAGGTGAATGGGAGGCAGTGACAGGAAACCGACAGGTAGGCAGGCATACAGGTCCAGGATTCACGTACGAGAACTCCAAAACGTAAAAGACAGCTCGATCGCAACAAAGCAAAGAACCGGATACAAAAAAAAAAGAAATGGTCCACTGCAAATGGATTGAGGCTGATGAGTTTGGAGGTGACAGGTGAGGCGGTGAGCAGGGAAGGTCAAGAAACAGCAGGTGTGATGGAGGAACAGGACGCAGTCAGGCGAACTGGTAACAGGAAACAGTCGTGTACTTAGTCCGAGTGGAACTGCTGGAGAGATGGAGAATGGTAGGCAAATGGGAGGCAGTTACAGGAAACCGACAGGTAGGCAGGCATACAGGTCCAAGATTTAAGTCCAAGAACTTCAAAACGTATAAGACAAAGCGAGACAACAACAAAGCAAAGTAATAATACATTTTTTTTATATAGCGCTTTAAAAAGGTACTCAAAGGCACTTCACATTATAGAACAGAAGCAACAATTGCAAATACATTAAGAACAATGAAAAAGAAAACAGTACAAGGCTTACAGTTACATATAATATGTATATAAATGCAAGAAAAAGTTAAACAGAAATAATAACAGATCATCAGTTAAAAGCAGATTAAAATAGATAGGTTTTTAGTGCGGTTTTAAAGGAAGCAAGTGAGGGAGAGGTTCTGAAGTGTTCGGGAGAGAGTTCCAGAGGGCGGGGGTAGTAGCAATGGAAAAGGCTCTGTCCCCCCTGGTCCGGTATTTGGTTCGGGTGAGGGGTGAGGAGGTTGGCATCAGTAGATCTTGCGGGTGGAGTGTATTGGAGAAGGAGGTCAGTGAGGTAGGAGGGGGCAAGATTGTGAAGGGCCTTGTAGGTGATTAAGTTCCGAATACAATTCAAAATCCTACTAATGGGAAACCAGTGAAGGTGCTGTAGGAAAGCGGTGATATGGTCTCTGAGCTCTGAGATTTAAAGCCAAGAACATCAAAATGTATAATACAAAGTGAGACAGCAAAAAAGCAAGGTAACAAGGACAAACTGTATACGGAAAAAAGAAACGATCCACGGCATATGAAATGAGGCTCGTGAGTTTCGTGGACAGAGTTGATGCCGCAAGCAGGTATGGTCAGGAAGCCGCAGGTCTGATCGAGGAACAGGAAGCAGTCAGGCAAACTGGTAACAGGAAACAGTTGGGTAGGCAGTCCGAGTGCAACTGCTGGAGAGATGGAGAATGGGAAGCAGTGGCAGAAAACCAGGAGGTAAACAGTCATGCAGGTCCAGGAAACATGTATAAGAACGCAAAAATGCAAATAAAAACTGGAGACGGCAAAAAAAAGTGACAAGGACTAACTGGATACTAAAAAAGAAATGCACTGATGCCTACTGACGTGCATTTTTCATAGTGCCGCAGAGAGCCAAGGATGGACAAAGTAAAAATAAGACAGATAACACAGACTTACAGAGAGCAGCGCTGCACTCCTTGTTACTGCAAAGTAACAAGGACAAACTGGTTACTAAAAAAATCAATGTCCACTGCATATCGAAAATGACACCAAGGTTGTGGATGTGGGTGGCAGCAGGAACAGCGGAGCCATCAATGCAAAGGGTGAAACGAGGACAAACTGTATACGGAGAAAAGAAATGGCCCACTGCATATGAAATGAGGCGGATGAGTTAAGTGGAGAAAGGTGATGCCGCAAGCAGGTAAGGTCAGGAAGCCGCAGGTCTGATCGAGGAACAGGAAGCAGTCAGGCAAACTGGTAACAGGAAACAGTCGGGTAGCTAGTCTGAGTGCAACTGCTGGAGAGATGGAGAATGGTAGGCAAATGGGAGGCAGTACTAAAGAAGGAAATAGTCCATTGCTTTTGAAGTGAGGCTCATGGTTTTGTGGACAGAGGTCATGCCGCAAGTGGGTAAGGTCAGGAAACCGCAGGTCTGATCCAGGAACAGGAAACAGTCAGGTCCAGGATTCAGGTCGAGAACTTCAAAAAGTAAAAGACAGAGTTCGACAGCAACAAAGCAAAGTAACGAGCATGAACAGGATACTAAAAAAAGAAATGGTCCACTGCAAATGGAATGAGGCTGATGAGTTTAGAGGTGACAGGTGAGGCGGCGTGTGGGGAAGGTCAAGAAACATCAGGTGTGATGGAGGAAAAGGAAGCAGTCAGGCAAACTGGTAACAGGAAACAGTCCGGTAGAAAGGCATACAGGTCCAAGTTTCAGGTACAAGAACTCAAATGTAAAAAAGACAAAGCTCAACAGCAACAAAGCAAAGTAAAAAGGACAATCTGGATACAAAAAAAGTAACCGCCCATACAGAATGAGGCTCATAAATTAAGTGGAGACAGGTGATGCGGCAAGCGGGTAGGGTCAGGAAACCACAGGTCTGATCGAGGAACAGGAAGTAGTCACACAAACTGGTAACAGGAAACAGTCAGGTTGGCAAGCAGGCAGGCAGGTCCAGGATTCACGTACGAGAACTCCAAAACGTAAAAGACAGAGCTCGATAGCAACAAAGCAAAGAACCGGATACAAAAAAAAAAGAAATGGTCCACTGCAAATGGATTGAGGCTGACGAGTTTGGAGGTGACAGGTGAGGCGGTGAGCGGGGAAGGTCAGGAAACATCAGGTGTGATGGAGGAACAGGAGATGGTCAGGCAACCAAGTAACAGTTAATAGTCAGGTCCAATTTTGAGGTACAAAAATTCCAGTGTGTCTTTCTACCTAAGCATAAAAGACAAAGCTAGAAAGCAACAAATCAAAGTAACTTGGACAAACTGGATAACAAAAAAGGTCGATACATAGCAAGTCTGATCGAGGAACAGGACGCAGTCAGGCAAACTGGTAACAGGAAACAGTTGGGTAGTTAGTCCGAGTGGAACTGCTGGAGAGATGGAGAATGGTAGGCAAATGGGAGGCAGTTACAGGAAACCGGTAGGTAGGCAGGCATGCAGGTCCAGGATTCAGGTACAAGAACTTCAAAACGTATAAGACAAAGCGAGACAGCAACAAAGCAAAGTAACGAATAGCAACTGGATACTAAAAAAAAAAAAATGGTCCACTGCATATGAAATGAGGCTCGTGAGTTTAGTGGACAGAGTTGATGCCACAAGCAGGTAAGGTCAGGAAGCCGCAGGTCTGATCGAGGAACAGGAAACAGTCGGGTAGGTAGTCCGAGTGCAACTTCTTGAGAGATGGAGAATGGGAGGTGAATGGGAGGCAGTGACAGGAAACCGACAGGTAGGCAGGCATGCAGGTCCAAGGCTTAAGTCCAAGAACTTCAAAACGTATAAGACAAAGCGAGACAACAACAAAGCAAAGTAATAATACATTTTATTTTGATAGCGCTTTACAAAAAAAAAAAAAAAAAAAAGGGTACTCAAAGGCACTTTACGTAAAAGAAAGAACAGAAGCAACAAAAGCAAATACATAAACATATGCAATGAAAAAGAAAACAGTACAAGGCTTACAGTTACATAAAATATGTATGTAGAAGAAGTTAAACAGAAATAATAACATATAAATCCGCTTTTAACCGATGATCTATGTGGGTTTTTAGTGCGGTTTTAAAAGAAAGCAAGTGAGGGAGAGGTTCTGAAGTGTTGGGGGAGAGAGTTCCAAAGGGTGGGTAGCAATGGAAAAGGCTCTGTATCCCCAGGTCCGGTATTTGGTTCGGGTGAGAGGGGTCGAGGGGGTTGGCATCAGTAGATCTTGCGGGTGGAGTGTATTGGAGAAGGAGGTCAGTGAGGTAGGAGGGGGCAAGATTGTGAAGGGCCTTGAAGGTGATTAAGTTCCGAATACAATTCAAAATCCTACTAATGGGAAGCCAGTGAAGGTGCTGTAAGACAGCGGTGATGTGGTCTCTGGTGCGACAGTGGGTGAGCAGACGGACGGCAGAGTTTTGGATGTATTGGAGTTTGTTGAGGATTGTGGAGGATGTGCCATAAAGAATGCTATTGCAATAGTCCAGTCGTGAGTTGAGGAAGGCGTGAATGAGTGTTTCAGCAGCTGAGAAGGTGAGGGAGGGGCGAAGACGGGCAATGTTTTCCAGATGGAAGAAGGCAGTTATGGTGATGTAAGTTGACGTGATGTTCAAATGAGAGGGATTGATCGAAAATGACACCAAGGTTGTGGATGTGGGTGGAAGCAGGAACAGCGGAGCCATCAATGCAAAGGGTGAAACGAGGACAAACTGTATACGGAAAATGGGAGGCAGTACTAAAGAAGGAAATAGTCCATTGCTTTTGAAGTGAGGCTCATTGTTTTGTGGACTGAGGTCATGCCGCAAGTGGGTAAGGTCAGGAAACCGCAGGTCTGATCCAGGAACAGGAAACAGTCAGGTCCAGGATTCAGGTACAAGAACTCCACAACATAAATTACAAAACTAGACAGCAACAAAGCAAAGTAACGAGCACGAACTGGATACTAAAAAAATAAATGGTCCACTGCATATGGAATGAGGCTGATGAGTTTAGAGGTGACAGGTGAGGCGGTGTGCGGGGAAGGTCAAGAAACATCAGGTGTGATGGAGGAACAGGACGCAGTCAGGCAAACTGGTAAAAGGAAACAGTCAGGTAGTTAGTCCGAGTGTTACTGCTGGAGACATAGAGAATGGTAGGCAAATGGGAGGCAGTTACAGGAAACCGGTAGGTAGGCAGGCATGCAGGTCCAGGATTCAGGTACAAGAACTCCACAACATAAATTACAAAGCTAGACAGCAACAAAGCAAAGTAACGAATAGCAACTGGATAATAAAAAAAGAATGTCCACGAAACTCACGAGCCTCATTTCATATGCAGTGGACCAGAGTTGATGCCGCAAGCAGATAAGGTCAGGAAGCCGCAGGTCTGATCGAGGAACAGGTCAGGCAAAATGGTAACAGGAAACAATAAAGTAGGTAGACAGGCATGCAGGTACAGGAACTCCAAAAATTAAAATACAAAGCTAGACAGCAACAGAGCAAACTGGATCTGAAAAAAATAAAAGGTCTGCTGCATATGGAATGATACTGAATGAGGTTGATGAGTAAGGTGGAGACGGATGATGCCGCTAGCAGCGAAGGTAAGGAAACAGGTCAGCAATGATGTTTTATTAAAATCTGTTCATAGCAAACCAATAATATTTAAAGGAAACCCAAATCGAAAAGAAATGCTAAATTAACAAACCTCCTGGAAATAAACTAAATGCACAATAAACCAAATGCAAAGAAACACACAAATTCAAATAGAGACACTTTAGCAAATAAACACATGCAATTAAAGGAACTATTGTAAAGAGACTAAACACACAAAGAAACTATGGCAAATAAACATACAAAATATAAACAACTGAGCAATTGTATTCAATAGGGAGAAAAAAAACTTATTTCAAAATAGTTGTTTCATTAATTTTCTTAAGAAATTAAGTAAACATAAGAGCAGTGGCTGTTGAGTTGAAGATCCTTTATAAAAAGGTGACAAGCCACAAAAAGTCAAAAAGTTCTTACTGGGTTAAAGCAGTTGTGGACAAACGCGGAGTCCGAACCAGAGTCTGTGTAAACCCCTCAGATACACTGCGGCACTAGCAAAACGCACATCAGAAGGCATCAGAGAGCGAAGGATGGACAAAGTAAAAATAAGACAGATAACGCAGACTTACAGAGACCTGCGATGCACCCAGGACAGCCTCCGGAACAACCCGTCTCCCACTGGGCCAGCAGCCGGCCGCACTGCAAACAAGCGGAGACAGTGTCATAATACACACAGAGTGCGCACAAAAGGAATTGGAGAAACGGCAGAGTGCATTATCTCGACACCAACCACGCCAGACAACGGGCAACAAAACGCCAAGATGCGGCCACCGGGGAGAAGACAGAAGCGGAAGTAGAGGCAGAGGTATGCCCACCCACATATAGGTGCGCACCGCGCTGCCCAGTAATGTGTGCAGGTAAACCTGGCACAGTGCCAACGACCTCCGGTTACACTGTTTAGGTATGCTGGTGTACTGACCGTTCATCGCTGACGTCTGTGTTGTTTTTACTGGCAACACGTGCTCTATGCTTGTTATTTAAGTCACACTTAACAACAAGCTGTTTACTAACAACAACAAATACTTCATTGCAAGTAGGATATTATTATATTGACTTTACTAATCAATGTGCATGTAATTTTTCAAATTGAATTAATTTAATAAGGTTATGATTTTACTTAATGAAAATTATAACTGCAGGCAAACAAAAATACGATGGAAAAGGGTCAAAGTTTGTTGCAAGTCATTGTTACTGATGATTGTGCGAAAATGGTATCACTATCATCTTGGTAGAGGGGCCACGCACATTGATTGCTTGACAAGTCACTCTCACATTATCTCGACAAAAAAAAATACTAAAGAACGATTAAAATGATCTGAAACTAATTCCGCCAACATAGCCAGACATATTAAACCGTCCGCTGCCAGAGACCAGAAAAACACACAAAAATAAGGCTCTTTATTTAGGCTAACAGTTAGCATATTAGCCACATACCCACCTTGGACAAGCCTGCCCCCCAAGTCATGCCCCACAGCAAACTAAACCACCCTACAGAGGTAGGCAAACTTCGGCAATAGATTGCCACACCCATGACAAAGAGCAATTAGGTCAAACACTTATAAGCTTCATGCAATAAACACAAGGAATGCAAGATTTCACCCCAGATGGGCACATAGTCACACACTTCCCCATAACTATCAGCTTACTCTCATTCAGCCTCCCCCACCCCAGTAGTCTATACGAATAGCTGCTGTGATTATTAAAATCGTACACAAAAAGGCTTACACATAATAAACAAGACTAAACAGAACATTTCCTATTTAAAATGCCAATTTAACTGTCCGGACGAACAGAACCGTGAGTACAAAAACTGGTCCCGTTTGACAGACTTTCAAAATGGATCAAGCTCCGCTTCAGACACACTGCTGCTTACCTGGCTCTCATTGAACAGTTCAGCATCCCCGCAATCAACCCCAGCTGAGGACGATCAGCTCTGAGTCTCTGGCAGCGGCAGCAATCCGGAACAGGTGAAGCCCATTAGTCTCTGATTAGTTGCTATAGTAACGGAAAACAGCTCCACTACAATATTTTAACTTATTTTAACTATCACGCCAGCAGCAACCTATCCCCGTAGGTTGTTTACGCCTGTACGCTCCAAGGTCCTGACGTATGCTCCCAGAAGTTACATCATCTCCATGGTGCCCAAGAAAAAACATATTTTGGCATTATTCGAAAAATGGCAAAGTCGCCGTCTTTTTTTCCTCAGTTTTCAACGAATATTTGAAAAATGTGATAGTTACCTCAAACAAAAATAGGTCAACACTGATTTTCAGATAACTACCAACAATTAAGACATTCCACACTTTCAAACTTACAAATTCAGTGTATGTTTACCAAACATTTTACACCGAGAAAACGTCGACGCATCATCAAAATCTGTGTTGTCAACATCCATTCTATTAACTATCTATCTTCACATTCACAATTCACATTCTCAACTATATTAAATACAAACTGTATAGAGAAACCCCTTTTAAAGTTTGTTTTACATAAATAGCCTACATACATTTTGCTTAAAAGAAAAAGACATGTCTCACCTGCTGTAAGTTAGCACCATCTGACTCTGGTCAGCGGGACCTTTTTCTTTTTTAGCAGCTCAGCTTTGCTGTGGTTTTAATTTATGTTTTCTTCAATGCTGTCCTCAAACAAATCGCTTTTCAAGAGAAAGCTCAGGTATCCACGATTTCTACTTTACATCAGACTTGTTTTGCATCAGGTCAACAGTCCGAGCGTAAATGAAAAAACAAAGGCCTGCAGCTCTGACGTCACCTCGTTGTTTCCATGACTTTTACTGACGCACGTGCGTGCATGTATACGTGCATGGGCGAGTGAGATAGATTATATAACAATAACAAAAACTTTATTGATCCCCAAAGGGAAATTCACTTGTCTGGCATCTCATCTACCATTTACTGAAGAATTAAAAAGTCTGATGGCTGTGGGTACAAACGCCTTGCATCCTTGTGTCTTATACTGCCTCCCCAGCAGACTGCAGCATAAAACAGTACACTTGCCACATCAGACTAATAAAACATCTGCAGCATCTTACTGCAGATGTCTAGAGATCTGAGCCTCCTTAAGAAAAAGAGGCGGCTCTGCCCCTTTTTGTAGAGTGCGTCTGTGTTAAGGGACCAGCCCAACTTGTTATCCAGGTGTACGCCTTTATATGTATAAGTTGGCACCACCCCGATGTCCACCCCACAAGTGTTCACTGGCTGAAGAGGGGGCTTGGACCTGCGGGAATCTATTATCATCTCCGTCATCCGAGTATTTCTGGATGTGGCAGGACTCAGAGTTGTATTTGAAGTCTGCTGTATACAATGTGAACAGGAATGGAGCCAGAACAGTCCCCTGTGGAGCGCCCCTGCTGCTCATTAATGTCCCAGAAACACAGTTCCCCAACCTGACAAACTGTGGCCTTTCTGTCAGCTAATCTGTGATCCAGGAAACAAAGGAAGGATCCACTCCCATCTCTATGAGCTTGTCTTTGAGTATGATGGGTTGGATTGTGCTGAATGTGCTTGAAAAATCAAAGAACATGATTCTCACATAAGCTCCAGATACCTCCAGATGAGGGGCACGGTGAAGCATGTAGAGGACAGCATCACTTACTCCAATGTGTTCTTTGTATGCAAACTGCAGGGAATCGAGTTTGTCTTTGACCTGAAGCCTCAGTAGGCGTAGAATCAGGGTGGAGGGTTTTCATGATGTGCAAAGTAAGGGCCACCAGTCTGTAGTTTTTAGTTCAGTCGGACATTTTATTTTTGGTACTGGTACAATACAGGATGTTTTCCACAAAGCTGTAGTATTCTGCTGCCCCTGCTGTAGACTCAGGTTGAAGATCCTGTGGAGAGGTTGACACAGTTGGGCAGCACAGTCTTTGAGCAGCCTTGGACACACACCATCTGGGCCAGCTGCCTTCCCAGAGCAAAGTCTCCAACCTCACCTGTCTCTGTGACAGACAAGGGTGGAGGCACAGGTGACAGAAGGGGAGTAGCTGCAGCAGTGGAGAGAGAGAAGGAGGAGAAGGAGGAGCTGTGGTGGAGAAACACACTTGCGGAGGAGAAGGAGCTGCGGTGGAGATACCCACATGTTGAGGAGAAGGAGGAGTAGCAGTGGAAGTGGGTGTAGCCGCAGTGTCAAACCTGTTGAAGAACTGGTTGAGTTCATCAGCTCTTTCCACATCACCCACTATCGGCTGTCTTTTCTTTTTGTTGCAGCCAGAGATGGTATCAATTCCTCTCCACGCCTCACGGATGTTGCTGGGTTGTAAATTCCTCTCTATTGTCTTTTTGTATTCCACCTTTGTCATCTTCAGTCTCCTCTTCAACTCAACTACACAGGGATTAGATGTGTACATCTTCGGTCTTTAGCATGTGCAGTAAGTTTGTATTTTGAACTGATGTGTATTTGCTTCAGGCTAACAGAAACTCCTGAAGCAACAAATGTATCACGGCAATAAGCACACACAGCCAAGTTAATCCAGTTACCACCATATTTTTAACCCAGAACTTAATGAAATACCACTGTGTGGACATGGGTTTAATATTGTAATTAAGTATTCCCTGCAAAATGACATTGCCATTAGTTGTTTTGTGCTAATTGATAACATACTAACATGTCAGCATTGTCATTGTGAGCATGGTAGCATGCCAACCTCATTATTTAGCTAGAAGCACCAGGTTTTTGTAGCCTTCTAAAGTCATATATTAGAAGTATTATGGACTCACAAAATCTTTGAAACTGGACATATCAAAGCACACAGACATATTTATTACTTTATACATTTTAATGGAAATATTTACTGACAACTGTTAAATAAGTCTTCTTCCTACAGAGGTGTGAAGGATCACTGTACAGTAAGCTTTTCACAGTATTTCTTACAGTATTTACATCCTCCATCTCTGCTGGCCGCACACATTGATGCAGCATCTCCTTTAGCAGTGGATGAGTACATTTACACAGCGCTCAAGCATTTACAAAAAAGTAAATATCAGCATACAAAGAAAAGAAAATCAGTTATCTGTACAATGTTTCTTAAAATTAAGTTAGTACATTCACACACAAAAATAGATAATCTCACATGAACTGCAGTGCAAACCCTCTCTGAAACTAACCATTTTGGTATGATTAGAAAAAAAACAAAAAAGATAGCTGTGAAATGCATGTGAATGTAAGATTCCTTCAATAAATAAACCCTGTATTAAAACAACTTTAAACTGTACATTTAGAGGGTGATATCTAAGACAGAAAGGATGGGACAAATTCAGGCAGAATGTCAGTGACACAAGTGGTCGAAAAAGACACATTAATTATATGTAATGATCTTAATTACTTCATTGAAAGTCTGATTACTTTTTTGTTTGGTTTGTTAATAAGACATTTGAATTATGGATATGATAATTTTAAAAATTATACTTTAAGGTTTTCATTCTAGGACTCTAGGTCTATACTTTCTGAACCAAAAATGCCTAACTTAATTGTCAGTGCAGTCCACAGTGCAACAGCTTTAGCTAACTTTAGCTAACTTTAGGGTTAGCAAAATAAATTTAATTTAAGACTTGCAGGATGGATTGGTCTCATTTTCAATCTTACTTACAGGGAAAATAACTCTGCAGCTATAGAAACCTGTTAAGTCTATCCAGATGTGTAACTGAAGCATTTGACAAAACAAAAACACTACTTATAATGTTTATGTTAAAGACAAAAACACTTCACATCATTAGAAGTAACTCATAGCTCAAGATTTTGGGAACAGTTTGAGAATGCAAGCCTTGCTCAGACTGTTCAGAAGAAGTGGACGTAGCCTTTTTGGTTATAAATTTGAAGCCAATGTGGAAGTGTGCATTCTTTCTATTGGCCAGCAGGGGGCAACTCCGAAGTAAGTAAACAGTTCAGAACTTAATCCTGCTTCTCTGAACAGCAGTAAACATTTTCCTAAGTAGTTTATAGGCTCAATCACGAGTTTTAAGTCTTCTTCAATCAAGCATGTCAGTTTACTACATTAGATGAGAGTAAAATAGATAATAAAGCAGGGTACTATTAATGCGTGTGTACCTGTGATGGACAAGTTGCAACCACTGCAACCCATCAACCAGGATAAAGACAATGTGTATGCACCCTCTATTAAAATAAAATAATAATAAAATAAACAGATAGCAAGGGTCAAACTCAAAGCTCTCAAACAGTGGTCCACAAACCAATGAGTGACATCACAAAGTCTACATACACTTCAGTCAGAGCCCTTACCCCAGTTGCTGGCAAAGACTGAATGAAAAGCTCGTACATGGCCCTTGATTTAAAATCATCCTGCCAAATGGATAACTTACAATAAGTTGTCCAGAGCTACTTTACATGAACTGAAAAGTGTTGAGTGATCTCTATAAGTTTAACTTCTCATGAACACCACTATTGTGTAGTTTGCAGAAAGAAGAAACAAAGTGGGGCAGTTAAAATACTGCTTTATAAAAAGGCATGTCAATAAATTAGGGAGACAGCACCTTCCAAGCTTATGCTTCGATTTTAAATAAGGGCCACATCTAAACTCTGATTGTGCTTTAAACGTACTGTATGGTTACAAATGTCCATGTTTTTTTAAATTCTTGTTGAAGCCTTGAGAATACAGACTGGACTAATTTCAGTCACACCAAGATCATTTTGGTGCAAATCTTTTTCATGCCATAAAACAAACAAAGTGGGAAATGTTAAAAACAGCTGCTAAAATATTAGCACACTTCTCAATGAGTGCAGAGACCTTAGGACAACCTCAGGTCTGTGCAGAATCTGTTTACTCTTCAAGCATTCATTTATCTCTAGCTTCTAACAGCAGTGTCTGCTAGAGTATTAGATGTAACCTAGAAAGAAACTAAATAATCCTGTCCCAAACTTAATTTCTTCCTAAATCCTAAACATTGTCAACAGACCAGGTCCACTTAGGATATTATTTGGATTGTTCATTCAAGCAATAAGCTCGCTAATTTGGTTTAAGTCTGGAAATCTAACAAGTAGATTACTCCACCTTCAATTTCCTAAAATAGGGGCCCCCTGTTCATTCCCAAATTAAAAATGCACTACCAGTGTGGACAATTTGAGTTTTTCAAGACATTGTTCACAGTAGATTTTCACTTCCAAACATGTGCCACTATAGAAGTTCTCTTTTAGCAAGTAACTCCAAACTGTCACAAACATGTACCCTCACAAAGCCTTAAAATGAGTTATAATTCACATTAGGAAGGTTCAGATCATTATTTCTTAGAATAAGAGCTTCTAACACATTTGTAATATCAGTGTGATCCTCTGACACCACTCATGTGTTTCTCAACTGTCCTGACTTGAAACTATTAACATCAGTTTGTCTGTGCCTGTTTTGCTGTTCTGAGGAGCCATTGCTCACTTTGTGAATTATTAAGTCTGTTAGATACATGAGACGTGCAGTACAGGACAAAGGCCAGAGCTCAGTGACTCCCCCTGCTGAGCCTAAGAGGAATTAAATGTCCTGAAGGGAGTGAGTGGTCAGAGCTGAGATATCTGCAGTTTTCAAAAAGCCAAATATAGGACTGTTTAAATGTTTACAGAAATTAATTTAAAGCCAAATAAATAAAGTACTGAAGCTCCCAATGTGTAAAAAAAAGTGTAGTATGTATACTGTGGCAACGAAGGAGCTTTGGCAAGTCTGAAAAATGTACTTAAGTAAAGGCTGAAACAATGAGAAATGAAAATAATTTGGATTTATATTACTAAGTGCAAAATCATTATTCAAGTAAGTGAAAATACGTAACCGTTTTTTTTTTAATTGTAGCTTTTTCAATTGGAGGATTTGCTGCTTAACTTTGACATGAATAACTGTAAACTGTATTTTTTGAGGTTTTAGCTTTAGTATTTTTTGGCCACAAAAACATTTAAAACTCTCATTTTGGGCCCTGGAAAGAGAGAATGTTACACCTGACATTGTGTAGATTAAATGACCAATCAACAAATAATCTGCAGATTACTCAAATCTTAAAATAATCATTGGTTGCAGCCCAGACATCATTTGAGTAATTTCAGCTCGGGCTTGGAGATTACAAACTTACAATAAAGTCCATACTTTTATCAGTGCAAGTGAATGCCGCAATGTTGACATCTTACCTAAACTCCGCCATTATTATGGACTACAAGATCTACAGGGAAGCATTGCTTCTTCGTAGCACAATTATACAAGTTGTAGTGAGAATTAATTTTAAAACCTAAACCTGGTCCTAAACCAGAAATTCAGTAAATAATTTAGCAGAGCTATTTAGCATTTCCCCTATTACATTCTAACAATTAACATTGCATGGGGCAATTTCTCCGATTTCACAAAGCTACTTCTGAAGCCACAAAAGACGTTATACAACTTTTTCCACATTCACAGTAGTGTTCCCCAATACCTGAGGTGAAAATAAGTGGAGTTCCCCTTTTCAAAGTTCTAGCATTTTTACGTTAGCAGATATTCTATCTGTATCTGTGTTTGTCCGTCTTTACTTCTAGAGAAAACTGTGCATACATGCATGATTTCATGACAGCAACACAACCCTGTATACCAATTCCAGCCTCTTTATGGAAAGCTAGCCTTGATTTGACCCCAGATATAACGTATGCACTGTTAAATGTGGAATGTAAGTATGAATTGATTAGAGTGCGGGGCTTAATGCAGCCTCTGGTGTCAACATGGCATGAGAAACAGGTGCTACTACCTCAGTCTAAACAGATGAGGGAGAGATATGAAACAAAAAGGAACATGGTGATCAAAGATGGTGACACGCTGAGGAAGCAAACAGATGAGGGCATAAAGAGGGGAGGAGGGGTTGGTCGTGGGGGTGACGGAGATTGTAATTTTCCAAGAGGTCCGGAGGGTCTAAATGGAAAGTTTAACAGAGCGATTCTCTGGAACCATAAAAGCCAAGCAGGTGGAAATAAAGGTTTGAGGACAGAAATGCACACTTAGTTCAGAGTGACACAGGTGCTCTCTTTAGATCCAACATCTATCTCCCTTCCTCCTTCGGTATCACTGCATTCCAAAATGAAGAGTTGTTTCACCTGAGATCTTAAATAATCCACCATGTCTGAACATAAATACACAAATGCACATTTAGCTTCTCTCTATCACCCATTGCTATAACACAACAGGGACACAACCTACAGCTGGTCCATGAAAAGCTTTTCCACACACTCAGTGTTGGGTAGTTCCTTGGAGAAGTCTACTAGCACACAGAAACGTTTGTTTAACATTTCCAGCAGCAGCAGTTGGTTGGATAAATTTAAAGAACTGATAGATGCTAAAACTCCAACAACAACAAAAAATCTGAGACAGAGACGAAACAGTACTGCCCACGGTGCAGAGCTGATCTCTGGGAAGTGCAGCACAGACATACTGTAGCTACAAGCACTCAGCACCAAATATGGAAAACAAACAAGGAAGAATCGTGCAGATTGGAATTTAAAGATCTGCTGACAGAAAGAGGAACCGAACACACCAAATGCAAAATCTTTGTTAAAGGCATCTATAGTTGTTTTGTTTCTATAATGAGGCCATTGCATTGAGCCATGGTTAAAGGGGGCAATCTGTAAATATCTGCATTTTAACAATCCATTTCTGTTTGAGCTGTATTGTCAGTGTTGTGGAACATTTTTGTGTAAGTGTGACTGACTATAAAGCAGGTTTTAAGTGTGTGATCTCTACCCTAAAGTCAGACTGTTGGGCTCGCTACGCCTTGTTCAGCTGCCCTCAGAGGGAATGCAAAAGGTCAGGTTTCTTAAGATGAATTAAGAACACAAACAAAAGCAAGCACACACTCACTCACACACACACATGCAGACAGACAGAACCCATAAACGTTCATTAAGCTAGAGTTTTGACAGACGTGGAGCTAAGTTGGAGGAATGAAGGAGTAATTGCGCTTGTTGAAGAAAAGGAGGCCAGGTTGACCAAGAAGTGGTCTATCAACAGCTGGCTGAAAGAGAGAGAGTGTTCCCACCCTACAGGAAGTCCCAGCATGAAACCTGTTTCACCCTCCCTCCTGTCTTTTCTCTGCATCCTGTCTTCCTCTGTCCCCTCTCATTCCGGGATCTGCAGGGCCATCACTGCAGGTTTGGTCTTGAAGTACTGGTTGAAACGTAGCACAGCATACCTGCAAGACAGAGGAGCACAAAGGTGGCGATGGCACAGAAGTGAGATCCAGCCTTCAAAACAAGCATTTTGAATTCTTCACACTTTTTGTGTAAGGTGAAATAAACAATAAATATAGGGCAGCATTGTGCATATTTTTTCCTTTCCCCTGAAACAAGATAATGTGTTAAACATCTACCCCACAATATTTGATACAAGACATTATACTCCCTTTAAAACGTAATCAGTGATTTCTTTGTCACTTTACAACAGTTTCCATGAAAACAAAACAGATGTATTTTTAATCACGTTTTGTACACTGGCACCTTTTTCACAAGTACTGTAGGGCTGTGTCCAATAGACCGGTGCCACCAATATGCCAGTATAAAATGCAGAGAGAGGTATGTTATTGTGTTACAGTTACAGTCAGACAATGGCGCTATCCGGTTGTTAAGTGGTGTTGTCACATCTCTGCATTAAACAGTTTCCAGGTCCAAGTCGCTACAAGGTCTCCATTTTACTATATGCCGCAGTGTTGTTTTGTGTTTTCCTCACTGTTCTAAGCTTGATTGTTGCTAACTCTTCGTCGCAGAAATGCACCATCATGATCGCCATTGCAGCCGCCACCCTCACAACAATGAACGTTACCGTAGGCGGCCAGATACCGCTAGCTACAGCACTGGTAGCTAGCAGGATTGTAAACTCGACATGGCGAAAACAGATGGTAAGCTGTAATTTGTGCGTGTTTTGAATGTGTTTTAAATGAAAATTAAATTCTGATGACTGATTCTGCACTCTGGACCATAAACAAATCTTGCATCCAATTAAATGCTTTCTTTGTTTTTTTATGTCTCTCCCACATGATGCATAGGACCCACAAGTTAGCTAGGTAGTAAGCAGTTACATTAAGTCCCTCCCTGCAGCTTGTTTTATTTTAAGAAACATGTAATTATGCAAACATTTATTGGATTCTGCAAAGTTTAAAAGGGGAACTCTCAACATTTAGGAGGACCTATCCTGCAGTTAAGTTTGTTTTCAACTCAGACGGTGGAAGCTAGCAACCTAGCTAACCTGCTTCCTATTGGAAATGTGAGGCTAGTTGGCACTGACTGATTACTAAAAGACATTTGAGTCCATGTTATTTCTACACCTGCTGAGTCATCAGCCGCTTATTCAATTAGTACTGTTTTTCCCACATTATGCAGAGTAACATGTCTAGCTAGGTTATGCAGAGTAACATGTCTAGCTATGTCTAGCCGTCTTGTGGGTCTGTTTGTGGTCACGGGAAGTGACCAGACTGTCAGAAACTCACAGCAAAGACTGAGCTGCGACATAATGGATTCTTTCCTACAGCTGTGGAAGACAATGTATCCACGCTGTATTGCAGTTTACCGCTATGAAAGCTTTCGTCAGAGATGACATCCGAAACAGCACGACAGATTCATCTAATGACCCACTGGCAAAATACAACTTACAACATGTCCAGCATGAGGATAAGGAACCATGCATACTGATGTCAGCATTATGTTCATTAATGACAAAGACATTTTCAGGACCTCACTCAGAGTTTAGTGGCTTCCCGTGTGATTTTAAAGCATTGGCATAACTGTCTCCCTTTTAAAGAAGAGGCCATGTTTCTGTATGCAAACATCTGTCCAGCAGTGATAACATATCCCTTTTGATGTCAATTGTTAAAGGGCAGCCACCCCGTCTCCTCAGTTCTAATTCTTTACAGCCTGCTTTCAGGGTTTGAAATAACACGACAGAGACAAGAGATGACAGGAGATGACATTGAACTGTCAACAGGGACTTGGGTTCTGTCCCTCATGAATAAGAACTGTGGCCCCGTCTTGTCCGTTGTTGTATATTCTGAAATGTTTTTTTGTTTGGACCCTCAGGGCCACCCTAGTCGATAATGGACTGCACTTATTTAGCCCCTTTGTAGTTTCTAGTGAAATAGATGCCCACAAAAGAAAATAAGAGTCATGTTGGCTTTTGGGTTTTTGGTTTCTCTCTTACATAATGCTCTGTTGAACCCACACTGACAGAGTTTTCAGACACACTGTGTGACCTTTTACTTGCATAATATCCTACACGGGGGGTCACCACACACAGCACTAAATCTTTTGCACAGCAACTTACCCGAGGAAGTCAAAGTCGATGGATGAGTATTTGGCCTGTATGAGCGCCCAGAAGCCCCAGAAGAAGTGAGAAGCCTTGAGAAAGACAAGTCAGATATCAGATTTAGTAATATGAGACACTGTGGGTGTGACAGAATAAGAGATAGAGATAGTGTGTGTATGTGTGCGTGTGTAAGTGCGTTTGTCATCATAATCCTCCTCACCAGAGCAAACTTGTTGACCTGTACGTAGAGCGTCTCCAGCTCTCGCGGGCTGACCTCCTCTGTTTTCTTGGTAAAAAGTTTGTATGCCTGTAGGTACACTTTGAGCCAGTCCATCTGCATCTCCCGACTGGGGTACAGCCCGAAGTCCGGCTCTGCCATTCCTGACGACACACATGGACCCATGGTTGTATAATAAGTGAAACTTTATGATATAGCATTATGTCATAATATGTGTGGCTGAACAAACCTGCAAATTCATTGAAGTGGTTGCCGATGTCGAAGGCCTGGTAGTTGTAGCTGGAGTATTCATAGTCAATGAAACGAACATGACCTGAGAGACAACAAGAGGACAATATTTAAAACAATATCGCTGTGAGATAGCGACAGGCTTTTCAGTTAACCTGTCACGACCTGTAGAGCACTTTTAGCATACTGAAAGCTTTATTTTGGCACTAAAACCTTATTTAAAGAACTGGGACTCAACAAGTAAGTTAAAAATGATATTAAAAATAGCAAATAATACTCTGGAGAGACATGCAGGGTAGATCTGACAGACAGATACGCAGCTGAAGACATCGATAAGCTACTTTTCCGTAGACTTGCTAAGTAGGTTAACCTAAGTATATTGTGAGAAGGTTATCGGAGACGATTGAGAAAGTTGTTAACATGCTAGCTTGTCTATCCTGTTGATCATGGACTCTAATCTTGTCCGTCGTAATCACCACTTGAGTCTCTAATTGCTCATGCCTGTCTGTTGCTATCTGTATTACTTTTGGTGTTGTTGCCATCAATCAGCTTGCTGAGATTAGCCACTGGATGGCAGCAGGGTGGGCGACTGATTATGAAGCAAAGGATAGCAAAAAGACTAGCCATGCACAATTTATGCCAAAGGGAACCTACCCTCTTTGCTGTTGTGGATGATGTTCTTGCAGAGCAGGTCATTATGGCAGAGCACCACAGGGGAGCCCAGTGTGGAGAGGTGCTCCTTCATCCACACCATCTCCTGCTCCAGCACCGCCTTGCTGGGAACCTCTTGCTGGATTCTGGACAGGGGGCACAGAGACAGGAAGAGAGATGGAGAAAAGTCAGCGATGTCAAACACATTTAGTTACTTTTCTCGGACCATTTTGACAACTATGCTGCCCCACAGACATGGTCATGGTCCATTCAGCATTAACATCTCAATGTGCCTATGTGCTACAGTTACAATAAAAGATGTGCAATCTCAAGCTAATAAAAGTCGTGCTTTATTTCCTGCTGCTTATATAAAGAAAACAAAAAAAGGTTTTCTTTTTTTAATGACTACTCTACGAGGAAAACCGTCTGATAATACAAGTTCAACTGAGTTCTCCATCCATTTGTAAATTTAATTAAGAAATGTGTCGCTCCAGCTTTTATAAATGCTCAAGAGGAGGGTAAGGTGGAAGCAACTGAATCAGAAATACTTAAAGTACTTTCTTGTGTTTTGTTTAAGTCTTCACCTGTACTTCTAATGTATTTATTTGTCATTTGAGTTGTTTTTCTTTTTATTTTATTTCTACAGAGCCACACTTTTGATGGATTATTTTCTCCTCTTGTTCTTGGGTTTGCATGGGGTGGGTACTGGGAGCAATGGGGAAGTACATCATGTGTATTTGTACATTGATTGTTTGGCATAATGAAAAAAAAAAATTGCAAGTTATAAAAAAAGCCATGAGCCATGTGTGGTGGAAATAGGAGGGGAGTTTGTTTTACTGGAAAACAATAGACCCATATATTATAATAGTTCTCATATGATAAAAAAATAATGATCGTATATCTGTAAATGGAGAAACACACTGCCTGTATGTGGGGAGTTTTTTCATATCCCAATATACTATATAATGCAGAACAAAAATAGATGTTAATGTTATTTTTTTCCCCCAATATCATGCAGCCTTAAACAGAAAGAGTTTTACAAGTTATTATAGACAAAAACAAACAGCTTTGTCTTGTTTTGGGATTGTGAAAAAGTTGGAGCATATTTGCAGTGAAAACAATTTAGACAAACACGGGCTCAGTACATGCTCCCGGGAGCAGTTACAGGGAAAACAAGCTCTCAGAGGACACTCGTGAAGCTGCAGAGCCTTCCTGAGTCACTATGGCTACACTACTATGTCTCCTATTGAAATGACTTTTTGAATTCTATTATAACGATTTGATTTGTATTTCATCTATAACTGCATTCTTTGTTTTTCCAAAAGGCATTCAGGCATCTCCCTCAGACCTTCTGTTTTTTATTTTTTATATGTTTCCTACCTGTGTTATTATGACACAGGCCTGCTAAAATCCAACCTGTGTTCAATCACGTCATGTCCGGTAGAGAGAGGGTTAAGTCAATGAGCCAGGGTCTCAGCCAACCACATTGGCGTGCTGAGCAGAGACCCCTGTGCTAACTGTAATGGGCTTATTGGGCTTAATCCACAGACAGCCTGAGAGCAGGAGAGAAGAGACAGCTTGGAGGACGGCTCACAAACACACCCTCTCTCGGGAGGTTTCTACCTGGCTGCTGTCTCTGCTTCACCTGCAGCCTCTCATCACATGGAGCTATGGCATTTAAAAAAAAAATTCCCATCAACATCTGGGCTCATATACAGTCTGATTCATACCACAGAGTGACAAGTGTCTGCTGTCCAGGTCCAGGACTCTCTAGCTGTCTGTGTAACCAAGGAAGAGAGTAAAGTGACCTGATACACTGAGCTGAGCAAACATCTGCTGGCCCACTGCATGCCTCAGACTCCATAATCCAGTCGGCTATTATTGTTACAGTTATATAAGCCACATGCTGGATTTAATCTAATTGCTATCAGAACAAAGACGTCAGCTGTGACTGGGAAGATGGCCAGGTTATGAAATGGTCCACCTTGTTTGGTTCCACAGGTTTGGTGCCAAGATGGTAAATGGAATGCACTGTACTTATATAGCGCTTTTCTAGTCTTTGCGACCACTCAAAGCTGCTTTTACACTACATATCACATTCACCCATTCACACACACATTCACACACTGATGGCAGAGGCTGCTACGTAAAGTGCCCAACTGTCAATCAGATATCACATTCATACCCGTTGGCTATGCCACTGGGAGCAATTTGGGGTTCAGTGCCCAAGGACACTTCGACATGTAACCTGAGGGAGCTGGGGATCGAACCTCCAACCTTCCGATTGAAAGACGACCGACTCTACCACTGAGCCACAGCCGCCCCGAGAAGAAAACTGAACGAACTTCAGCATGAACTTCAGGGATCTGCTGTTTCTCCTTCCATAAAATGCAATTCACAAAATGCCCAGGAGTCAGCATTGTTAATAAATGTAGGAGTTATATAGTCTCTGTAATAACAGTATGTAAGAGGTGGTCTGATTTATATTTCACATCAGTTATTGCACTGATTGTCATAACTTTTCCTCTGCTCATCATGTCAGAATAACAAGACAGAGTTGAGCTTCATGCTATCACCACCATGCTAACATGCTCACAATGACAACACAAACTGATGCTCGTCATGTTCACCAATTAAGAGTACTGCCACACTGAGCTATCTAAATAAGCTCATTCATTATTGGTTTCTGTTTCAGCCTCCAGCAGGACATACACTGTGTTCATCTTTTACAAAAACAAGCTTTTCAAAAACAATGATCAATCATTTCAAATTTCAACAAAGCCCATTTAAAAGCAGAGCTTATTAGCCTGGATTTTAATTGATTTTTGTTGATATTGTGAAATCCTATTTTAGCAGCTTCCAAGTGACTGCTGGTTAACGTTTAGTGTTTACAAAAATGTATCAAACCTACCAACATAAATGTATACGTATAATAACTTGTTTTATTTTATTTATATAGCACTTTTAAAAACAAAAGTTTACAAAGTGCTTTGCAAAACAAGCAAATCATAAAACCAGCAAATAATCACAAAAAGAAGCAAGCACAAAATCAGCAGATCACAAAACAAGCTAGGCACAAAAACAGGCAAAGCACGAGACCCAATAGGCAACAGGAGAACAGACACAAGACCAAGGGGACAAAGCAGGAAGGAGGAGAGACGGTAAATAGAAGTAAAACAACTAATAGAGGTAAAAGAGGAAATAAAGCACAGGTGACCACAGAGGAGGCAGGAGGGGACTGAATGGAGGTGTGACAGGCTGTCGCTCTACAGAGTGACTGATTGTGTATTTAGCTGCCCATTCAAAGACTGGGTTTGACAGCAAATTTTAAGTTCCCATCAAAAGGTTGGCTGTAAGACTCAAAGTATTTCTAAGCTAGACAGAACCTGTTTTGGGTATTGATTGACATTTCCATCAGTGCAACTGAACAAACAGAGTAACTAAACGTGTAATAAAACAACTTCACAGAGTGCTCTCAGACGATATCAGGCTCAGAGCAAATTAACTCCGTCCTCACAATGAGTGCTCAAGGCAAATCAGGCTCCACGACCTATTTGCATCATTATAGCAGTGTGTGTCACTAAGCCTTTGGCAGGAGCACCCACTAAGAACTAGGGATGCAGTGATTAACCAGTTTCACTATTAACCGCGCTTAAAACGTCAGCTTATTAAATCGTGAAGGCTCTGCTGCACCGGTTTATACTGCTCTCTTTCTCAAAAAGGGGCTGGAACATTATTTTTGGCGCAACCTGCACAGAGCGAAAACAAAGTGGCACCTGTGATGCACCAGCCCTATGTGACGTGCCTATCCAGAGCCTGGAGGCTACGCTACGTTAGCTTTACTATGGCAGAGGGACCACGCAGCAAAGCTTTGCATCCACTGAAAAAAAGAGTGAAGTCTGCAGTGTAGGGGCATTTCGGGTACACCAAGAAGGACCTGGGACTTATTCGAGACGAGGGAAAAAGTTGCGGCTAAAATGTCAAACACATCAAACTTGATGCAGCATCTGCGGGATCACCACCCAGCACTACACGCCAAGCATATTAACTGAGTGATATAAGTTACGTATTACGATGAAACATTGAGTTGGTAAGGAATTAAATATTAATGTGTCACTTACAATCAATGGCGTAGCTGTTGGGGCATTCAGTGCAACATAAACAAACAGCAGTAAAGCGGCATGTAGTCTATGGAAGACAAAATAGTCCTCAAGGGCTTCACTCACTGACAGGTTAACGATGCTTCCTACTGTCAGTGTGGAGTAAATGCTAGACTGGTAGGTAAATATACCAGGTGTAAAACACTAACATGACATCAGGCGCTTGTAGACTTCCAGCACTGAATAATTGCATTTTAGTTTTTAACACTGCATTTTTACTAAAACTTCAAACAAACAAAAAAACAACAATAATAGTCAGGATTTTCTCAGGACACGTTAGATTAGATTAATTATTAAAAATAAATGATTAAAAAAAAAGCAAAAAAAAAGGACAACAGTAACGCTTCAGTTTGTCACCCACATTAGTAAAATTTCCCCTGGGGGATCAATAAAGTTAATCTTATATTATTAATTACACATTAACATTTCCAGAGAATGTTCATGTGATTTTATACATTAATAATGTATAAATTAATTATTGCATAATAATCATAATAATCATTAAACCATGATTATTTCTCAGACTATAATCATACCTTCAAAACCTCTAATCGTTGCATCCCTTCTAAGAACTTCTCAAAAATAAAAGAAAGGTCTCATCTCACCTGATGTTAGACGCTTGGTCTGTGAACTCTGTGGCCACAAGGGAGAAGTATTTTCGCATCTTAATCCAAAGGTTGGGTTTGGGGATGCAGCCATTGTGTGCGTGGATGGCATGGATACGAGCCATCTCCCCGGCTATCAGTCTGAGAGAACACACACACACACACACACACGCACAAACATATTAACAAAGTTATCAATATTGCTACTTTTCAACATGAAAACCATATATTTCTGATTGTACTGCATTAGTCTCCACCTATAAAAGACAGACAGCCCTGCCACAGGGTTATTGTCCTTTAAGCTGCAGGGTTATGAGAGGACAAGTATCTCTTGCAGAGTTCCCAGGAGAGTCCAATGAAAACACCTGAATACATCATGTGACCCACACTGAGCTGACATAGAATATAGTGTTAAACGGCCAGAACCAAGAACAGTGTTATCAGGTTACATGAAGGTATTGACTGCTTTGGGCACATTACTACAGTATATTTGTTGTAGCGATTCATATCATATGAGAAAGTCTTCTGCATACACTTCTCTTTAGAATTACCTTTGTTCATTTGTTTTTGCTGTATAAAATATCCAACTATTTTTTGCATGTGGCACCTGGCCTCTTGTGTGTTTGCTTCATTTGCCTCTTTCCTGTGTGGCACTGAGGTTTTTCTGCTTTGTTTAATAGTTTGTGTGTCTACTGTATATGTAGGATGAATAAACCTAGAAGGATTCTAAGCACAGTACTTGGCAAACTTTTATAATACACTTATCTCTGAGCTAAGCTAATAAAATCCTGAGTGGTTTCATCACACTACCATGTCCTGACCTAAGTAAAGAAGGATCCCTGACATCCTGCGTCCCGAGAGCGTCTCCCTGCATGAACTCATAGCAGATGCCGTTCTGAAAGGTGCAGTAGAGGTGAGGGGCACACCCATTCGCATGTAGCACCTAGAGGAGAGAAACAAAAACACACAACAATTAAGGATCAGATGGGATAACCTACTCTGAAGCAATTATTGATTTACTTGGACAGTTTCACAGGAAACCTCAACCCTTTCATTTTCTTTTACACTAACCTGAAAGCTTTTAAGCTCATTGTCTCTGTCCACAATCAGCTCTGTTTTGTTCCCGTATACTCGAACCAGGACCACATCCTCTGGACTGTCCTCCACGTAGCAGCCCACTAGCTTGTTGGTGGTTCCATCAGTGAAAAGCTGAAAGAGGAGGAATATAAATCATTTTATCTCCCACACACAAAGAGAAGAATATCCACAACCTCTGACTGTGTAGCACTATACTAGTTCCAAAACAGAAGGTTGGAATTGAGAGTTAAATTGCAGATTTCTGCTCTCACATGTAAGGAAAGACAAATTTCAAATTTTGCATGCCAAAAACAAGACAATAAAATATTTTATATTCTAATCTTCACTGTACCTGTAAATAAGATCAGCATCCTTTGCACTCCTCATCATTGCATCATTGTCTCTCGTAGCATGTACATATTAGTTTACTATTCAATGTCTAAGGCTGGCTTGTAGTTTTTAGTTTAATATTTAATGTTTAAGTGTACATAGAGAGTGAATCTAAACCGGAGTCAAATTCCTTGTATGTGTAGGTACCTGACCAATAAAGCTGATTCTGATTCTATAACTATAAGGACTGTTCTATTCAACCATTTGATTCATCAGTTAAGAACACCTCATGTTGACTTGAATTTCTCTCAGTTGAATCAATGCATTTTTGTTTTATTGCTGCGTCAGTGTAGACTGACAAAGGCAGGAGCAACAGGCATGACAGGCTATATCATTTACAGCATAGTATATAAATGACCCCAAACCCCACACTAAACAAATTAAAGGACGTCTTTTTTCACTGACCTAATATTTATCGTGTCTCAAGAAAATACAAAAACACGAGTCCATGCATAAGTTACTTCTTGTCTGGACTATTGGAATTCCTCATAATCAGGCTGCTCTAACACGTCACTAAAGACTCCTTCCCAAAATGCAGCAGCATATGCACTGTAAAGAACTAGGAAGAGAGATCATATTTCCCCCACATTAGCTTCTCTGAACTGTCTCTCAATAAAATCTAGAATAGAATTTGAATTTCTTCTCTTCGCCAGAAAGCTTTTAATGATCAGCCATTGTATCTTACACACCTCAAAGTTCCCTATTAGCCCTCTAAAACATTGCGCTTGTAGAATGCAGGCCTGCTACCTAAACTCTCCAAAAGTAGTACGGGAGGCAGGTCCTGCAATCATCAGGGCCCTCTTTAGGGGAATCATCTACCAGATTCAGTCTGTTCTTCATGTGATAAATGCTCAGAACATTTTCAGATTCATATCTTACATCTCCATCTACTTTTTTTCCTGAGGTTTGCTTGTGCAAGTGTAGCAAGTTAGATTCATCAACAAACTTGTCCTAATTGCTCGTTTTAAATTGATCAATGCCACAGATTTGCTATCTATCAGTTAGACTGAGGCATTTATTAAAAAAATAAAATAGCTGTAGAAAGGCATATTAGAACCTAGAACAAATCAAATACAAGGAAATTGGTGAAATGGAAAGCTCTCTAAAAAGCTCACTTTTAGAGAAAAGACGTGGTTCTTGCATGAGGCCTGAGGCCTGTGATGACTCTTCTGCGGGGTGTTGTTGGTGCGTATCAGTGAGTCAACAAGTTAAGTCAAACAGTTCTTCTGAAATGAAGAGTAAGCAAAAAGCCTACTGTGTCTGAAGCTAGACCATAAATATCTGAGTGACAACATCACTCCACTGGAAACCAATGGGCCAGTCCATCCCACTGCAGTCAACACAATAACAACATACACACTGCCTGCATCTCCCCCAGTCCAGACGCTCACTCAAACATATCTGACATTCCACACGTGGCTGACCACAAAGATGGGCACGCAGGCATCCCTGTTATGACTGTATACACAAGCATACACGCCTTTGCAACCACATGACTGATCCATTCTACCCGCCACACAATACACTGCTAAGACCGGCGATCAATACATCGACAGACAGCGATAAGCTTGGACCCAGACAGAGGTAAACATTCAGCCATATACTGCCTGACGTTTGATTTTTTTCCATGAATGAGTCCACATTCTGTGGCCTGACTGTGAGCCCTCTGAGGCAGCATGTCTTTGACAGAGATGAATCCTTCAGTCTTCAGTAGGGTAATATGTAACAATCTCATGTTTTACCTGTAAGGCTCATGTTTTCATGGCTTTCTTCTAGAGCTGGCCGATAAATGGTTTTTATCCATTTAAACTTGTGGCTTAGGACAATGTTTAAAAATAGAGATCAATTTTGACTTGAACTTGGGGCGTTGCAGTACTGAATTAAGCCATTGTTTCCCGAAGTTTCTTCATAGTAATGCAAGAGTTTATAAAGGTTGCAGCCTGCCATGCTATTGCTCTGCGGAGAATGAAGCAGCTAACAAAACAAGTCGAGTCAAGTTGTTGTCTTCTCGACTAATGACTCGAATCATCGACTGTTATGGAGCAGCTCTGATCTTCAGCATGAGAATGCTGTAAGAGGAGAGTGTTTCTCTATTGCTGTTGGCACACTCTGCTGTTTTCATGAACTCAGTGTGTGCATGGGATGTTTGGAAATGGACAGTGTGTATTTACAGTAAAAGTCTTCCTGTCCAGGTGGCGGGGCTAATCAGATGTTTCTGTCAACAGTGCTGCCCTGCTGCTCTTTACCACATTTAGCGCTTCCTGCTGCCATAAAAACAATGGTCACACTGCTTGAGAACATCCTCCTAAAATCAACCAAAAACATTTTTTTACAGTAAACTCACCGGAACCTTTCCTTACTCCATCTTTTGGCTGTGACTTGCCTCATGAGTATATTTCCTAGTCGTGCAGCTATACCACTCTATATGAGATAAAACATTTAGCGGGAAGAAAAACCCTGTTTGGGTGGTGGTCACTAAGAAAAACTCTCGGTTGATACTGTCATGGTCTCAGCAGCAGGTGTGAATGGGCGGGGTACCTGATCCAGAAAGATTAGCCAGCACAATGTAAACACATGGTTGTCTCAGCTGTGTTCAAATTGTGCCACTGGAGAATAATAGATGCAAATTGTGTTATCGTGTTTATCAGACCTACTTCCATGACTTTGCCCTGGCCATGACACTTCAGTTACTTGATCCTTTTACAAGGAATCAATTATGCATTTTCCCCTCAGAGACAAGTCCAGACTCTTAAATGGATTGCTCAGCAACCCTTGTGAGTTAGATTTTTGTGATTATGAAGTGAAAGCATTTTAAACAAAGACTCCTTCAAGTTTCATCATAATTGCAGCTAGAAAAGTTTACTAGGGATGGCTACATTTAGGGCTGCACGATATTTCATTTAACAATCGCAATTACGATGTGAGCATGTGCAAGAGTCACATTGCTTTCTCGATAGTGAAGCAAATGAAGTGATATATGTCAAGCTGCTACTTTTTTGTTGCTTGGTGCAAAACAAAAACTTGTTTTCAATGACTAATTCACAGGAAAATTCCATCTGATAGCTCATTAGAGCAGCTCTTCATAAGAGCACAAAGTGAACTAACCACTGAGCTGCAGAGTCTGTGTGACACCTGCCTGAAAATTCACATCTCCTGCTTCCTGTCAGCACACACAACCTCACTCCCTGTGTGTGCTGCAGGTGTAGCCGCTAAAAGTAAACACTCCGTGGCCTGTCTGCTCTGTGAACTGTCCGTTTATGTACCACAGCACTGGGACGAGGTGCGGCTGTTAACAGGAACAGTCTCACTTATAAGCCACCTCTTGTAATGGAGCTGCTGCGGTCACAGATAATGTCGGCGGGATGATCAAGGCTCCGTAAAGCCGCCCCAGTGTGTATTTTTTTACACGGCGTTCCGGTGTTCTGGAAGCAAAAGAGGCATGATGGGTACATGAACAGCGTGAGCTTCACATACACACACGGCATGGTTCCGTTGTGCCGGCTTTGCTGTTTACACTGACGCTGTTCCTCCACTGTTATACCTTCATTACTACCTCCTAACAGAGGCCTTACAGTCCCGCCTTAATCTGGCAATGTAAAAGGGGCAAATTCAATACCATGACCAATTAGCCCCCCAAAAAATCAACTGGTTTGGGGTAAATTATCGTGCGACACTCATAAGCAACAACAGTGTGGTCCTACCAGAGAGTGGAATCTTGGTCAAAGCTAGCAAAATTACAACAGTCAGTGTTTTGCCATCAATATTATGCATATTATTTAAAAAAAATAAACACTAGTCATGGAAGGGTACTCTGTATCAGCCAACACTTACGTCTAAATATAGGAAGCAGAATTGGGAAGGGACAAATGGTATTGAGGCATCTCTAAGTTACAACCTGTATCTGCGAACAATGGCTCAAATAGGTCAATAGAACTGATTTAAGGCTGCTGCTATATTTTGCAACCCGACTCATGGACAGATTTTGCTCTTTAATATTAAACTGACAGAGTAAAATATTCCAAAGCAGTGATGGAGACCTCTGATTTCAAAATGCAAAGCCCAGATTAATATACTCCCTTAAAAAGAATAAGAAGGAAAGAGTTTTGGACCAGTACTTTGAGGATGCACGTTCTGTAATCCATTTCTCTCTATGTTTTAATCTTGCTTTTAAAGAGTTTTAGTTTTATTAGCCAATTCAAGTATTTCAATTCCATTGAATCTTACAGGAATTATTTTATTATTTTCTACTAGAAAATGTCCAGTGGGCATTTACAACATTTTTATTGGTTTGACTGAACAAATTGCATGAAATTTCATGCATAGCTGTAATATTTCAATGAAGTCAAGTCCTCTATCAAAGTTGATTATTATCATTGGCAGTGAAACATGTTATTGAACGGTTAGGGGTACATGTTTGACTTCAAATTCCATCTGATACAGTTTCATTATGGCTGTGCTAGGGGTGTAACTATAATGTGGCACAGCATTTAGCAATGTGAGCGGGGAGCAGTGGGAGCTGAGACTGTCACTGATCTCTCTGACTCCAAGACAAAGCTCCCTCCTACAGAGCGGTGTTCAGCACGACTCCTTCTGCTCTGAGAAAGGCGATTTTATGATTTTACCAATGACCCCAGTTACAATTAATTTCCATAGATCCTCTCCTCTCTGCCAATTCATGGATAAAATTTTCTTGATATAGTCTCCATTTTAGACTAAGTTAGACGGTTTTAAACTTGAACAGACACAGCTTCTTTATCTATATAATAGGAATATGTGTGTATTTGTTATTTTACCTCTAGGTTTGCCTTTGCAAAGTGTCTTTCTGTTGACTTTATATGAATTGATGCCATTGCTCATATCATTTTGTCTTGTGAAATTGTGTACTACAACATAAATCACAATTTACTTTGGGGCTTAGTCTACTTAGAGAGAAATCAACCAGCCAAGCTCTAATTTTGTATTTTGTGGAAGATTTACAGGGAAAACTTTTTTATCTGCAAAAAGTAAAACCTTTGTAGGTAATTGTATATTCAAAATACTGTTAAGACATTGAACTGTAAACCCTAATCATGTATCATGTATTACATATAAGGACTGTTACAGCCCTGCTTGATATTACTTTTTATCTACATTGCAGTTTAACTCGAGTGCTATTATGGAAATGTTTCTTAGCATGCCCCAACTTAACTTAAACATTTGATGTATCTATTACTGTAAACGGTAATAGAAGGTTCCACTGAATTTAAAACATTTAACAACAGAGCAAAGAGACACAATAAAGAGGCACAGCTGAAGATCAGTTACCAGCTATAAAACAATCTTCATAAGGTGTGTCTGCTCTCCTTAGAAAGTAGAAATACCATAACGTTATTTATTTCTCAACATAACCTACACGTCACCACCAGGCAGGATGACACTACAATGACTTGGCTCTCATGCTATACATGTGTACTTTAGATATATAAAGCTGTGTGTAAGAGGAATATGTTTTCCAATTAGCCTCGGAGGAAACTTACTGAGTCAGTTTGTTAGCTTAGTTAGGGTCTATGGGTTTAACTCAGACAGCTGTTAGCTTAGTTAACGTTTTCATATTATTTTGCCATTTAGACTGCGACAGAATATCAAACAGACGTCTTCAATTAGAAGGAGACTTTGGGAAGTTTTGTGCCGTTTGGTAAATGAAACAAACCAAGCCAGTTATAAATGTTTCCAGGGCCCTCCTCCCGGCTGGCTGGTAGTGCTTGATGATGCTGCAGAGCTGCCAGTTTTAGCCTAGCCTAGCATACTCTGTACAGCTAGCTTAGCGGCTAACGTTACCTTGGTCTTGACGAGGCTCTTGTCCCACGCCGGTCTCAGCTCCTGGATGAGCTTCATCGCCCCCTCGGTCACGTTGTGTTCATCCACAAAAATGGGGATTTTTCTAATAACCGGCGACCCGACGGGCACATGTATCTGCGTCTCCATCCTCCAGCCGTTTATCTGCAGCGTTAATCTCCAAGCCCTTCACGGATATATCTAGAAAATGCAGCATGCAGGTGTTGCTTGGTTTATAAGAAGCTTATTGCTGATGTGTTTTATGAATGACTGAAGTTTTACTTGAGAAGGTTATCTTCTTTGCTTGCCGTTGCGGTATCGATGCGTAAAAAGCAGTGAAGACGTGAGATCAAACTGCCGGGTACGGAGGCTCGTCGCCGGTTTTCTTGGGAGCAGTCAGCCAACGGTACCCCTTCCTCCTACTTGGCTCCGCCCGCCAGGGATCATCCGATTGTACCGCCGGTTGAGACGCAACATAGCAAAGCACGCCCATTATTTCCGAGTTTATCCGAGAGGAGCCCGAGATCAGCCGAAAAAACGGAAGCGTAATGTCCAGAATAAGAATCGGCTTTATTGGACATGTATGTACATTACAAGGAATTTAACTCCGGTTTAACTTTGCTCTGTATGTACAATTAAACATTAAATATTAAACTAGTATGTACAAGGCTACAATAAACATTAAATATTAAACTGGCATCTACAAGCCTACGAAAGACAATGGCGCAAATATGAGGAGTGAAACAATACTGAAATGTATATGATTTAAAATAAAATATGTAATTATCTAACAGATGGGTGAGAAAGCTAGAGTAGACACACCAGGCTTAATTTAACTGAACAACTTTACTTTGTGTCTGTTTTTCTATTCTGCACATCTTCCGGTTTCATAGGGCTTTGTTGCACTGTAAACATGTGAGTTATAGTGAGTAGGCCTATTTGGTGCAAGATTTTTGTGTATCGTTTGTGTAAATACCAAATCTAATCAAATCCATTAAAATCAGAACATAATAGTTAGAAGAAATACCGTTAACTATACAATAAATTAAATAAGAAAGCCATAGGCATGTACAATGCAGTCCCCTGTGCCTGTTTACATAAAAAGTTGTATGAGGACTGATATGAAAAAAAAAACAATGTTAACAATTTAAAACCTTTATCAAATAGGATTACATTGGAAGAATGGTCAATAGATATAGAGATAAACTATTGTTTAAATGTGTAGCCTACATTTTTTCTTCTGAAAGATACACGCAGATAGAGACCAGAGACACATTTTTAGTATGAAAAATCAGTGTAGCCTAAAATTAAATTAGCATTGTCAGAATTGAGTCACTGTGGTGTAAGTGGAGAAGTAGGCTACAGAACTGACTAAATGAATAGAGGCGAAAAAATGATCTGCAGTTACCAGCAAACTTTACTATGGCAGTAACAACTCTCAGCCCAATGGTGGCAGTAAAGTAATAAAAATGAATTTCCTATGTGGTGCAGCCATGGGGGCATTTGCCTTTAAAGAAGTATTACTCCTAGGATGAGTACAGAAGGGAATAGTGTAGGTATCTTGCCACTGAACCATCCCCTTATGATGACTCAAATATACACACACTAACACACAGCAATTGTTTTTTGCTGTAATAGGTGTTTTTGTCAAATTGTTTATTTTATTCAATTGTTCACTTTATTATACGCACACTCACCAACACACACACACACACACACACACACACTCACACAGCGATTCCGTGCTAAATTTAAAATGAAAGTGTTTTCCGTTACTTTAAATTGTTTCAACTTTATTCAAAACTGCTTATTCTTTATTCTTCACTAAAGTTCCTGCATAGATTGGATAGTCTGGATCTTATTTCAACAAATTTCCTGTCATTGTTACATCTGTCCCCAGCTAGTGTTTCAACTCACCCCAGTGGTGGGGTAGATTGTAATAATGGACCTCTTCGTATTTGACATTAACTCACATAATCTGTGATTGTGTAGGAGAAGTTCAAGTGAGTTTTATTTTTAGTAGACAGATATGGGTCCGGTGTATAAAAGTTTGAGAGATCTAGCACAAACAACCACTGAGTTACAGATGCTCAAACAAAAAGTGTTACTACCATCCCCAGTCTACCCTTTACGTCACCTCTTTTCACATGTTTGTTTTCAGTCATTTGTGTTGTAGAGATGGTCCAAGTTCCAATCAGTGAAAACCTCTCTTTCCCATATAATCATAACTCATCAGAGTACATTAGTGTCTTATATAATTCAATGCCTGAAAGACACAAAAGGGGCCTTCAAAGCTCTGAATACATTTGAGAGTCTTTATGGAATGCTCTTTTCTGAATAGAAGTTTTGGTTAAACATTCATAAAGTTGAAAAAGAGATAGTACTGTATGTCAAATCTTTGTCAGGAACTTAGATTTTTTTCATAGAGCGTGTACTTTCCACACTAATGAATTGTCTAATGTGTACCTATAACTTATCCTGTTGTCTACATTTATTACAACTCCTGTCTGTCTCTGAAACCTCATGAACCAAGCAGCCAGTGAACAATGAGATAAACAACCCCGGACGTCCGACCACTTTAAATCTGCTCAAACATGTTGCCTATATTGCTGCAGGCAACTTCTCTACACCACGGATGTGTGTCTGTGAAGCCAGATCACATAAACAAGTCCACAGGAAGTTTGGGAGATTTTTGTTTGCAGTGTTTACTGTTGCAAGTCATGATAAGGACCTACATAGATACATAACGGTCTTTCCATAACAATCTTATAGCAGCAGCCTGAGTGCTTGTGCATTCAGGCAATGCTGAACATATTTCTCCAGCGACTGCTCCCTGCAATCCAGTCCAGTTGTTTTGTAATTTAATCTAGAATAAGATCCTGATATGGGTGACTTTTAATTTTATTCCACATCAAAGGAACAAACTAATGACTGATTTCAGTGTCCACATGCAAAAGAAAACTAGTCTTTTGTCAGATTTAGAATTAAATACTGGGTTTTTGGTTTGTTTCTGTGGGGTGTATTTTTTTCTCATTTAATCTATTGTTCTAAATTCTACTCCAGATGTTACTTGTTTTATGCATGTTAAAGTAAAGACTTCAACGTTATGTGTAATTGAATTGGAATTGCAGAACTTCATTTATTTGTACAAAGTCTTTATTTAATCTCTGTCTCTGAATTCTTACTGTCAAGAGGGGTTTATGATCACACTGCCAAGGAAGTAAATAGGAGGTTATCTCATGTTGTCTCTAATAGATATTGCTAGTATTACTTGCAGTATAAGTATGGGGGGTCTGCATGGTGGTGCAGTTGTTAGCACTGTCACCTCACAGTTAGAAGTTTCCTGGTCTGAATCCTGGTTCATATAAAGGGAGCCTTTCAGTGTAGAGTTTACATGTTCTACCAGTGCATGTGTGGATTCCCGCTGGGTACTCCGGCTCCCTCCCACAGTCCAAAGACATGCAGACGTGTGAATGTGAGTGTAAATGGTTGTCTGTCTGTATATTATGTATTATATGTATTATATTGTCAGTCCAGCCTCTGCCCAATAACAGCTTGCATAGGCTCCAGCCCCTCCGCAACCCTGGACAGGAAAAGCAGTATAGATAATGGATGAATGGATAAGTATCGGGCCTGCTGTGCCTGAGTGGTAAAGCGGGTCATCTCTTGGAAGGTTGGCAGTTCGATCCTGCATTCAACATGTTGAAGTGTCCTTGGGCAAGACACTGCACACCAAATTGCTCCCGAAGGCATAAAGCCATCAGTGTGTGAATATGTGTGAATGTAATTAGTTGGCTCCTGATGGGCAGAATGGCACTTTGCACAACAGCCTCTGCTATCAGTGTATAAGTGGGTGAATGTGACATGAAGAGTAAAAGGGTTCTGAGTGGTTGGAGGAAGAGAAAAGTGCAGTCCATTTAATAACTCATTAAAAAGAAACGAGAACACAAATCAGTATGATAATAAATAACTATCATGACAGAAACCTGGTTTGAGAAAAATGTGTTTGACATGTTTTTATTTTTAGTTTGACCTTGTCCTAGCTGTTAACATGGAGGAGGAGGGGCTTATGACCTATACTGCACCCAGTCAGTAGGGGGAGCTCCAAATCTTTTGGCTTCACTTTCAGGGAGCTGTCATGTCATCAATCTTTTTATATACGTCTGTGAGTGAGACTGAACTAAACAGTACAACCTAAACTAATAAGCTAGCTACTTAGAAGATAAAGCTAAGGAGCTGTGAGTTTGTCATTGTTAGTGACATTTTAATGGCAATACATTTTTTTTACTCGTTCAAAAGTAGAATGTTAAATGCATTGCTTTTATGTGTAATAATGTACTTTTACATTGTTGATTTGGTACTTCGACTTAATCTTTCACAGCTGCTGTATACTGGAATGTCCTGCTCTGCTGTGCTAGCCTCTTATAGTTAATAGTTAAAGACTTGAAATAACTGGAGAGGCATTAATGGGAGCTCTGAATGTGTGTGTGTGTGTGTGTGTGTGTGTGTGTGTGTGTGTGTGTGTGTGTGTGTGTTCGTGCGTGTGTTTGTGTCAATGTGTGCATTAGTGTTACATGAATGTTATTGATGCCTGTTGTGGATGTCAATGAAGTTGTGCATAAAGCAAGGAATGCATCACTTTTTAATGCCCAGAAGTCTGAGCAACTTAACTTTATATGTTTACAAATGACTGACAGATACTTTGAGCTTTACACGACGCACTGTGACATGTTAGTGTGTGCTGTAACACCCAAGAGCAGAGTATGAATGCAGCAGCTTGCTGCTGCAGCCCTACCTGTAGCCACTTGTCTCATCTGCTCTCCCTAAACTATACCCAGTCTCTTCACTGGCTCTCTGGAATGCATTTGGCAAACTATGTGTGTGTGCATGAGTGTCAGGGTGGGTTGGTGAGGATGCATGAGTGGGTGGGTTGCTAAATATGTATGCAGCCATGACCCTATACACAGGTGGGACAGCTCAAAGGTGGAATGGCACTCCTTAGATATCTCAGGAATGAGGAAATGTTTACATTGTCACACAGTGGAGTGCTGTTTACAATTGACACACACACACACACACACACACATAGATCACATCTACATCGACAGAGTGAACTCTAGGCTGCTTCTTGTCTAACCTAATTTCTCATGTCAAGGCTCTTGTTGACACACTCCTCGTCTATCACAGGCTGCATGATTAGAATGAAGTGGAGTGTTTGGACCGTTTCATGCAAGGAGTGTTTGCTTTCACACACACACACACACACACACACACACTGGTCTTCAGGACATCTACACAAACCCACACAGAGGACATGGGTTAGTTGGCAGATGTCCTTTGAGTGGCTGAACAATGTGCAGAGTTTATGATCTACTACAAAACAATGTAGTGGAAGGTCACTCAAGGACGTCTGACCATCTGGACAATTTGGGTTAGGGTACTGAAGGACTCTGACGGACTGTACTTTCTGTTTGTCCTTTTTCTGTCCACAGTCACGGTTCATTATATTAAAAACACTGTAAACAAGCAATAATAAACTGAACGCAGTGTAACAAATACTATATAATTTATCACATTTTTATAACAACTGGCTCTTTCCTTTAAAAATCACCTTGCTATGGGCCAGAAAGATTCAGGACATGACAAACACACAGCTTTACCAAACAAAGTTGATTAATGTGTAAACAGTTTTTATTAGCAAACGTTTTTGTCAGACTGGAATTACGTTTCTAGCCATAGGAGAATTGTAGTCCTATATCCACTTTTACTGTAGCTCTGTAAGTCTCTCTCGGGTATTTAGCTTGCTAGGCCTGTCTTTACTAGCCATGAGAGCATTTTATATTGTCTTTTGGTGCTTAATTAATTGTTTACAGTGGGTTATGTAGAGGGGTTTTTTGTGCTGAAAACTTCTGCCTGCTGATGAGGGTAAGAGGTTGATTCTAGCAGTGAGACCAATAAGTGTATATGGAGAATATATAAAATATAGAATATAATATATAATGATATAATATGATATAATATACATAAAAACTGCAAAGATTCCTTAGATCCCACAGGCCGGTTAGAACAGTCCACTGCAGAACAACTAATTTTGTCGCTTTGAAAAACACAAAAACAGAAAGTTAGATCTCCTCTTGGCTTCCCTACTCAACGTAGCGTTAAGATTCCCAGAAGAATTCTGCAAGAAAGGCAGATTTCAATCATGGTTAAATATCACGTTAGCCCTGTTTTTATAGCCTATAATAAGTAATAAAAAGAATCTGCACATGATAATAAATAACTATCATGACAGAATCCGGGTTTGAGAATAATTTGTTTGACGTGTTTTTTTTATTTTTTATTTGACCTTGTCACCTTTGTTAACATGGAGGAGGAGGGGCTTATGACCTACTGCACCCAGTCAGTAGGGGGAGCTCCAAATCTTTTGGCTTCACTTTCAGGGAGCTATCATGTCATCAATCTTTTTATATATGTCTGTGAGTGAGACTGAACCAAATGGTACAACCTAAACTAGCAAGCTAAAGCTAATTAGAAGCTAAAGCTAAGGAGCTGTGAATTTGTCATTGTTAGTGACTCTTTTTACATTACACATAGTTATTGTTAGTTATGTTGTTTTCATTGAAATGATAGGACAAGCAGAAAATGGTAGTCTTTTTTGTTTTAAAGATTCAAAGTTGCTCTAACACTGGAAAGTTTGGCTTCCTCTAAACAAGACACACTGTCAACTTGCCCTCCTGTCTCTCTGCTTTTGTTGCCGTGTTTGCCAGGGTTTCTTTTGCCATCAATGCCTTTCCCCTTTTTCTTACACCGTATTCTCCATTCTTCTCTTTTTTCTTTTTCCACTCTCCTTTTCCTGAGAACAGCTTCCCCCATGTTGGCTTTGACATATCAGAGTTAGAGTTTTGTCAGAGATTTAGGTCAGCGATTGTCCTGCTCCAGATACTTTAGATAACCACACCTGGGCATACAAAGTAGGGAGATCACCAAAGTACTCAAAGCGTAAAACCTCTGACAAAAGATGGTTTGTTCAATCACAAAATAAAGCTGGAGCATAGGTTTAGTCATATACAGTGGCTTTGAAAAGGGCTATTGACTTCTGAAAAGAGATAAGTCTTCAAATACAAACTACCAAGTCTGCAAGTACAAACTATAACCCTTAAAATCCTGTGAACCTGCAGATGATCATTGGTTAATTTCTAACCTTAAACTTCAAAGCCCAAATGAGCAAATAGGCTTATGTATTAACCACGGCTAAACAAAGATATTTAGAATAGCACACTTTACTTCAATTTCATTTTGCATTATGTTGTACTGATAAGTAAAGTGGCTATAAGCAATAGCTCAGCTAAAGACACAGGTCCCCATAGGAGTTTGTGGAAACCAAACACAGACCTCCAAGAGTGAACATTGGACTTGTTCATTAAGTTCACAGATACGTTAAAGTTTTTCAACGTGTTTGTTTACCATTTTCCTTTGCCAGACTTTTTGTTTGCAGCTTTTTTCCACTTTTTTCTGTTTTTAATCACAATTAAAATCAAAGTGTATTGCGAATTGTTCCCTTCTTATTCCCTGAGCATGAAAATCTCCAAAGGTTGAAGATCAACCAAAAGCAAAACTAAACCTTCCTCTTGTTCACCATGACTTTTCTTACTTTTGACGCTTGATTTCATTTGACTGTTCTTTACGGTTGTACTGCTCCGGTCGCCTGCATGTGATACCCTGACAGGAAATGGCCACGTATGAACAAAGGAGTGGGAGGACAACCAAAAGCTGACAAATAGATTAACATGTGTGACCTCACATTAAGAGACCTTCACATCCCTGCAGGGCAAAACCACAGTGAGCCTTCAGTGAACTGAGAGAGAATATCGCTCAGTGTCACCACTTCAAAGAGGTGGTGCATCTGTGAGTGTGTGTGTGCATGGAGGGAGTGTGTGGCTGTACTTTTCTGTTGACCCTCAGAGGAGCATATGGCAGCCAACACAATACCCTAACCCAACTCCTATCCATACTGATACTGCTCACTCCTCCTCCCAAAGGTGAACAACAGGACACACGGACTTGCATGCATGAGCACACACACACACACACACACACACAGACACCCAGCTCCAGACTTGTACCCCCCTTTATTTACAGCCCCCTCTTTTTGCTGCCTGTCCTTTCATTTTCAGATGGGGTCCTTTCACCCGCAGCAGGCGGCAGCTGGAGGCCTGACTCTCAGAGGGAGGCACCATGACAGCAGGACTGAGGGAACGGTGCTGAGCTGCACATTAACTAGTATTTACCCCACACAGATGCATCAACACACACATATATACCACATTTACCCAAACCAAAACACCTATTATACATAAGCCTGTGCTCTTTAAGGATGCATCTTGTTGGGGAAACAAAAGCTTTAATTCTAAAGACATAGCAGTCAGGAGAGAGGGAGGGTCTCACATCCTGAAACTGGAATTATCTTTATCAAAAAAGTTTTAAGTGATGACTGATGCCGCTGCCGCAGGTGAGGGATGTGTGGCTGCAGGTTTGACAGTTAACAGCTGACAGGTAACAGCACCAAAGGGCTTTTCTTACTAACTGTGGGTGTTCATTGTATTTATGTATGCAGGTTTGGTAAGAACACAGCGAGCAAGTGGACTTGGTTGAAGTTAATATACCAGTTCATTTGTGCAATAAATAAATCTAATACATGTCTGTATCCATGGCTATGGGGCGTACCTTGAACTTGACTGAGTGATCATTGATTCTTCCTCAGAAGACTGGGAGGAAACACATAGTTTCCAAGACACAGCCAGAGGACCTGAACCAGAAAGCTCTGCATGCTTCCACATGTCCATGAAACAGGCCGCAGGCTATTAGTGTCGTTTTATGTCTGCAAGACAATTTGTACGTGTTGGAGAGAATCCATTTGTTTATCTTTGGGAAGTAATATTTGTAGCCTTAAGTAGCACTTATAGTGAAACAGTACACACCCACACCCTTCCACAGGTAAAAGCCCGAGATGAGTCATTGCTAGTGCTGCAGTTCAGCCGTACTAAGATTAGTGTCTGAAATCCAAACAAAGACTAAACAATATCTGAGGTTTCCTTCTGTGAGCTCATGTAGGCTCAGATGACAAATCTGCTAACCAGGACATCTGTGTGTGGGACGCAAAGGTGCAAATGTATGGCAAAGTATTTGACTATGGACATTCATATCATCAGCAGTACTGACAAGTCCCTTTAACTTACTCTTCATAATTTACCATGCTTGTTAATAGTGGTGAGAAAGGTATGTGTGTCTTTCTTTGATAATCTGCCCAATACACAATGCATTCATGCACAATTACTATATCCCTTTTTTTTACCCTTAGCAGTCAACTCTAGGAATGAAAGTCACAATGTGCATTAATTTCTAATGCAGACAGTGGTGACTACTACTACTACTACAGTGGTGAGTACTGAATGCCTCGTATTGTGGTACAAAGAACTGCAATGTTATAGTGTAGGGTTGAAATTGCATTTTGTCACACTTCATTTATCTGTCAGTTACTTTCCAAAATATGGTTTAGTAGAAAAATGTAAGCAATAACTACAAGTACTTTTTTAGCTTCTATGTTCAGCAGGATTATACTCTACATGTTTGAGCTATTCTTTGTTCAGTATGGAACCACAGGGAATAACACAAACATCCATTTCTGAAATATGTATCATTTGCAAATCATTCTTTTACTTGTGCCTCTGCTCTCTTTTTGTCCTTGGTTTAATACTGTGTTTTTGTATATATCATAAAATACAAAAAAAAAAGCCCATTTCTAATCCCACACTCAAAGGGGACGTCTTCTAATTGTTCTCAGAGAAGCAATCCAAAGGCAGATAATTAATTTACAGTCTGAACACATGGAAGAAGCAAATCTTCTAAACAAGGAAGCTAAAGCCTAAGCTAAAGATTTTATGTCTTACATGTCTGAATAATCTATTTTCATCAATTGACAAGTTGTTTTGGCACCCGTTCTTACATACTGAATTCTTTTTCAGTGTGTAATACTCGAGTTAAGTGCAGCATTGGAGTGTAATTCATGTGTAATTTGTGTGGTGTGGTCTCATCGTAGGTGAGTGTAATTTAGCTGCCCTCTTTGTTCTGGCTGTCAGGTGTGCGACATGTGGTGGTCGGGGTGGGGAAAGGTATTTCCGATGGGAGTTGCTCAGTTTCCTGGAAACAAACTCACATTTTACTTCCAAGTAAAGATATGTCTGATGTCAGTGAGAACAGTGGGCGACTGTCAGAAGGTGAAGAGTATCAGGAGTCATTTTACTTGTATTGTTGTTGCTGTCACACAGGTGGTGAGTCAGGACCACTTAAGACTCACTCTGGTAGCTTTAAAGGTGCAAACTGAAACTCGCCATGAGTCACACTGGATTGTTGTGGTTTGTTTTTGTCACTGCATGGCAGGTGCCACAAAATTTACAACCAAAAACATGACACCAGATACATCAGACTAATGAAACTGGGATGAATTGGTCCATTCTTTATGTGGAGGAAAATTAACTGTTTTGGTAATATTTGATATGATATTCACTTTTGTAATAGAGATCAAACAACTAAACCTTTCATACATAACTGTAAGCGGTGAAACACACTGGTACAGTCCCACACACATACTCTCTCTCTCACACACACACACACACACACACACACACATGCGGTCAGAGTGTGCACAGAGGGTGGAGTCGGCGCAGTGGGACTTTTTTTTCTCACCCGAGGGGATCAGTGCTTGAGTTGATGCGCCAGGAAAGAATCCGAGGTGAGGTTTCTCAGGAATTACGCAGCGTAAAACCAGAACGGGATGTTTGTCAGCCCAATTCCGGTTTGAAATTGTATCCGATGCTAATTGAAGTGATCAGCACTTCAATAATATCTAAGAACCAACACCTATTTTATGTGCAGTCATGGAGCACACCGCATTGACCATGCTTCGCGTTCAGCCCTCGCCAAGAGCGGCGCGTAAAAGTGAGTGGCTCAGGAGCGCTCTGGCCCATCACCACTGCCCCGATCCTGGCGTGGATAACGAAATCGTCGTGCTGTCCACTGGAATAGACCAATACCTGCAGGAGGTCTTCCACCACCTGGCCTATCCCAACCGGGACGATACTGTGTCGGCAGAGGATTTTACCGAGCTTTGCGCGGTTCTGGGACTCACCCGGGTGGAGAGAGTAAAGAGGACGATAAAAGCAGAAACCGGAGATGGGGAAAAAGATGAGGATGATGAAGAGTTGAGGGATGTATGTTCTGGGCTGCCCTGCCAGTTGCCCTTTAAAGACTTCCACTCGCGGCTCTGTGGGTATTTCCGTGTGCGCAGCGCGCGGAGAGGCACCGGGGAGTGTGCCTGGCGCCTGCCAGTTACCGAGGACACTGAGATGGTGGACCGACAGATAAGAGTCCGATGGCCTCGCGCAAGACGGAGAAAATGTGTGAGTTTTGATCTGACGGGGGATCAGAATGGACAATCTAACAGGTCAATTAAAGGACGCACCGCAGAGGACCGCGAGTCAGGTACTGTTCCAGGATGCATTTGCTCCATGTGATGTTGTGTTTATGCTCCCTGTGCTACCAGAGGGCTTCCAGAGTAGAGTTAAAAACCTTCACAGCTATTGCACATTTTTAGGGTTTTTATAGAGAATTGTCCAAGTTATTCTGTGTTTACCTTTCAACTATACAGTACTGGATACAAAATGTGACTTCTGTCTTAACTCATTGTTGTGTGGTAAGAGAGGGGAGGGAGGTACGCAATTACACACCAATAACTTGAACCTATTTCATTTTTTGTCTTTTTTCATTGTCTTGGCTTCCCCACCTTCATGTGTTCACTGTGTTTTTGCACCTGATCAAAGCATTACATTCTAATTTCTCCCTAAATTATCTAGTTTAGTCCAGTGGATTACCCACGATCTTCTTTTTTTATAAGGTCACAACCAAAAAATTTGGAATCACTGTAAGCTTTTTAATGTTTACCGGTTATTTATTTATTTACTTTTGCATAAAATAGGGTAATTTTTTAAAAAGCAGAGTCATTGTTTTATACAAAGAGCAGCTTAGAATAATAACTTCATAATTGTAGAGTTTTAAAAGGCACAATATTTAGTAGAACAGCACTGTAAAGTTGCATGAAATACAAGTATTGTATCTCATACAGTACTTGAGTAAGCACAGGCCTACTTGGTTACTGTTCACCACTGCCTACAGTTTGACATATTATTCTGTTGGATACGTACTGATGCCTGTGTGTTAGCTGTGTTTTACTCTTGTAGGTTTAAAAGCCAAAACCTTGTCATTCACGTTCATCCACACACCAATGACAGTGCCTTTGGGAAGGATTTGGGATTCAGTAACTTGCCCAAGGACACTTGCACTAAGCAGACTGCAGGCGCTGGGGATCTAACTGCCAACCTGCCTATTAGTGGATGACCTGATTTGTCTCTGAGTCACAGTTGCAGTCATCTTCTAGGTGGATCATATTTAGACTGGAGGACAAAAAAAACATAACAAAAAGCAATGATTGGGCTGAGTTATGATTTAGTTTCACTTTAATTTTGGTTTCACCCCATGTTTCACAGCTTCTCCTCTCCTTTCTCTTTCTCCTCCAGATGAGGTAGCAGCTCTGAGGGAGCTGGTGGAGGACCTCCGCTCAGCGCTGCAGGGGAGTGATGCTCGCTGCCTGGCCTTGGAGGTGGCACTCCGACGTGAAAAGAGCCGCACACTTTCTTCTTCGTCCAGGTTCAAATCAACAGTCTCATCACCCACAAGTTCCATCACCCTCAAACAGGGAAAACTGGTTCCAACACAGAGAATCAAAGGACAGTCCAGTGTTGCTGCAGGAGACAGTACCAGGAGGGTGGCGAGGAGACGGGACATCAGGGACCCGCTGATCAGGGAGCTGAAGCTGATCCGCTCCTCGCGTGATGGGCAGCTGGAGGAGGCTATGAAATTTAACGAGCGTCTGGAAGAGGAGCTGCGGTGGGCGTACCAAGAAGTGCGCAAACTTCAGAGGGTGGACTCAGCACTGAGGAAGGAGAACACGCACATCAGGTTGGAGTTTAAAAAGTTTACTGGATGTAGTTTGAATGCAGGAGTGGATAAATATAAGAATAGTTTGATGATCTCAGATGATCTCCATCAGGAGGCGGGCGGAGGAGGCCAGGGAGGCTCTGAGTTTGGGGCTTCAGAGGGTTCGGATGATCCAGGAGCAGGCTCAGTCAGTGCCGCAGCTCCAGTCCAGGATCACCCAGCTGGAGGCTGAGCTACACCAGTACAGGTACAAACACTGTGTGTGGTCCTGAGAGAGTGGAGGAAAGTGCTCGGGCGTGTTTCTGCATCCATTTACACATCATTTGCCTCAGAGCTCGACTGATTTGAAATTCAATGCGCTTAAGCTGAGAGATTAAGTTACCCACAAGCTACACTCTGTTTGATAGCTGGGAAAAAGTAGACTGGGTAAACTATCAGCAAATACCCCTGTATTAATGGTTAGCAAAGACTATTTTCATAACCCCCCACATTGACATGATTCACTGCATTTGAACCCACATTGCATCGGTGACAGTTTGAATGTGCTTTAATGGCTCTCATAAACCTTTGACATACTTTTGTGTCGCAGTGTTATAGGAATCTTTTAGCGGATTATTTTGATTTAACAGCCCAAAACTGACCGCTCTCATCAGCCTCATTTCAAGCAGCTGCTCTCAGTGAAAAAGCTTTCAAAGCCATAGACTGTAAAAAAAAAAATGTGTGGACCTAGCCTCTTGGTGTCAAAAGTAAATACAATGTGTAAGTGTTTAAACCTGCATTCTTTCTAATGACCAGCAGAGGGCGACCACAATTTTGCAAACAGAATGGAACCAGATTAGAAAATGAGCCCACTTCTCAGTTGATTTATGACCTCAGTAAACAATGGTCTCAGTCATTAGTTTCAAGTCTTCTTTAACACAGTATGATGTTCATTTAGGAAATCATGGAGCAATTTAGAATAAGGGACACTAAAGCAGAGGATGCTCGCTGTGATTGACGCTCCAACAGCAACTGGTAATCCAGGATAGAGACGTTGCTATGTGTATTCACCCTGTCGTCCAAATATGGTCACTTCTGGCCTAAAAAAACCAACATGGTGACGGCCAATAATTTGAGGCTTCAAAAAGTTTGTCCACAAACCATTGGCTGATGTTACCAGGGCTACGTCCACTTTCCATACACAGTCTATGATTATTGCCCACTGAAACCTGAACACTACCTAGCCAGCACCTAATGCCACATGACACATTAGAATTAGCAGCATATGAAGCAGATATTTGCCTCAGAAGTTGCTTAATGTTTAGACAGACAGCTATTTGCTAATACTTTAAGTTGGCCACCAAAATCAGTTGCTGTTTTGAAAGTACTGCACATGAAATCTACATGAAGCCCCGACAAGACTCATCAAACAGAAGGCAACATTTATATAAAGGTCATTTGTGGTGTCAGCACAGATAAAAGACAATACAACACATAAAAAAGAGACTGTAACTTAGGTAGATACTCACCTGATATGTCTGACTCAGACTGCTGAAGCTTCCTGTTGTAGTTTTGCACAAATAAAGACCATCAAGGTCTAAAACCTAGACTTTTCCATTGTCTCTTTCAAAGCTTGTCAGTCGGTGGCTCAGTGGTGGAGTTGGTCGTCTCTCAATTTGAAGGTTTGCGGTTTGATCCCTGACTGCTACAGCCACATGTCAGAGTTACCTTGAGCAAGACACAGAACCCCAAATTGCTCCAGAAGCACAGCCATCAGTGTTTGAATGTGCATAGATCCTGATTGGAGACTGGCATAGTGCTTTGAGTGGAGACAAGAAAAAGCGCTATATAAGTGCAGACATTTACAACAGAATATCACTCTGGAAGTAGCTTGATCCTGTAGTGTGTGGCTTGATCCTGTAGTTTTTTTGCCTTCACTCCACTATTCAGTGATGTGTCGAAACGAAGTTGTTGACCTTAACCATTCCAGAAGTCTTTCTCTTGTTCTCTTCTCATCAGCTTTGTACCTCATGCAGATGATGACAGGGCTCCACATGTAGTCTGATATGTCCAGGCCGTGTTGCCATGTCTTCTGGCACTATAATGTGAAACATAACCAGTTGTCTTGTGTGTGGCAGGCTGTGTGTGTTTGTGTGCTGCAGCCGGCAGAAAGAATGAAGCTAGGATTTGTTATATTAGTTCTTTTAGTCTGTGCTAGGAGAGTGGAAAAATAAATGCTTTATGAGACAGGTCCAGGACAGTGAATGGAAAACATGAATGCAATTGAATGCACAAATGAGAGAATCTCCTTCCACAGTATTTGTTTATTGGACATTTATTTGAGGTATGTTTTCCTCTACCTTTACCACCCTCAGATCCAGCTGCACCTGCATCCCTGACCCCGCCCATCAACACATTTACCCAATTGGAGCAGAAAACACCTGTAGCAAGCCAGGTGAGTTCCTGGAAAACTGATGAGTCACTGAGCATGTTGGAAACAGGAGTGTGTTTCCGACTAAACTCCACTTCACCCTCCAGTGGTGAACAAGCATTTTGTCAAGGGGATGTTGATTGAACAGTTTTTCATATTTACCACTGAATCGTCATTGAGCAAGTAAAGTAACAACTTCTCTGCTTTGCAGATGCAGAGTGTCTGCAGAGAGCAGTGGAGGGGAGAGCTGCCTCAGATGAAGAGGAGGAGGACAGGGGGATGAGGGAGGGAGGGCAGTGCAGCCCGCCAGAGATGAAGAAGCACATCAGCCGACAGCACGACTGTGGCAAAGGGTTAGCTAACAGACAAACACACACCACCACTTTGCACACTGTTATTCAATACAAAATTATTATTCTTTCTTCTTCTTTCAGATGTCAGAACACTGTGGTCCACCAGCGTCCTTCCAAGACTCACTCGCATGATAGAAAACTTATCAGCACTTTAAAGAACAGCAGGGAGCACTGCAGCTGGAAGGGCCTAAACCAAGAGGAGAACAAAACCTTTGAAAAAGAAAAGGTTGGAGAACCTCACAAGAAACTTGATTAAAGTACCGGGGGTAAAAGACCTCAATGTTAGGGAATTAATTGTTATGTATGTCTGTGTCCAAACCAAAGCAAAGTTTGAAGTAAAACAATGCATTTTAATACTGTTGTGCCCCAGAAACCTAGAAGTTACTAAATACAAAACATCAGTTTATTTCTAAAGCGAATTTAAAGAAGCCTGAGAAACTGGTGATTCCTGAGTCATCTGAGTCATTTAGCTTTTTTGTATTCATTTGTTCCTCCTGCTGTTTGCCAGAGGCCTGAGGAAGCGGAGGACAGGGAAAGGCAAGAGGACAAAGAAAAGACACGTCTGTCTTTGCTGGAGGACAAACTCGCAGACGCCCTCACACTGCTGCTGCAGTTACGCAACAAGGTCCACACATAACACACGCTCATATCATGCAAACCCGGACATACACACACGCACACACACACACACACACACACACACACACACACACACACACACACACACACACACACACACACCTCTTCAGTGCCATCTAGTGTTTCATCCCAGACATGCATAGAGCATTTCCACTGATAGAACACAAGACCAGTTTTCAGGTGATGTTACACAGTGAAATAGGTGCATTATTGATTGTAATATTTTATAGAAGGTTTATTGTTTAAGCTATTAGGGTGATTACTTCAATATCTATTATTGTATAAAGGAATAATTAAAAAAACACATTTTAAAGGGAAGATTTGTGTTTTTAGCTTTTGTGTATAATACATACGGAATAATGCACGTTGAGGCGTACATTATCACAAAAACCGTTGCCATTAGTTATATCACTGTGGCTTGACAGTTTACAGTATTTTATGTTTGCTGTGTTTATTGTAACTCCTAAGCATCTCTGTGTCCCTCCCTCTGTAGAACGTGTCCCGCAGAGCCCTGGGGAAGATTGTGATGGATACTTTGGACGTGTGCAGCAGAAGTGCAGATGGTAGGTCTGTTCAACATCTTCCAGTTGTCCAAATATTCATTTTTCACAGTTGCTCGTTTCTTAAATTATTTCACTGTTTCTCAATCTAGGTCCGTCTCAGGTCCTGCAGGTCGCTGACGCCCTCTGTGTCCGGCTGTCCTCCAGGGATCTCTTCGGAAACAGAGGAGAGAATGAAGAAGCAGAAAGCAGAGAGAAAATGCTGGTTCCATCTTCGGGGTGTCAAACCAGCAGCGTTAATCCTCTGCTCATCTCCTGTTAGATAAGAGTCTGCTGTGGTACTTAGTTCATTATTTTTACTTTACTACTTTATCTTTGGCTTGTTTGCACCCATTGATTCATTGTATTCAAAGATGATTATTATTTCTTATATTTAATCTCTTCACATTCTATTTAGTATCTATTTAATATAATAAATATTGTTTATCTAAACCTTTGTTGTTAACTATGTAAGAGTTGATACAGCGAGCTCTGACACCATGATACATACAGTAAATCTCTCACAGTAGCTAACATAACAGGACTTGATGAACTTTATGAAGAAAGATCAATACTATTTTTTATTAAAAGGCAGGTGTATGGGGAAGGTGCTTTCATTTTCCTTTATGATAACAGGGATCAACTTTCTCTTCCAGTTAAGGATTCGTCATAGCTTTAAAAGCATGTGTGACGTCCACGGTTGACTTTTGTAACCGTTGTAACTCTTGATTTTCCTCGCTGACGGTCACTTTCCTTTTTAGACTGTTTGCCTGTTTGGAAAACACGTCACTACCTGGGCACCACTTGTGATATTTTCCGCAAAAGTTGCATCAGACACCCAGTCCATGATACTGCAAATGCAAAAGCTTTCATCAGTGGGCCATAGGCTCAATCACCATTGTGTTACCTCATTCGGCGATAGATAGTGACTTAACATACATTTATTTAAATGAAAATCTTCGAGATTATCACTTTAAAATAGATTGAAGCTCCTGTGAGGAACTTTCGGTTTGTGTTGATTTTGGCGCCCCCTGTGCACAAAGCCGTACCTCTTGTCTCTTTGCTGATTTTGTCCTGTACATGCTTAAGTGTTGGTCTTTGACAAAAAAATCTCATCCTGCTTTCTTTAACAGTCATATGTATCACTCACGTTTAACTTTTGCCCTGGGAAATGTAAAAAAGGCAGCGTGCAGTTAATTGCTTCGTCTGACATCTACCCCCCACCAGCAGTTTCAGGCATTAAAAATAACTATATAGAAATAATCAATGTTGTCGCTGATGGTCTGGTTTGCTTTTGCAGGTCATATAGAGTATTCAGAATTAATTTCAGTCTGTTACATAACCAGCGAAAAACTCCTCACCAAGCTTTAATATATGGCACATCAGCCAATTAAATGTTGTGTAACCTCTACAAATGAAATCGAGGTTAGCTAAAGTTTAGAAGAACTCCATTCCCAACATCTGACCAACATCTGTACAGTGGAAAGATGAGAATTTAGTGCTTCGATCCTGTAAGATCACAGACACATTTGCAGTATCGGCTGACAGAAGACAATAAGACAGATTACTGGTATGAAATAATATAGTTTTTTATTTCCAGCAATTTACAAAGTCCTGCAGGGAGAAGGCCTCACAGATTTACAAGAAGAACATACAAAGAACGCAAAGACCTCAGCTCCAGTAAGACATGTTTTGACATCACTTTCTCAGAGGCAGCAGAGCTGACTGGGACAGGTGGACGTTTAGAGTCAGAATCAAAAGGCTCGATGTTGAAGTGGAGGCTGGTGGCCTGAGGGTCAGTGTGGTTCCCTGTGAGTTCAGAGGGTAAGAGGGTTTGAGCACTGAGGTTAACAAGGCAGAAGGTGTGAGGGGTTTTAAAGGCTGGGTTTTCTTTATATACAGCAGGAAACAACTGAAATCTTTTTGTCATCTTGCAGTTTTTTCAGGTTTTCCAGTATTTTTAATTGTTAAAATCTTTCATACATGACTCCAGACTTTTCAAATGCCCTGTAATAAACAAAGTACTGAGGTTTATCAGCCTGTAAGTCCTCAATTTTGCAGATCCTTTTGACTAAAAGAGTGTAACTGACACCACCAGCCCTTCTCCCCACCGCTGCATCATATAAATTCATTATTACTTACACATCAAAATCAATTTACTGTACATCTTATATTAATCAAAGCTACTTAAAGAGTTGCTACTCTGTGGCAAACCTAACTCCTGATTGGTTACTCTGAGTTGAGCTTGGCTCTGACAGGTTAAGGCCATTCTATGTTTATAAGTATGCTTTCCCTATGTGAGGCAGGATGTGTGTGCATGTGTGAGGTGTGTAAAGACTGCTATTAGGCACTGTACTATTTATTCGCCTCACCACCGTTCTATGGCAGCAGGCACCAAAAAGCTCTACTGGCATTTGTAGAGATAGAGAGAGAGAAAAAAAACGAGAGAAAAGAAGAAGGACGACAACATCGTGGCAAAGAAACAGAGCAAAAATGAAATGACAAAATGAACAACCTTATTTAAAGAATAAATATAGTATTTACAATTTGCTTTGTGTGCTTATAAAAATAAATAGACAAAGCATTACTTGCCCCCTTATAGAAGTATTCACAACTATCCATTGACATAGAGGCAGAACGCTGGCACAGGAGGATACAGAGTGAAAAGATGGAGGGATGCAACTTTACAACAACGCTGTAGAAATGAAGACAAAATAAACGTCCCTCAGGGTGAATGTGTGAGTTTGAATCCAGAGGACACAGAGGTTAAGAGAATCCCTGCGGTGCCCTCTGGTGTCCGTTTTGCAGGTTACAGTACTTTGTGCATTTGATCAGCGTGGGGAAGTTCTTCATTTTTACAGTTGTTGTTGGGTTGCTGCCTTTCATGACCAGTAAATTGTAAAGAGTGGGGAAGATTAGGGAAAAGAGGAAAGGAATAGCAAAAGAAAAAAAATCACAATTTTCAGATAATTGACACATAAAAAAAAAAAATCAATCGGACCCAAAAAGGTAAAATAATCAAGTTTTGCACATTCACACTATGTGCCCTGCACATGCATTCTGCTGGCCCCTTTGAAACAGCACAGAGGTCTAAAAAGCATCACATGCAGGTTTCTCCAAAGTCACTGGTCTGCATAGGGCCACCACCTGTACTCCATACAGTCTGTCAGAATTGCTCACGACTTCCTTTTTCAATCTCTTTAACTCAAAGAAAGTCAGCTCAGGTCAGTGTGTGGGTGGAAAGGGCATAAACTAATGTTCAAGCCATGTGTCTGAGATTTTGCCCTCTTGATTTAATATTATCCAACATTCACTTACAAAAGCTCAGGTTCCTCCCTGACCAAAGTGATTATTATGAGTTATAATTACATTTTTAAGCATGACAAGAGAAGAATAAGAGCTGAGATGTGTAAAACTGGATGACGTGACTAATGTGTTCACTACCTCCAGCCCCTCTATAAGGTTAGCACTGGAAACGGTGAAAAGTGTGAATTTGCACACCAAAATTCATTGAAGATTGACTCTTTGCAAGCACCTATGCTAATAATATGCAAGCACGTAAGCACGCAAGCTAGCTGAAAACGAGCTGGCAATGGCCAGCCTCTGACGGAGGACAAAGGGCATGGTTTGACAGAGCTAATAAGCCGTGATAGCTACTTTTATTTTGGACTCACTTCCTTTTGCTCCGGGGTCAGCACTGTTGTGACATTTTGTAGCTGGTCAAGGTCACTTGCTAAAAACAGCCGAATGAAGACTTGTACCAACTCCAACATACTTGATAAGTTTGCCAGATCTTCTTTAGCTGCTGTGACCTTATGTTAGCTAACTTCAAACAAATTTTGTTGGGCTTCTTTCTGATCTCATCTAAATGCTTGGAATTTAAAATTGTCAAAGATATCGATTATCTACACAAAATATCATCAATCAGAAGCTTTCATTTGGAATCAGACTGTACCAGCTAAACCTGAACGAGCACATCCTGGCTAAAGCAACCTAAATCACCTTCTCTCGCTGAACCATGTGGGAACACAATGACACTCAGTTGGCTGAGCTCTGCAGGTAGTTTCCAAATACAACATGTTAAACCTCCTGTCACTTACTGTAAGCCTGGCTTGGGCAACTTAACAACAACTACCCTGCTGCAGTAAAGAGTTGGCCGATGGTTTTATACATGGGGACTGGTGCTATTATCACCTAAAATAGTGCACGCAAAATAAGACAAGCTAGCATCAACAAAAAGCTAATTTTGAGGTGCAACATATCGTGAGGTTGTTTTTTTTATGTGTGTGTTGTACTGGCACATTCCTAGCTGACATATCAGCCATTTAATGTACTAAAAATGACTGTGTATTTGCTAAATTAAGAAAAATCTTACTCAGGACATAGCATTACGGGGATTAGTAGATTTGACCAGAAAAAGGAAGTAGTTCTATACTTGTGGACTTGAAGAGAGTTTGAGGACTTAAATACAGGCTCTGTGTGAATAAAAACACAGTCCAAATTAAAAGAAACTTTTAAATATCTATTTATTTGGCGACCCTCAGGCGCTTTCAAAGTCACAAGTAAAGCCGTTGTTGTGGCGGCAGACGTAAGCATTTGTTGGATTCTGATTAGACCTCAGATCTGATATCCCTAATTCATAAGCCCTTGATTTAGGGGAACCAAGTTTAGGAATTACATTCCTGTTTCTTTTGTGAAAAAAGGGGTTTAGCTAGTGACATTTTTTGTCAAGTCACCTATGGTAAAACTCTTACAGGTTCAAACTCTGTCTAGCTTTATGCATTCTACGAAATCAGAAATAAGAAACATTAGATTTGCATTCATTCTGAATATATGACAAAGCACTTGGTGATTAAGCGTTCCAGGCTTGTTTAGATACTTTTTGCTAACTTTTGTCGTCTTGGTTTCAAGTGTTAAACTTGATTTTTAAAAACAGGAGAGCTAACATCCCCATTGAAAATAATGAGGACTGGCCCTGCACATAGAACCGATATCAATTCAATTTTTACCAACAATAACAATCATTGTCAATGTGTAACAATAACAAATGTAGTAGGACTCAGTTATTAAGTAAAATAAAGGAGGAGAAGTTTAGTCTGTGGGGCTGGAACCATCAGGGGGTTTTGTTCAGAGGTTTAGGTGGACGTGTGTGCCTCCTGTGTTTCCAAAGTGAAACTCACACCCTGTCCAGACTCTGGACTGCTGCTATGGTGCATCAGTGTCCTGATATCCTGAAGATGAAATGCTACCGTGCCACAAGTGCACCGTACCTTCATTTAGAGCCCCACAGGAGATTAGCCCTTTTATTGTAGATGTTGTCCACTTTCAGAAAATGTTCAGGCATACATTTGATGTTTGTCACTGTCTGTGTGTGCGCAATAGTACAGTGTGTAATTAATTTTCTTTTGTGCGTGTCCATGCATTCAGTTGCCCACATTAGAGTCTCTGTCTCCGATGAACCAACGCATGTGGAAGCAGAGGGCAAGGAAGCCGGTCCCCAGCAGGTCACCCAGAGCGGTCAGGTAGGGGATGGAGAAGTTGTCGGGGTCCATGCCTCGGCCCCACATCCAGTGGACCATCCAGTCTGCCAGGTACAGAAGGATTATCACCTGCAGGGAGAGGTAGCAGAAGGAAACTTTTGAACATGATCCAAAGAGTCTTTGCTCATGTCTAAGAGACACAAAAGGAGGCTGGAAAGAATAAGAGAAATTGAGAAGCCCTGGATATCTGGAATAGCTGGAAATCTGCTTCTCCAGGCTGCATGTGAGCTACGGTACATCGATGTATTTGAACACGTGTCTTTTATTCTTGTACGGATGGGGGTCTAATGAACATCTCTAACGGGAAGTGATGCCCTTGAGCAGAATGTACTTTTAGGTTCCTCTTGAAGATTACTTTTGGGGGTACTGTTTCGAAATTAAGAAAGCCACACAACATAATTGTGAGGTTGTGAGGTGTGCACGTTAGCAACCTTCGGGTTATCATCAATAGTGTCGGCACATCTTCATAGGAAAACATGGCAATTTCCTTAAGTGGGGTTCTGAATGCTTAAATTTCCCACGGGATCAATAAAGCATCTATCTATCTATCTGTCTGTCTGTCTGTCTGTCTGTCTGTCTCTCTATCTATCTATCTATCTATCTATCTATCTATCTATCTATCTGAATGTGTGTGGCTCTTGGCAAGGGCAGCATAATGTAGGCCGTGAATTAATAAGCAAAATCAAAAGTAACTTGTTGCAGAATCTGCAGGCTTGCTAGCCCAACTAGAAATTTTTTGTTCTAAGAATGTTCTGAGAATGTTATGAGCAATGATCTGGTAATGTTCTGGTTCCCAGAATGTTCCTTTTAATAGTAGGAGAACGTTCTCTGAAAACATTTTCAGAAAGTGGCAGTGAGAATGTTCAAATCACATTTCAGGAACATTTTATAAATCATGCTCTGATAGTTCAGGCCGTACTAACATCCTGAAAGGATCCTCAGAGTGTTGCAGTAAGCATGTTCTACCTTTGTTTTTATGTCACATTGAGCAAATGTTTTATAAAAGGTCTTCTGACATCCTAGGCCTCAAAAACATCCTGAAAATATCGCTTATAACAGAAATAATGTTTTCTTTCAAACATAATAAGAACTTGTAGGTAATGTTAGCCAATGTTATGGGAACGTTCCCTGCTAGCTGGGAGGCTACATGTTCTGAAAGCACAATGAAGTGCTAAGCTATGTGTCAACCATCCTTCACCTGCAGCCTCCTCCCGTGCTAGCTCTTACATGCAAAGGGTAACCTGGTCAAACAAATGTGAACTTCCTTTGGCCTGTTGTCAACACTTCTGAAAGGATAGCTTTATCTATGCTCTTTTTGCTGTATAGCAGAGAAATGTACTGGAATTGTTTTAGTTTAAAAAGCTGAAAAGCTGGAAAATAACTTTACATACTGCCATGCCTGTGGTAAAATATTTGGACCCTGTTTACTGTGCCGACCTGCTTTATGAGTAATTTCCAAATGTAATCTGCAAAATGCTGCATTTTGGTGGTGGTGTCAATTACGTGCGTTGTTTTCCAGTTTTGTATTTTCACCATATTTAAGCCTCCTGTAGAAGAATGAAGAGTGTGTACCTGGAGTAGTGCAGCAGCCAGGTAGAAGGTAATGAAGATGGGTGTCAGGGTGGTGTGGCCCCCCCTCAGGGAGTTGATGGTGTAGAGGAAGACAAGGTGACCAGGGGCGACCAGGAGGAAGAGCACACGGGCTGAACGAGAGTTCACAGCTGGAAGAGAAGAGAACTTTTAAAAATTCAACTTAAATAAAGGCTATGATGGTTGTAACTTATGTAATTCTAGTGTTAAGAAAATAGATAATACTCTGTAAAGGACAGATGCTGTCAATAAATCACCAAATGTAGATGTGGGTGACCTCACCAAATCCAAATTAATAACACATCTGTCTTGGAGAGATCTGTTTTCATGAGATAAAAACCAGAGAGAAATGTTGGAACTTACAGGAGCCGAAGAAGGAGGTGCAGGGTGTGGGGCATTTTCTTGGGGTGGGGTTGGGATCCCCCATGGGTAGACCGTTCATGTGCAGGTAGGTGGAGATTCTGCTGGCCTGAACCGCGACCAGGTTACCTCCCACACCTGAACACATAAACAGGATGAAAAATGAATAAAAAATATGGTACATGTATTAAAATTCCAGTTCTTGAGTAACTAATGTTATTTAATAAAGTTAAAGATTTCATTGGCCTCTAATGTATTTTTATGTACAGTAGATATTCTTACTTTTACTTTATTCTCCATATGTCAACTCCATTCTTGCAATGCAAAACAAAAAACCTTGCCTCTCTCTCTTTCTTGTCATTTCTAAATAGCTGGCATTGGGGAGAAAAATGTAAGAGCAATATGCCTCCTCCATCTGTCCGTTTTAAATGATGATCACTTTGCACGAAGGTTTACTCACATTTGACACTTCCATCTGTTCATTAAACCAGGCGGAGATGGTAACAGCTTTAAATGTACGTTTCAACGTGCACGTTTCTTCAAGTTTTCTGTATTTTCCCCCCTGCCTCCAGTGATGAGGCATCCATGTTAACCTCTTTTTATCACTGCCTGTTTGTCTTGTACTTATACGATATTATACTTGTAAGATTATTGGCTGCTATCTAAACTAGTCGCATATCTTTTACTGTCAGCGTCTGCCGTGGTCAGGGGTTATATTAGGCCAGGCTGTCTGGAGCTCAGCCCCCGCACAAAGGCCTACACCAATAAATGTCTTTGGGAGATGCTTAACTTTGCACATCTCAATATATATTATGAGACTTACCTTGGTCTTATTAACTTTAATGATGACTAAAACACCCTTTGTTTTGTAGCTGTAGAGATGTAGTTTTAATTATGTGATGTAAGACTTTGCAAATGTCTGTCAGTCAGACAGTAAAGATGGCCAAGGTGGATGGCAAGATCTGCTAAAACTGGTTTTATTGTACAACATAATACTATTACTGTAATGCAAGTCACATTTAAACAGGTAGCCTCCCAATCTTTGGAATAGCTAGCTAGCTCTAGTTTAAGTTAAACTGTCGAGCAATCTAGCCTAGCACGTATTGAAATCTCTTAGCATTGTCAGTTGAGTCGTTTTCAGAAGAATTTCACCCTGGCTAGGGAACCTAAGGTCAATGTTAAGTGTAGAAATAAGAGAAGCAAAGAAGACAACGTTTAGAGACTCAGAATAGGATATCACTACTGATCGAGAGCATAGACTTGATCTAGCATAGACGTCAAAATCTGACTCATTCCATTTGACTAACTGTAAATTAAATACATCAAGGTGAGTCAACCCTCTCCTTTGAACTCTAAAATGCTAGTCAAAGTCATTCTAAGGACTTTTGTTGGTGTGCAAAACTACAGTGGATGACAATAAGTTGGATCAGTGGGGGTTTCCTGTGCACTTTTGCCAACCATTTTCTCCAAGGGAATCATTCAAATCTCACCCTTTAGGCTATGGTTACTCACCGTTGATGACCGGGGTGAAAACAGCCATACCAGCAAAGTTTGGGTTGGTGACAGTCTTGTCGAGGATCAAACCACCAACACTGAAAGACAGACAAGAGTGATTAACTCATATTATTGTTCTTCACAGCATCACCCATCATCATTACAGAGAAAATACACTAGCATCCATCAGACAATTAAAAAGCAGACTACTTTTGGTAATATAAGTACTGAAGTATTTAATTCAAGGCAGTATTTTATCTTAGTACTTACATTTTAAGCTTCTTTGAACTTTATACTATGAGGCAAATATTGTACTTTTTACTTAATTAAATGAATCTGCCAGCAGTAGTTACTACTTAGTTTTCAGCAGACAGAAATGGTATTACAAACTGAAATGTTAAAACTGTGTATTTCAAATTTGGTGATTGCAAATTAGAGCTTTTTTTAGATAAACTGTAGGATTAAGTTTTCCTTTATGGGTAAAACAAAAACCCCCTACTGCTTAAGATAAATTAACTACTTTAAATTCATTGGATTAGCTGGGAAATGCAGCTGATCCAAGGGGGAGTACAGGCCTGTTTTTCTGGGTTCATAAAATTGGACTTTTAAGAATAACATGGGTCTCACAGGACAGAAACACCAACATTCAGTAGAGGATCTGAATACTTCTTTCACGACTGGTGGAGATTTGTCGAATTGTTAACAATTTGAAAATAATTGTGTAAATAGAATATACAATAAAATACAGTCTTACTTTAATAAACAGTCTTACTTTAATAAACAGTTTTTATAATAATATGTTTTTATGATGAATTGATCTCTGTGTGCTCTACCTGCTGATCGCCATAGCGATGATGACTGGCTCCCAGCCGGAGTAGAGGAGCTCTCTGGTTGATGGGATCCTTCTGGCTATCAGCACCCAAAGGGGGCACAACGCCACAAACACTGCACACACCAGCGGGTTGGCATAGTCATTGAACTCTGTAGGGGGAAAAGAGAAGATGGATACACACGGTAAGACTGTGTTGATGGACACTGTTTATTAAATAAAGCGTGTGTCATAAGGTAAAATCATTCTTTATCTTGTCTTTGACTGTTTGTCTGTTTTTCCAGGGTTTAATCAACATCTTTCTCTATTTTATCATCCATTTAAAATGTTATATTTAACTAACTCAGAAGTGCAAATGCTGGGTGTTAGTCAACATGTTTTCATTTCAGTGTAGCTCTCACTGGTCTCTGAGACCAGAACAACATGCATGTGTTTCATGTTTTTAGTAAATTTCTTTTACATAAATTAGATCATTACTTAGGACTAAACCATTTCCCCCTGCAATGTGGAAGGTGTGCAGGGTTAATAGCAGTAATTTACTTCTGATGTTGCTGTGAACACCGCACAGTTGGTGGACATCCAAGGTTAGAATTCCTTAAAATCTTTCTTACATTTACAATTACTGCTGATGCAAAGCAAACAACCGATTTCCGTCCAAACCCAATATGTCTAAGGATAAGCCCATTGATAATATAAATAGTAATGGACCAATAGAACAACAACATTGCTCAAAATAAGAGCCCAGTAGTATTAGAAGAAAGAGTTTCAGATGGCATTCGTTTCATTTTTAAATCAATCATAACCAGGTAAAATTTCACATTTAACTAATAAGTAGAACTGCACTGAGCTTGGAGCAGGAGTTCACTGTTTGGACTGAGAGTTAGTACCCTGTGTTGTCTCTAGGAGGCAGTGTTACTAATGAATTTCAACTTCAACCACCACAAACACAACATTTAAGCAGGCACACCACATATGTACACAGGACCCAGACACCAGCTCTGTTTTTGTGTATTTGAGAGAAAATAGCCCCTAGAGTTTTTATATAGCCCCTATCTGTGGCATTTAAAGTGAGTTACACCGAAGTGGGATTACTCAACAGTCTGGTCAGGACATAGCTCCTGTGTGTGTCGGTGTTTGTCTGTCTGTCTGTGGTGTAGAAACCATGGGTTTGTTGGTGGTGAAGACACTATCACTGCACTAACATTAGAAGCTAAACAGCACAGCGAGGTTAGGTGTAGGCGGGTTTAATCCTTTTTACTGAACGCAGACAGACGCAAACATTTCTACACATGCTGCTCCCTTTTCTTAAGACATTAGAGGCTTTTGAAGCTGCATCACAAATGTTGAAACTTTGATGACGCACAGCATCAGAGATCAGCGTTCACTGAAATAATAGCTGTGTATAAATGATTATGTCTGTAAATTAGGGAATTACTGCTTGTTAGTCATTAGAGACCTCATGTTGATATAGCTGTATGATTTTTAAAGGCCAAAGACATCAGATAGATTGAAACCTCGGATGTCTAACACATTTGTGACCAGTAATAAGCAAGCATAACAGAGCAGAACATTGGATTATTTAATGTGTCACTTATTTTTACGGACCAGCGTGTGTTTAATACCTAGTTCCTTGTACAGTCCTGTAGAGACACCTGCTAGCAGGGACAGAGTGATCAGGTCTCCCAGGCTAGCAGCGATGGGCGTGGCCACGTTGTCAGGGTTGATGCCCACTTTTCTGGATGCGATGATCACACCAATCATGATGAGGCCTGTGGGATCACAGTTATACGTATACGTATAAGATATGTGAGGGCACATTCACACATGTATAATGGAAATATGTGAAGCTCAGTGTAACTGTGTATCAGGGCTCTGGGGTGTTGACTTTAAGGGTGTGCCAAAGTTTTATTTTCCAGAAGAATGGATTGGGAGTCCTGAATTACCCCTCTAGGAATCAGTAAAGGAGTGTCTTATCTTATATTATCTTATTTTCATAAGGTAATTTAAAGCTTGAAAAACAATACCTGCAGGTTTGGTTATACTCTGACACCACAAAATAAACATGTTCATTGGTCAACAGTTTCCTCTTATGGCAAAGACAGTACGGGATATACCTTCTCTCACAGAAAGATGTGGTTAAGTGGGGTTGTTGAGTGAAGCAAAACCATTAGAAAACATTATAAATGGTGAAGCTACAGAGTATTTATACCTCATACCTCAGACATTTGTTATAACCAGAGTTTCAACAGAAATTTTGCATGATCAGTTTTTGGTCTTTCTGGCGCATCTCTAGAGATGGCAATGTTTGTCTGTCAGAAATGTTTTGGTAATTATTTGATTGATTAAAAGGAAATGGATACAGACAATCATGGTCCCCAGATGATGGAACCAAATGACCTTACAGATTTTCTGACTTTTATTCTGGCACCAACCAAAGGTTAAAGTTTTCCTCTGTCAAGTTGGCATCACAGTATACTTTGTACTCGCATCCATGGGGCCCAGCGAATGTCCCAATGCTTTGGTAATCCCTTGACTTTACCTCCGCCCACAATGAGGCTCAAACCCATTTGTGGTTAAGAGCTAAATTTCTCAATTACTTTCAGATGAAATTTTGTTCATACACTTATGCCCCACCTCAGGATTAATTGCACCCACTTTGGTGATACATTAAGATCTGAACCTGCACGATCGTCATTTCAATGATGATTTGCCAACAAAATAGACCAGAAGCTTAAATAGCACCTTAGCACTGGAGTCAATTATGACCCAGACATGACTGAAAACAAGTAATTTTTACATTGATTAGCCTATCTGTCACATCAGGTGTGGTGGAAATACCTAGCAGCAGAGAGGCGATGAAGGCTGTGGCCACGCTGGAGGCACAGAGCAGCACTGCGTGGCCCATCTTGAAGTGTCCCTCTGGGATCCAGCCGAAGATCACAGCAGCTATGGAGGCCAGGAACCCCACCACCGTAGCCTGGACCTGAACACACATGAATATCTTACATTAAGCTTTTGATTAAAGTAATGTAGATAAGAATACCTTGTTCAATTTCAGAGTCTTTGGAGCTTAAATGTCATTTATAATGTCACGATACAACAATTTACAACTCCCAAAATAACTAATAGATGTGAGACGTCTGAATGTTCAAAATAACCCATTTAACGGAGCAACATTGTGACCCAGTGTCAGAGCACAATGACCCTATATAGGGGGTTGTGTCAGCACCCAGCCAGTACTGGTTTGAAGTGTTCCAGGAATAACGGACTCAACAAATATTCTATAACAACAAGCCCACTTCAAACGGCAGACCCTCAGGAGAAGAGACTGATCAAACTGATCAAATGAAGAGCCAGATGAGACCGGAAATATTGTTCAATGTTCAAAGTAAAGGATGTATGCATGAACGTAATGTATTAAATCATGACGAGCTGGTTTGACTGAGCAGGTGGGACTTACTTATTCTGGATATATTGTTAGTTTTCTTGTTTATGTACAGTATCTTACATGCTAATTTACAAGCTGAGGAATGTGTCTGCAGTCTCCCTCCCACGCTATTTCCTGTCCCACCTGTTCTTTGCCTGAGGGCGTAAGTTATTTTCATGCTGTGCTTGACATCTCCATGACCACATGACTCTTAGGTTTTGTTGCACCTGTTTGCACCTTTATCATTGCCAAGGAGCAATCAGATCAATCAATAAGTTAAAAACTTAGAAGTATCATACAGTACACAAGGGTTATATATCTGCCAAGTAATGCTGGCTGTGTTGCTTGTAAACACAGTGCACTTATGAAACCAGATTGGTCCCAAGTTTGGCACTAATTGGATTCCTCAAATGTCAAGAAAATAAAAAACTGAGTTTCCTTTATCAGCTCTATGGATCAAGAAGAACAAGAGTTTTCAGTTTCTGTTAAAGAAGCCTTATAAACTGCTCATGTAAAACCGTAATCTGATTTTTAAACTTGATTTTCTGATTGTCTGTGCATGTTTTTGATAAAGGTCCTGGACAGGATCAATTGGCTGTGACTGAATGAAAAGAAACATCATTACTTGAAGCTGTGCAAAGAAAACTCCAAACTTCAAAACAAGACTCAGATAGCCTATGCCTATTTCATTCACATTGCTCCATATATCTCTATTTATCTCCCTCTCTCTAATCTCTAAATTAAATATTGCCTTTAATTCTTTTAGGTTAACCAATCGGATTATTACAGGATCTTAATCGGCCAATCGTATTGCTGCAGTCAAATTTTAAATCTGGGACTCGCAGCCCTGACAAAACATTGCAAAATGTTCATTTAAGTGGAAATGTAGGTGCGTTGAACACCTTGTTGTGGAGAATTTGTTACGCAAGGGTGCTGCCATCTCTCACCTTTTCATATTGTTTTTGGGAAACGTGTAGTCTGACAAAAACTGTTGCAGCTTAAACATGCCACTGTTCTTCTGCGACCCGAAAATACACGTCCAGTGTATAAATTTAGCTCATCTTCTGCTTCCTTCTATCACCACCATCAGTGTCTCAACTCCATCAGGCGGTATCCTGTACTAATCTGGGCTTCACTACCCCTTAAACAGTGGGGCCTAATTGGCAAACAGCTTTACATTTCCGATGTCCATATGCACATGTCGAGAAAATATGTGTTCACTCATAATGAAGTCTCCTCTCGGCAAAATTCAAAGATTCAAACAAAGGAATAAGTAGGATATAGGGGAGAAATTTCATTTCCAACTAATGGAATGTAAACCAAGTTTAAGTACAAGTACAGTTTGAGGATTGAATTTGAGGATTTTGCCTGAATGTGATTTCTCTCTGTAACCTGGTTTGTTTATAAAGTTGTAAGCGGGGTCAGTGATGCTCTATTTCGCTGGAGTCCACATCATTCTCCCCTAAAGACATGTTTCATTTACCTGGATGAGGGCCAAGTTCCCCATGATCATCTTCCACATGTCCTTGGCTGTGTCCATCTGACCGATATTAGCCTGAAAGACAGACAAGAACACACAAGGTCAGCATATTATCATCTGTGGGTGTCTGTTTGGTGTAGATGTACGTGTGTGTGTGTGTGTGTGTGTTTGTGGGTGGGTGCACAGCGTGTGTTCATGCTGTTGCCTCTTGGTCCCATCAGAACAATCAGATGTCAGTTCTCTGGACAAAGACCCTCTGATCTGATCCCCCACCCTGCGGCAGACTCCACTTATCTCATCTCCCCTCTTTCACTCACACACATATACACAAAAAACACACACAAACACAAACACTGATGGTCTCAAGTGTCAAGTGGCTGTGGCTACAGTGGGCTACTGTGTGTGCAGAGCAATGATCCTGATGCTCATCCAAAGTGAGAGGACACAAACAGAGGGTCTCCTCTTCCACTCTCTGCTGCAACATTTACATAAGCAGAGGGAAGAGAAACATCTGGACACATCAAAACACTTTCAAGTCTGTGTGACAGAATATCTGCTTCATGCTTGGGTTTGATAAAGTACGGTAAGAGTGAAGTGTTCATAAAATTGCTCCTTCATATGCATGTATAAATTTGTTTGGGGTTTAAATGTTTGGAGAATACATGTATTAAAAATGTGTCTCATTTTCTAAGGTTTGGCTGATAGCATTGTTCTCTCCAGTGTGAGTGATGGGAACAGTCAGAATGGCCAAAAAACACAAGCAGTAAGATGGTTCATTAATAAACTAAGAGCTTAGACAACAAATTGTCTAACAAATCTATATTCTGTACGAGCATAATTAGGAGGTAAGGTGGGTCAAAGTTGCAGGAAGTTGTTTGTTAAATTGTGAACACTTTGGAAAACAAGTTTCCCGTTCAACTCCTTACATAATATTTGACTAACCTAGGCATTTGTTTAAAGCCCGTCTTTGTGTATCTTGTCCATAGGAATTATCTTTAGCGATGCCACCATGAATGTTATATGCTTTCTGAGTACAGTGTTATTGTTAATAGGAATTGACTTTACAGTCTCTATGCTAACAGCTATCCAAAGAGCTAGTCTATAATGAATACATTCAGGTAGTAAGCAAAAAAACCAAAAGATCGAGTTAAACCGGTCTTAATCAACAAGATAACAATGATGTGTGGATAAATTATTATGTTCTTAAAGTTGTAAGCTGGAAGATCTCTCATCAGTTTCATTCTCTTTGACGGCACTTATGGTGATAAACGGTAGTTGCAGGAGGACACGAAATCCAGACAGCGTTGCATGTGTGACAAAGTTGGCTCCCCTTGTAACAGTTGTAACTCTTGATTTTCCTCGCTGGCGGTCGCTTTCCTTTGTAGACTGTTTGCCTTCATCTGAGTGTCAAATTTGTTTCTTTTTCTTTGGATTTTCATTTATTTTTGAAGTTGCATCTGTAGTCATCGATCTTTTCTTTGTTGGTTCAGCCATTGTAGATTACTTTTTACTCATAACACTGGAAAGCTGCTTAGCTCCGCCTACCCTCTCTAGCAGACCAACCACTGCTGGGTGATGGAAAACGCGTCACTAACTGGGCACCGTTTGTGATTTTTTCCGCGCATGTCGCCACAGACACCCAGTCTGTAATAATGCAAATGCAAAGGCTTTCATCAGTGGGCCATAGGCTCAGCCACCATTGTGTTACCTTATTAGGCGATAGATAGTGACTTAACAGACATTTATTTAAATGAAAATCTTTGAGATTATCAACATAATTTACCAATAATAATGTGTGGCTAAATTATCATGTTCTTCAAGTCTTTATTCAAGTGGCCATATCCCAGAAAATCAACAAGCTACAGAGAGATTTAAGCCTCTTTTAGCTCATTGTTTTGGGATAATGGCTGCTAATTCACTGTTTGGTTAAGTGTCCATGCTTACTTCACCCTCTGTTTGCAGCTTTTTTTAATATAATTAACCGTCTGAAAACAACACAGAAGTTAGCAAATAGTTGTTAAAGGGCATTACGCATCAAGCCCCTACGCGCCCATTTGACATTTGTCTAAGGAGTTGTTGGAGAACAAAGTAGAACAATAAGTAGAGAGTGACTGTTGGACTTAGAAATCACTCGATTTGCTTACGTGGTATGACAGAATTTCTATGACCTTAATGCAGCCTAATATAATAACACTAAAACAAGTAAATCCTCTTTTTACTGACTTATTTTTATGTTCTATTCTTCTTTTCTTCCAAATTGCAAATTAAACTAATAAAGATATTAGGAGGATTAGAGAGAGTAAGAAGAAACAAAAAAGGCAAGCTATGCTATCAGGATTATTTTAAATTAGTGGCATAAGCATAATTCAAGCAGGAGCTTTCAAATCAATTCAAATCATAATGACTATACATTAAGATAGAACATTTTTTTTACTTATGAAATGATTTTCTGTGTGCGTGCGGCTTTTCTCTCCCTCTCAAATGTTCTCACACACTAGCTCTATCTGGCAGGACGACAGGGAAAACTCACAAGCCCCAATGACACGATGATCGTATGTTCAGGACTGAACGTCATTTTAACTCGTGGATCTGCCAGATACGCGGAATTACAACCACGCAAACATTCCCTTTGCTCATCAGTGGCATGTACATGTGTGCATGGATGCCTCCAGCTACGTCTGTTGTGCAGAGGGGGCAGACTGCCACAAATGCTGATAAGAAGGTTTAAGGCAGAGAGATAAGAGGAAGCCAAACATCAGTGCAGAGCATTGGGGGCATCATAGACTCACAATGAACCCTGAGACACAAACAGTTGCTATTAGACAGAACTTCTGTCAGCAAAACCTTTAAGGGTCTCAGATTTATACAAAATTAGCTTTTTAAACTCATCACAAAATATCCTTTAAGACCAACAACACACAGAACGATTCCATTCACTGTGGGGATCATAAATTCGCAAAAGCATCGCCAAGTCTTATATGATGATGTGCGACGATGATGCCAAGTCCTCAGCTTTGGGTGTGTGTGTTTGTGAGTGGGCGGGTGGATTATTGGTGTTTGGATCATCGCAGAGATGCAGCACCGTGAATGTTGTGAAAGTGGTTCATAGATGACATAAGAGGCATTACAGGCCTCAGAACCAAAAGCATCACTGTGTTTTTCAGCAGCACGATGAAACATTTTCAAATAACTTCTATCAAATATTTATGGTGACACATTGTTAATGTTAACTATTTATGGTAATACTTTTTCATTTTGACTATTTAAGATATATGTATTTATTCATATGCTGGTGTAGTTCAGCCTCCAGGCCACTTGGCGATATACAAGTGAACCTCACCTTACATTCTGATTCATGACCCTTCCTAGCCACACCCTGAGGAAGACCCGATCAGGGTCGAAACCGGTCGGCATTTATTTATTTATTTATTTATTTTACTTTTTGGGGCATTTTGCCTTTATTATATAGGAAAGCTGAAGAGAGACAGGAAATGTGGGGAGCAGGGAGCGGGGGAAGACATGCACCAAATGGATCGGCAGATCGGGATCAGTGCGTCGAGGACTGTAGCCTCTAGACATGGTGCGCCTGCTCTACCAACTGAGCTATACCAGCCCCGGCGTTTAGTTATTTGATATTGATGTTTTTTACGAGAGATGCCTTGATTCAATAAAGCCATTTTAAACTTAATTTTTGGCTCGGTGTGAGCCTGCCTGAAGATAGGCTAGTGGCTTCCCTCACTCGACAGTTTTTAGCCATTAAGAGCACCTGGCATGCACCGGGAGTTTACCATCTTGCTACCATGAGCACCCTCTATCCCTCTATTTTCAAATTGTTGTCAAAACTTTTGTTTCATAATCTTGGAAATCGACTTAATTCTTGAAAAAAATCGGCTTTTGTAGTGTTTGTAATGTGTAATTATAGCGTGGTCAAAGTTGTATTACTTTGCAATTTGGAAACAGTTGCAATGCAGGTGCTGCCAAACTCAAGTAATCCACAAAATGTCATTATCCAAATACATACAAACAATTAGGCTCAAAGCCACGAGAAGGGATAAAACTGATCTGAGCTCTATAACTTCCCAATGCCCTGAGTCGGATAAACAATGATGAAAAAGGTGAAAGAAAGGGCTCCTTTCACTCAAACATTCAAAGACAAGGAGGGAAAATGGAAAAAAAAATCTAATAGGAAACACGGTCATGTGAATTGAGAACTCACACTGCCAGCCAGTTCGAGGGATTACATTATGTTTTTCAGCATAAGCGCATTAGGAAACTTACAGTGGTCTTAATCTGCTCATTATTAGCGGCGGCGTGGAAAGAAACGTGGTCCCGCTGGGGCCGGCCAGCAGAGAGCTAACAGTAATGTCTCAGGACAAGCACCAGACTGTGGCCTACTTTGTGATGATGGATGTGACAATTCTTTTAAGCTAAACTGAAAACAATGGAGACGAATTGGACCAATGCAAAAGATATGAATAGTTAAAAATCATTCTATCAACTCTTTGACTTTCTCCCAACAAAAGTTGAGTCAAACAGTTCAATGCTAAATGTATCATGATTGGTGTGTTGTATGTTTGTGTGACTGCACGTGAGTCCGGATAAACTAAATGAGCCAGAAACCAACACTGACAAATCAGTGTTGAAGCATTGGTGACACATTGTTAAATAACTTCCCCATCTGACGTTGATTCACTTCTACATCAGCAGTTTAGCAAAACCTGAATCAAAAACAGTTGGAACATAAAACTTTGAAAAGTGGTGTCTCATTAATTATTAAACTTTTCAAAAGAATTGTCTTAAAGTTCTGCTTCATCGTCTGTAATATTTTGGCTTTTATTGTGAAAAACAAGCTGGAAATTACAAACTTTAGCCAATCTTCAATCCAAAGCTATGCACACTCATACAGAGAGCAATGGCTATGCCATGGTTCAGTGTCTTGCCCACGGACACTTGGACATGTGCAGTGTCACAGGCAGGGAATGATCCGCCAACCTTCCCATTGAGAGACGACCGACTCTACCCCTGAGCCACAGCCTCAGGCCAGCAGCGGGCTGAGTTGTGTCATGGCTGAAACATATTCACGGCATATTATGTCTTTTAAATTCAAATTTGTTTTTTTTCTGTAGCTACAGTTTCAGTTTTAAAGTACATATATAGATAATGTCAACTCATTTAAAACACTGTTCAGCTAAAAGAATAAAATTTGATGAATATGAATGTACAGGGTGATTAATTTGTGTTCACTTAATGACAACTACCCCTAACGTCTTGTTAGAATAGATTTTGTCAGTGGTGTGACTGAGTTGAGCTCTCCATGCTGGGTGGGACACTGCTAGCTATGCTAATCAGCTTCGTCACATTTCCCACAGGCCAGTGGAAAGAATGTGAGGATTTGTGCGCTTAAGAGCAATTCTGGGCTAATTCTCTAATGCCTTCAAGGTGTGATGCTAACCTTTGGTTAGCAATGATGCTATCACTGACCTTTCAGACTATACTATGAACAACTTAGCTCAGAGAGTATGCAGTACAGCCAAGAGCTCGAAAAATAAAGCTTTAGCATTAAACTCCAAAACCATTAAACTCCAGCTCAAAAGAGCATTTAACTGTCTTAAATGTAAATATGGATAACTAGCAGCATTGCTAGCTATAATTTTGCAACACAATAAACTTAAGACTCAAGAGATTTTCTTTTATCAAAAAATTTAAGATATTGCTAACAGAAACGTACAGGCTCTCAGAGACCTTCAGGCATCAGTTAAAGGTTAAATCCCACACAGTATGCTAAAGACTTACAGGGGTTTCCCCATCTATCAGACGCAACTAAAAAAGCAGCCAGTCTTTTTGCTGTAACACTATTTGGTTATCTAATCCAGGAAAGCAACAAACTACTGGGTAACTATTTGCAACTCACTGAAAGTTTGAGATGCACATCATAGTCTGACAAAAGTTTTAGAGACTTTGAGCAAAAGACATTCAGCTCTAAACAGCAAACAAACCTGTGAGCTCAAGCAAACAGGCTGGGCGGGGTCAGTGGCTGCTAAAAAACAAGGAATGGGACAGGAATTCTGCTATCAGTTTGTCTAAAACACAGGTCACGTTTGGCAATATGACCTCTGACTCCAAGAACAATTAGCTTAAATGGGTTTGACAGGGGTTGCCAGACAGTGAGATATATTGATTAACTTTTATGGAGAAAACACCTTACCCAACCACAAACAACAGAAACACCCCTCGGTTCAAATTAGACCGTTTGCTACTTCACAGATGACATGAGTTTTATAGAATAATCTAATACAATGCAACCTGTTGTCTTCCTGTAGGACATAGTGTATATTTGGTACCCCAAGTGACGGTAATAAAGTAAAGATCTCTCACACAAACATTTCTTACCGCTGTGGAAAGTCTGGAGGCCAGCGTCATCTCCAGGTTGCCTTTGAGCCCCAGCAGTGCAGGAACCAGGATGAACACCTCCGACACCTCCGTAAACACCGTCCAGTGCTGAAACAGCCAACACGTAATATCAGTAACGCAACATCAACATGATTAACACACTGACATATTCAAACAGGACATATCAGATTCACAGTCACTGTTGCCTATATATAGAGTTCATTATGGTTGGAAACAGAATGTCTCAGTGACCTTGTTCTTTAATATTGATTCAGTCGTGAAACCAGACCTTTATGATGGACCAGGTAGTCTGTCCCTACAGACCTTAACACTATGTATCATGTCAGCTCTCTGCTCTCCTTTAACAAGAACAAGGTCAGTCGAACCTCAAGCTGAAATGATTTATCATCCTCCTCTTTTGGCTGACATTCTCCCCTTTCCCTTGTGATTCACAGTTACCCACCAGTCTTCATCATCTGCAGCTTTAACACAAGGAGAATCATATTTCACCATCATGTAATTTTATGTTACAAATTATCAGCCTTAATAATAATTATATTAGATATGCAAACACTAATTTATCGGTCTTTACATATGGGGCAGTTAACCCTAATGTGACACTGTGTATCTTCACCATTACTGCTGTTATTTACACAGCATGGCGTTCCAATATGAAATGAAATTGCTTTCTCTGCAGAGGGCGTCTATCATGTAAGTATAAAGTGCATTTGCTGCATTCTTTAGAGTTATTTAGAGCTTCTAGCCTGGCTCAAAAAGTCTGATTTGCTGCCTACAAATTCAACTGTCTGTTGTTGTACCTACCGATGGCAGTTTACCTGGCTAAGCCATGCTACATGCTAGTTAGCAAGGTACAGCTGACGTACAATAATTAGCATGCTACAGCTGACAGACAACAATTGATGCACTGCAGAAACTTTACAGGTAAAACTTGTGCTTTAGGATTTTAGCTTCATGCGTTTGCATAGTAGAGATTATTTAACATAAGCTATTTGAGTCATAACCAAACGTCCTGTACCGAGCAGTTCAGCAGTACAAGTACTGGTACACCCCTACAACTAAAAAGCCATAGTTTTGCATATTCATAGCTCAACTCCAGTTGCAACTGAAAAACGTAAAAGTTGAGATTCTCTCCTCAAAATTGCAAATTGACTAACATGAAAACAATGTACGGTTGAATTAAGTATTATCAAACAAGTAGTACAATGATTTTATCCCAGTGGAAATTTAAACTAAAAATAAATCCATTAAAGTATGAAACTTTATTCGCCATTCTAAAGCTTCTTTACCTTAGAGTGCTTGGGTGTTGGGAAAATCATCTCCCTAAATGGCCTTACCGCTCAGCCTCTGCCTCATCAGGAGAAGCTTTATTATGCTTTATGCATTACCCCCAAACCAAAGACATAATGTGAAACAAAACCATCCAGGAGCTAGGCCAGCCTAATCTAAAGGACAACTTTGATGGTGGGCTTGCTCATGAGAATCACATATCACGTTGGCACGTGCTTAAAAACATGTCTGCTCAGTCATTCATCCAGATATAAGTAGAAGGCCTTTTATGATATGTATAGTTCGTGTTATGAGGACTGACCCCCAATAACCTTCCTCCTGGCTGCCGGCCAGTCCTTGAGCAGTTGGTTCCCTGTGAGTCCCTGAGCTTGTTGCTGTGGTGAAGTGCCTCTCTCTGCTGTGCCTCCATTAGAGCACATGCAGTGATAGCAGGTTTGTGGTCTACTGTGGCCACAAACTATTGCTGAGGCCCAGGCCATCGATCTATCTCCACTAAAAGTGCTTATCTTTGGAGTCAGGCCCGAAGGCCCCCAGCACTTACAGTCCAGTCTGCCCAGAGCTGAATCAATATTCACCGAGGCTGACGCAGAAAAGAACAGGGGAGAAAATAGACAAGGGGAGGAAAATAGAGGAGTAGCTCTGATTGAAACAACGTACAAACACTGTTGGCTTGCATTTCTTACACCAGCCAGCCTACATTTCTGTTTCACTGTGTTGCTCCCACTGTGCATCCAGATGTACAGGGCTGATAAGGGGTGTCGTCTACAGTTTTATGTGTTTTTGTATCAGTAGGTGTGGCACCAAAACTCTAGTTTGGGTTAAACTCCTTCTGTCCATCCCTTTGCTGTCACCAGGCCAAGCAGAGCTCTTTTTCTAACAGCCAGCCCCTCAGCCTGGCTCACTGCCTTTTGCCAACCCAGCAGCCTTGTGAGCACCTCTGTAAGCACTTCTCTCTTCTTTCACAGCCGCATGTTTTCAAGCTTTCTCTCTCTCCCTCTACTTCTGTCTCTCTCCTCTATCTCCCTCTCTGCCTCCCCTGTGGTGATATATGTTGTTGTCTCCATGGAACACTGGCTCTGAGCCAAACAAGCCCTCCCTCCTCATGGCCACCTCCTCGGTTCTGAGAACTCTACTGGACAACCCCAGTACCTCTGTGTACAGACCTATAGGAGCTCTGGTATGCAAGTCCCCCAAGGGTCAGGTTGCCCAGTTGAGTAACATGGCCCCATTTTATATGCGATCACTGTACTGACTGTACTGACAAGGAAGCTGAACCTGATGGCATGCAATGTCAATGCAACTTCGTCAGCGTCCCAGGAACTACATCCGGTGGTATTTCATTTACTGGTTCTGGTCCAGGCTCGTGTACAAACACATGACATGAAGATTAAAATTAGCATAGCTTTTGCCACTATGCATTCTGAAGTTGAACCTAAACGATGAACATCAGCTATGCAACAAGACCTTATTGGCATGACTGATGAAACAAAGGGGAACCAAATTCACTGAATTTCAGTTGGCTATAAGGAGAATTGAAATGTCCTCGTGCCACAAATGCTGAAGAGTTGTTAAGGCACCACATTGACATAAGAAGAACTGCAGCTCTCACGCATGTATAAATAGATAAAGAGGCCTGACATGCCTGAACTATCTGAGCAGTTGGAGTGCAAATAATCAAACTAGAACCCAGGAAGTATTACTGAGGATCCTGGACAGAGTGAAAGATTAGCCAGGGTTTGGGGCAACACAAAAGCATTCTAACCCTCTAATCCCTTCAATCGTTATCACTCAAATGGTAACCGAGGATGGAATATTGTCAGGTGTTAAAAGCTGCGAGTTGATGTTAATGATTGTTAGAACATGGTTGATGGAAATGACTGAGCAAAACCTCTAAAAGAAGCAGTCAATCAGTGTGATGGGAACTGCAAACACTTGGAAGGTTAGGAACAGTGCATTTGGTTTAGGCCCTTGGATCATATATTCTAGGTTTGGTGGCACTGTTCAGGTAAATCCTGTAGAGAACGGGATACTTATGATGCATTCATTTGAGCATCAACTGTGTCCAGTCCAGAGGACACAGGGACATAGGGTTTGAAGCCAGTTGGTGCAATGGTGATTCAGTCTGAGGGAATAAGCCCACGCTCTGGTTTCGCTCAGGCCGTTTGAACGCCAAGCAATTGGATGTGGTTAAACCAAAATGGTGACTGGTGGGCAGTGAGGGCTTGGCTGGTGTTACGCCATTGTGTGGACTATGATTTCCTGTTTACTGGTGCCTGTTTTTAAGAGTGTTTTTGAGGCTGAAGCTTTGTCCCACTTCTTTGCTTTATTTTCCTGTTTACGTCCAGGGACACCGCAGCATAAGACAGATGGCTAGACGCTGAGGCAGATACACTCCCACAGAAGATAATGACAATTTACTGGACAAACTATTTTTGGCGCTCTCGGTTTGAAGTTTGATCCGCAGAGGAAGAAACCATTTAGAATATGAAACTATGTCCTGACGCATTTGGCCTTTGACACTGGCATTCCGAGGAAAACTAGCACTACATGACCTTTACAAACTATGTGTAACCTTTAGTCCAAGTGAGCCGGTCACTCTCAAAGTCCTAAGTGTCTGGCCCCGGCTAGAAGAGACTGACGGTTTTAGGTCATTCCGCTGCCAAGTCACTGAACGGAACTATGCAGACGTCTCACTCTTCTATACCAGCCTGCACAGTCCTTTCTGGGCCAACCCGGAGTGGGAATGAGGCCATAGGCTCTGTGTGCGTGTGTGCTGAAGATGGTCAAAAAGACTTGCGTTAAAGAGGTCACATTTCAAAGCAACCCGTATAGAGAGCGACGCTGAAAGCCAAGTCATGCGCTGGTCCAAGCCGCAACTACAAAACTCAGGCCAGGCAGACACATTAACGAAAAGCTCTAGTTAGTTCAAGTTTTCAGGCCTACTTTCAGAAGAGAACTGGTTCAGTCTGACCAAACAACAGTGTGAGAGAGAGGGAGAGTGAGTGAGAGTTAGACAATAACCTTCATTCAAGGACAGGGGGGATTAGCTGAGTTAGCATTTCACTGTGTCATGGAGGGGAATAAGCCGGGGAGACAACCTGCTAGGTGCTCAGTCGTACTCACTGGAACAGTCGTTTTAATATCAGCGTCAAGACTCACCTTGGATCTCAAAGAAAGCATTTTTTCTAGGTTTGCCTGAAGGCACACTCACGGTCAACTAGAAAGAAACATAGGCCCTGTACCTTCTATGTCTCCTCTTTCCAGGCTTTACCTCTAGAGGAAATATGTGCAGAGTGTTTTGGAAACTGGAGAAACCGCAGCAGCATGGTGCCTAAGTTGAGGCAGCATGAAAACTTTTTGACCTCAAACCTCTGCATTCCTGGTTTAGTGAGGATACCTAACCACACGGTAATGAAGGCTTTGACACCACATTGTGTTTTGTTTTCACACTGATTCTAGCTGGACTGAAGTGCGCTGCCTTTGCAGGTGCTCAAAGAAAGTAAAGTTATTCCCCCTGCCTCTTCCCCTCCTCTCTGTGCTGAGTTCCTGGGGTCCACCATGTTGGCATCAGTATGCTTGTACACAGTGTGCCCGGACTGGTCTCCTGGCAGCCGGACACCTCCGACTTTATCTGCATCACAAGCCGACTTTAGAGTAATACTGTATATGACCTGCCAGCATGACTTTGGCCTGCATTTCTACACTGCACATGCACACTGAGATATACTCAGAGCAACTGCAGTGAGTCAACAAGACAGAAAGGACAGAGAGTAATTCTAAATTTAGTTATATAATTTCTTGAGGGCAGAGTTAATCAAACAGCTCTCTGGCTTCACACTGTTACACAATAAACATCTTCTATTATTGTCTCCATTGTATGCCAGATTACAAACAGAAGGGTGTGTGACAGATCAGATTGTTACAGTATGAAGCGGCCCTAGGGAAAGGCAGACAGGCCTTCGACTAGAAAAAGGCTTTGTAAATACCACCATCGTACGTCACAACCCATCCCCATAGGCATGCCATCAGGTATGCCATCAGGACAATGAGTGACAAAAGATAATCCAAACAGGGCTTGTGAAACCAGTTTATTGAAATTCTTAAGAGGCAAGCCCTTCATCAGTACATGTGACACAGTATATACAGTCTGCCTGGAGCAACACCTCTGCTATGAAACACAACTATGGCAGGTTTGATGAGTTAAACAAAGACAAGACTCAAGTTGTAATTGTAGCTTCGGAAACTAACTTGGTTAACATCTGACCGGGTGTTTTTGGACACTTGAAATAATCCGGTAATAGTCTCAGATTATTTTCCATTGGTGTTTCCATATGTCTGCTCTTAGGCTTGTGCAGAAGCAGAACGGCATTTGGTGTGAAGAAGTTTTTCATGAGTGCTTAAAAGATGATTATCTACGCTGGATCCTTTTCTTTTGATAAATGAGGTTCGAGAGGTAAAAGTATTGTAGAACTAAGCATATTTTTATTACAATTTATCGGTCCTGTTGTGTGCTCACATCATAGGTTACAGTATAGAATATGTTAGGATCACTCACCTGGACAATGTCTAGCACCATTCCAGCTGCAACTGTCCCAAACCCGGCCAGCAGGAAGGGGAAGACCACCTGCAGGCCAATGGTGAAGGAGGTCTCCTTTAGTGGCGCCGGTGGTTCTGGGCTGCGGTCGGTGCTGGTGTCGTCGCTCTCGTTACTCTGACTTGCGTTCTCCAGGAGAGCATCCTCCTCCCGCTGACCCTTGGCGTTGGCTCGGCAGTCCATCGCCACCACAATCTCCGACCTCTCCTCATTCTCTCCGGTCTCACCGGCCCTCTCTGTAAAATTTGTGACCTCTGTGAGCTCAAACTCGCCCCCAGTCCCTGGGCTCACATCCTCTGAACCCTTGGTGAGGATCACCGGGTGGACGGAGCAGTTGGAATTGAGGAGGGCTGGGGTAAGGGGGCCTCCCTCTTTCTTCACCTCAATGGCCCCGGAGGACATGTCGATGTCGGGGACTTTGTCTTGTTCTTTCGACCAAAGTACCATGCGGAAGCCTTTGGAATACAGTGGCCTTGAAAAGAAAAGGATAGCTTGCCTTGGCCTAACAGTTTTGGGGAAGTCCGAATGGAATTGGCCAGCTGATCTGGTTTTGAACCTGATCAGTCCAATTGATTTATCCCATTAAAGAGGCTTACAGGGAGTGGGGGTCGCTGTTAAAGACCAGGAGAAAACTGCTCTGTAGGAAAAAACCTGCAGCAAGGCACATGCAGCCGTGCGTCTGCAGAGCCCGTGTTCCTGTCGGTGCTTCGGGAGCAAAACCAGTATGTTCTCCATTCACTGCAAGGTGCTTAGGGTAGGCCGACAAAAAGAAGAATAAAGCATACCGTTTCAAAACAGGAGAGAAAGAAAAATAAAAGTTTGGGGACTCACCACAGAAATCCCCTTCAGTCCCTTGTAACTGTCCTCAAGAGTGAAGAATAAGCTAACGGAAAAAATCAAATCAGAGGTCTCTGGCCAGAGTGCAGTGTAGACTGGTCACGCTCTCGGTTCACTGATCATGTCAGACTGGTCGGTGTACTGGACTGGGAATGTCTCACCTTACACCACGTGGCTGCTGGCTGGTTTTCAAGGAAGATATTTAAAGGCTTGCAGTATGAAGATTGAATTACTTGTTGCGGAAAAGCACTGCAACTCCAAGCAGAGAGACAGTCACCTGGGAAAAGAGCAAATTCATTACCAACAATATTCTCAAGCAACATTACAGGTTTATTTCCAATTATCCATTTCTAGAAATGAAGGCTGTGACTCGACAATATAATGCTGGTGAAATCATTTATACATAACTAACTATTAAAAAGGAATACAATTAATCAGGGCGTGACTAATTTTCCCTTTAGCTCTACTTGCCAGGAAGTGTGGTGACGTTCAAGCTTCCAACTTTGGAAAAACACTTTTTTTCAGAGAAATATTGCAATATACAAAATACCAGCTATTTTGATTGCCCTAATCATAAAACAACATTCCCAGAAGAAACATGTTAATATTCAGATGTTATAGCACATACAAAGTATCAATGAATATAATATAAATCTAAAATATTCAAAATGTCATAGACTTGGAACAATAGAACCACATAAAGTAACACCACTAGAATATCTGCTTGTATCCTGAAAACAATTATTCTGCATCATTACAATGGATGATATAAACTCCTTTAGCACCATAACACCACGTTGAGTAGTCTACGACCAATTCTCTGCAAGCCCCTGTAATAAAGCCTACTGAGCTCAGAAAAAAAATTTTCTCCATACTGACATTATGGCAGAATTGAGGAGAGACCAACAGTGAGTTACAAAACAGTTTCATCCAGCGCCAAATTTCCTCTCGGTGGCTAAAAATATTCTGCCATTAACAGAATTGCAGCGTACATCCTCTGAAATCCGTATGACACCACCGTCAATACACCCTAATGGAAAGACCACAATTCCTGTTACACCTTTCAAAGTAAAGAACCCAGCCCTGTTACAAGCATACAATAAAATTCAATTAAAATTGAATTAGAACCAGGGTTTTTTGCCAAGTAGGTTTACACATAGGCCTACAAGGAATTTGTTTTGGTGGTGTTTTGGTGCAGAACATTTGTAACAGAACTAGAATAAAAATAAGACTTTTCAGTCTTAATAGTGCGAGTGGAGCTCTCAAATTCAAAGTAACAAAATAGTCTACTAAATCTCGTATAAGAGTATTAGAGAGTCCCATACCATGTGTAATGTTCTTAACATTTAAGAAACGCATTAAAGTGTCAGTTTGGGGAAAATGTAATAGTTTACTTCTACAGATTTCGGTTTGTGTTTAGCACGTCTCTGTTGTTTCTGTTCTCTAATATATGGAAATACACAGCAATTTACCACAGAAATTCATTAAAACGGCAAGTATGACATGAAGCAAGTTTAACACTTGGTCTAAAGTAATAGGCAACCGATTAAAGGGACCTTAATATATAAACACTTTTATTTTGAAGGTCAAGCGACTCGCTTCCAGCCTTAATGTTTTTGTCTTGACGCAGCTTTCCTCCGCCTGCATGTTGCGACATCCGCACAGACTTTTCCCCGCTGAAACAATCCTCTGTTTAGTAGTCAGGACCAATACCACCCGAACCCAACATGGCAAAGGCGTAAATTAGTGCTCCCCTGGTCAGCACTGAATAGACGAGCCCTCCTTTCTTATTCTACTGCTCTTTTAAACGAGGGCAGAGGGCTTTCTGTTCCAACACCGGGCTGGAGCCCATGTCAGTGCCACTGTCACCACGAGCATTAAACTCATACTTGTGAATGCAAACGCACCGTAATATTCCATCGGCCTATAAATCATGACTACATAGCCTACACCTGACGTAGATGCTGGGTTAAGCAGTTAGAGTCAGCAAGTGAAACATTCCGTTAGATAAATGCGGCTCTCAAAGCCGGTTTCTCGCTCTGTTCATTTAAATTTAAGCTAAATTGTCCAGCAGGTAGTGAAATAAAAAGCTCCTCGGCGGTGGTTACCTTTTCGCGTCAGCGGTCCGGAGACGAGAAGCGGACAAACCGGAATGATGAGCAGTAACAGCACGCGGACTCGTGTGGCTGGCTGGACGTATCCTCCACCTCTTGGTAACGCGCTCAGGGTGAGGCGTGGACGCCGGTGCGCACGCCTTATGTACGGTACCGGCTCTGCACAGCTGCCTTAATGGTTAATGGAGGTTAATGGTTAAACCCTCCCTCCCGCGCAGTAAAGGCAGTCTCTCCCGATCCGTCACATTGCACCCGTCCAGTGGCCCCCGCCGCCCGGCTGCTTTGATGCGCATCTATAATACACCCGTCCGGTGCAGGGGGCCAGGAAGCCAGAGGCGGGCCCTCCCTCTCCACACTCTGCACTGACGAGCGAGCCTCCCCCTACTCCCCCCTACTCTGCTCACAAGCACGTCCCCTCCCTCCGCACACCCGCATGTGTGTGGAAATTTGTACCCGTGTGGTGCCAGTCTCCTCCACAAGCCTACTAATTTACTAGCAGGGGGCAGAGATAGAAGTTTTAATTTAACAATAGAGCAGATTCCTGAATGAATGGGCGCACACGCAGATCAGTACACACTAACTGAGCAGGGCAGGATTCTAGTCACTGATCCACCAACACAGAGAATAAATGCAAGTGTTACATAAGTAAACGTTTTGCAATAGCACCCAGGTGACCTGGGAATACAGAAGAGAGAGAAACAAATGACATGATAACCTACGAATAAAAAAACCCAAACATTTCAATGCTACTACAAAACGTCCTAACGTGTGGGATCACATCATTTGAGTAGCTAGTCCTAGGAGTGAGAGGTGAGTCACTTTCCTCACTGCTTGGTGATGAAGGCGGCAATGACAGATATAAGGCCTACTTAGAGATAATAAGTATGAGATAACGAGTGTGGTTAGTTCTCAATGCACCTGTCCTGTAATCTGACAGCTGACACAGACAACGTAAAGCATGTTGTAGCCCAAAAGTTTTGCAAACTGCTAAATAAATATACACTTTTATTTTGAAGGCTAATCCAGTCTTATTCATAGCCTGGCGTAACATTAAATTATTTCTGTAATTTTTTGGTCCTTTGCTTTTACACATAACATTATGTACTCTATAGGATAGCAGGCCCACTTTCTGTCAAAGGAAGGCAGCATGAGTTTTGTGTGTTATCTGACAGATAAACTGCACACAGCTTCAGCCTCCTAATGCTGTTCCTGGGAGAGCAGCAGCTCTAACAACGTTCCCGTGGACTTGAAGCTTTGTTGTGCTTTTTGCTTGTTGCTACACAGCTCAGCATCAGCAGCCCCAGCATCACTCAGAGAGCAGAGGCTGCAATCCAACCACATCCCCCCTTGCTGGCAACGTGTTGAGCTGAACCAGTTAGTAAACATCCAGTAATAAAAGAGGAATTACAGTTTGTCACGCTGTGGCATGCTGTGGTTTGATAGCGTGTTTGGGTGTTGCAGGTGTACAGGAAGATGTGTCACTCTGTGGCCATATTACTCACACTACAATAAAGCTTTCTCCAGAATCAGAAACAGGTTATTTCCCTACAGTTTTTTATTTAGGAGTTGCAGGTACGAATGCCTAGAAAGGTACAAGTGCATAGAAAAAGCTCTGGAAGACCTTATATCTTCCCCTGTCGTGAATTATTATTTATTATTATTATTATTATTTACTCTCTTGTCATAATTGTATGTACAGATTGATGTAGCTATCATGTCTTTATGCTAAATATGAAGCTACCAACAGCAAGCAGCTAGCTTAGCTTAGCACAAACACTGGAAACAGAGGGCTTTGTCCACAAACCACCCACCAGCACCTCTAAAGCTCACAGGTCAAAGTCTTCTGGTTGACATATCTTTTAAATCTGTACAGATTCATAGGTGTAAAAACAGTTCACCAAGTTATTACTGATAAACATACTTTTTTTGTACTGATTAAACACACAAGATGTAATGTGGTGATTAGTGAGCATTTTCACGTTGTATTGCACGTTTTTTTTCTACAAAACACTGGGATTACATAATCAAACCCTGCAAACATGACATCTGAGATTAAAACATGGACTACGTGTGAGATTACGTCCAGTGATAAATCATCTCCTTTTACAGAGCAAAAAGCTGAACCTAAGCCTGTTATTCATTTATTTTTCATGCCCCACATGTTTACATAAGGGAGTATGTGCTATTGTTTGACTGTGATTCAGGGATTAATTTATTTTGAAGATGTAGCAGCCTTTTCCAAGAATCAGGTTTAGTCAGTTATCTGGGTAACACTGAGTCAAAGCTCTTTTTACATAATCACCTTGACGTAGATTTGAGGGGGTTCCTCTGTGTTTTAATCATCAAAGATTTCCCCGCTCACTCGGTAAAACCTCTTCCTGGAACAGACCTCTTTACATAAGACATCATTTCCAAATTGTGGGATTTACCTGACCTGGAGTTGGGTCAGGCCAAAGCTGCTACATTTGTCAGGATTTCATATTCAGGCATTCTTTCAGATCACTGCAGTTGAGTCAAGACATAAAGGGGCTGTCTCACTTTGTTAATGTTTCTAAGGATTTAACCAATATATAAAGATCTGAAACCGTCTCTGATCTCCTGTAAGTCAACACACACTCAGGACACACAAACAAGTACAAGTATAGCTTCCACTATCTGCATATTTAAAGAATGTTAGATTGTATTTAGTATGTGCTTTAACGTGATAATCTCAAAGATTTTCATTTAAATAAATCCCTATCTATCACCAGATAAGCTAACACAATGGTGATGCAAGCCTTTGCATTTGCAGTTTTACAGACTGGGTGTCTGGTGCGACTTCTGCAGAAAAAAATCGAAAGCAGCGCCCAGTTAATGACGCATTTTCCATCACCCAGCAGTTGTTGGTTCTCCAGAGAGGGTGGGAGGAGCTAAGTGGCTGCTTTTCCTGGAATCTGCAAGTGTTGCGAGTTAACAGTAAACTCCTCCACTAATTACCGTTTATCGCAACAGGTGCTGCCAAAGAGATCAAAACTGGGGTTCTTAGAGATTACAACTTTCATTTGGCCTCCTCATCTGAAACATTTATTTCAAATATTTACCTCACAAGTCATCTAAAAAGTAACAAAAAAAAACAACAACTTCCGGGTAAAAATGAGAATGTTCTACCAGTGGTAGGGATCTAAGATTTGTCTTTCGTCTGACGGTTTTCTGCTCTCTCTCTCTTTCTCCCCCTCACCGTTTCGTAAGCATTGACGAACACACACACACACACACACACACACACACACACACACACACACACACACACATGCACACACACACACAAACAATCATTGAGCAGGTGTCAATGAAAAGTCACAGACACATCCGAGCTGAGCCACTCTGTCATCCATTGATTGGACAGGATATGTTTTTGGCAGCATATCAGCTAAAATGTATTATTTAACCAAAAACGTTCCAACATTTACACAGCAGACGTGATTCAAAGTCTAAAGGCCCCTTCCCATATTTTTCACGTTATTTTCAAAAGCAGTAGCAAAGTGCACGGATGTGATGAACTGCATTAAAAGAAAAGATGTCTTGCCTATACTTTTTATATTAACATGATTATAAGTCTTTTAAAGGTCCTGTAGGCTACTCTATATCAGGATCAGAATCAGCTTTATTGGCCAAGTATGTGGGCACATACAAGGAATTTGACTCTGGGTTTTATGTGCTCAAACTTAAATACTGAACTGAAAAAATGGGACTGGTTAGACAAGGTAACACTATTTTTAATGATGGACACACCAAAACCATCGTCCAGCTCTGTCATGTAACTCAGTTTTTCCACATGAAAATGGAGGAGTTTTTAGCAGCAGCTCATTTTGTCAGAACTTAGCTGAAACCAAAACAGCTTAAAAACAAGTAAATATTGGATTCACTTATCAGATGTCCAATAACAAAACTGAAATGGGCCATATTTTTAAATGGATATTCTCATAGTTTGCATGGGTTTCACATTGTTGGGTGTTTATTGTTCACAGTGAAAAAGTGAAAACTGCATAATTCTGTTTATCCAAAATGACATCTTTAAAAAGGACGCTTCTGAAATGGGCCGTTCAGAACAGCTGCAGGTTTCCAAGTAGAACCTTGCTTTCGCTGAAATCGACCAATCGTCATTCACCATCATTCACCTCAGGCTGCATTCTTGCACTTGCTTGTAGTCAAGTTGTTGTCAAGATTTCAACTTACCATTCTGATACCTCCTGGCAATTCTGGCTCGTACATATAAGGCCAAATAACCGATCTTAGTTTATTGACAGTGCAGGGGGAGTGGCTAAGTGGTCACTCCAAATACTGTCAGCCAATCGTGGCTAAGGTCTAACCTTTCAATGGCAAAACGGGAGGAAGGAGAGACTCCGAAAAATAATTAAATTATAATATGTATACAATTTTGAAACGAAACAAACTTCAAAAACACATTAGAATAATAGAAAATTGATTGTGTAGCTAAAATATGTCCCCTTTAAATGAATGCTAACTTTGCTGTGTGTCTGCTAAAAGAAGGCAGAATAATGTCAGAAAATTGTGTTTTATCTTGTTTCACCATCTTTGACTGGCCAAATTTAAATCTCTACCAATAATTCAACAATCATAATTTACCAAATCTATGCTAAAGTGTTAATACACACCAGCAAGTCACTTTTTCACTTCACAAGTCCAAGTCAAGTCTCTTATAGTTTTATAATTATAAATAATAATAAATGACCCAACTAGTGACAAAATATACTGTACTTAAACAAAAAGTCTAAGCTCTAGCCTCTCATACGCAGTGTAATGGTAACCTAATAAGCCAGTTACATTAACGTTACGTGGTCAACAATAAACCTGTAACCTAAACGTGCCTTTAGCCAGCGTTCATAATCAAGGTGTTATTTCTTAACATTAGCCAGCAGCAACTTTAGCAAGCTAATGTTAGTAGCATGCTAACGTTAGATAGCTGATACAGCTGAGCTTAACATGTTTCCTAACTTGACTGACCTATCAGGGTGCATTTCAGGTGCCTGATAAAGTTTGATGTGGTCAATCCAGCATCTTTTATTTTCATACTGCAGACGTTGCATTCAGCGATTCTATGTTTTAGGCTCTGTGTGAAGTTATTAAAGCTAAAAGATATGACGAATGGCGACTGCACTGTAACAGCTGCAGCTGATGTGCTCGCCATGGTGTCATCTGTGGTGTGTGGCCCCTCGCGCACCAGATGAGGAAGGTTATGCATGGGAGGGAATGACATTCAGCTTTCAATGTTAATGCGCCAAAAATACAAATAAAAAGATTGTCCCAAATCTCCAGTAAGAGTCAAGTCTCAAGTCAGATTTGTGTGCGACTTAAAGTGCTTATCTCGAAGATGTCAGGTTTGTTCTCTTTGGTGGCACCTTATGGTGATAAACGATAATTGGGGAAGCACACTTCACAGATATCCAGACAGTGTTGCATGTGTGATGTCCACGGTTGGCTCTGGTTGTAACTCTTGATCTTCCTCACTGACGGTTGCTTTCCTTTTTAGACTGTTTGCCTTCATCTGAGCGTCCAATTTGTTTCTTTTTCTTTGGATTTTTACTTATTTTTGAAGTTGTATCTGTAGTCATCCATCTTTTCTTTGTTTGTTCAGCCATAGTAGATTACTGTTTACTTGCAACACTTGCAGAGAACAGAAAAGCAGCCGCTTAGCTCCGCCTACCCTCTCTGGCAGACCAACCACTGCTGGCTGATGGAAAACGCGTCACTAACTGGGCGCCGCTTGAGATGTTTTCCGACACCCAGTCTGTAATATTGCAAATGCAAAAGCTTTCATCAGTGGGCCATAGGCTCAATCACCATTGTGTTACCTCATTCGGTGAAAGAGTGACTTAACAGACATTTATTTAAATGAAAATCTTCAAGATTATTACTTTAAGTGCGACTCGAGTCCAAGTCAGAAAACTCCCCATCTCTGCTACAGACACAGCTTGTGTTTGTTGCTCGGGGCTAGCTGTTTACATGTTGTGCACATAGGTCGATGTAGGGATAGGAAAACATTAAATCAACTCTTGAGTTTTTTCGTCCTCAGCAAAGGAGCAAGCTACAAGCTAACTTTGAACCTAACGGTGTTGAGTATTTGAACACAGCATTGGTTCAGTCCATTATTTTCCTTGTACTGCAGCTACACCACCGGCATCATTAATTTAATTATATTAACCTGTGCTTTTCCTACTGGGTCATGTTAAAATGTCCTACTTACTTTGATGATGTCATTGCATGATCTGTGTAATGATGTCCAATTAGATTTTAATGATTTAATTCAGTTATAATTAAAGTTTTATTTTGGTTCTACTTGGGGCCATAAATTGGTAACTTCACTAATTTAGCCACAAGTTCTCTGGAGAGTTGATGCATTTTACAAGGTATTTGTATGTGATTTCTTCTGTACATGTGTTTCCAGATTGTACACGGGCTTGGTGCTGCACATTGACTGCCACCCTGCAGGTATGCAGAGAGGGGGAATGGAAACTCACGGGTTGTCCTTAAGAGGATTCAGGAGCTAAGAGGATTCATTCTTAGATTCAGCACACATGATACAGAACCTAATAGATGAGATGTCTCTCAATATTTCTTATTATATTCATCACTACAACTTCTAACAGGATGTTCTTTGTATTTGTGAACTAACTAATTTAACTGATTCACTATTAAAATTCTGGCATTATGATTTTTCTATCCCGCACCAATAAACAATACATTTTGTTGAGGCCCTGGATTTATACATTGAAGTAAGATTGTATTAGAAATTCTTAAAGAATCACTGGTACTGCTAATTTCTAGTTTGAAGCAGGGAAACAGACAGTTTGGCATTTGCCATGATTTCCTAGGACACTGCAAATATAATTTAAAAAAAAACAAAAAAAACACACACGATGGAATCCAGTGGTTATATTTTGAGTTTTAGCTTTTTAATGTTGGATCAATGTAGAAAGTATTGTGAAATTTCCTGGATAAGACGATTCCATTACCACTTATTTTTCCATTTCCTTATTTTGCATTTTGAGTTTTGCTTCCTAACTACCACTTGTTGTTTCTGACTACAAAGCCAGTGACAAGCCTGATCAGTTCTAACAGCCTATTACAGAGCTATTCGACTATATTTTTCAGGGGGCCACATTTTCAGAAAGCTAAGGGCCCCGGGGGCCAGACATTTCCCTGAGCTACTAAACGTGCAGACACATTTTTAAATTATATTTTTTTATCTTATTTTGCTACAGTACATTGTAAAAGTAGCATAACTTAAAAAAAAGGTGCTCTAAGTGTTCAGGCCAAGTTAATTTTCTTTGCAACAAAAGCTGTGATATAGCCCCAAAAGTAAACATATTTGATATAAATGTAGGCTATTCTACAACACATGTCAGGCATCTGGCATATAATTTGGTCAATTCTGACATGGCTTACCTAGTTACATCACAGCATGTCCTGTAAACACTTATAACCATCTGTCTTGTTTTCTGTCTACTTCATCTTCAGTTAACAGATAATCATCAGTTAACCTGCGCCACATCCTTCAATGTTCTCCATTTCTAGTAACTTTTACATGTCAGAAAACACAGATAGGCTTAGCCTAGGCTACTAACTAGAGAGACATTACACTTCTTTGATTGGGCAATAGCAGAGAGGTTCATATGAAGTGACGGTAATCCGCAAACAGTGATGCAAAGGCTCGTTTTTCAAGGAGACACGAGTATTTGTTTTCTAACGTTCATGTGAGAGAAGCTGGATTCACCGGTAGCCTATATGTTGATCCAAACATTGTTAACCAAAAATGGCTGGTTGTTAATGACAGCACAGGTGCACTCTGCTGGTTTGAAGGATTTATTGTGGCAAAAATGTCCGTTATTCGCGGGATCGTTTTTCTTCAGGTTTTAAATTGTATTTATTCTTAAACAGAACTGATCGGCAGACCGATCTGACTTGATCGGCGGGCCGGAGTTGGCCCAGGGGCCGCCAGTTGAACAGGCCTGGTCTACTATTTCTCACAGACACACATCCACACACTGTATATGAAGAGGTCAAACGGCCCTACATCCACCAAATCTCCACCACATCTTCAGATACCAGATTGAAAAGGAAATCTTTTTATGTAATATACACAGCGTTAAGTAGCTCAATTTGCTTACTTGTGTTTCAACAGTACATTAGTTGTATTTTTGTTGAAACGCATGGTGTCAATAAGATTAGAGGGAGAAAATTAATTAGATAAAGCTTTATTGACAATGTTATGTGCAAAGTTACACTATAAGCTGTAGAGTCAGAGACAGGTTATGAAACAGTGGGATACCACTCACTGAGCATATTTCAGGAAATGAAGTAATTACACAGGTAAAGAAATCTACCTAGAGTTTAGAACAAAAGAAAACTGGTGCCACTGAGTGAACACGGATCAAGTTAACTGTACCAAGACATCTAACCCTGTCCTGAAGTCTTGTTACGTGTGGACATACAGTGTGGAATGGGGTCCTGGTGGTTAATGATCCTCCTTTTCCAAACCAGGAAGTGAGGTGAGAACGGAAGACAAAACAGCGCTGGGCCCCAGCAACGCCTCGGCAGAGTGGCTGTCCCTGGCAACGGCCAGGCGGTCTGTGCCAGTTTTGGGCCACTTCTGTCCCAGAGCTTCTTTGAGCCCAGAAGAATGTCAGGGGGGAGATTTGGAAACCTTCCCTCTGCCCAGGATGAATGGCTGTCCACCAAACACACTCCCCTGGTCTCTCTCCCATCTCCTCCAATCTCCCTCCTCTACACACAGCGGCCAGCAGAAAACTGAAACAAGCCTGAGTTTGAGTGTTCGCTTCTTCTGTGTTCTTGTTGTAGTGATGTCGCCGTTTTCTGAGATACCAGCAATTACACTTTGGTGATGATGTGATTAACCAATTAAAAGTATTGTCCAAATCTGAAAAAAAAAGTTGTAATAAACCAGAAATATTCTTTAAAGCTGCAGCAAACAGCTAGTTACAAATTAGCTAAAGCCCATTTAAAATGAACGTTCTCTTCCAAGTGCTTTTGGGACCACAGAGTGCAGATGAAAAGTGGATGTCCTGACCTTTGACCCCTGCAGGGTCTTGAATTGAATAACTTTCCAAATGGTTGTACAAGCAAGTACAACCTAATGCCAATGTTCAGGTAAATGATATTTCTGTCAAACATGGAAAATGATTAAAAAGGTAACTTATTCGTACAGAAACTGTGTAACATGGAGAACCTGCTGTCAATGGAAGAGAATTCAGCTTGTGAGACGTTAGAGAATAACAAGCAGATTAACCTTTCTTTCCTATGCTCACTGCTATGAGTGGATGTGTGCATGCGTTGTATGGGTGGGTGAAAAATAACCTCCCACAGGCAGCACATGGTTCACCCATTAAACAAAAGACACATCATCATCATCACGGAAGGAAGAACAACTGGAGAATGGAGACAGGAATAGCTTGTTTCAGGTCAGACAGGAGGGTTACAGAGGGATCTGCCTTTAAGCCAGTGTTTGTCAGGCTGCTCAATTGTTATAACCTTGTTTGCTTTTTAATACTGCTGACCTTTTACAGAAGTATGCTGTAGTGTTGAGATAACGATTCAAGTTTGATTGATTAAATCATAGTGAGGATATCACCATGCAAGGACGTGCTTGAGTTAGGTGATCCATTTCAATAATTGTAAGTAATTGTAATTGTATGTTTTGTGTCATGGCACATTATGCTGTTTGATTCATGATGTGTGTAACTCCCGCTAGTTTAAAGACACATTTATGAATACTGATAAAAGTGGCCTGTGTCTTAAGGAAAGGCATACAAAAACCTTAATCAGTGTTTGGAAAATGGGTGGTGGTAAAGCAAATATGAAAAACATTATAATAATCCTTAAATATTATCAGTAACCGGAGCCTGATGAAGAGTTGCAGGACATTGTTGGTGTATGCCGCGTGACTTTATTTATCTTTGTGCATGTGTGTGTATCTTTCCATGGACTCATCCATTAACTCCAATTACATTTTTTTTTCGCATCCAAGCATGAATGTTTTTAGTCGGACTGGTGTCTGTGTATGAATTTATCTCTTCAGAATCAAATCAGACAGTTAAAAAAAAAATGGACTTGAGAACTACTTTAGTTAAAGTGATAATCTCCAAGATTTTCATTTAAATAAATGTCTATTAAGTCACTATCTATCACTGAATGAGACTGAACAGTATTACAGACTGGGTGTCTGGTGCGACATTCGTGGAAAAAACCACAAGCAGCGCCCAGTTCGTGACGCGTTTTCCATCACCCAGCAGTGGTTGGTCTGCCAGAGAGGGCAGGCGGAGCTACGCGGCTGCAAGGGAAAAGATCAAGATCGATGACTACAGATACAACTTCAAAAATTAGTTAAAAATCCAAAGAAAAAGAAACAAATTTGATGCTCAGATGAAGGCAAACAGGGAAATCAAGAGTTACAACCGGAACCAACTGTGGACGTCACACATGCAACACTGTCTGGATATCTGGGAAGTTTGCTCCTGCAATTGCTGTTTATCGCCATAGGTGTCGCCAAAGAGAACAAAACTGAGATCTTCGAGATTAGCAATTTAAGATTCAAGATAATGTAAAGGTACTAAATTTAAGCATTTCCATTTTATGCTACATTATACTTAATGATAAAATTATTAACAAAGACCCCCAAAGACGCTTTACCAGATAAAGATAATAAATGAAACTGGATTAAAATGAACTTTTTATTTTGGGAAATGTACTTTAAAATGTACATTTAATAACTGCATTCTCTTCAAAGGCTGGTCATTTGTGAAATATGCTGATTTACTTTTTTGTCGAGAGTTACTTGAAAAGATGAATATCAATCTCATGCTTTTGGTGCTATCTTGAGGGGAGAGTAAGCTCAGCTGAGTATGAGATTGGGACCAGGTTGAAAGAGCCTGGCTCTCAGCAGCTAAAGCTCAGTAACTAACACACTGTTCACATGTGTTTAATCTGTATAAAAATCAAACTGTATTTCTTGGCAGAGAACAACGTGTTAATGAGTGACCCTGAGGTTTTGTTACCTTTTTACAGAGCTGTATCACTTTGTTTCCAGTCTTTAGGCTAACCGGCTAGTGAGTGTTTTTCCAAGTATTAATGTTTCTGTATGCTCACCTCACAAATGCACCATATTCATGCATAGTAAGAATGGTGTACTCTGCTGTTGTTCTGTGTTGGCAGGATGTCCTGTACCTGTGTTTGTGACACAGGGGCCTTCCAAATAATAATTCTGATAGTACAGTTTTTTTCGTTCTTTTATCATTTAAAAAAAAAAGAAAAGTTACCTAACTCTTAGTTTATAAATCAAATGAGCACAATGTCACGTTAGACACCAGCCCTCACCGTGTACTTTGACCAGACTTTCCTCAATTACTACAACGGCCACCTCCATGCATCTGCACTCACTCAAACACACTGGAATTTTCCTGCCATGGCAGCATTTAAATGTGCAAATACACTTGTCCCTGCACATTATGTAACATGTTGGAAACCTTGTGTTCAGATCAAATATGACCTGTTACCTTAAAACCAGGATATTGATTCACGACAAAGTGCTTGTGCAATTTATTCCTTTAAAATCCTCCCTGTGAGCTAGCTGTGTGCAACTAAAATCCTCCCTGTGAGCTAGCTGTGTGCAACTAAAATCCTCCCTGTGAGCTAGCTGTATCACAGTATCTTTTACACACAGTAGTGTGTTAAAGATACTCAGAGCTGAATAGTGAGAGTTACTTGTTCAGGCAACAACTTCCCCTTCTCTGTTTCTCTTTGCTGCTCAGCAGGGCAATTACTATGACCGAGGTAATGTGGAAAAAACACTGACAGGAATACAGCGGCCACAGAGAGCGGTCACAAACACCCAGTCGGCCTCACTTGAATGCAATGAACCCATTTTACACTACACAATGTCTAAAATTGGTGATGGAAGTGTGTGTATGTGTGAGTCATTTATAGAGCAGATGATCTTTAGTAGGCAGCAGAAGCCTCAGAGAGGATGTGAGCGTAGATGTGAAGTAACAGAGAATAAGCATTACCTTAAGCGCTTTGCCAACCATCACTTAAGCTGGCTGTAACATTGTGAGTGCAGCTGTTATTGATATATTATATTATAGTCATTATCAATCATTTCTAATGGTCAAAGACCTTATATGGATATTAACCTACAGCTTTTAGGCATTTACTATATTCATATGGTGACCATTTTCCTCTCGATGAGAAGGTCAAATGTTTGGTTATTAGTATTTCATTAAATTTTAAATTAACATTGTCACATTTTGGTCAACAAATCAGATGACTCATGTTTATATATGAAAAAATAATAGTAGTAATGATCAAATAAACAAATGAGAAATACATTAATAAAATAATATGTAATTATAGAAAATAAGACACCTGAAAAAAATCCATTAAAAAAAATCCAATGTGTATTCTTAAATTCACATAATGCACCCAGCTCTGTGAACCATTCATGGACAGAGGGCTCAGCTGGGTTCTCACCTCCAGTTTCTCATTATAATTTGTTTTCCAACCATTATACTGGTCTGAATAAAGTCCATGGCTCCACAGTGAGATGTCAGTTGTTGATCACTGAGAACATATTGCCTCGGGCAGAACTCAAAGTTTGTCTGGGTAATGCTTTTTATATGTTCATGAATCTTCAGCTAGTAGTTCTTCATCATGGGACAGTCCCAGAGTAGGTTAAGAAAAGTCCCTTCAGAGCTGCAACATTTCCAACAGCCAGCACAGCTGCAGCACAGAGTTTTTACATATTTTCCCACTTTTTCTCTGTGACATCAATGTTCAAATCTGCTGTCCAAGTTAACACCAGAGCATACGATACAGACCCATCACCTTCATAATCTGAAAGAAAGAAAGAAGATTTGACTGTTGAGGTGGGGTTCCTTTTGCCCCATAACACTTCCCAGCAGGTGAGTCTGACATGTCATTATCATTCCACCACTCTGGGATTGATCAGCAACTGAAAAAACAATAGATGCTTCTTGTGCCATATTTCAAAATAAAACAACTTACTCTATATCCATGGTGAGTTTAGGACCTGCTGGGAACCAAAAAAATCAATAAATGTCTGTTAAGTCACTATCTATCACCGAATGAGGTAACACAATGGTGATTGAGCATATGGCCCACAGATGAAAGCCTTAGCATTTGCAACATATCGTATATTTTATGGACTGGGTGTCTGTGCAAACATTCGCAGAAAAAATCCCAAGCGGCCCTAATTAACCCTCTATCCCTAACAACAGGGACTACACTGAAAACAGTACCACTGTTGGTTTCATGCCAGGTTTGGCTCCAAGCATCCTGGGGCCTGTACACCCTGCTCAGGCTTTAGTGAAGGGCTGAAAATATGCTATGGTATGCTAACACACCTAAGGTCAAACAGTGGTCCTAGCACCAGGGGAGGAACTTTGCCTTATTGTATTATTAATCAGCTGCAGGGACTCAGTGTTGCAGTTTGTATCTAAGGCCTTCTTTCTGCACCTCTATCAGTGGTCACCAGGATACACCCTGAAACTGACAAAGCACGTTAAACTGATCACCAATGTATTGATCATGGAGCCTGCTAATTACAATATTCATAAAACAGCCATAAACACACAGAAAGTCACACAAGCTATTTATAACTTTATTAAAACAAAGATCACTACATGCTTTTACCCACTTATGCAATCTAAGACAAGGGACTGCAAGATTTTCTGGGCATACTGAATATGATTTTTTTTTGTTTGTTTGTACAGTTTGTGGCACAAACACAAGTTCTTGAGTTGATGTTTGCATAATCTCAAACTTGTTTATGGTAGGCCTATGTTATAGTGTTTAAATAAAAACTCTAAACTGATGATATCCTGTCGGCAGTCATCATTAAAGTCACTTACATAAACAAAAGATCAATTTTCAGCTAATTCATGCCTTTTCTGTCTTTTCCTGTAATGTGTAGTGTATTGTAAGGTTGTAAAATAAAGAAAAGATGTAATAATAATAATGATACAATTCTGTCAGCTTATGATACTTCACTTAAGAAGAAGAACCTAGGACTGTGAAACGAGTCTATTCATGCTTCCTGCGGATTAATGTGTGTGATTGCTGCCATCTAGTGGAAAATAAATGCAATACACACAACAAATCCCATTTATTCCACTGAATATGACTACACATATCCTTAATATTACATGACATGATAATGATTGATCATGTTGTAGGATGAAATAAAAATCCTCAGAGGTTGAACTGTCAACACAATAATCATAACAGCCTGAGCCAAAGAGGCATTAGTCTGACTGTGACAATAAATAGAGCAAAGATAAAACCTATCAGTAAACCATCTCTGTCTGAAGTAACAAAAACAACCTGAGTGAGGTGTTATTAACTGATGATTTTTACAGCACAGCACATTTTCACTAATGAGACACTGAAAACAAGAGAACCTTGTATTGCTCCAGGAATAAAATGTGTACAATCGTCAGAGTCAAACTGGATTCATGACTTTAGGTGCTTTTCGACCAAAAGTACCAGGCACTTTTAGTTCCAGCTACTTCTCTTCAAGGAATTAAATGGTTCCTGTGGCCCATTGTTGCCTGCGTTTTCACAGCGGCCTAAAGTCCTGGGGAGATGATGCAAGTCAGGCCAATGCCGTATGTAGAAGCAATAAATGAAAATCCACCACACCACCAGTCTAGAAGGTGGCGGTAAGAAGAAGATGAAGGCCATACAGCAAAGATGACGCCATAAAATGCGACAAACGGGCCGGTATCATCATTTGTGCGACACAGCAGTTAGCCTGTTAGCATAGAGGCAATTCAACTTGTGCTAAACTTGTGATAAACAACCTCGAAGCGTGATGGTAACAGTGAGCTAGCAGCTGCAGTCTTTTAAACATGACAGGTGAAAAAAACGCTGCGAGTACTCGACCAATTAGCACTGCAGGCCCCGCCCTGAAAGATCCTGGACCTTTGGAAAGTACTACCCCCCAAGCAGGGACTTTCAAAAGGTTCTACTTCATCTACCTCAAAAGGTTCCTAGTTCCTGGAGAAAGCTCCTGTGGTCGAAAAGCACCTCATGTTTTCAACAGCAGTCTGGCAATTACTTACACAAACAGCATAATGTCATTTTATACAGTTGCTTTTCATGTATGAAATGTATTAAATCATATTTATAATCATACCAACAAATGTTCACTTTTACAGAGTAGAAGAGTGACAGCTCAGCGTTATCAGCATAATTACTAGAACATATTATACTAGAAATAATCAATGGTAAAGTCAGGCTCCATTCAGTGTTAATTGCTTTAGTTCAATATTTGTTACAGTACAGTTTTTTCCCTCCAGATGATATTAAATAATATATATTATTATATTGCATTCATGTTGTTAAACTAAATTAAAATCATATGTTTAAATCACCTAAATCATCTACAAATGTTCCTATTCTAGCAAGCTGACCACAAATAAACAAAGACATAAAACCACACATGAAATGCATAAAGTCTATAAGATAGGTCTTCCATAGTTGATGTCTACATAACAAGACATTTACGCTACAAAATAGTTCTTTTCCATGTATGCACTACAACGTACAACGCAGAATCGTCACAAAAGTATCAAGAAACACGAGTCTGTAGAAAGAAAGAGCCAGCTCCTCCAATGTGCATGTGTGTGCTTACATGTGGGTCTCAGTGCCAGTACAGCCCAGCAGGGGGCAGTGTTATCTGTTACATTACACCAGAAAGTCAGGGAATCAGGCTCCATGTGTCAGTATGTTTAACGCTTCCTACATATTGCACTACAGTCTGATTCAGGAAGGATGTACAGAGAAGAAGATCACTGATGTGCTGCATTCTTCTAGGCTACAGATACTCCTCTTCTTTTACATACAGGATCTCATTGGCCGAGCTGGGAACCTGAGAGAGAGGGAGAGAAATAAAGAAAAAGATTGATGGTCAAAGGTTGGCGATATTTCACTTCTGACATTTTATTCAATACTGATACCTCAAATTAATAAATAATTTTGTGTCTCAGTGGGGGAGGGGTTTATTGCCACCTCCAAGGAGGTTATGTTTTAGGTGCTGTTGTTGTTTGTCAGCACGATTAAATAAAAACTACTCTCCCAGTTTTCATTACACTTGATGGAAAGGTGAAGCATGGGCCAGGGAAAGAACTCATTAAAATCTGGACCAGATCTGACTCATGAACAAGCAATTATAGTAGATCCAACAACAAACAAGCAATTTAAGAGGATCCAGCTCACGAACAAGCCATTATAATGACCAAATTGTAACTCTGATGTTCAAGAGTTAAGACAATGGCTAAGAGTTTTACTACTGTTCTAAATCAGTGTGTCTGGTGTTATAGTTTCTGCTGTGTTCAAGATACAGTGGACAAAGGCAACAGAAACATTAGTTGATATCTCAGAGGACAAACCTTCCAAGGGTTTAACTAACTTTAAGCAAAATCATGTGCAGTGCCTTCCCTTTAATACATGGCCATCATACAGTAAAAGAGTAATAATGCACTTAGGTCTCCTGATGTAAAAAATGGTCAGTTTTAAGCGGGCTACAAGTCAGAGCTGGTCAGTGATTGTCTGTTTACCTTTGGTAAACTCATAAACAAAAGAAAAGGTTGGGACTCCAAGAAAGCCTCCGGGCAACATAGCAGTCGTAATCTCTCTTCTCTCAGAGAGGCCAGCGAGCAGCATGAAGCGCGGCTGCAGCTGGATTCAAACAACATCCAGCACAGGCAGGGTTTTGCAGAGGTATGTTTGAGTGAGATACCCATATGTTCCTAGATGAAATATATAATATCTTCAGTGCAGAACACTCTCCACAACATGCCAAGAAAACTTACAAGGAAGACATCCAGAAGGCATCCTGGTCAGATGCCCAGCTACCTCAGCTGACTCCTTTCGGAATCAGTCTTATTATTTCACTAACTTCAAAAAGCTTGTGACCATAGGTGAGGGTTTGAAATTGGACTGACTGTTTAATGGAAAGCTTTGCCTTCCAGGTCAGCACCCTCTTCCCAAGAACTCTCCTTCCTGTGTATTACTGCAGACGCCACACCAATCCGTTTGACAGAGCCCAACACCTAGTGAAAAAGTGTTTAACTTCCAATAGAGAGCATAAACCCAGCTCTCGCTCTGGTTATATAAGGACCAGATGGCTAAGGTACCCTTCACTCCCATTGCTCCTTTTGGACCTGAGGTTCGACAAACTTCAGAGACTCCTTCACAGCAAGCTGGCATACGCTTTTCCAGGGAGGCTGAGCAGTGTGACATGCCAATAATTGAAGCAACCCCTCCGGTTCCCCATTAAAAACAGGAACCATCACCCGTCTATCACCCGTCTGCCATTCCACAGGCGCCCAAGTGTCCGAGACAAACGACTGCAGATCTGAAAAAATGTCTACAAAGTTAATCTTTGGAATAAGGTGATTCTTTCCAGAGTATACATAACTATGAATCATCTTGTGCTTTAACATCATGTTTGTTATTGCTAATTAAGGTTCTGATCAGGCATGCCATTCAATCACCTCTTTCAGATTTCTATATCTTTGTCCATTTCCCCCTGCAGAGTCCTGAGACAGTATCCTTTCCATGATTCCCCCAGAGACCCTAAAGAAGGGTGGATACTCCAAACTACTGTTCAGTCAGAGCCGTCTTCTCAGCGACCCACAGTCGTATATAGACAGCCCTCTATTCTATGGGGACATCTAAGACTCAGCCAGAGGCTATTTATTTCCCCCACACCTGCCCAGCACTTTCAGCCTGGGCCATTCCAAAAAAGGACAATCCAGCCCATTTCCAGATCCCAAATTCAGCTTACAATGCACCCAATCCCAATGCTGTGGGTGTTGGAGAGGCAGGCTAGTTGCCTCAGGTAGTCCTGTTGTGCTGTGCCTGACCAAGCTCCATAGGTCAAGGCCAGTTCAAGTCCCGGTACAGACTAGGCATGGAATTGGGGCTGTTAGCTGGAGAGGTGCCAGTTCCTTTCATTAAGCAAGGCATCAAATTCCCCAACTGTTGCACCCTCCTCACTCTGACATCTCTCTATTAATGCATGCATGTGTGTATTTTGACCCATGTTTGTGTATGTTTGTAATAGCAGAGTGAAAAAAATTAATTTCCCCTCTGAGATAAAAAAGTATGTCTGCTTGTGGGTCTGGCTCCAGGAGGGGGCCCTCGTGTCCCTGTTATGGGCAAGGTGTTGTAGCTCCTTGGTGACAGATTGTATTTGGGGTCTTGGTATCATATCTTCTTCTGGCCGCTGCAATGGGACAAAATTGCCTTGGGAGGGCTTGTAGATATATTACGCACCCAAACTGCTGACCTCAACTTGTAGAAGAAAGGTTAGTATTTGTCATTTTGACAGGTTTTTAATAACTAATTATTATTAGTAAAAATTCAGGAGTATTTAATGACCCTGCTCATGACAGCGCAAAAGCAAAAGTAGCATATTGTCTTAACACAGGTGTCGGTCATGACGCATTCAATCATGGGTAAATAGGTAAACTATGAGAACCCTTGTCATATTGGAGACTAAAAGACGTTTACATAGGTGTACTTGTACATGTATTTACGGTTAAATTTAGCCCGAGTGTACCTGGTTAACTCCTCCCACCACCAGGAGGCGGTCTCTGATGATGACGGAGGAGGTGGAGCATCGGGGGAAGTTCATAGGAGCCAACCTCTCCCACTTCTTCTTCTGTGGATGAAACACTTCTACCGTGTCCAAGGCTGAGGGCTCGTGGCCTGGAAAACACACACACACACACACACACACACACACACACGATATATCAGAAATATCAGAAATATATTATTTTTTCACTTTGGTACACTGACTGTATTTATCAGGGGGAAACTTTTTAATAGGAAATCTAATAGCATAAATCAGGGTTTCATTTTGCTAACAACCCTGCAGCGAGTCATTTAAAAGACCTAGTTAGTTTTCACGTCAACAAAAGCCATGCTGATCAATCAAATCAAATGAATTAGATAAATTAATTAATAAAGAATAAATGAAAAGAATTGCAAAAATCTCATTCATGAGCCAGACACATGTTGTGAGGAGAGTAACTTCAACCCATCAGATTTTTCTGATATGTGAGAAGATTCAATCAAGATTTATTAAAACATGATGTTGAGTATAAAAAGTTTTACTCTTACCGAGTCCTCCTGCTACTACCATCCGGCCACGCAGGAAAGCAGCAGCGAAGTCAGCTCTCTTTGTTTTCATGGGCACCGTCTCCTCCGACTTCAACCAGGTTCCTGCAGCAGAAGAAGAAACAACAGCTGAAATGAGCAGATGTGTTTGCTTTCATGTGCACAAGCTTAGGAAGTAGCTGGAGGTCAGGTTAGTGGCACCGTAGTCCTTCTTTGGCTAGACACGATGCTGCTGAGCTTGTTTTCAGAGTGTGACCTGCACAAACAGGTCACCCACAAGCCACCTGAAGCCAGGACAAGTACAGTACATACAGACACCTGGCAAGGACAGAATAAGGTTATAACAAGCTCAGACTACGAACAGAAACAGAGAGGGGAAAGGAAAGTTGGAGTTAGATCAAAGTTGTAGAGAGCAAGAGGGATACTGTTGTAAGCCTGGTAGACCCATCATTTTCACTTTCACTATTGAATTTATGTAAATTAAAAAGCTGCTATTCTGACCTCTGAAAACTGACTAATACCCTTTTCCCACCGAAATTAGCGCTTTGAAGACCCGCTTATAGATCTGTCTCTGTCTCTTTTCCCATTGCCAGAGGAGTATACACCTTTCGGTCTCTTTTCTGCTGTGTCACCGTCCGACATCACAAAAGTGCCTGAGACAGGGTTAGTAAACAGTGAAGATGTTACGGTGGTTAGATCTTTATTTTATCTTTTACTCATTCAGTCTATGTATCAAACTCGGCGATGTTCGAACGCTGCTTGGACGGAGAGGTTTATTTTGTAGCTGAGAGGAGTCATTACCAATGGAGCATAGCATCGCGCCGGAAAGGAAGCGTAAATTAACGTGTCGACACAGGTTTTGTATTCCCATCAATGCCGATCAAAGCCGAGGCGATAATTACCCAGGTCTACTGCAGAGTCGTTTGACCCGGGTCTGAATGCCAATTGTGGCACAGAGCATCAACAATACATTTAAAATTATGTGTAGATTTTACTTGCATTTTATTTCAAGTAATGTTTAAGTTACAGCTTATCTTTCCAGTATTATATTTCCTTTTTTCTTCTGCTTCAGTTAATATCAAGCTCGGGAGTGCAGGCAAAAGGGAATTGTAGCTGAAAGGTTAGTATTTCTAAAATGCAGATGGAAAAAGGTGCAGTTCAATGATTTATTGTGCAAAAGAAAGCTTACAGGCAGGTAGGAAAACTGATTTATTTCCATGCATAAATATGTTACTCAGAAGAGCAAACTGTCGAGGCGTGTGTGTAGCAAGGCTGCTGGTGAAAACACTCATTAGTTTTTGGTACACTGCGTTCCAGTAGCGACGGTGTTTTTGAAAGTGCTGTCCTTGTCCATCCAGCAACATAATGCAGAAAAAGACTCACTGCATAAGCTGTGGCTGTTTGTATGTTGAGTCATGTGATCGTACTTTGTAAGATAGCTGCTGTAATGTAATGTGCTGTGTGTTGATAATGCTTACTTCAATTCAAGATTATACAACTGTGTCATGTTTTGTTTTGTCCACAGGCTAAAACGGACACAATTCCTTGTTCATGTTCCAGTGTGTGAGTGAATAGTATTGGACAAAGTAGATTTCTTTTTAGGCCATAAAATGTGTTCTGAGCTGTGTGCTTTCTTTTGACTGAAGTGGGCTCACACTTCACCACATTTTGAAGCAGAATATATTTTAAGAGTTCTACTTTTTCATAAGATTAAAGTGGCAGTAAGCATCATGAACCTTCTGCCTCTCTGTATTACTCCACTACACGCGCATTTTGAACTGGTGTGTGCCGCGCAGCCGTTATGTGGTGCGTCTCTCTGCAGCACCAAGGCAAGGAGAGAGAGAGAGAGAGAGGAGAGACACTGTTTATCCCAAAAAGTTCACTTTATTGCTGCAAAATGTTTAAACACTACTAAAATTATCATTATAGTTCTGCTTCTTGGTGTGGACCACCTTTTTACCTCTAGGTGATGGAGCTACTGTTAGCTGTTACCGTAGAGCTACGGTTACCTGTCAAGAAGGAACAGGGCAACCTCTGCGTCGCTCTTCAGCCCCTTACACTCCCTCTTGTCTGATCCCTCTTTTTATTTAGACTCTCTTCGTAGCTTTTTTCTCATCCATGCTCTCCCTTCTATTTGTTTCTTTAGCAGTATATGCTATTGTCAGCAAAGGAGGTACAGGAAATTTACCGTTGCCAAAGCTCCTGACTGACACAACCTCTGCGTCCACGCTGCTGACACAAGTCATGTAGAAGCCGGATGACGCTAGTTCGTACAGAGTCGCTGTGATTGGCTAGTTACGTGGAAAGCTGATTGGTTGTTTGATTCAGACCGGTCCGGACACATTTTTTAACTAAATACAAAGGGGCGGGCGCTCACAGACACAGATCAGCGATCTACATCATTTCAATTTAATATTGTTAGGGAAATGCAATGATCAAAATTTTTTATTTTAACCAAATTCTTATGAAATAATGTTGCGTACTGTAGCTTTAAGTGGCAAAGCAATGTAGCAGTTGCACCTAGCTCAGCTTTTGAAGTACTGCGCCATCACGCTGCAAGTCGATGTGTACTGTAGGTCTCTAAGCGCATTAATCTGTTACTCCAACGAGACCTATTTGATTGAATTTTATTATTTCACAGGTACTAAGTCAACATGACCCCTCAGATCCCCTCGGATCCCATCTCTCTGCACTGATAACCTGCCCTACCAGGTTTGCAGAGGGGTTAACATGATCGCTCAACAGCTTCACACCATACTGCTACTGCCGAGATAAAAGCCACACAAAAAGGGCAAATTGCACACAGGTGCATTAGCACCTTTAATCCCAAAGCATTAGAAATGAAATAAAAAAATCAGTCAAGCCTCAGGTGCGAAAGACATTGCAATTGAAATCTGATCTCCCTCATTACCTGACACTGAAGACGACGTGGCAATTTCCTTCTCACTAAAAGCTGAAGCACTCTGAATTTAAAATGTGTTTTTGAAAGTGGTTGAAATAAAACAAAAGGACATTTTTCTTTCCCCAACAGATTCTGCAGGAGTTTTTGTTTTTAGGTTTCCTTGCAGGTACATCTTTTTTCAGGGAAACTCAGACTGAAGGGCATCATGACAGCAGAAGAAAGATAACTTCATTAGGGAGCCAGAGAAGGAGAGAGATGTAGTGAGAAAGATAGAGAAAGAACAAGAGAGAAAAAGTAGAAAACAATGTCTTGTTTTCTTATCTTTGACGATCTTTTGTCTCTATTTTCTTGGATTTTCTCTTCCTCTATCTTTTCTCTTACTGATTTTCCATTGTCTTTCTTCTATCCAGGCTCTCTTCCTCATTTTCTCTTTCATTGTCTTCTTATTTTCTTTCTCTCTTTTTCTCCTTCCCTTTCCCATTGCTTCCCTCCCTCTCGATCTCATTTATTCTCAATGTCTTTTTTAAACAAGAGGCAGAGACAACAAGGTGGAGAGAAACAAATAGAGGCCGAGAGAATGAAAGAAAGATAAGTAGCCAGATGGCGAGCCTTCCTGCATGTTGCAGCGGAGTGTAATGAAGAGCTGTGTTTTCATTTCCAGCCTGGTTAGATTACACTGAAGAGGACAGAGTAGAGATCACAGCTGGCTGTCCACTCTTCTCTGTTCCCCCATTAGAAAAATAATCCTGTCAGATGTTTCACACTAGTATGCAACATAAATCTGAGGTGCACTATAAAGTCCAGTTTTACTGGCTACTTTGTATTTTTAAATATATTGTCAACATTTGTACAATGTAATTTGAAATCCTCCCAAAAAATGTGTCAGGTAAGATTTACCAACCGTCATTATAAGCAGTTCATATGTAAACTTGCAAGCTAGTTTTTTTGGTTGATATTGGCATATAGTGCGTGAAGAATTATATTTTAAGACATAAAATGCTCTGCTTGAAATAATACATTTTATCTGAAAGGATTTGTTGCAAAATACGTTTATTTACCTTGTAAAAAAATCCTCCCAATCCATCTCCTCCTTCTCCCTCACTAATCATTCTCAAATCTGCACAGTCTCCGCCCACTATGCAAATTTACAACTGGCCCCTCCGTCATGAAAACAAAACACGTCTATGCCATCGTTTAGTGGCAACTTGTTGAAACTTAGCTAGCTTGAAATGTAGTAATCAGCAGTAGTAAGGTTAATGTTAGTAGTCAGTAGTGAGTTTACAAAAATTAAGATGACACATAGTAAACAGGTGCATGTCCTCTTAAGATCTCCTGAGTCTTCATCTAGCACCATAATCAAGTCTGAATTGAATTTCAATTCTTTGGTTTGTGACCAAAACCTGCAACATGAATGATTTTCCCATCAGCCTCTGCTGTATTTTGTGTTATGTCTAATAAACACATGAAAGCATGCTAACACTGAACTTGTGAACATGAGAAACATTACCAAGCATGCATCAAAATCAGCATGTTCCCAATGGCATTGTGGGCATGTTATCATGCTGACGTTAGTGTTTAGCTCAAAGCTGTGCCTCAGTAAAGCCTCACAGAGCTGCTAGCATGGTTGTAAACTCGTAGGCATGTTTGGACAAATGAACAGAAGTATATATATTTAAAATGAACATTAAACCCCTTTGTAAGGAATCATGTGGCTGCATGACGTTCTGTAAATTGAAACTACGACTTATTGAGATGTTAGAATATCTTCCTTTACTGTGATGGATTTATGTTTTAATGATTGTTTGTTGTTGATATAATAAAATAACTAATCTACAGCAGATATAATTTTGAAACAACCATTACATTCTGTCTTATATTTGACTAACTGGACACTAGGGATGTGCTGTGATGACTTTTAGTTCTTTGAAAATAAAACACAATCTACAAAGTGGTTGCAGGATGCACCCAGCAACACTTGTAATTCTTATTTAAACAGTGCTTACAGTGTTACAGGCAGGATTTCCCTCTTTAAATTACAGTTGTGTCAACACATCACAATACAGACTTATGGTCCAATCCTCTGAGGCTGAGTTTCAACTACGGACCTCACTTCTGTTTGCTTTGGAGGGATTACACAAGTCTTTGTGCCAAGATTTTCTTTGTAGGATGCAGACAAAAACAGCAGCACACATTATTCTACTCTGGAGGGAGATGGCAGAGGAGAATAAAGAGATGGAGGGAGAGAGAAAATACAGAGAGGGATAATATAGACAGAGCTAGAGAGAGAGACTGACAATGGAATGAGGGAGATGAGGGGATTCTCTGCAGACTGGGCTTTGTAGTTTGTGTGGGAGTAATTTCGTCCACGGCTCTCCTCCTGTAATTGTCCATCGTGATTAAAACTAGACCTGCTGATCGATTCTCAGCCTTTGATGGATTCTGTCTGTCTCTCACGTGTGAAATCCGTGTGCACACTTCTGACACAGAAATAGTCCTTTTGGCCATTATGTTGAGGCATTTATAATAATTACATATGAGCATGCAGTAATGGATAAACATGAACGCATTTTTTCTATTGCAATTTCTGCTTCACTCCCTCTGCTTTGATGTATTTTGGGTAGTTTTTCATCTCAAGCAGGACATAAATCAAATATAGACAACATGAGAATATCTTTGTTACTAGTTGGCCCCAGGGGGACGGCATCATTCGTGACTTTTTGTTATTGCCGCCCGAGTTCTACATGCTTCAGAAGGCTTCTGATGAAAGAGTTCTTTTGTTGGATGCAGTACGAACTGTATAATTCATAATTGAGAGAAGCCACTGTATTACAAGATTTAAAGGGACAGTTCACACAAATCACAATCAACTCTTTGGCCTTTCCAAATAATTTCAGGAACTAAGGAGTCACAGGGAAGTACGGTGAGGAAATGCAGCGGGAACAAAAGATTTGTGCATTCAAAGTAATTTTTTTTTGCATTTAAAAAAGCACAAAGATGAGGCAAATGTAGGACAACAGATTGCATTGATATGTATAGTTCACATATAAATACTAATTCTGCCTTAGTAGGTAATTTCCACTTTCCAGATCACAGAATACAGGAATGATATGGAATATGTTGCTTGAGAGGAAGACAGGTATAGGTGTATAGTACTCAAGTGTACGTAAAAGCACTATAATGTTTGTTCAGTTAAAAAACATATTTTTGTTTATAATTATATCTAGAGTTAATATTATCCTTTTTCTCAACATTTTGAGAAATATGCTAATTCTCTTTCTTTCTGAGAAGCAATTTAAAGGTGGGGTATCATTCTAATTTCAAGCTTCATATTTCACTCTGTGATACCTGTGGAGTACCTTAGCATAATTAACAGTTAAAAAGAACTAATAATATTTCTCACACTGGTGCTCTGTGCAGGCCCTCACACAGCCTCTGCCTGAAAAGACTCAGTCAGCTCTGTCCCTTTAAGAAATCCCGCCCCTAGAAGCCTGCTTTTTTCTGATTGGCCAGCATTCCAAAGCCTTCTGAGGGGCATACCTCAGTGTTTGAGGCATGCCTCCTACCCTGTGGCCGTGTTACAGACTTGTCAGCAAAGAGTTAACTACACTTTTTCAATTTGAAATGAATGTCTGCTGCTCTCGTCCTTTGGAAAGGTAAACACTGATTTCTTCCCTTCACAGCCAAACAAACACTTTCTCCAAGACATTCTCATCTCATTCTCAGAGCCGTTGAGCAGTGAGTGGTAGAGTGAAAAAAATGTCTGAGGCACACTGAGCTGCTGGGTGGACACGTCCTTGGACTGTGCCAGGTGCAGGAAGTTCTGCTGTGTCTCGGGCAGATGCCAAAATATAGAGATCCTCCACTTTGTGACATCACAAAGTGAAGCGTCTGGAGAAGTCTGCCTAAAAGCAAATGTTCACAGCAGCCTGCAGACTGAGACTTTTATAGCAGGGGATTACTCCAACTTATTCTCACCTACAGATTTGTGTGAAACAGCATAATACTCCCTCTATAACTTTCAGTCATTCAGATTAATGCGGGAACTGGATCTCATCTTGTGCCCCATATACACTCAATTTATATGAAAACGGCAGCCAGGAGTAAAACTATTATCTAAACACGAGTTCCCTGGATGGTAAAGCATCAGCAAGTCAACACTGTCATTACTTGATACAGAGTCAATCAGTGGGCATGTGAGTTTATTCAACAATACTGAGATAGTAACATTGGTTGTTAAAGGAAACCTGTGGGAGAGGATTTGGCTGTGCAGAAGATTGGTCTCTCCCAAGATGACTGAGACAATGAGCACGGCATGTAGTTTGCGCGAGATGGCTGTATGGTAGAGGGTTGTTTTTTTGTATCATATCAATTCAGATTTTTTTTTGTTTACTTGCAGCATTTTTAGGGACAATATTGAGTTGGGCCCCTGTACCACATCCTTTCAGATACTTATGAGACGCAGGATGCTTAGAAATTGAAGAGACTGGTCAAAAGAAACCGTGGGAAATAAATCCGAAACGATCTCAATGATTGGATGCCACTAAAGGAAATAGATAAATATTTCTTTTCTTTTTTGTTATTTGGGTGAAATGACCCTTTGAACCATTTTCTAAAGGAAAAGTTTTTCATTCGCCGTGGCAAATTTCTTTCACAACTCCACTCTTTGTGTTTTCAGCCGAACCTGTTGCTGCTTGCTGCAATGTCGAAATCAACACCTAACAGGCGTGTGTCTTAATGCTGCGATATGGAATGGAACAGTAATAGAATATCACTGTGTGACAGCAGATTGCGTGACTGTGTGTGTGTGTGTGGAGAGATATTGCTGCAGATGGATAATAAAGCAATCTGTTTCTGGATCTTGTAATTTAAAACGCTCCTCATCCCCAGCCCCCCCTACGCAGCTCATCTCCCATCTCATCTCCACCAAAATTAGATTGGAGAAACGGGGTACGGCTGCCTTCCCCCCATGTGTGTACATGTGTGTGAGGATATGCGTCAGTGTATGCACATGAACACTTGTGTTTATATGTGTTGGGAGGAGTTTTTTCTAGTTTTGTCTTCCTCCATCTCGAACACAACAGGCAAACTTTCTCCCGATTATCATACATTAACATAATCACTTACATGTTCTGCTTTATTTGGCTTTCATTCGACCACTCTCGATGTGTGACCATATATCCAGCTGTCTAAAATGAATTATCGATTTTTGCTCTCCCATTTCTCCCTCCGGCCCCTCCTCAATTTGTTCACCTGTTACTCTGGGGTGTCTTTGCCGGATAGAAGGATATGTCATTTCACTGTGCTGTGGGACATGGGGTGTGCACAGAATTAAGAGAGGGGTGAGCGTGTGTGAGCATAAACCATTTATCTCCATGGCGAGGCTGATGTTAAGCTTTGTATGAAAGTAAAGTCAAAATGAAGATAGATGCTCTCAGTGAGATAATGATACATTTAGTGATAGCAAAAAAATACAATTGGTTAAAATATTCTATTATGTTCTGAAAATTTCTACCAATTTAAAAATTATGACTTAGATTTTTGGATTGCAGACTCGTAGACAGGTCTTCAAGTCATTTAAAAATAAGCAGCAGCTGTGGCTCAGCAGGTAGAGCAGCTTGTCAATTAATCACAGGGCTGCTGTTTCTGTCCCCAGCTCCTCCTGTTCACTTGTCCAAGTGTCCTTGGCCAAAACACTGAACGCCAAATTGTTCCCAGTGGCCTAACCAGTGTCCTGCATGAAAGCTTGCTGCCTGCAGTGTGAGAGTGTGCTGTGAATCCTTAAACTCAAAGAAAAAAACTCTCAAGATCTTTGGATAAAAGTGCTTTATAAATGACGCCATTTACCAGTTAAAGGAATAGTTTTTTGTCAAATTTTCATAGTGTTATTCATGAGCATGAAATGCAGTAGATATCTCATGACAAAGTCGACTTGGCAATACCTGTATGCCCATTTAAAACGAGACTCCTTTTAAATTTAATCCTGATATATTTGTCATTTTCGGAAACTTGGACTTAAAAATGAGGGGAAATGATTTGAACAACCCGTTGTTGTGTTTGTATGTGCCTTTCATATAATCCATGAACTATAGCTCAGTGTGTCCTGCAGAATGACTGTGGCTGGGACGGGGGATGTATTTGAATACATCTGAATATGTAAAAGACATTTGGGACATATTTCAATATATTCCCGATTATCTGAAAGAGTACATTACCTTAAAAAAGGCAAAAGTAGGCCAGAATCGTTACAGGGGCAACATAATACCAGGACATCGCTCCCTCTCTGTTTCCCTGCAGACCATGTCCCAGCTAGCAGGGAACGTTCCCATAACATTGGCTAACATTACCTACGTTACCTAAGGTCTAATTATGTTTGAAAGAAAACGCTTGAATCGAATATTCAAAGAATGTTTTAAGGATGTTTATCATTTCAGATAATGTTCTTGTAACATTAAAACTCAAACTAAGACAAAACGTTTTAACGGCAACATTCTGACGATATTTTTAGGATGTTTTTGAGGCCTGGGATGTCAGAACGCCTTTTATAAAACATCTGCCCAATGTTACATAAAAACAATGGTAGAACATGTTTACTGCAACATTCTGAGGATCTTTTCAGGATGTTAGTACGGCCTGAACTATCAGAACGTGATGTACAAAAACGTTCCTGAAATGTGATTTGAACATTCTCACTGCAACTTTCTGGAAATGTTTTCAGAGGACGTTCTCCTGCTATTAAAAGGAACATTCAGGGAACCAAATAAAAACGTTAAAACAATTTCTAGCTGTGGTGTTTGTCAGTTAAGCCCTTGGCGTGATGGAACAGGTATGCCAGGGGTAGATCAAGGAAAGATTGTCCACTAATTGGTCGCAGATGGTGTTTTTCTCTCAGATGGATATAAATAACAAGAATAAATAAGATGTTTTCAAGTTTCAGGCATTGCTGAGATAAAGTGAGAACGAGGCCAACATGACCTTTGACCACCAAAATCTAATCAATCCTTGAGATATCAAAAAGTGTGTTTTCAGTGAATTTGAGCTTTGACCCTTTGGGTAAAAAATATGATCACTTTTTCCATCTATCCCATTAGGTTTTTGTGTGAAATGTATTCATAATTAGCATATTAAGTCTTCAGTAATTGTAAAAATGTATTTGAAAGATTACACTGACCTTGGGCTTTGACATTTGACCTCCAAATTCTAATCAGCAGATGTTTGAGCCAAGTCTGAAAACATTCCTCCAGGCATTCCTGAGACATCATGTTCAGATAACATAAAGCCTCTGGCCATTAAAACATAAATTACCTATAAGGAATACTGTGTGTCCATACCTTGGTTTGTGTCAAAAATGTTGACATTCTTGGTGAACTTGGAACTCTGGTGTCCTCCTCCTTGCCTCAGTCCTCCGAGCAGACACAACCTTCCAGTTGTGTCCCATATCACGCCCCCATAAGAACGTTTACAAGGCATCGTGGGTAGCGTAGTCCAAGAACGAGTCTCCGCGTCATACACCTCAAAAGCCTTCACCGGTCGCTTACATTGACGACCACCTAAACAGTTGTATAGAGAGATGTTATATTTAAAATTGTATTATAGATAACAGTGAAGTGGTGAGAAATAGTTTCTGTTGTTTAACACACAAAGTAAATTTACTTCAGGACAAACACACCCACACTGGTCTGTTTGTACCTGCCACGTAGAGCTTGTTGGCCAGCAGATGTGTGATGGCATCATAGCGAGGAGTCGGCATGGGAGGAAGAAGCGCCCACACGTCCTTTCGAAGGTCATACTGCTGCAGGATGCTACGAGGGAGCAGGTCAGCACCCATTCCCCCTACAGCCAGAGCACGGCCATCTGCGCACACACACACAAACACACACATACAGCCACGTTTAAGAAGTTAAAAGTTACAATACATTAATTTCTTTCTTTCTTTTCAAACCTCAGTTTTCAGTCCAGTATTTTTGTGTAAATGGGGGTCAGTCGCCTGTGGCTTTTACTTCCCTGATTTATGGGAGCTCAAGACGGCAACTGAGCTAAAGGTTCACATGGGCTTTATTGGCGTGCTTGTAGGTCTGAAGCCTGAAGTGAGACAGCACAGAGATTGCTGCAGAAAGTTAGAAAAGAAAAGAGAAACTACAACTGCAGAGGAGTTGGCATTGATGATATTGCCATGATATAATTTAACTGAGTTATGTAGCTGGTACAATATTGTGATTATAAATTATAAAATATCATGTAGGCATATGAGCAGTAGGTTGGGATCAAAAATTGTGGAGGAAGTGTATCACTTTTGTGATATTACTTAATGAGATTTTTTAATGATATTACTTAATGAGATAAATAACAACTAATAAATCTAAGTGATGATTTATTTAAAAAATGTAATAAATGCTGATTTTATAATATGTAGAATGTTATACAAATAGGAGTTAAAGTGCTATTCTCGGAGAGCTCAGTCTATTCTCTTTGGCGATAAACGGTAATTGCGGGAGCACACTTCCCAGATATCCAGACAGTGTTGCATGTGTGACGTCCACGGTTGGCTCCGGTTGTAACTCTTGATTTTCCTCACTGACGGTCGCTTTCCTTTTTAGACCGTTTGCCTTCATCTGAGCGTCCAATTTGTTTCTTTTTCTTTGGAATTTCACTTATTTTTGAAGTTGTATCTGTAGTCATCGACCTTTTCTTTGTTTGTTCAGCCATAGTAGATTACTGTTTACTCGCAACACTTGCAAAGACCAGAACAGCAGCTGCTTAGCTCCGCCTACCCTCTCTGGCAGACCAACCACTGCTGGGTGATGGAAAATGCGTCACTAACTGGGCGCCGCTTGGGATTTTTTCTGCGAAAGTCGCACCAGACAGCCAGTCTGTAATACTGCAAATGCAAAGGCTTTCATCAGTGGGCCATAGGCTCCATCACCCTTGTGTTACCTCATTCGGCGATAGATAGTGACTTAGCAGACATTTATTTAAATGAAAATCTTCAAGATTGTCACTTTAAAAACGCACAGATTTGTTGTGTTGTGTTGGCAGAGACCTGATATGCTTATTCTCATTTCTAGTCTTTTTTTTAAAGATTATCAACCTACAAAGTCATTAAAGCTCAAGCTAAATACATTTTCTTTGGAAGAAAAAATAATCGCTGAGGAAACTGGAAAATCTTATCTTATAAACACAAAGAAGCTTGATGCGTTTGTGTATTTAGAATTTAAAAAAATAATTTAATTAACCTTTATTTAACCAGGAAAAAGCTCTTGAGATTAAAAATCTTTTTTTCAAGAGTGTCCTGGCCAAGACGGGCAGCAGCACATTAATGTTTCAGACAAGCAATGAGCAGCCATAGATACAAACATAACACAGAATACATGACTATAATACAAAAAAAGACATGAAATAACAAGTGAAACCAGACAACAACATCCACAGCCAGATGTAACTGTCTCCAAGTTATTCAAGAGCACCTTAAAAGCATCCAATGAGACCAGTTCCTTCAGTTCCAGGTCTTTTTGGAATTTGTTCCAAGTGAAGGGAGCAGCAAACTCACGCCCTTTTCCCCAGTTCATTTCTGACCTTTGGGACAGACAGTAAGAAATGGTCTGGGACCGAAAATTGTAAGTGCTTGCACTCTTCTGACTTATGTAGTTTAGAAGGTACGAGGGAAGCATACCTTAAAAAAAGAATGTATCTAGAATGTATCACATGAGCAAAGTGAGGCTGGATCTGAGGATGGATTTTAGGGATTAAAGTTTAGTCTTTGACATATCTCTACATCACAACTTCCAAAAAATGTTGCTAGTTTAGTTGAAAAACATTAAAATATTCATCTTGTGAAAGGCTGACTCCACTTTAAGGAAAAACCTCACTGGCACTTTATTTTATTTTATTTAAAAACAGGCAGAGATGGAGAGTTGGATGAGAAGTCGGTGACGAGGCAGGGGAATGTGATAGACATGTGAAGGACAGGGGGTACTGCAGCAGAATATAAATGCACAAGTCGACGTCTGGCACTGTTGCATGACATCTCCAGCATAAGAATGGAAGTGGGTGGTAGTGTTAACATGAGGAAAACACAGTCTTAACTGTCAGGGATAAACAGAGCTGCAGGGATACAACCTGCATTTGTATTGTGTATTTCTTGAATATTTTTTTCACTAAAATAAAACCTAGCCCAACCTTAATCCTTTTACAATACATAAATAACAAACAGGGAAAAGGTGTTCCAAATATTCTATATTCATTCAGAAAAGCTCATTACCTGAAATGTATTACCTAATATCTGGGAAATAAAGATTCTACAAATGTCAATAAAAATGGCATCATTTAGTCCATTCAATGACTGACTATCCATTTAGACGTACCATATCTGTTTTAATTTGGCCCTATGGATCATTTTGTCAGACCATTTGTCTTTTTTCTAGCTCTTGGGGACGAGTCTGGGGATGAAACTGCAGGCAAAGGGCTGAGGATTGAGGATTGGTCAGGGAGATGGAGAGGGCAGAATGATGAAGCCCATACACGACCAATAAGTCTGTGAGTACACAGCATCTATCTGTGTTCCTGCAGACACTGACTGATGAGGAGCTGGACTGAACACAAACTCATCCACAGCTGAGGGGACGCTCCCTGAAATATTGTTTATTGATGAAGACTGCTGGACTGATCACAGAGAGTGAGAATATATCTGAGTGTCAGAGCCCAAAAATGATTCCAATGATATCAAATGAGAAAACTTAGCTCATTCTTCTTTGTTATAATGAGAGCGTACAGAACTTTTGTTCGATCTGTTGCTCATACTGTGCGTTCAAACTTAAGTTAACTGTGGATATTGTTAATCTGGTCATCTTCTCTGCATATTACACATCACTTTGATTGAAATATATTTAAGAGGGGTTTTGTTTTACTTTAAATTTAGCAAACTAATCCACAATCCAGCAACTTGTCTTGTGGCATATTTAGAGTTTAATGATGAAAATGTTTTCACTTTCCTTTTAAGGCCTGCTTACTTACAGGGGAAAGATTTTAAAAAGAATAACTCAAAGTCTAACCACATATGCCAAAAGAATTACCTGAATGATGACATCATGGCGGGATCACACTTGGAACAAGAGTTGGCCTTTTTTTTTTTTTCTCCTGACCATTTGTCAGGCTTTGGGATTTAAACAAAAAGGGCAGAGGACCCAGATGCAGACAAGGATATATTTAACAACAAAACATACAAAACAAGGCAAAAACAAAGGCTTACTGTGTCCCGGTAAATAAAATCCAACAAAAGGTCCAATTTAAAGTCCAAGAAAAAAGGAGAACAAACACAGACGGAGCCACAAAGTAAATTCACACTTTGAACACTGTGAACAATGCTTCAGGAGGAAAGGCGACAAACAAACTAGCAAACAAATAGGGCAAGACAAGGACTATATACACAGGAGGTAAACAGGGACAGGTGAGACTAATCAACATGGGTGAAAACAATGAAGGTAAGGCACACAATCCAAAAGGCAGGAAAAGAAACAAAGGAAGGAAGTCAAGCTTCACGAGAGACAAAGTGACAACAGTTACAAAGTAAAACAGGAAATGAAAATCTGAACATGAATACAAACTAACAACTAAATGACTCATTTTAACCTAAATACTGGACAAATTACAAAACTATATGAAAATTAGTTCTCCTTCCAAGAGAACTTTTAAACCTCTGCTAAAAACCGTTTCATCAGACCAAATTGACACTATTTAGTGCTACACTATCGGGACGGTTGTGGCCCAGTGGAAGAGTCAGTCGTCTCTTAATCGGCTGCTGCAGTCTACATGTCAAAGTACCCTTGGCCAAGACGCTGAACCCAAATTGCTCCTGAAGGCATAGCCATGGTTGCGTGCTGTTTGAATGTCATTAGTTAGATCCTGATGAGCAGCTTGGCACTTTGCATAGCAGCCTCTGTCGTCAGTGTATGAATGTGTGTGGGAAAGGGTGAATGTAATACGTAGTGTAAAAGCTTTAAGTGGTCTGAGGACTAGAAAAGCGCCATTTAAGTGCAGTCCATTTACCACGGCATGCTAGCTCATAATGCATGAGAATCAGCTCTGTTTGCTTTTGTTTTAGTTTGTCTAAACTATAACTAATAACACATCTTTGTTCCCAAAGTCTGATCCCGCGTTCAACAGAGAGGGAGTGTAAGTGATGCCAGACATCATCTCCCCTTTTCTTTAGACTGCAAAGCAACAATTCAGATACCTTCTTTGTTGCTGCACTCAATAGCACATTCTTTCAGCCTGAATTCATTGAATGATTCTCCATTGATTGGTCATGTGTTCTTTGTATTAATCCATATGAATCCATTATTCATTCTTTTATTCATTTTCATTGCACATGTATTTATAGACCTTTTATTTATTGATTATTTCATGTATCTGTTTAGTTAAAAGTTGTGTTTGCAATTTATCAACCAAATAATTGAAAGTAGAGTCGTCAGTAGTTTGTTAAATATGTAAATCGTTGTGTGTCTGTAAGGCAGTTTGGTCAAGTTGTTTTTTTGTATATAGAATTATCTGACTCCTGCACATCAGGCCAAGAACTCTGTGGCAACTTTAAGATCGAGACTCAATTCATTATTTAGCTTTCACATTGACTTTCATTTCTTTCCTAAATAACCAAGTGTGGTGCCCTGAGGAGAATTACATTTTCAATAAAATTCAGTTATTTAAAGTAAATACAAACTTTTCATGTTTCCTGAAAGTGAGGTAAAGCCGCTCTGTATGAAATAAAGTTAATTTGTTAAAATTATTAAATGCTTCGATGGCCAATGTACCACTTCCCTCACGTTAATCTAAAGCAGTTGTATACAGAAAAATGTACTATTTTGTGTGTGCTGTTGATGTATTGCTGTGCAATTGAACGTTTCAAGAATGTCTTGCAAAAAAATTGTGTTTGTTTTTTCAATGAAATACTTAAAGCAGTTTGGTTCCAAATTTGAGTGACATAATTGAATGCACGCCTGTCATTTATTCCCGTCACAAAACTTTACAGTTACTCTATGAAGGTTAGTGCATAAACCGGTGGTACGGCAGCTGGATGTAACGATATTGTGTTGATGTGGATGAGTTATCAACATTGCAGATATTCCATTCAGCTTTGATCACGGCAGTAACTGGTATACACAACTGGCTGACAAATGTTTTCCTGGAGAGACTATGAAGAGGACACAGAATATGTTATATGACAAAACATCATAAACTCAATGTTGAGTGGCTATAACAGCAAAATTCGTATCATATGATAAATTCATAATATGTTTAAGTTACAGTGCTGAATAAAAACAGTATCATTAAATACCATAGAAATATAGTAAGTAGCACAAAATAAAAGACTCTGTAAAATACTCCACATCCAAAAACACAACACCTCAAAGGTATGTTAAGACCCTGAAGAGATCTAATTGTAACATACAGTACAGAGCTTAGAATTATAATTAAGTTCGCTCATGCTTGTTAAATAAGCTTATTGTTGTAATTATTTTTCATGCAGTTTGCAGAATAACGTTTTATATCTGCCGATAGATTTGTGAAAAATAGTGGGCATGGTCATAACAAACTTGCACGTAGCTTGATATTTATGAGTATAAAAAGTTGGAATTGTATAAAATGGCCTGCAACAAGATTTGCTTCTTTTGCAGTACTAACACGTCATAAGTATTTCTGCTATTGATAATATGTGCCATACCTTTCACAGTAATGGATAAACCCATTAAGGCCTCTCGCAGAGCGCTCCTCTTCCTCCACCTCCCTTCCTCTGTGTTGTACATCTCCACCACCTTCAGGGGGCTCTGGTCCTCTCCCACTCCTCCCACCACCAGGATTTGTTTTCCCAGCACTGCCACAGCTGCCCCGGCACGAGGGGTGGGCATTGGGGGCAGGCTTATCCAGCGGTCCCCCTGCAAACAGAAACAAGCAGCTAGATGCAGGCAGTGCTGTTACGGACAATCTCTGAAATGATGACATGCTTGTTTCATGACACATCAGTGTTCAGGTACATTTTCTCTTACATGTGCTACACAGGGCAGAACAGATGTTTCTTTAAAGGTCCAATATTTCATAAAACTAAAACTTTAAGGATTTCTCATCTCACCTGCAGTTGCATGCCAGCCACCAAAGTTTTCTTTGTTTGAGATTGAGAGGTTGAACTTTTCCCATATTTTAGTTTAACCTTTCACATGTGGTGTAAATCCCCATTGCAAGTATTTGCTTTACATATGTATAGAGCTAGTTTAGTTTACAGTTAAACATAGGGTTTTATGACAGTTTACTCAAGGGGGGGTAAATCTGTCATGTTACATTTGCACAGTTGAAAATGAAATGAAGCCAAAGTACATATTGTACTTTGCTTTTGACTATAGCCCAGAAAATTGGAAGCTCAATATTGCAGATTTATTTCCCTATTTTAATGTATTCATTGCATGAGAGAATTTTAACTTCACTAATATTATGTTGTGGTTTTTTTATCACTGATATATATTGTTCTTTTTGCACTTACGCGTTTATGTTTTACAAACGTATTGTGTCTCTGTAATCTCTAGTAACAGCACTTCGTCAGTGGTGCACTGTCTAATCCTACTACGATTTAACAGCAGACACTGTGTCCATGTGTTTGTTACCTCAGGGGAGTACAGCTCCACAGTGGGGCAGGGCCTCCCTGCAGCATCGCAGCCCCCCAGCATGTACATCTGCCCCCCCACCTCGGACAGAGTGTGGTAGACGCGGCCGCTGGGCAGTCGAGCCAGACTCTGCCAGTGAAACTCTTGCGCTGAAGGTACCGCCATGGCCCCAGAACCCCAGGGGAGACTCAGCGAGGCAGGGAGGGAGGAGGGAGCAGGAGGAGGGCCAGAGTAAGAAGAGTTTTGAGGGTGGATTGATTAGATGGTGCTGAGAGGATGGAGGTGTGGGAGAGCGGGGACACTGGAGTCAGGGCCCCAGGGTGAGGGGGAGGTTCTTTATTGGAGAAGTGAAGCAGAGGGAGTGTCAGAGCTGTTAAAGGCCAGGCTGAACTCTCCTCTCCTGGGGATGCTGGGCAGCCTCACACAAGGCCCTGGAGAAGACATGGAATAAAATTGGATTTAGCAGTGCAATAAAAAGAAGAGTAGAGCATGAAAAAGTCATTACTTCAGCAAAAAGCAGCGTGTGCTTTTTCTGATGAGTTACAAGAGTGGACATTTAAAAGTAGGCTGTAAGATGTTAACACTCACTGACATCTATAGTAAAGCAAAGACTTGGATATTTTAGAGTGTGTTGGTCATAGAAAACATCCCTGCAGAAGTGCTTTGATGTAAACTACATTTACTCCAGAACTTAAGTACTTTCTTAGGTGTTTTAAACATACTCCAAACTTCTACTGAACTACATGACACAGCTTTTGCTGCACTTGATTCAATAAGTTCTTAATAAAAACTGAAAAGATACGAGGTTGCAGCTTGTGAAGATTTCTTCCACCTCTGTTTCCTATCGCAGTAAATTATTGGGTTATATTGGTTTCGGACTATTTGTTAAACATGTAAGAAGTCATCTTGGACTCTGAGAAAACTGTGCTGGGCCTTATTTATTATTTTATTACACTGTTTTATTACATTTCATCAAAATAATAGTTATAGTCTGATCTGACAGCTAGTTACCCACTGCTTTGTTGATTAAGATTGCACATCCAAAACATGTAAAATTGTCAGTTTTAATTTTCTCTTTCCTTGTATAGAGGCAAGTATCTAATAAGGAGCAATGCCACAAATAAGGCCAAATTTAAAGCCTAAACTATTCTGTGCAAATACAAAACATTCAGCAAGAAAAAACATGCGACACAGCACAAAATACAAACAATTATAAAACGAGGATTAACCTCAATGGCAAGCAGAGATCATTCATAACTCCATGAGTACAACACAAGTCATTCAAGTGCTCGGACATCCTGTTAGGTCAGTGGAGGAGGAACCTTGTTAAAAAGACATTTATGGATGAGTTTATGAGAAATAAAAAAAATAAAAAATGGAAAATAAAAAATGATACCTGTAATTGATAAGCCTTTATCACAGCCACCTGTGAACCAGGATAAAGATATGATCCAGTGTCATATCCAAATATGGTCACATGTGGCGCCACAAAACCCGACGGTGACGGCCAAAATGCCGAACTTGAGGTTTCAAAACAGTATTTTACAAAATAGGGAGGAAGTCACGGTGCTGCATCCACTTCTTATAAAACAGTCGATGACAGCAGCTCAATAACACTTAAGCTTACATTTCCAACATTGTGTTAAATAAAGTAGACCGAGCTCCAAGACAGAATTCACAATATGTTGCAGTGTGTCTCGTTAAAAGCAATCAATCAGCCTTGAAACCACTACGATTTCTCATCTTATAATTTAAAGGAATAGTGCTAATTGCTTGGTGAATATACTGGATGGGGCATATCGTAAAATGAGACAAATTGCCAGGCTTCTCTTGACTTTTGCAGTACACGACCACTGACTACAAATTTCAGTTTGCGCATCTTTTCCTTTAAAACCCCATCACTTTGCCTGTGTGTACCTTTGAATCAAAACATCCTCCTCTTCCATGCTCAGATGCTCAGATGTGAAGCAGCTGTAGTCTGGTGAAACTGAACTGATGCGTAGTCTCACATGTGTAAGTTTCCTTCGCTGTGATGTCGGGTGCCGCGGTTGTTTTTTCCTGTGTCATCCCAGAGGAGCTTTCTGTTTCCTGTGTGTAACCCACTTCTCCTGCCTACGCTCACTTTCAAGCGAGAAAAGAGGGAGGAAGTCTGACACCGATGTAGGAGGAAGCATCCAGAATAAACCCATGATGCACTGCAAAACTAATTCTAAATACATCACCAACTACCTCACCTTGAATGCACCCTGTGCATCTACCTTATGTGTCATACAGGGAGGAGTAATGCTAGTCATTACCGCCAACGTAAGAGTGTTTTGATGAGGTTATATGGAGATTTAAGTGAAAATGTAACTGCTGTTAAATTACCCGGCTGTGATTTAACACAGTATCTGAGCAGTTTGTCTTTTAAAGCTCCACATCTCTCCCCTTTCCCCTTTTTCTCCCCTTCTCTGTCCTTCTCCCTCCGTTTTACTGCGACACTTTATCTACCTGCCGTACCTTTGATCATCTCTCAGACGGAAGAATAAAGGACATGGGGTAAAGATAAAGAGAGGACTGCCCTTCAAAATAAAATCCCCTCGTTTGAATGTGTGCTGTTGCCATAGCAACAGTTAGGCTTTTCCCAAGAGGCACAGCTTTTGTGCTTTCATTTCTTTTGCACATGATTGCTTATCGCTTGGTTTGCTGTTAATAAGGCTTATGAAAAAGGATGAAAAACAAATAAAAGGGGTTGCTCTCCTATAGGCTGACCCTGGCAGGCGTGCGCTGCCTAACGAGGCACGCTAGTTCTCTCCCAGCTTGACTAACAGAGTGCATTAATTGCAATCTGTAACCGATTTGGTTCGCCACGTCGTTTTTTTTAATTAACTGCTTGAGCAGCTTGAGATCAACAGTAAGCCCACCAGCATCATCTGAAGTCATTTACAATCAGCGTGCCTCCAACTTGAAACTTTTAATTAGGTAGCATAGTTACTCTCCCTCAGCTCCCTTTGTGCAGGGAGCGTCTCTAAATGTAAAGCCATCATCAGCTTTATTCATGAAATAAAGCATAATGAAAAGCATGTTAATTCCATAATATCATGTCACATCATCGATTAGCATCAAATCAACCTTCCATCCAAGTTTGAATGACAATAAACATCATTTATGAGAAACAGGATGTCGTGGAGGAGGAACATCTGATCTCAGCTGTTGGCTGTTCTGCTCGTGGATTTGAGAGGCATCAATATGCAAATAGTGAGACTGCAAAAGCTAACCTGAAGCCAAGGCACAAATCCAGCCAGTAATAACATTTGATTCAACAAATTGAAATATTTGAGACTAAACTGGATCCAACTGCACCACCATGTGAGTTAATCCATTATTAAGCAGCCCTGGAAGGAAGAAATCCAGCATAAAGAATCAGATTAAATTAACTCTCACATTTTTTGTCTCATTATTTCTCTTTACAGTGATTGTATTCAGATTAATCATGAATAAAAAACGTTAAATACATCTTGTGTGGTTAAATTCAATCTAGTAAATTCAAGAGAAAGAAACAGAAGGTAAAACTGCTTTTGAGTTTTCCATTTGAAATGCTACAAACTCACCTGACTGGATCATTATTTAGCAACAAGAGCCAATCAGTAGTTCCAATAATATCGACCGATCGTGTATCAGCAGGCTGCGGCGTATGCGGGGAAAACAGTCTGTGTGGAGAGCAAAAGCAGGCGGAACGTAATGCGCTGTAATGACATCACATCAGCGTCATCTGATGATGATTTACCTTCTCAATCTCTAACATTCAACTTCGAATTCAACCACGACAAATTCCCTGACGCTGTGTCACGAAAGATGTTCAACGTTTAGATTTCCAGACTTCCTCGAATACATCATAAATGATCGATCCGACCCCCGTTCAACAAACGAGCATTTTAAAGTAGTTTTCTTCTCACCTTCATTTTGACTTTTCACTAATCTGCATCATGATGTTGACATTTCGGCAAAGGTAAGACCTGTTAATTAAAGTGAATCACAAGAAAAAGGGTTCCTTTTTCTCTTTATGATGGAGCTATCCATGTGCACATCAGAGCAATATGAAGGTAGTAAAAAGGGCATTTGCAGAGGCATACAGAATTTGCTCAATGTCAGCGTTAGAGGTCAAAGGTCAAATTCTGTTGTCCTCAGCATCATGAAAATGTGACTGGTAGATAGATTATAATCTAAGCTTTACAATGATATATGACTTAATGATATTCTGTGTATGTTAACCTCTTCTATATTGGCTCTGTGTGAAAAATGGCAAAAAAAAGGTGAAAAAATTGTAATGATGGAGGATTGAAAAAAGGAGTGAAAGCACATAGAAAGCTACCATTGCTGCAATGCTATCAAACATTTGCCAACACTAGAAACATAAACCTTTATAAAAATCACTATGAGACATGGTCCCTCCAAATTGGAAAGCCCCTGGCTCATGGACTATGATGAGCAGGTTGGGTTGGTGGAGCTACCCGCGGACACAAACGGGGCTTTGTTGATCCCAACAGCAGAGATGACAAGCTGTGGGTTATAATTGTTAAGCTATGCAGCTTTGTAAGTATGACAAGTCAAGTTGCAGCTGAGTGGCTTATGCGTGATCCACTGATTCTGAACGATTAATTCAGCAGGTGATGCTGAATGGATGCTAAACAGTGCTATCTCTGAACTGCCGCTGTGGCTGCCGCTCGGCAACATCACAGTTCAGTCTCTTTACAGTCCTTTGTTGCCGAGGTGTTTCATTCAGACACCGCATTATTCAGCCTCTGTATTCTGTTCCTCTCTGCAGTGTTTTTTTTTTTGTCACACTGGGAGATAAAGCCACTAGTTGAGAGTGTTGAACCATGATAATGCTGCTGTTCACCTCAGTTGAAGCTCATTGAAAGCAAGTTTAGTGTTAATGGGAGAATACAATGAACAGTCAAGGATGGAGGCCTCGCAGTCCTTTGGTACCGGTTCGTTTACACTTGCACACTTCCTGCTGACAAATGGGAAATGCAGTCTTGTATCTTTCAAGAATTCCCCATATCACTGACTTGAAAATACAATAAGTCAGCTGATGGAAGGATTGTTCCCACCTAGTTAATTGCAGTTTTAGTATGATGTAAACATGGTGTCAGTTTTAGATTCTCTGGAAGAACACACGATTGGAGGTGTAATTATGGTTAAATATTTCAAATGTGTTGATAAATAATGAATAAATTATCTCCCTTACATAAAGAGGAACCTGAATACCAGAGAGCAGGTTTTTAGCTGTTCTGAATCTGTCTTCATTGATGTTCAGAAGAGGACAAGATATTACTACGACGCTGACAGAGGAGACACATTTCCATCTATATGGCAGCTTGTTGTTTTTTTTCTATGCCGGAAAATCACACCACCAGTTAGCATACATAAACACATCTAGGCCGTTACCACAGCAACCGCTGCAGATAGATACAAGATGCATGAAAAAACGGATCTGATGTGAACATGCTGAACACAGTCCGGGGCCTATGAGCGGAAGCAAAATCACTGTTAAAGACTCACATTGCACTTAGGTGAGATCGGCTCAACTTTTTAATGAAAAAAAAAAAAGATAATCAAGTTGTTGATGTTGGCTTGGAGATCACGAATACTATTTGTCTGAAAAAGCCTGCATAATAAACGAAGGGGCAGCAGAGCTGTAGAGGAAAGTGTTAACCAGGCGTTAGCATCTTTCCAATGAAAGATACTGTTGCATTTCGTTTGGAGACTAAGAGTCAGCTTATCTTAGCTTCTGCTGGATTCATTTTGACCTTTCGTTTTGTAATCTTTCCCTGGCGAGTCCCCGAACGTTATGAAAGTGAAATACTAAAATCCTGTTGTGCACCTTTAAAGGTGGGCTACTGAAATACAAAATGTTTCTCAAACAGAGAGAGGAAGAGATCAACACACAGCACATAAAAGGCTTTGGGGGATTTTGGAAAGGTCCCCTAAGTGCACTAACGCCAACCAAATCCATACAAACTTCTGTTTGCATGTTTGTTTGGGGTCTGAGAATGAGGAAACCAAATCTGTTGCCAAAAGAACAAGTGAGAAAACTCGTGTTTGTTTCAGCTTGTTTTTACAGGATTATCTTCAAGAAAACACTGATGACTGACATCACGGTGTTCTTATCACACTGCAGTTTCAATCAAAGATGAAGGGATCATTGTCCTGGATAATGCTTTGACCACCATATTACTGCTTGTAATACTGCAAAATGTTTCATCTTTGGATTCCTTTGACTCCTTTCACAGTCTACTTAAAGCCTCCTTCTGTTTACCAGTTAAGCTGTGATTTGGGGAGCGGCGCCTCCTACACCTGGCTGCTTTTAGTGCTGAAATCTATTTCCATTATTTAGAGGTGAGATAAAACGCGTGGTGTGCTTTATTCTGGTCTACAGCTGACCCTCTCTGTAGTCTTGCTCTCTTTTTATGGGTGCAGGCAATTCAGCAAGGGTTCATTTAGTGACTATTGAATTAGTCTGCAGTATCCAAATGGCACATCTGTGCTGCAGTCTGTAGCTGACCTCAGTGCACCTCCAAAGTTGCCAAAATTTGTTAGTGGTTGCAAGTATGTGTGTGTGAGCACGTAGCTGGGTATGTGTGTATATGATAGTATATAAAATTGCCTGAGAAGGTGCCTGAGATTTATCAGACTAACAGCTTTTCACACTGGCATGCTTTTAACAATGCTGCATTTCGTTCCCACAGCTGCAATATCTGTTCCACCCCTCTGAGTTTGATACCATCAGTTGTGTTCTGGCTCACACAAGCCTTATCTGTTTAAGTTCAGCACAGGCCAGCTACTCCATGATAATAACCTGCTATTGATACAGTTCCATTTAAGTTTAGAAGTGAGAAAAAGTATTTTGCAGAGCAAATATAGAGACAGGAAAGTGAAGACACAGCAGATCAGTTTCTGAAGAAATCATGTGGCACTTTTTCTTATAAATAATCATTTTTCATTGTTCTCTAACTCAGGTTAACTCAGTCAAGGTCCTGCAGTAGATGAGCTCTTAAGAGCTGTATAGAAATTGTATTATGTCTATTATGACTCAGCTCAACTGTAATAAAACCTGGATGTAGCAATGGCACAACAAAAGCTAGCAGCTACTGACACGATTACCTCTTTTGTAAATAGATATGAGCACATGTTCAGACGACACAACAAGCCGCGTATGTTTCTGAATTAGTTCACGTGACTGTATATGACAAAAGAACCAATCAAAATGTCTGTGAAACAGATTGTGCTCTGTGGGTTCCAGTTGTGCTCCGGCTCGGTCATGGCCTTGTTGCAGATGAAGATCATTCTGCCAACATATTTCATTCCTTATTAAGACTAAAGACACATTCAAGCTTCCTTTAATGGTAACAGAAGCTTCTGGCTCATCTTGAATGTGACCCTTGATGTTTCAAAGCTTCGACAGAGCTTATTTTAAATGTCAACATTGCCCATCTCACAGCACAGTGGCTTTCATTAACCTATGTTTTTGAACAACTGTATTGTAAAATCCGCTCAATAAACTTGAGTACTGGTGGTCATAAAGAGCAAGAGGGGGCTTTTTCCCTCCCTTGTTTTTGTCCTTTTCTAAGGATGGCTCAATGTTTAAAAGCCCTTCTTGTATTAAGCATTCAAGTTTGTTTCTGTGAAGAAGACATCTAATTTACAGGGTTATCAGAAAAGTTTAACCAACATCTTCACTCATTCAGAAAATTAAGAAATATTAGTTTGAAAACATCTTATGAGGATAAGGCCGCTTGTAGAGGTGAACACCAGCAATAATCACAGCAGATCATCTAGTTTAATAATCTGGTTTTGTATTCTAGAAGTTCAAACAAAGATTTGGAAAATGGAAAAATCTTAATCAATCAAAGAGAAAAAGGAGAGACTTGTCTTCATAGATGCACTTTGGGCTGTGACGGTAACCACATGACTGCAATACCGCAGTTAAGTGTAGCCAACCGCGGGGTGGACCCAGTGACCTGCTTTTTTATTTTCAAATATAGACCCAGTGATGTTGCAGTTTGAGGTACCTGTCCAGCGTCTCTCGTGCATTGAAATCTAAAGGGAGGCAGTGAACTCACTATCCATGCATTCCAGTTAAAAATCACAGTAATCAGTAAAAGAAACCTTGCTGTCAGAGCACCGCTCATTCAGCTCCCTGTGCATCTAATCGGCACCGATGAGCCAGTGTGCAGTCTTCCAACATGCTTGTTTAGTCACTACAACAACAACTAGCCCGTCACCACGGATTTCAATTTAACAAATAAGGATACGAACTAAGTTGTGGTTATAAACTCGTGTTTCCAACACTCATACTGTGTTCACTCATGACAATGATGTTTTACCATCTAGGGGACACACTGTAGTGAGAAAAAAAACATCCAGCTTCTCGCGGCGCAGGGAGGCGTAAGTGTTTCACCAGGGTTAGAAAAATTCAGCATTGTCACAGCTCAAGATGCACTGGACAATATTAGAAATGAATGTTTCATTTGCAGTAAAAATGGCTGACTGAAGCAACACCAGACAACTTAACAAACACCCTGATCTCTGCGTCAACCCTCAATCAAGTCTTATTTTAGCTGAACTTTTGGAAAACCTCGACTACTCTTGTACAGCACATTGAAGAAACCGAGCTGAAATAGGACATTAACATACCTGTCATTCTCACAATCACCACAGCATGAGAATATACAGTAGTTTCAGAGTAGTTGATGCATACTGTTCTTTGCAAAGCACAATCTTCCCCATAACATTTTAGCTGCATGCTGCACAGATGGAGCTGCCTCAATGATGGGGGAACAATCAGGCCTCCCACAGCCATTTGAAGGAGAAGCCCCCCGACTGCAGCACTTTACTGCATTATACACAGACGAGCACTGGAAAGCTAATAACTGAGAAACTGAACAGAAACTTAAATACTGTGGCAAAGAAGTTACATTTATTCAAGTTTGCCAAGTAATCAAACTGAAACGGACGAGGCAAAACAGACAGACAGTCTTCGTATTGAGGTGCACTGACTTTCCCAGGGCATAAAAAAAGTTTTATTGACCCTGAACTATGAGAAGTTTTCAACTGGTTATGAAAAAGTCTCAGTTTAATACTAATACCGTTATATGACCTAAAAAGCCATTGTTCACATTTTTCCCAGCAAAGTTTCTCATTGTAGTTATGTATAAAATACATTGAGACGGGGCTGTGCAGTCCATAAAGGTCGTGGTGGTCATTACAATAAAACAAAAGGCTTGTACAAAAGATTGATTTTGGCTTTGCTACTGGGAAATTTCTTTTTGTTTGCTTATTATAAAGAAATAACATTAGAGTGGAATTTAAGTAACTGAAAGAGCAGCTCCAGTCATGTTTTTTGAAATAATAAATTGTGTTTGATATGTTTTTCTGCAAAACACGTTTAATTACCTTGTAAAAATCCTCCCAATCCATCTGCTCCTTCTCCCTCATTAAAAATCCCTGAATCTGTATAGTCCCCGCCCACTATGCACATTTCCAACCATCCCCTCCGTCGTGAAAACAAAACACGTCTCTGCCTCTGCAACTTGTTGAAACTTAGCTAGCTTGAAATGTAGTAATTAGTAGTCGTAACGTTAACGTTAGTAGTCAGTAGTAAGTTTGCAAAAATTACGATGATGGTTACAGCTGGCTCGTGCATCGCCAAAGTGGTTGCCATAGGTTACACGTAATGATATGCATAGCATCACCCCGTCCATTAGCGGGATTGGCTCCTTAGGTTTGTGACGTCTCAAACCTGCCAATCTGAAAACGTGTTGTTCAGCCTGTCCTTGGTACACTGCAGTTTAAAAGCAGACAGGCCCAGCCATGGAGACGACTGCTGATGTTGTCCCTGATATGTCTTGTAGCACATGAAGAACACCACATGGAGAGGTTTATAAGGTTAAACACTTGATTTTCACTGGAGGGGGTCTTTAAGCTGTATCAAGAAAATTGCTTTTACAGGGTAACTGACTCTGTTAGCTGCAGGCTTAATTAAGAGTATGAGTGGTACTTAAGCAAAGCCTCACTGTTGTTTGATTACAGTTGTCAATCTGACATAGCTACAAATAGATAAATTACTGTATCTTAACAGAAATGCTGTATCTAAATGAAGCTGTGGCATTCACTCAAAAACAAATGCACATAGTCACATTTCACAGTCACAAGATCTTTACAACACCAGTTGTATTGCTTCTGTCCACAGTATAGCTGCCAAAATCAACACAAAATGCTAATGGAACAGGCACCGGTCACCTGACGCATTTCAGCCACCACATGGAGCAGCCTCAGGAAGCGATGACCCTCCAAACTGAGGATTAGCTCATGAAGATCAAGTCAAGTTGTCTCATGAAGAGATTGTAGGGCTAACATGTATACAAGAGGTGTTTGCTTGTGAAAGGAACCGGGCGTCACTCCAAGACTTGCTATTCACACAACCACCAGATTCATCTTGCCATTTGCCACCAGATCTGTCAGAGACTGCTTTCAGCCCTCTGGTCACCATCAACACAAGACATGCAACAACCTTGATGTATACAATGAGTGAAATCACACCTGACATCTCATTGCTGCCTCACACTTCTCTCATTAAACCCATGCTGCTTGGACGAGTAAAACGTGTGATACTGAAATGAAAAGAAAGTCATTATAAAGACATGAAAGTGTGTTTCTAATGTCTGAACCAAACACGATAAGATTACTGTAAAAGCTGCAGCAGTACAAAGCTGAACCTGCACAGACACATTCAACATTTCCATACAACTACAAAACAGAAGTGTCTTATTCGGCCAGTGTGCTGAATTTAACATTTTGCTATAAAACAGGAGGTTGTTGTAGCTAGAGTTGTTACGATAGCAACTGTACTTATATAGCACTTTTCTAGTCTTTTCAACCACTCAAAGCTGCTTTTACACTACATGTCACATTCACCCATTCACACTCACATTCATACACTGATGGCAGAGGCTGCTACCTTAAGTACCCAACTGTCAATCAGTCATCAAATTCATACCCGTTGGCTATGCCACCGGGAGCAATTTGGGGTTCAGAGTCTCTGTATAGTATACAGTATATATATAGTATGGCATTTCAAACACAGCCGAAGTCGTCAATAACAGTCCAGCCCTGAATATATGAATGTTTCCATTTCCCTCTTCAGCAGACAAAAAACATCAGAGGAGGCTGCAACCAAACTGCAGCTAACATTAGCTCAGCATGTTTTAAGGTGCTTAGCTTGTCTTCAGGTTAGGATTCCTTCAGTGTTCATCCTTCACAAAGTTTTTAGTAGGAGCCTATTAGTAGTCCAAATATTTAGTCGGGCTCTCCAGACACTGACGTGTTTTATGTGTCTGGCTCAATTTCAATTAGAAGGACTGGCACTTTGGTAGCTCTCACTGCTGTTTATGGGAGCTGTGAGAGCTACCATGTACAGACAAAGTAGACACAAAAGAAGTAGACCTAAAGGAAGAACTACCCACACAGTTTCAATGACAAGTGATGACCGGAAAGTGCAGAGCAGAAACATTACAGCAAAGACAGTTGAGCACTTAAGATGAAGCCACTGTAAAGGAGGAATGTGTAGATTACTTTTGGATGAGACTGGCAGGATAGCAGGCCTCATTTTCTGTGCCTGTGCCTCAGACCAACACAGTAACTGTGCAAGGCATTTCAACTGTCCCTTAGCTGTAATACCTCAGGACTTGAGAGCATTTCTTCACCATGTGAACTAACAGCACATTCCAGCATGAACACACTCATGTCTCTCGGGCTGACAGATCCACAGCTGAGCTCCTCTCCTCCGAATTCCTGTCCTCCCAACTGAATCACCACCTTGTTTCCAGCAGGGACTGCAGACACTAGTCAGCCTCGAGATTAGCTGAAGCTCTGGGTTACCTGGCGGCCCAGCTCAAGCTGATCTAATGGCCAGGGCAGGATTAGGTGAATGTGCTGCCTGGATAGAGCAAGGCAGAAAGAGTCTGAAGGTTTGTGGCCAGCAGAGAGTCACTCAACCAAGACTCTCCTCTGAGTCTTTGCTGACCTCTGGATCGATAAGCCAGAGGGGGAGATGGCATGCCCCTGCCTCCGGAGAGCAAAGGTAACCAATGGCTGCTCTCTCTGCTAACCTTATCTCTATTCTGTGCACACATGAACACACGGAGTGCTATCTTTAATAAATCACTCTTAGCAGACAAGAGACTGTGGGGAAAAGTAACAATGCAGAGTGATGATATTGGAAAAATCACCTGCTGCTGTCACTAGAGCTTCTTTTAAATCTGCTGCTCCTGCTGGCCACCTCACTGTGAATGTTGTCATTTACATATTTTACAGAAATGGCAAAACGTTCCAGACCAGCTGTTCATGTGTCCATGTTAGTGCTGATGAAGTGAATTAGCAGGCAGGGTCTGGCAGCGCAGGGTCCAGGTCCTGTAATGAGAGAGCTGAGATTAAATCAGTTGTGGCTGATTGTTGGCCGAGGTTGTTGTGGAGCAGTTGGTGTTTCTCTTATCTGCCTTTAAAAGGCAAACAACTCACTCTGTTTCCCCTCCCTGCCCCCGGCTTGGCATGGCTGTCCCTCTGTGTTTTTGTGTCTTTTATATGTGTGTATATGTGCATGTGTCTGTGTTCAGCTGACAGATGCTGTGAAAGTAAGCAGACTGTCACCGAGGCAACTCAAGTGTGCATCAAGAGGAAACAATAGAGAAGTCTTTTCTTTCTACCTCTCTGGTTTTTTATGCCACTCTGTCTATCAGCCCGTAAAAGAGAAGTTCCTCTGGGAATCACACAAAGAAGGAAAAGAAAGTGATTGAGAAAAGGCGCACATAATCTCAGACTGCCGGACAATTTAGACGTTTATTTAGCATAGTACTGCATTACCTGTATGTAATGAGTGTTCTTTTAAAGCTGCACTTTACACTTTGTTTTTTTACAGCTTTTGTAGGTCATGTACACCTGCTATCCCCGAGTGTCAAACCAACCTTACCCTACGTTGTTTTTACAGTTTGCAGTCCCTTTTTTGCTTGCTTCATACATAGCCATGTCTCTTGATATGCAGACAAGATATTATTCATTTAAAATTGGCATGAACATGAGACTAAATAACCTCCTTATTCACACAGACTACATCCATCTGTAGGTGCAGGTGACTGTGACCGTAATTAACCCAAGCATTCATGCATCCACTGTCAGTGTAAATGTGTTAAGCTGAACTCTGGCACCGCTGTAATGGTGTCGCCACTTGAGAGCGCAACCTCATCGATTTGACTTTATTTGGTTTTGGGAACAAAGGAGGATGGTAGACTGGCTTAGACATCTGTGTAAAGGCTGATGGGAGCAGGTGAAGACCCTCCTTGAGGAGGATAGAGAGAAGGAGGTGCAGCATGTCCATGGGGCACAGCTGATTAGACAGGGACAGTAAGGGCTAGGCGATATGGCCTACAAAAATAAGTGTAATAATTTATTAGAGTTTTTGGCATCGATATGTTACCTGTTTTTTTAACTGGTCTTTTCAGCCTGCTGCTCTCTTCTGCCAAAAACTTCTCAAGCTCTGCCGTGGGCCTTGGTTTCAGATGCTGGAATATGTTAGTCGTGCTGCTGCTTCTAATTGGCAAACTGTTCCTACAATCTTCACAGTGGATAGTGGTTTGCTCGGGGTCAGATGCCCAAAACAAAATCACTGTCAGACAGCTAAGAAGTGTCTTTCTGGGAATGAAAGTCTCGCTTTATGTAATGCTAGGAAAAGCAGGCAATATGACTTTACCCTGTGTCTGAAGAGAACTCTACATCACCTCCAGGAGCTGGTGGAAGCTGTGCCTTTCCATACCCTAATTACCAATGAAAAGTGAAAATCCATTTTCATTTTTAAACACTGTCTTCCACCATAAATTAGAATTGATTCATAAAATCAATTTATCGGCCAACTCTACAGACACATCTGAATCAATGGGGAACACCAAGTGCGAAGAATAAGCACCATCTTTTCCACCATGGAAGTTATGTTCACCAAAGTCCAATACACGTGATGAGAACTGAGCAATCACGCATCGACTGAGCTAATTCCACCCACCGAGGAAGACTGTTGTATACACATGAAAGCTCAGGCAATAGCTAGTAATGCCTGGCCCACACTAAAACATTTTTCAAATCTTAACATATGTTGAAAATGTGAGAGACCGCACACATGACAATATATAATAGTAGATTTAACAGTTTTGCTCCTATAGTGTGTGGAGAGCAACGATTAAGCCAAAACAGCACACCGCACACTAACAGACTCCATTCACAAACAACCAGAGTCTCGACTCTCAACACTCGAAATCTCACTAAATCTCTCGTAGTCAAACGAGACTTTAGAGTAAACAAACATGGCAGACGACAGGCAGGGAGAATTGGTGATGATAGTTTTTGGACTTTTTACTGAAAATTCAGGAAGAAAAAAGAACAAACTGTGGATGAAGTGGTGGAGACGGCGTGAACATGGGCTGTACGTGTTACTTTATGCTTCATGTTTGCTTTTTTTGCCACAGCTGTGGTTGTTGTGCTTCCTTCTTCAGTCAGCTTGCTTCCCCATTGCCTATTGTTTCGTTCCATGTGACAATCCACCGACAGTGTGCTCGGCTGTCATCGAGGTTCCCCCCACACAACAGGGTAACAGATCGTAAATATTAAACATGTTTAATATTTACTGATTTGAAATCGGTGCCGCCACGACGTTCTTCCGAATGGATCAGGGGAAGTAAAATCTCTCCTAACAGACCTCACACCGCAGGAACATCTGCCATCTTTAGAACCATCAGAAAATCGGAACTTTGCTTACTATTGTCGGAAGGGGGGAATCGGCCTCAAAATCGGACCAATTATCGTGTAGTGTGTACCCCGCTTAGACTTCACCATGAAAACATGCAGTTCAGTTTGGTCCTTTTCCTTCTTATACATGATAACAAATTATAAAAAGCCTAAAAAAACACAAGAGGAACATCTCTCTCTGATTCGAGCAGTGCTGGTATGATGCTTAAAGCATTTGTGTTAAGGTCTAGGAATAAATAGGATAAAGAAATGTACTTTTTAAAAGTATAACTGGTCAAAGGTTAAACACTTTTTGAAAAACAATAAACAGAATATACCTAGACATTTACACAACACGCAATCTTGCTCTTTGATCCATAACATTTTAATGAGATTTCATCGAAGACTTGGAAGCAGTTGAAGCTGTAGAGAAGCTAATCAGAAGACATGGCTGGGTTTGCATGTCGCAGTGCCAGAAGCCATGGAGACGGTACAGAAATAGACACAGGCGCTTCAGAAAAAGAAAACAGTAGCAGACCTGAGAAGATGTATGCATGGACATGACGTGCCAGCGCCGCAGAACATGCTTGGTTACGTAAGGACAATGTATATTCACTGTTCTGTATTGAGTCCCTGAAGCACACCCCCTCCCAGGCTCAACCACTCGTTTATTCAGGCCATAGTGGTTCTGCTCCCTTTCACTGACTGCTGTGTAGGAGTCAAATTAAGAGTAAGCTGATCCAGTGTGGCAGTGTTGTGAAGGCTTGAGTGGAGAAAAGAGCAGAGGATAAGGAAGAAGGAAAGATGGAGGAGAGGCAGAAAGAGGAGGGGGAGTAACGGTGAGGGAGAAGTGGGCTAAGTTAATGGATGGAGGATATTACATGGATGGGATAATGAGATGGAGGGACGTATTAATGAAGGGAGTGAAAGAGGCTGGGTAGCAAAACTAACGGGTTATGTGGAGCAGGCTCTATTACAGAGGGGAGTTGGGGACATCATAATCCCTGTGGCCTTATAAGTAATTACTATGTGATAGAGAGAGAATGGTAGGACCTATCTACTGTCAGCAGAATTGGAATTAACTCCCTAATGGTTCTTTCACTGCACCGTGCTTTTATGTGTGTGAGTGTGCTTGCTGCACTTCTACCCTTTTAAGATTTGAGTGGTTGACTTTCAAAGTCAGAGCATGTGTGCATTTTTTGCCTTGGGCTTCACTTCTATACGACAGTTAGTTCAGGAGGAGGTGGTGCGTTTATGGTTTGAGATATCTATAGAAAACAAAATGTGTGTTTACCTTCTCTCTCTGTGGATCATAAGGCAGCAGGAGGTCTGGACACAGTATTCTGCAGGGCCTTTTATCTATCTGTCCTACAGGTTCAAAGTATAACCCGGCTGCTCGCTCTCAGTCAGGTGTGAACACATTCCCATTGAAGATAAACACCAGCATTATGAGTCTTTGTAGATCACCAGAACTAGTGTTGGGTAAACGCAGGGCATCAGCACAGTCCAGAGTAACTGACCTGAAGCAATAACAGTGATCATTTTGTTCGGAGCTATGGTCCGGTCAGGCCTATTTTTGGACCTGCTGAGCAACCACACATTTACAAATAGCCTTCAGTTTAAGCTAGCGCTCGGTATAAACCATAGAGAAAGTGAACGTGGGGGCCATGAAGGCATCCTTTTGTTTTTGGACTACCATTGTGGGCATCGAGGCCTTTACGGTTTTCTTTTTTTTTGGGAGCAGGACGTGAAAAAATTGGGTGGATACATATTACTACACTTGTGTGCGTCACTGTGGTAACAACATATCAATTACAGGTGGCCTCATCTTTGAAGCACACCTTGCTTTGTTGATGCTTTTTCAAATAATACTTCATGTATTGAAGAAAACTTAAAACTAGCAATTGGCACCATAAACTCAGAAAGAAAATGTGTCCTTATGTAGTAAATCAAGTGTAAAAAGGGCTCATTTTCTGGTCAACTTATACACTAGGACATCTCTTAGCAAGCAGTGGAGATGCCCTCCGCTGCCCATTAGAAAGAATGCAGGTTTGAGGCACTTCTGCATTGGCTTCACTTTTGAAACCAAGAGGCTATGTCCATTTCTTATAAAGAATGAATGCTCTAAATAGGGAAAGTAGTCTCTGCAATAATAAAAAAAAAAATTGTACATTAGATCTGTAATGTGTTTTCAACACATTGGTGCTGATCTCTGCTACAAAATAACTACTCTCCAACTGACCAAGTTGAAGTTCAGGTTTAAGTTTATCGTGATCTGTAGAGGAACCAGAGAATCCATCCATGTACAAAATGTAATGACGTTACAAAGGTTAAAGAATATTTACTTGCTTTAAAGGTACAGTGAGGAACATTTATTTTGTGTCGATCTTGGCGACCCCTGTGGACAAAGTGGTACGACCTATCTCTTTGATGATTTCATCCTGTTCAGTGTATGTAGTGTTTTCAGACAAAAAATCTCATCCTGCTTTCTTTTAACTGTCAAACCTCACTCACTGGGATATCTGCAATCCAAACCACTAATGCATCATTTTAGCATAAAGCTTGTTTTTAATTAGCATGGTTCGACTCCTGGTCTGCAGATCCATTTGGTGCATGTCATCACCCACTCTCTACTCCGCACATTTCCTGTCTCTCTTCAGCTGTCCTATCGAATAAAGGCAAAAAGCCAAAAAAATAATCTTTAAAAAAATAAAAAATAATGCGTTGCATATTTTATGTTCATAGCGTAACACAAGCTGTGTCCCAATTCCAAACACACAGTAAACAAGGACATAAATTGCACACTTTCTACTGATGTAAGCAGTGCACAATATTTGACCAACATTTTTCTGTTTTGAACTTAAAAGATATGATATTAAGTCTGTGCACCAGTCGTCAATCAAACTGTGACTTTAGAGCACAGCTGCCAATGCAAAATATGAAAGTGTCACTCATCCTGTCATAAAGAGACAGCCCATCATCCCTACAGCGCTGACTCACAGACATACATTGTATCAATTTTTAACTTGCTCCGAACTTTGACAGGAAGTAGTTCCATCCTGTTTGTCTCGCAAGCCAATGAGCAGCCTTGCGTAACTGAGACCGGCATCGAACCACATCGATTTAGCACTGCACACTTTGCATAGCAATTAACTGAAACGGTATTTATGAGCGTGTAAGGAGGGAAGTAATCAATGCTTGATGAAACAAGAACGCATGAGGACAGGAAGTAAAGGTGAGGGGAGGGGAGTGGGGCGGGGAGCAGTGGGAGAGGAGAAGAGGCTCTTCAACTGAAATAAATAAAAATAATGACACAACTGTACCTTTAGGCTGGAACCCCAGACAGGAAACCCTGGATGATTTCTCAGCTCTACAATTCACCTTTTTACCTGCAAAGTCAAGAAGATTACATTATAAACTCAACGCCTCAGAGAGTTATCACCTATTTCTAACTCTTAATGTTACTTTTGTTTATCACGCCACTCTCCATAAAGGTCTCAATTATTTAAATATTACAATACAGCAGTTTGTTATCAGTTACTTCTTGTTAGATCTGATAGTTTTCTAATGTAAAAAGAAGTTTGATGCTGCTGTTTGGATAACATTACAAAACATTGAGTTTGTAGCATGTTACTATTTGAAAAGTATTGGATTTGCACATGACTAATATAGAAAACTGAAAATATACAGGGCAAGTAGCAGTCAGTAGTAGTAGTAAAAATATCCCTAGTAATAATACTGTATGCTACTACCAAACGTCAAACCAACAACGTAAGCAATTTGCAACCTGAACAACACTGAACCGCGGCTACATATTTCCGATGAGAGTGGAGAGCAAAGGAGACTGAGAAATGGACATAAATTCACCAGGTGTCTAGATATAAGATACCAACACGCTAACATTGCAGTTTTTCTGGTGCATGTGCAATTTTTTTGATATCATACTGCAGAGCCATGGAGCCCCAGCAGAAGCACGGTTAGAGACGTTGCATCACACAGGTTTAACCAACATGCTAACAGATGCTATTATTAGCTAGTTACCTTAAAAATAATCATGTCAGCCTATCCTTTCTAACGGCTAGGGTACTAGCAGTAACTTGATGTAGCTGGCTAGCTTTAACATGAAAAAAAAATATATATATATAGATATAGCCATAGAGATGTATTCACTGTCACGTCTGGATAAAAACCTCATAGAGTTAAATAAATGAATGAATGAATGAATAGCTTCATCTCTGACATGTTTTAATACATGGTGAATGTATTTTTCATGTGGCTATTATACTGTATGGTAGCTCTTAGCTGTCAGTTTTGTTCATGATGGTCAAAGTGTTTAAAGCGATGGCTGTGGCACTCCTGCATGCCTGTGTCTAAAATGACTCTGCCAGGGCTCTCTGGCTCGTCAGTTGAATGTTTCTCCAGTTGTTTGCTAACATGTAGGCCTGAACAATGGGCTGTGTTTCTGTCTTCTTTTTTAGTACATCTACCTCGCAGTGGAAACAAATTAATTATGCAGCTTTAAAATATTAAAGTGAACTTGGCTGCTTCGTGAACTTTATCAAATATCATTGACATTATAAAGTTGGAACAGTAGTTTACTCGAGCGAAGTTGGGATCTTTGTTTCCCCCCTTTGGTTTCTGATCCTCAACATTTAAACTCAAAGGTCTATATTACATTGTTGCAATTGAAAGTTAAGTTAAGAATTTTTAACTATAGAGCAAAGTGTTTAAGTGGAGTAGAGTGACGATGTCCCTCGGGGGGGAAAGGAAGAGAAAGAAATGTCATTCTTCCCCATCTCTGCCCAGCCGGTCTGGAGACAGACAAATGTGGTGCATATTGAGCAACTGACCTTTCAGATAAGGCCTGGATGGTCTTTATATTCACTGTCATTCTTGTCATGAGGACTGTAACAATAGATCCATCATCATCAATCATCCTTTCATGGGCTTTGGGAGGAGTTTAAAAACGTATTGAACTATGACAAATGATGTAAACAGTCCAATAATATTCAAACAGTTAATTGAACTTAGTTGCAAGTTTATGAAGAAGGTGTAGCTAAAACTAAGGAATATAATGCAACAGTACTGCAATATATCCTGAGGTAATCAAGGTTTTAATGTTAAGCTGTTGGTTAAACTGTTTTACAGAGATTCCACAGTTTAGGCTAATTATATCTTCCCTTTCTTGGTGATGTTTCTAATATTTTGTCCACTCTGTGTATACTTACCACTATCAACACCTTAAAACAGTTGGAACTAAAATGAAATATTAAGGTGGCTGCACACTGCCCAGACAATTGCTGACCAACTCCAACCAACACCAACTGTCAGATCAGTGTGCACCGACAGTCTGTGTTTGTCGGTGTGTGTCGGATGGAGTTGTTCGAGTTTGACATGTCCAGTCGGGTTTGGTGAAGTCGTGGAAAGTCAGACCAATGTGCACCGTTTCCCAACAAACCTAACAGCTTTAAAGGCCAGGTAGACCATGACTACTTTGGTCATAGTTAAAGTGATAATCTCTCATTTAAATAAATGTCTGCCTATGGCCTACTGATGAAAGAAAGAAAAGATCAATGACTACAGATACAACTTCAAAAATTAATGAAAATCCAAATAAAAAGAAACAAAATCTACGCTCAGATGAAGGCAAACAGTCTAAATAGAAAGAGACCATCAGCGAGGAAAATCAAGAGTTACAACCGTAACAAAGGGTGCCAACCGTGGATGTCTGGATATGTGGGATACATGCACCCACAATTCCTTTTTATCGCCATTAGGTGCCGCCAAAAAAAAAAAAAAATTAGAACTTTGAGATTATGTCTTTAACAAACCCTCCACTTCGTCCATGTAAAGTGAAAAAGTGGGCAATCAAAGTCTCTCCTGTCAGCTAATGTCCGGGCAGTGTGGAGCTGGCAGTTGGTTTTTGGAACATTGTAAAGACTGCAACCAGCATCTGCCAACTTTAGAATGTTGAAGTGAGTTGGTCATTATCTGGGCAGTGTGCAGTCACCTTTAGACCCATCATAGGACTGTATAGGACTTGTATTAGACTGCATTAGTTTTAGCCTGGTGTTTCTATAAACTGGCAACAGTGTTGTCATTGGCCCTTACAAATGTTTTGACTTTATTGCATGGTTTCACTTTATGGGATATTTTGGTGTCATATCACCAATATTCAAGTATTCATCTCCATCACTTTGAAATGTTCCTGCATTCACAATGGGAGAAACCATTCAGACATTTGCTTGTTGTTTTAAAATTTGAGGCTGTGGTTAATTAAAGCTCATGTGAGGAACTTTCCGTTTGTGTTGATTTTTGCGCCCCCTGTGGACAAAGCTGTAGGCTACCTCTTACGTCTTTGCTGATTTTGTCCTGTGCATGCTTAAGTTGAGGTTTTTAACAAAAAGTCTCATCCTGCTTTCTTTAACAGTCATATAAATGTGAACAAAGGCAGCGTGCAGTTAATCGCTTTGCCTGGCACCTACCCCCACCAGCGGTTTCAGACATTAACAATAACTAAATAATCAATCTTGTCGCTGATGTTCTGGTTTGCTTTTGAAGATCCTATGGAGTAATCAGAATTAATGTCAGTCTGTTTCATAACCAGCAAAAAACTCCTCACAGGAGCTTTAACATTTACACTATATTGGGACTTTAATGTAAAGTAGCCGGATAATAGCTTGGTGTAATATATAAGTGTACTTTAATTAGAACCACAGCTAGCAATAAAGCTACTTCTTTATAATAACTTTCAAATGATTAGCCTACAGTATAGCCCCACTAGCTTAACTGTATGTTTGCTTTACCCAGCAGCCTAAGTTCAGAGTAGAAAACAGTAACTTTCTCGACGTTTCCTGACCACCATGTAGCCAAAGGTAACGAGTAACGAAAAACGAGCCAGTAGTAATGTAAACCCGCTCCAGTGACTCGCCTCACAGAAACACCGATTACATTTCCATTAATTTCCCCCTCTCGAGCCACTTACTTTTTCCGTTTCCGTCGCTCTACGCTCGGTGTGTGTCGCTTCTCCTTCTCCCTCCTCTCCTCCTCTTCCTGGATGCGAGATGGAGAGAGGAGTCGGGTCCAGGCGGAGAAGAAGGGAGGCGAGGCGCGCCGCTAACAGCTCCCCGCTGCACCGGGAACGCACGGCGGAGGAGCGGGCTGGAACACGACGGAGCTCCGCTTACAGAGCCTGATATATCGCCATTATGTGGGTCACGGATGAAGTATTCATCTCCAGCTTTCATCGCTCAAGTTAAAATTCATCCCCGCGATGGTACAACCCGGAGAGAGAGGGAGAGAGCCGGAGTGTTGTTATAACCTATATTTGGTAAAGGGGAGCCCACTGACACTGTTCCATCTGTTTGAATTGAAAGAGATAGCCTATTTGTACTGAAGTGGGTGTTCAGGGTGTTCAGAGGATCTGAGGTGAAGTTATAAATATTTAATGTATTAAATAAATCCAAGGGAAAATGATTAACGCGAGTTGTGAACATCTTTTTATATCTGTTTTTAAAATGATCTTCTGCCATTTACTGTATTCAGTAGCTAATCTCAACATTTGGCTTCCTATAGGTCAGACATAGGCCCAAATGATATAATGCTTTAATTCTATTGCTTTTTCAGCTACGCTTCTGGTTTATTTTTTCAAAGACACCGTTTTTAATTGACTTTCACCTGGCAGAAAAACAAAGGTGCAATTAATAAAGTTAATGAGGGCTGCATTCCATTTAGATAAGCCAGGTCTAGTGGTTGGTTATAGGCCTTTTTCACAGAAGACTTTTTTTGCATACCACAGTAGGAAAAGCCCAGGTGTTTATAGTAGCATTAATGATGGCTGTAATCCATTTAGCTGCTTCACTTTCATGGCCCTGGTTTTGTGCATGCTGACTCCCTTTCATCGCTTTCTCAGACACCTGAATATAACAGAACCATTGTTAAAGTTATTATTAACACCTGTGCTTTTCCTCCTGTTAGAAGGCAAAATGTCCGCTGTGAATAAAAAAGGCATCTACTAAATCTTATCATTATGAAGTTTAAAATAATTGTTACACCAGCAAAAACCATTCCAGCTGATGTCTTTGAAGCCTCTAATCTTGTATGGAGGTCACATAATTATGCATGCAGTTAAGCAACTTTCAAACACTTTTACATAAATTAAATGAAAGATCATTTTTTAAGTGGCTTGTTTGTTCAAATGCTCAAGAAAGCTGAACAATTTGAAGAACACACATTATTTGTAGATACTGCATTTCCCTGCATCCTTTACATTCCTCAATGACTACAGCATTTTGCAATGACTGTATATAGATGGACGACGAGTCTCCATCTGCTCTCATTGTACGAAATTGATGCCAAAATAGCCCCTGTGATAGGCGCTGTCATCTTGCGATGGTGACGTCATTTGGGGCCAGAGATGGGCAGTAGAGATCGGCGAGTGGAGCGGCCACTTCTGCTAACGAAAACACACACGTAAATTACCGAAAAAACAGCAAGGATCCCGCACGCCGGCTTATTTAACACCAGAATAGCTTCTTTTCGGTCTGGGTTTAACATTCAGAGGTATGGAAACTTCACTGACTGAAGTGATTGTATCCTCTCGCAGTTCCTCCTCTGGTCTGCTAATCTGGGACAGATCAGGGGTCCGTTTCAGAAAGCGGGTTTAGTGAAAACCCTGGGTTTGTTAACCCTGAAATGAGGGAAACCTCAGGCTTGCCGTTTCAGAAAGAGAGGCAACTTCAACTCTGAGTTGGTTACTATGGTAACTGTCTGTGAACCTAACCTGGTCGGGAGCAGCCAATAATTTTAGCTTCTATTCCATGCCAGATGTGATTAAATATTAAATAAATAGACCAGTTCAAACTTAAGCATTCACTCGAGCAGCGATTTTCTTCCCACGCCGCTTCTCTGTCTTTTGCGGCTGCAGCCGTGTTACTTTATTTTTTCTAAAAACATGCTCGTATTCGCTGAATGTCCACATGAGGATTTCGAGCTCCTCTGGTGTGACGTAGGAGGACCTCCTTTTGTGTACCGTTGCCATGGTGAATCGTGGTATTGGGGCTCCATCTGGCTTTTTATACTCAGCGTGCACGCACTTAGCTCTGGCTGAACCTACTCAGGGTTGACTGAACTAACTCAGATCAGCTGTTCTGAAACCACTGTTCTTATTTTATAGTTTCACTCATGTCCCGTCTGTTAACATGGAGGAGGCGGGCTTTATGACCTACACTGCAGCCAGTCAGCAGGGGGCGCTCGAAATGTTTTAGCTTCACTTTGAGGGAGATGTCATGTCGTCCATCTTTTTATACAGTCTATGCTATTTTGTCTATAGGTTTGATAAGAAGTCATTAGTGATGCTCACTCTTAACACTCCTATTATCCTCTAATAAACTAACACATTTTACCACTGGGGTCAATCTCACCCCAAGGATATTTGCCTCCAGAAAATGATTTCCATAAAAAAAAATGTTTTAAGTTTTGTGTCAGGCACTTTGTTTATTTGTTGAATACATAAATAACCCCTTGATAATTAAGCCTATCGGTGAGTTGACCTGTTCTCTAGCGCCACCATCAGGCCAAAATTTGAATTAAATGTATCTTGAAAAGTTTTCATACAAATCTTCTCAAATTTACTGACAACATTAATGAACACAAGAGTATGAAGCCTATTAGTTTTGGTGATGATATGACCTTTCCTGTAGCGCCACCATCAGGTCAAACTTTCAGTTTTAGAGTTAGTGAATCTCGAAAATCTTTCATCCAAATCTTTTCTAATTTAGAGTCCACATTCATGACTCTCACAGAATGAACCATATTGATTGATGTTGGTGACCCCCCCTTTCCTCTCATAAACATATTTATTTACTTATTTTTTTCTCCTTTTTGTGTAACATATTTGTGGTTAGTCACTATAAAGTTTCACTCACCCCTCCTCTTTTGTTATCCGGGCTTGGGACCGGCAAATTTGTCATCCCAAGTACAATATTTTCAATCGATGGTGTTATGAAGAGCTCTAATGATGACTTGATGTCTTCAACATGGCTGATTGCATATCTGGTGGGGCCTGGAACCATTTTGATAATATTAGTATCGCTAAGTCTACCCTGCCGTTGAAGTGGGGAAAGGGACCATATTATCTTTCCATTTTGGTCCCTCTCCTCACTTCAACAACAAGGTAGACGTGCTGCTAAGACTGTGTCCCACCAGACACACTGTCAACCATGTTGAAGACATAAAGTCATTATTCGAGCTCTTCATATAACCATCAATTGAAAATATTGTACTTGAGATGATAATTTTAGAGGGGAGGCATGTGTAGTTGGAAAGACTTGGATGTGCTCAACTCGCAAGCCTACACTGGCTTCCTCATTTTGGCAGGAGTTCACAAGTCAAGTTGTTTCCCACATGCCCACACCACGAGAAGTATGGGAATAGTTGTTTTCCCCACCCCCTGTTATGTATCAACTCAAAAGTATCAACTCTGCACCTGCAGGTGTGGGGATGTTAGGTCACACACACAGACAGACAAGTTTTACACAGCTAGAACAGCTTGGGGTCAAATTGACCCCAGAGAAACACCAATGCGTGCAATATTTGTTCAGGACATTGAAAAAATATCATCATGATAATTTTATGCTTGATCAGTTGTCCACTTCAAATTAGGAAAAGTCATGAGCAAAAAAAAAAAAAGTCAACTATTATTTTTTGAATGATCAACATTGAATGGGGTCAAATTGACCCCAAGGATAACAGGAGGGTTAAAAGGCATAAAGTAAAAGATTTTCAATTAAACACGTTATGTAACACAGTTTGTCTAAGAGGCTTCAAGCTTCAGAAGTTGTGTTCACTTCACTGTTTCTGTAATTACTGCTCTCTCTCTCTCTCTCTCTCTCTCTCTCTCTCTCTCTCTCTCTCTCTTTGTAAGTAAGTAATGGCCACTATCATCCCCATAAATGTACTCCAAGTCCAGAATCTACATTCTGTCAATTAGGCTTATAGACAGTCCAGCTTTTGTGATACTGTCATTGCCTCCAGTAAATCAAGACCCCCTTATTTTCTTTTTTTTTTCTTTTGGCTCCCGTCTGTGCCTCCACATCCTCTGCCCCCCTGCTATGTTTTAACAGCCAGACAGAGGGACCGTGGCCCAGAAATCCTGCTCTGAAGATGGGTACCAACTTGCTGTCAGCACTGCTGTCGGCCCTCCTGGGACCTAGCCTGATTACAGCACCATCATTCTCTCTCTTTTAGTTCTGGACACACACACGCGCACACATACACATGCATAGTTGTGGCACTGCTCTCGAGTCACATCTGCACTTTGCAGCTCATTGAATATGCCGTCTCAACTGCATTATTATTTTCTAAGAGGCTGGAATCTGTGAGGCCTCCTGTCACTGTGTTCTCGAGCTCTGTGAAGTCTCAGAGTCTGAGATGGAGATGACTGAGGAGATATTGTTGCAGATGACAGCTGGCCAGTCACATAATTGGCTTGTCGACATGTCACTCTCTGTCACTGATGTTTCCATTGGAGCAGAACAATGGTCTAGGGGAAAGGAATTCACTGCTACATCTATAATTTAACTGAGACTCAAACTGTCTACAGCCAGCAGTTTTTACTTGGCAAAACTTAAAGTTTAGAGTTCTTTGCACAGGTACGAGTTTGTCAGAGACTGTTACTTCATGGGTTTGTTTCATATAGGTCAACAGGAGCTGTAATCAGGCCAATGTGGTTTTGCATGGTGAAAATAAAATGCTAACACTTTCTTAGAGTATATTCCGTTACGTTACCTGGTGAATGATGAAGGTGAATGGTGAAGTCAAGAAACAAATCGATCAATCTGTCCGTCACTTCAGCAAAAACTACAATGGGAGAGTCTACTCTTAAAGAAGTGTCTTCTCCAGCATTTTCAGGTCCATCTTCTGGTCCTCTCTATAACTGGATCAACCTGTTTCCTGTTACGACTGGCGTCTTTGGATGAATGCCTCAGTTTATCTTTGCTGTAACGGCAGATGTTCAAAATGGGACGAGAAGATTTTGTATAATCCTTGATTTCGCTGTTGCATTCTGTTTTATAACTAGGGTGATCTGATTTAGTTGCATGTTAAATGTTACAAGAGAGTAAAAAAACAACAGTGTGACACATCAAAGAAAAGCAAGTGAATTTGAGGGCACTAACCTATTTTAGCAGGGAAGATGCTTTGCAGCAGTTTATTTTCATACAGGCTCAGTATAGACCACTTCTATAGCCAACCAACGTCCATAAATAATACAATCAGATCTCCAAGTGACCCTACTATCCATACACTGTGCATTTTCAGCAGATATTTATAGCCTGCACCTTCTTACACAAAACTGTTTAATAGTTGAATTGCATTAGTCTTTCCCCAGAGACACACAGAGTGTAAAGTTCAAAGATAAAAACTCAACGCTATTTCCAGAAAAGAGCAGTGATAGAGGAAAATTCTGCAAAACCCCGGAATATGTTCAATGTCAAATGCCAACACTGCTCTGTATGTTTGTTCAGGTGATTCAATTCAGGGCTTAATACATATTTGCTGAGAAGAATAAGCAAATCTCCCTGAACAGATCTAGCATGAGAGTACGTAGCTGTTCTTTTGATCACACGTTGAGGAAAGAGGCAAAACATACACTTTAGTTTGGGATAGATCTTCCTTCCAGTTAAAGGAGTATTTTTACATCTTTGGAAATACATTCATTCGCTTAATTGCCTCAAGTTTGCAGAGAACAGGCCGTCCATGTTATTTTGGACACGGCAATAAAATAAATGTTCGGTGAGAGAGTGTTCCTTACACCCACTTCAAGACTCCTTCGTCGATGCAGGGCTTTTGATGGCAGCCCAATTCTGGAAAGCTGTAGGTCCTCAGTGGATCCCCTCTTCCCTGAGCTGCTCAGTAACGGGTCCCGAGAGTGCAGTCCTCTCCTCCTAACTATTTAATCAAACATTCTCTAAAATTATAATGTTACAGTGTCATTCCTGAGCCTGTAAGCCTGCACTTGTCTTTGGTCTGCTTCGCCTCAGTAATATTCGTAATGTCACCAGCTTTAATGACCAAAATAGATGGCAACAGCTGAGGTGGTATATATTTTATCTTATGGATGTAACAATAGAAATATTTTGTGGGATATTATATTTTATTATTATATATGGGATAAAATGCGTACTGAGTAAATACGTTTAATTACCTAAAAATCCTCCCAAAGCATCTCCTCCCTCTCCCTCATTAAACATTCCCCAATCTGCATAGTCCCCGCCCACAATGCAAATTTCCAACTGCCTCCTCCATCCCGAAAACAAAACACATCTCTGCCATTGTTTAGTGGCAACTTGTTGAAACTTAGCTAGCTTGAAATTTAGTAATTAGTAGTAGTAACGTTAACGTTAGTAGTCAGGAGTAAGTTATTATGTTGACGATTACAGCTGACTCGCGCATCGACGAAGCGGTTGCCATAGGTTGCACATAATGATATGCATAGCTTCACCTCGTCCATTAACGGGATTGGCTCCTTAGGTTTGTGATGTCTCGAACCTGCCAATCTGAAAACGTGTTGTTCAGTCTGTCCTTGGTACACTGCAGTTTAAAAGCAGACAGGCCCAGCCATGGAGATGACTGCTTAGGTTGTCCCTGATATGTCTTGTAGCACATGAAAAATGAGATGTTTACAAGGTTAACAACTTGATTTTCACTGGAGGGGGTCTTTAAGTCAAGGAAACACTTTCTAGTGTTCAAAACACAATCTGAATCTAGTGGACTGCTGCCTGTTCTGCTGCCTTTTCAGTCGAGCCTCAGATAGTATCCCATATATATTATACTTGTATCCCTCCTCCTCCTTCTCCACCTGTACCCTCTGCCCAGGGAGCCTTTGCTTGAACCAAAAACGTATTTCAAGAAATTGAATCTCACATTAAGTGCTATGCATATATGATAGAGTTAGTGTCTGAACCGCAGACATTATCCCCAATTAATTTGAGAACACTGATCCAGTCTGTGTTGGTAGACTTTTACTGGCCTTTACAGAGTTCCAACCTCAACCCCGTCCAAATTCTTTGGGATGCAGTCGAACAGAGACTGCAAGCGAGGCCTTATCATCAAACATCACTGTCGGACCTCTCTGATGCTCCTGAATGGGAGAAAATCCCTGTAGCCAGGTACCGACATTTGATGGAAGGCCTGAAAGCAGAAGAGTTAGAGCTGAGGCAGCAGCTCATCAATGCCCAGGAGTTTGGTAGCAAATGATATCCTATTACTCATGGCTGCAAGGTACTGCAGGCCACTCATGACAGTGAATAGGAGGCTAAAACTATATTTTGCAAAGTTGCAGAAAATACAATATTGAAAGATGTTACAATCACATTTCATTGCTCAGATGGGACTAACAAGAACCAAAATGAGGCCATCTTTCTGCCTGTTTCTGCATTTTAAACAGTAATTCTAATAATGTATTCACATCCGACATTTATTATAGAAGCACACACTATTTAATGTGTCTCTTCGGGCAAATGCTAAAAGTTCAACTATATTCAGCCCAGCAAGTAAAAGTAAAACTGGAGACCGTTAAAGCATGATATGTGGAAGCTCTAGACTAGACTACTGTGTTATGTATTTTCTGCAGAGTGAAGGGTACCAGGCAGAGGAGTCTTTCCTGCCGCTCAGAACAGAGAGAGCCCCGGGCAGAGCTTCACTTCTGGGCCCGTCTCGCTAACCGCCTGCCTTCATCCACTTTGATCACAGAGGCGAGCTGAGGAAATTCAGGAGAGCTCGACTTCAATCATCCAGCGGAGCTCCTTCTGTGAAGAGATTCAGCGTAGTGTAACGTCATGTGCTGGGAGACTTTTGTATGGTAATTTGTTATGGAGTTGGCGGGCGAGGGGGGGGTTGTTTTTCAAAGGAACCCTTTGAAGCTCGCCAGAAGTGTACATGGATGCATAGCCAGATTAGAATATACAGGAGTAATTGTTCTGTCCCAGGCAGAGATGAAACAATGAATAAATTCCTTGGTTATGACCTTCAAGTTTGAGTCAAACAGCTTTTGTTCCAATCTGACTGAGAAAGTAATTTGACAGTTGAGACTGCTGTGCGTTGCCCTGTGAGGACTGACACACAGTCTGAGATATGATGTCCTCCATTACACAGCTGCCACTGGGTGTCAGCACCTCTGTCAGATAGCAATTCTGGAGATTTCTGCTGCTCCTAGGCAAGGCACCACCAGTTATAAGTACATTGTGAAGTCCTGATCATTGTTATAGCTATATAATGAAAAGAAAAACATCAACATCATTTAGACAAAGTTTATAGACGATCAGTGTAGTTTCTTTGGCAGTTAGCAACCATCACCACAACACCAGATGAGGTAATATCTTACAGAAGAATGTTATACCATCCCTCCAGTTGTACAGCTGCTCTTGTGTTTGCAGTGGTTTGCGTTATCTGTGGTGATTGAGGCCGTAATGTTAGCTGGCTTTGCTTAACAAGCTAGCAGGCCACAATGTGTTATTTCTTTTCTCCTTACTTCAAAATTTCATCTGTTGCCACGCTAACACCTTGTCCTCACAGCAAGCTAGATTCCTGCTATGGGGTGACTGTGGCTCGGAGGTTGGAGGTTCGATCCCCAGCTCCCTCAGTCTACATGTCGAAGTGTGCTTGGGCAAGACACTGAACCCCAAATTGCTCCTGGTGGCATAGCCAACGGGTATGAGTGTGATAACTGATGGACAGTTGGGCACTTCAGCTGTGTAAAAGCTGTTTTAAGTGGTCTAGAAAAGCGCTATATAAGTACAGTCCATTTACCATTTACTATCACATCATGTTTGGTGAGGACATGCTGCTAGCAGCCCAACTTTGTGCAGTCGCTTGCACCTCCTTGGAGCCCCCTCCATATGTACTATCCACTGGGTTTCCTGGTTCCTGTTTGGTGCTAGAGCAAGTGCACGTACTGGTTGTTGTGTTCAAGTCGTTGATCATTTGCATGTGCCAATACTAGGGTGAATGTACGTCCCAATTTTACTGTGACTGTCCCGCTTTCAAGCTCCATGTCCCGAGTCTCAACAAATAACTATAAAACACTAATATGTCCCAGTTTTGAACAGGCACTGTCCCGGTTTTAACCAATTGAAATGCCAAAACAATGCACCAAGCTTGCAACACTGATTTGTCTGTATATATGTCAATCAATGTCGTTGCCAAGGCTGTTGCTGTTTAAACCAATAGGAAAACATGACTAATGCATCACGAGTCAAATGAATACTGATTTGTTTGTACATGTGTCAATCAATCTCAGTGTGCGGCTGTTGCTTAGCTAGCCAGCTTATTATACTGATAGGACCTGCTGCGTAACGTCAGGTATAGGCTAGTTGTCATGCCAAAAAGAAAGTCAGTGTTTCCAAGGAGCTCCAGGAGAGTTACAGCGTGGGTAAAATTAAAGTGTCCCTATTTGGAGGTCTGAAAATATGGCCACCCTAGCCAAGACATCTAGACGACTGACTGAGACAATGACAAACTTAACACAGCTTGCATTAATATAAGTCTCCCAACCTTTTTACATCAAAGCATCCGGATAATTGGAGCGCACCCAAACCCCAGTGAAACTGTCATGATTTTATTTTGACATGACACATACATTACATACATATTGACATGAGACATTTCTTTCCTTTAATTGGGATTGGTTCAAAGGAGCACAAACACAGAGCAATAATAATGAGCATTTTCACAGCATTTTAGATGCAAATTCGTAGGCTCATCTTGGTTCACAGCATGAAGACCAGTTCACAGAAAGAGCAAGTTTAAATCCCTCGTTAGAGCAAAATCTCAATAGATGATGAGATTGGTTAATGGCAGCATGAGGTAACAATGTTTCTATCTTTCAGCAGGCTCAACTGTGGTAGCCTGTTGAAAGTAAGTAGTGAAATAGAACGTTACGCAGAACTCCTACATGCAGCACGAAACACAAATGTTGAGGGATCATTCTGAGTCACTTGTCTTTGGACCCACTACTACCCCCTGAATGACAGATAAAATGGTTTTACATACTGTTGAACACTTTAAGTTATTATGAATGAACTTTAACATGCTTTGCCAGATTTTTTCCCCCCGTTAAGATGCTGCAACTTGGTAGTTATAAATCTTTTCAATGCAAAGATGAGCATCTGATCACATTAACTGGCATGCCCCATGCTTCATGATCTGCTCTTCCTCCCTTGTCGGCCTGTTTATAGGTTGATAAGTTGGAGCTGCAAAGAGGCTGACCTTCCCTCATTGGTGTTCAGTTTGTACTTCATGTGGATTTTAGACCTCTTTAAATTTGCCTGGCAATTAAGAGTCATGTATTCAGTTTGTTCAATTTATTTTCTAAGTAAGGGCTCAGACTACATTTGGGCCAATTTGAAACAGATTCCAGCCTCTCAACAAATGGAGGATAAATCTTGGACCTCGTTCAGCCCATTTTATCTGCTTATGCAAGGAATTTATGTCCTGCACTAATTGTAGACTCAGCAGGCCTGCTCCAATCATTTCATATGGGTTTGATGTTCAGCATTTCGACGTCTAGATAATTATATCAGTACTTCTCGAGGAGGCCACAATAGGCAATGAGATACAAGTCTACAAGGAGACAGAGCCCCCTAACCATTGCTTTATGTTGCAAAGCAGTGGTTAATATTTTAGCCATTTAAGGGCTAACATTAGCTAGCACACTACTGTTGACATATTTTAAAACTGACTGTTAAAACTGTGAAACACCTTAAATCCTTTAACAAGGATCAATCTGAGATTAAAGTAGTGATCTCAATTATTTGAGTTTCGTGCGCTTGAGTGCCACCCACTGGAGATCAGCCATAATGGGAGCACATGTCCCGATTTAACCAGACGTCTAAGGCTGGCTCCCTTTGTCATGGTTCTAACTTTTGATTATCCTCGCTTTCCTTTTTAGACTGTTTGCCTTCATCTGAGCATCAAATTTGTTTCTTTTTCTTTGTACTTTCACTTATTTTTGAAGTTGTATCTTTAGTAATCGATGTTTTCTTTGTTTGTTCAGCCATAGTAGATTACTGTTTACTGGCAACACTTTCAGAGATCGGAAAAGCAGCTGCTTTGTTCCGCCTACTCTCTCTGATAGACCAACCACTGCTCGGTGATGGAAAATGTGATTCTTTTGTGATTTTTTCTGTAAATGTTGCCAAGGACAACCATAAAAATATGATCTACTGCCAATACAAAGGCTTTCATGAGTTGGCCGTAAGCTCAATCACCATTGTGTTACCTCATTTGGTGATATATAGTGACGTAACAGACATTTATTTACATTAAAAAGTTTGAGATTGTTACTTGATTGTGCCGCAGCCACGGTAAATCCAGCTCCAATAGTGTATCTTAAAGTTGCTGCAGTTAAAAAGCTCCTTTTAATTCTTGCTGGAGAATAGAGTTGACTGCTTTGTCCTCCAAAGATTTTTGTTATCCAGACTTAGTAGGCCCTGTGCTTTTGTTTCGTTTCAATGCAGAGCACTACAATATCAGTCACAGTTTAGTTTATATTGCCTTCCCCATTGGAATACGTGAGGTTGTGAGAGATGACTTGAAGTCGTATGTTGCTCCCTCTGGCACAGAGCTAATGTCCTGTGGTGGTTTGTAATGTAACATGTCCAAATCTTGTTGTGTGTGCAGGTTTAGGATTAGAGAGAAGAATATCTGTGAAGTTTCTCCTCATGTGCTTGATGTAACCCGAATTAAAAATCTGTTTTTTAAATCTGTCTCGCCTGGCCTACGAGACAATAAACTGGGAAAAAAGGAAAAGAAAAAGAAAACTTTACTTCATGAGAAATTACAGCATCAGATGTAGCCCTGAGGTGGCTTTATATTTAGGCCTTTGGCTCTTGTACTCATCTACTTTTCAGCAAAAACAACTTTAACTGTAGAAAATCTTCCTTTGTCTGTTTTGCTACAGAGTATGACTCGCGTCACCTGTTGGGTAATTTGTGTAATCCATGCAGTTGCTCATGTGCAGCACTGATCTCAGTGGGTTTCTACATAAGTGTCAATCAGAGGCAGCCCCGCCAAGCTCACGTATGTTCACAGCGTGCAGAAATAATTGTGGCTACATCGGAATAAACAAGAGGCTTCATCATGCATCCCAATCAACCCTGAGACCGTCCATGAGTACACTTCTCACTGAAACAGCCTGATGGAGTGTTGGTTGATTGGTTGTGTCCTGGCCCCAGTTATCTCAAAACTAATGGTTTAACCTTTGAAGCTTTATGCTGATAAAAAAATCTTACTCTTTATTTTGGGTATAATCCCTCCATCTGATTTAACTGTGTAACAACTGTCTCTGTTAACGCTGTACAGAAACTTATGTAAAAAAATTCCTCATCTCAAAGAGGTGCTCCATCATAGAGTGTCCTATTGCTTCTGAATGAGATGCTATAAATTCACCCTGCTCGCCCAATTTGAATTTCGTATGTCAGGCAGAACCTCTTGCCTCTGCCCACGAGAAGTGATGAATCTCAGCTGGAGAGAAAAAAGGGAACAGTGTTTCCGAGAGTGGACTGAATATTTTCTCTCGTGAGTACTGTTTTTGTTTTTTTGGCGTGATCCTGACATTCATTAGAAAATATTTTTAAGAACATTGTTGAATACCGAAGATAAACACACATCAGAGCTCTGATCAGATCTGGAATCCTTCCTGAGATCTAACTACACCTCTGTGTGGGAGGAGTTCACGTTTAAGTGAATTATATTAAATGTTCAGTGTTTTGTATCCTACATAATTCTGGACAAAAAATAAAGTCAAACCACTGCCATATTTGAGTTTAAAATATTGGTAACACGTGGAAATTTGATCAATTCATTAGCTGTGTCCCAATCCATGGGCTGCAGCCTTCGAAGGAGGCAGTCCACGGAGGATGCTCCATTCATACCCTGCGTAGACCGTTAAAGCCGAACTGAAATGAGACAGTCTGGTCTATGCTTGCGTCATCAAACGCTGCTACTGTTGCCAAGCAACAGGTAGCTAGCGGGCTAACAAGCTAGCATAAGTAACGTTGCTTAAGTAAACCTAATATTTTAAAGACAAATTGGTTCAAGGGCCCTTTAGTTTTCTTAAACATGTGTAACACTACCTATTCAACTGAGTTGAAACCAAAAACTTTTACATTTTAAAGTGTATTCCTCAGCCATTTAAAAGTCCGCCATCTCGTTTGAATTGCCACGCAATGCATCTCGGGATACCGTGGGATGTATCCTTCGCGGCCAGGGAAACGGAGGATGCATTCGTCAGCCACATCTGAATGAGCCTTTGAATTGGAACAGCCTTCGACGCACTTCTGTGCCGCAATCGGCCTTCAAATACAGCCTTCGAAGGCTGCAGCCCCTGGATTGGGACACGGCAAAAGACTTTACATTTTACAATTACACAATATAAAGTCGAGGTGACATGAATATATAATATATATATATACACGTATATATATAATTTCAACCAATCAATCTGCAACATTTAGCCGCAGAGCACCAAGAACGTTCGGTCAGGTAGCTAGCTACTGCTCTGTGGAGAACGTCTGTCTACGCCCACTAATCAAAGATCAAATCAAATCCCTCCAATGGATGCACGTCCTGTTTCACTCGGAAATACGTCACGATACGGAAGCTAGATACTCTCGAAATGCCGTTTCAGCTCGACCTTAAACATATTTAACACCCAAATGTGTTGAAATGGGGATTTCCTTTTCTATTCTCCTGTACTCATTAATCTAAGTACTCAAATTATACATTGTTATTTTATATATACAGCTCAGGAAGAAATTAAGAGACCACTCGAAATTATCCTTAAATCAGCATCTCTCTCCACATGTCATGGCCAGCCTACTCCAGATCTGAGCCCCATTGAAAACCTCCCCAATGTGATCAAGAGGAAGATGGATTTTTGCAAGAGTGGCCTAATGTCACCCAACAGCAATGTGAAAAACTGGCGGGGAACATGCATGACAGCTGTAATAAAAAAACAGGTTATTCCACCAAATATTGATTTGTGAACTCTTCCTGAGTTAAAACACGAGTATTCTGTTGTTTAAACATGAACATGAACTTGTTTTCTTTGCATTATTCGAGGTCTGAGAAACATCTTTAATGCGGTTTTCTTAACCAGTCATCATTTCCTGCAAATGAAAGATCTAAATGAGAATATTTTATTGGGTAATTGGGGGAATATATAAGTTCATTTTACACAAACACAAACCTTTAAATAGAAGAACCAGAGAAAAACATATTTATGCAATTATCAGTGGTCTCTTAATCTTTTCTCAAGCTGTATATGGCTGGCTGAGGTTCTGGGGGGACATTTGGACTCACTTCTTTACTTTTCATTCCTCATTCATGTGCACATGGATGACGCGAAACACAATCATGGTGTCACTATTTCACTGATATAAGGATGGAGGTTATGCACAGAAGAAATCCAGCAATGCTCCAACAACAGCAGAGAATCAGATAAAATAAACAGTTTAGAAGTTCAGTTCAGCTTTACAAAAGTGTTTTTTGTTTAACTCCACAGGGCTCTTTTAAAATTCCAGAAACTGGCTGTTACAAGAGATTCTTATCTGCTTTAGTATTGACACTGACTGATAAAGTTGAATTGATCAATATTTAACCTTCTAACAACTTTATAGGCTGTAGATTATTTAGCTTATTGTAGAGTTCTAAATGCTCTCTTCAGGTGATTTTTTAAAAATAACAAGCTGACTCGGTTTAAAGCACAAATCCTGGAAAAGATGTTCTCCTCATTACCATCAATTGATTATGTAAACATTGAGAAAAATAAAGCCTTCAAAATGTGTTTCTCCAAACTTAGAGCATTCAAAGTTGAAATATTGAACCCCCTGGATTCTGCATCACTATCAGGATACACCTCCCTTGGCAGCATTATCAAATCTGTGATTGATGATATTGATTGACACAGAATACTATATAAAAGTTTGCAAGTTGGTAAATTCTGATAAAAGTGGGCTTCTGTTTCTTCTCAGTGCTGGATATTTCATTTTGAAAAGCACTGATGTGTTCATCAGGGAAGCTCACTTCCGCTGCACTCAGATGTGGATGTTGCTGTAATCCTCAGTCTGCTGAGCAGAACACATCATGGGATTTCACGCCGCCTTCTCTCAACTCCTTGTTCCCTCGTCCCCTTGTCTCCTCTCTTTTCATCTTTCATCCTATCTTTTCTTCCTTTCCCATCCGGAGCGCTTCCCCCATCTCCATTGGAAAGTGGTGGTGGTGACCTTCAGCGTGTTTGGGGTCAGGCTAATCACTTAAACAAGTAAACAAGTGGAAAGGTGAGCAAAGAGCAGCGCAATCAATAACGGCTCTGAGGTTGATTGGTGTGGAGGTAGCAAGTGCATGCACGCACACACGCACGTGCACACACACACACACACGCACACACGCACAGGCACGCACACACACACATTGGGTCATATAGGTCAATCTGAACACGACAATGAGGAGCTAGGATCAGTGTTAAATAGTGGTAGCTTGACATTAACAAATGAACAGGACTCTCCCAAAGTAGGTCTGCACTCCCTCTGACCTCAATTCCTCATTTCCCCTGTCAGCACACACACACACGCGCGCATGCACACACGCTCGCACACACACATGCACATTGACACAGTTCTGAATGCGCTCACATAGACATGTTTGTAACTGTAGCTATCTTCATATGTCAGTGCACACACACACACACACACACACACACGGAGTCATTACCAGTTCCTCTCCATTAGGGACTACAGCTGCTGCTTGTGAATTTGGGCTACTTTACTTGATCAGTTAATGGCACTTGCGTATTTCACAGAAAGAGCCTCCACCTGGCTTGTATGCCACTGGAACAGCCTTTGATTAACAGCTGACTTTTGATGCCCGCTCTCTTTTGATCCGTGGGACTGCTGTGTGTAAAACATGTCCTCAGACGGGGATGGAAGAAGGATTCTGAATATTTTAAGAAAGCATCTGCTGGTTATGACTTAACAACTCCCACAGGGAAGAGCGGATTCGACTTGGCTCTGGAGCATTTGAAAGAAGGTGAAGAATGTGAACTCTGTGTCTTGACAAGTAAGAGAGACACTTGTGGGTTGAGAGGCCTGCAGAAGCATCCTCCACCTCCTCAGATGAATATGACTGTGTACGGTGGACTACATCTTGTGCATCTCACCTGCACACAAGGCTTCTCCGGCGTTTTCAAGGTCACCTCGCAACAATTCAGAGCATCTTCATTACTTCTCTGGGCCCTCTGTTGTTCCCATAGAAACCCCGCTGGGCTGACAGATGAGAGGCGCGGGAGTCTGCTTCCCACATAGTTGGAAAAACACACACACACACACACACACACACACACACACATGCAGGCGCACATACTCACATTTAAACACGTGCATGCTTAACTACATCTGGGGAAGCATACCCCGCATTGTTTAAAATAAACCAGGCATCAGAGGCGAGGTGTTGGAGAGAGATTGTCGTACACAAATAGGCCATTATGGCGAAAGTGGAACACAAGGAGTCTCCTATGAAAACAGAGTGTTCTCTCTCGACTTCATGGCTCTCTCTTTTTACACTATGTGTCTGTCGCTCTCTCTCTCTGTGGGCAGGCCGTGTGTGCCTCTATGCTCGTTATCAGAACAAACAGAGATGAGGGCGGAAGAATGGGGTACACACCATGTACCAAAGAGAGGAGGATGAAAGAGTAAAAAAACAAGAGAAAATCAAACACCCGGCATGAGGGCAGCACCAGGGAATAGTTTCTATCGGTGCACACCTGCTTCCATAGGGAGCTTTACCATTTTACTGCATTAAAGGCATGCATCACCACAAAACACCAGTACATGAGATAGTAAGCTCCTAGAAGAAAATTAATTCCTATTGCAGTATCAGATGTACATTTCCCTCGCGGCTCTAAAAATAAAGGCATAAAAAGAGGGCCTCTCCAAAGGCTGCACGAGGCTTGTAATGAATAAGACATTGCATCAGTATTGGAAAGTCAGTGAAATCTCCTTCCTGTCTGCTTGCTGTGAGACAAGGCACGTCTCATTACTAACTCTGTCTTTTTATGTCCTTGGAAGTGTGAAAGCACACTGTAACGAGTGTGAGGCATTCTAATAAATCTAGCAGGCACAGAGCTGAGAGAATCAGTACTGTGAGATACAAATACCAGCTCTGTCCTCATGCTCAGGACTTACAGAGGATCTGTGCTGAGATGAATCTATCAGGTACACATATCTGCATATAAATAGTACATTTGCATACCCTTAAAAAAGTCATGGTAACTGTAGAACATCTGCACTGTTATGGCATGTTTTATGTGTCTAACTATAAAAATAAATGTGGCTCCACAGACAGTGCGTGCACTGGTTACAAAAGAGAACAACATGTTTATTTACCAAAATATTTAGATTCATATTAATTTCTACCTCATGTACTTCATATTATATTAAATTTTCCAAATAATGCTTAATTCTAAAGGCTTGCAAGCACAAAGTCATTAGAATATGATTACTATTATCATAAATGTAACTCACATATATATAGGCATGCTTGAAGCTCTTTGAGGCTATACTACAGCACTGTGATAAATGCTAACATCAGCATGCTAACATTCTCACCGTGACATTTCTTGTGATGGTTAGCAGGTAGCCTGTAATTTTAACCATGTCCATAATTGTAGTTTCATGCCTTAACATGCTAACGTTTGCAAATTACAACAAAATGTGCAGCTAGACTGATCAGAGGGTCAGAATGTCTACAGGTGTTCTTCAGAAGTGAACACTCGAAGTGAAACTACTGAATGTCCAAATGGTGGCACAAGATGAAACGTTAAAGGATAAATAAATATATTAAAATTCATTCATTTGTTGTTGTATTAACCAAATCTCACACGATCTCTCTCATAGTGGTCTTGATATTTGACTTAAAGTGGTAATCTTGAAGATCTTTGTTTCATTCTCTTTCATGGCATATATGGCGATAAACGGTAATTGCGGGAGCACACTTCTCAGCTATGCAGACAGTGTTGCATGTGTGACGTCCATGGTTGGCTCCGGCTGTACCTCTTGATTTTCCTCGCTGACGGTCGCTTTCCTTTTCAGACTGTTTGCCTTCATCTGAGCATCGAATTTGTTTCTTTTTCTTTGGATTTTCACTTATTTTTGAAGTTGTATCTGTAGTCATCAACCTTTTCTTTGTTTGTTCAGCCATAGTAGATTACTGTTTACTCGCAAAACTTCCGCAAAACAGTTTGGAAAAGCAGCCGCTTAGCTCCGCCTACCCTTTCTGGCAGACCAACTACTGCTGGGTGATGGAAAACGTGTCACTAACTGGGTGCTGCTTGTGATTTTTTTTCTGCGAAAGTCGCACTTGACACCCAGCCTGTAATACTGTAAATGCAAACCCAGCGAGCAGGGAATGTTCCCATAACATTGGCTAACATTACCTACAAGTTCTAATTACGTTTGAATATTTGATTAAAACGGTTTCTTTCAAAGAAAGTTTGAAGGATGTTTATCATTTCAAATAGAGTTCTTGTAATGTTAAAACTTAAACGAAGACAAAACGTTTTAACTGCAACATTCTGAGGATCTTTTCAGGATGTTAGTGTGGCCTGAACTATCAGTACGTCATTTATAAAACATTCCTGAAATATGATTTGAACATTCTCACTGCAACTTTCTGAACATGTTTTCAGAGAACGTTCTCCTACTATTAAAAACATTGCACATAACATTCTCAGAACAATTGGCTCAATCGCCATTGTGTTTCCTCATTCGGCGATAGATAGTGACTTAACAGACATTTATTTAAATGAACTTCAAAATTATTACTTTAAAACCACCACCAACAAACACTGAGTAAAGGTAACTTGGCTAAAAATACCTGTTTATTTCCGTTTTTTCAAATAGAACATTTGTTTTTTGTGAAGTTTTTTGGGGAATGTCAATTGAGGTAATTTGAAAATGCTTATTATAGTCATACATGAGAGATGATGTTCTTGTCGAGTAAATGTGTTCAGTATCTCTAATCTGGGGCGGTGCAGCGGCTAGTGCTGTTGCCTAACAGCTTAAAGGTTCCTGGTTTGAATCCCGGTTCAGACATAGTGGGCCTTTCTGTGTGGAGTTTGCATGTTCTCCCCGTGCATGCGTGGGTTCCATCCTGGTTCTCCGGCTTCCTCCCGCAGTGCAATGACATGCTCGTTAGGGGAAATGTGTGTAAGTGAGCGGTTGTCTGTCTCTATGTGTCAGCCCTGTGATTGACTGCCAATCAGTCCAGTGTGTACCCCGCCTCTCACCCAATGACAGCTGGGATAGGCTCGAGCCCCCTGCGACCCTGAACAGGATAAGCGGTATAGATGTCTAATCTGGCTGCCCCTTAAGGGTCGACTACTTGAATCATCAGCTGAGAAGATCCCGAGTTGTATTTTGTCAGTGGATTCTCTGCACTTTTGTGTTTCAAGCTGTATCTTTGTACAGAGTAATGCTGGAGCAACAGCACAGCAGGCTACTCACAAACCAAGTTTCAAAATGAACACAAACTAAACTAACTGTGACTGAAGTGGAGGGCAGCGTGATGCTGGACAGCGAGAGGCAGGGCAGCGAGACTCCAGTCTGTCGGCTGCACGGATGCTCTCTGCTCCAGTGAAGTTTGCAGACGCACTTTCAAACCAGACAGTGCAACAATCTCCTCTTCTGCTTACAACTGGTTGACTTTTTCACTTGCTCTGACTGGGTGGAAATCTGATGTTCAATCAGCAGAGAAAGGGATTGAAATGTGAGTCTTTTGGGTGATATAGGGCTTCAGTCCCTAACTAGACAAATAGGGAAAAGTACATAAAAGTACATGTATAAAGTGAGCACTCGCAGCTTGAAATCTGTGTATGTCTGTCACGTTTGATTAAATCTCCGTCTGTGAGTCCAGACTATTTGTGTTTGACCTTCAGCTTTACAGATGAAGAACGTTCTGTAGCCACACGTCTTATTCACGGCTGGAAACTGGCCCTCGGCATGCTGGGACGCAGTCACCCATCGAGCTCCATTGTATCCCGAGGGAAACATCCTCAGTTCTGATGTCTGGATATCTACCTTACAACACTGTCTGCCCAAAATCCCTATGGGCTGACACGGCCTGTAGAGAACAGACCGACTAACTGTCAAAGAGGCTCAGACAGACGTTCAAACACACACATCAGTGATCAGAAGTTTGGAAAAAAGCCGCTTGATTACGTCTCGATAGAGGATTAGCTTTACTTTGCTATTTTATTTATCGAGCCTGTGTCACAGAGGATTTAAATCAGCCCGACTGCTAGAGTGTCAGAGTGGGATTGTTGTGTCTGAGGCAGTTGCAGTACTGCAAGCAGCCATTGGGTGTCCCTGCTCCACCAGTAACATCAGCTGGAGGAATATGGGAGCTTCCATCCTCCCAGCTCCCTGTACGAATGCAGAACAGGTGAATGGGCTGTGAGGCTAAATGAGACCCAGCAGCACCTTTTTCTTTATTTTCCTATCCTCCATATGTGCATGTTTTTTACTCCAGTCATTATCAAGATTAAATAACCCCATTGGGCAAAAGGCTGTCGTAACTAAACGACAGAATAGGTTGTTGGGATCCAAAATGAGCCTGGGTGTTTTGGCACATATATCGGAAGTATTAGGACACATGACGCCACTTGGTAAATACTCCCTTACTCAATATCTTCATATTTACTGTGAATACAAAGACTGTAATGTAAGGGGGGTTGCTCATATGAGGTCTGTCTCCTACCTGACTGTGCAGTTCTCCAGTTCGTTGGAGTTTTTTGTGTCTTTCGGCTCATTGGTTTGCTTTGAGCTCAAACTGTGCACTTGCCCAGCACTAAACAACACGTAGACAACCAGCATGTGAAACATAGCAGTGTAAGCAGCTAAAGAGCAGATATATTCGTCCGATGCTGGTAAAGACAGGCTAAAAGGAGCAAAAGGAGAAACTGTTTGCTATCAGCTGCTGTTACAACTTGTTTAAGGGGACAATAATGCATCAATATTGTGACTACAGCCATTTTTCTGCTGCCCAAAGTGAAATAAAGATCAGTTAATGCTGCTTTAATATTAGGGAAAGATGGGTTTTATGATTAAAAGAAATAAACATTGAGTTTGATCAAAGACAGACTCGTTTGATGTTCGCTCCTGACAGAGGACGCTCATTATTCAAAGGACTGCAGGATGATGTCACTTGTCAAGGAAAATATGTTGTTTGCAGGATTTAAAGAACCACCAGGCCCGTTGTTCTTTGATGACAGAGTGAAACGCCCGAACAGCTGAGCACCAGTGAATTTTGCTTCTCAAGTTCCACCTTTTCCAAAACAGCAATACTGGTCAAATCCATTGTTCAGGTTGTGTTTAAAGCCGAGAGTGGATAAAAACACTCCAAACACCCTTTACTAACACCTTGCAGCTAAATGATTGCACCGTGGGCCCATAGCTCCAATTTTCTTCATTATCCTCTACGTGTTCCTCATTTACAAACCTCAGGTAGCTGTAGAGTGATTTACTGGACGGGTCATGCTGCTTTAATGTGCCCCTTGAACGCTCCGGCATCCCAGTTTGTTAATCATAAATACAACTTGTGACAGATTGATGGACAGTCCAGTCACAAATATCAAGACGGGCCATTAAAAGAACATCTGTCTCTGAGACATTTGGAGAAATTTCGGAGCCTCTCCTTCCTCTTGAAATGATCAAGCCCTTTTTCCATTCAAAGGTCAGACCTTAGCCACGATTGGCTGACAGTATTTGGAGTGACCGCATAGCCCGTCCAAAGTTGTAGAAAACATGGCTGCTCTGGCATTGGTTATTCGTCTGTACGAGCCAGAATCGCCAGGAGGTTTCAGAATGGTAAGTTGAAATCTTGACTTGACTACAAGCTAGTGCAAGATGGCAGCCTGAGGTGAATGAGGGTGAATGACGATTGGTCGATTTCAGCGAAAGCAAGGTTCTACGTAGACACCTGCAGCTGTTCTGAACACCCATTTTAGAGGCGACCTTTTTAAAAATGTCATTCTGGAAAAGCAGTTTTCACTTTTTCACTATGAACAATATGAACAATATCTCTTATCTGATTTTGTCCTGTACATGCTTAAGTGGTGCTTTTGGAGGTCGTATAGAGTAATCAGAATAAATTTCAGTCTGTTTCATAACCAGCGATAAACTCCTCACAGGAACTTTAAGCAAATAATTAACCCTGAATTTAACAGAATTTTGACAAATTCTGCTAATGAAAATGCAAATGATTACCCGTTTCCTTTCAGTTTTGTTATGTGACTATCAGTAGACAGGCACTTTGAGATAACTCAACAGTCTAAATTCATTGAACTCGTACAAAAGAAGACGGCACAACAACATGACTTAATTAAAACAGCACGATTCAGACATCAAACGATGGAAAAGTGAAGGAAACACTGAATTAATTGACAAACTTCAGAAAGGTGCACATTCTCTTCATCGCTCCACACGGATCTGATGGTTGTGTCTGCCATGTGACAGTCATTTAAGTCTCAAGCTTCATGTGCATAGAGATTTATTTGCTTAATTTCCATTACAAGTTCTTACGCTTTGTTTTGATTAATACACATGCATTTCCACACTAATCAAGCAGACAAACTCTAATTTAATATATCAACTTTTATAAGCCTTTTCAGGGATGTCCACAGTTTTTATTTTGTTCAAAATGAAAATACTATTTAAAAAAAACAGTGGCTGTCAACAAGGGGTGGACAGTTACAAAGTAAATGTACTGTACTTAAGTATCTGTTCTTTACCTGAGTTTTATTTATACTTTTTCCTCTACTTGTTCCCGTTACTCCCTACATTTGCTCTGAAGTCAGATCATGAATTTTCTTTTCTTTTCTAAAATCTGAAAGACAATAAACTGTGTTCCTGTAGTTCTGCAAGTGGTTTGTCTAAGTGGTGTTGCCGTACCTGCACCCCGCATGTCTCCATGGTTGAACGTAGCGCAAACACAGAGCAAACATCGCTCAGATCAGGCGGTTCATGTAGTGCTGGTAATGATGGCTACGGCAGAGAAGGATGGCGATTCTCCACCCGAGCCCACGTGGCCATATCTTAATGTTTGAGGTTTTTGAAATGAAGAATGATTCGTATCGTTTTAAATGTTCGCTCTGTTTACCGCACACAAACTTCATCATGGACTAAAAAAATGTGCCATCCAACCTGAGAAAGCATGTCGAGCTGTGTCACTAAACATTTATTTTATTCCAGGTGAATATTTTAAATTAAGTTATGTGTGCTTGTTATAACTTTTTATTCTATGGTTGGTTGGTCAAATTACTTTTTATGGATTTACCTGCCGGCCAAGTGATTGAGTTATTGGATTTTTTTCTTTTCCTCAGTGTTTTCTCAGTGTAAAGCCTGGCTGACATTTTCCCCTAGTCTTTCAGATTTTAGAATAGAAAAGAAAATTCGTCGGCTGACTTCAGAGCAAAAGTAGCGAGTAACGAGAACATACATAGAAATGTAGTGGAGTCAAAAGTACCATATTTGCAAAATATTTCAGGGATTTGTTCATATAAAATGTTACAATTTGTGCCGTTTAATTTGATGAGGTGACTTTAACAAAGGGCACAGATTTTAGGAACGAATAAGAAACTGCAGGATAGCAACGCAAATGTGTAAAGACAATGTGTGACAGAAAGACAGGCAGGTAGACCCACAGAGAGAGGGAGACTGACAGAGACAGAGAGAACAGATTCCCCACTGCTCTTGTAACTCCTTTTCAACTCTGACGTGTTTTCTCTCGACGTGAGTGAGCTACTTTTTCCTCGCCGTTTTCCAGCTTCTGAAATGTCACAGAAGTCGCTCTCTCTGCTGCAGAGCTGCTCTGTGTCTCCACTACCAGAGAAACAGGGAGAGAGTGTCACTGTAATTGTGGTATGAAGAACACTGCTGCTCTCTCTCTCTCTTTCTGTATTTGATATTTGAGTGTGCACAGATTTGAGGAGAGTGAGGAGAAAATACTCCTATTCAATAAAGAAATGTAAGAGGAGCACGGCAGCACACACACACACATAGAGAGAGAGAGATGTGTACTCATACATGCACAATTACACCAACATAAACGTAGCTCCCCTGAAGCTTTCGTCAAGCTAATGGATCCTGACAGAGAAATCACAGTCACTAACATTTCCCTCTCTTTTATCTCATCTGTTTCATCTTCCTCCCACCTCCATCCTTACATTTTCTTTACTTTCTTCCACCCCGATTATTCACTGTCACACAAACAGGAGTTTTCCCCCTCTCTGTGCTTCATCTCTGTCTCTTTTCTTACTTTAGCGTTACTTAATTACTGATTCAGCCTCTTCCATCTTTACTTTGAGCAAAATAAACACAAAGTACACCAATTAAAAGAACAGCTGGACTGTTTAATTTCCATTTAAGCAATGTCAACATGGAGAATAAAACCACATGGCCTTACTCAAAGTGAAAAAATAGACTTTAATGATCATATTTTCTTAAGATCATACTCAGAGTTTTTTCAGAAAGAGCAGACTGTAATATTTAGCTCAGCGGTTTAAATCGGCGACCATATACAGAGGCTACACTCCTCAATGCGGTGGCCCCGGGTTCAACTCCCCCTTGCTGCGTGTCATCCCCACTCGCCCATTTCCGCCACTATCCACTGTCCTCTCTCTAAAATAAAAAGGCATAGAAAGCCAAAAACATAATTTTAAGAAGAAAAAAAAACAAGGCGTTTCAACATCTCAAGTTCCTTCTTTATTCTCTGTCAGAATACAGGAAGACCGGAGAGAAGGTGTTTGGTATGTGGATATGTGGTGTGAAGTTTGGCTGGGGTTTGAATGAGATGACGCATCCTGCAGACAGATAAAGGCACGGTAGCAGGTTCATGCTGATCCAGGGACAGAATGTGATCAAATTGACGCTTTTCTGGAGCATTTGTGGCGTTACTGATCCCCGGATCTCGGCTCATCAGGACGAAGCCAGAGGACAGGTTCCCAACCACATAAAAATACAAAAGAGAAAGCCTTTTTTATAAAAACAAATGTCTCTTCTATATCAGTAATGAACAAATGCCTCTTCAATAATAAAAGGGAACTGAAATATTGTTTCTTTGGCCTTTCAAAAAATGTTTCTTTGGCCTCTTAAAGTTTTCCCCAAATCAAACAAATAAAAGAATATAAGTGAAAAGGGGTTTTTAAAGAAAATAGCAAATGGACAGAATAAATAAAGCCTGCAGGCGCTAGGCTATCGTTTGGCAAGCAAGATTCTTGCACGAATGGCACTTATTCGCCCTGATGCAGGTAACCTAGTTGAAAGAGTAGGCTATTGTTTTGTTTTTTTCCCAAACTAGGACTCAGGAACATCACAACAATCAAAACAGACAAAAGAGCAAAATAATCTCATAAGGGCCTAACAGACCAGAGTTTCATGCTTAGCTAATAACTTAAGCTGTTTTAGCAACTCAAGGAAGGATCAGAATGACAGCGGGGAGTGCAATTCCACCTCTTTTAAAACCTAAAGAAAGGCGTTGTCACACGTTGATTGGATGAGGACAATGCACCAAGCTGCTCTCAGTTAATCATTAGGAGCCAGCCCCCCACACCCTGTGCTACAGGTGAACTGAATAACCCTCTAATCAACTAAGTAACTCGGCCAAAATTAAGTGGGACAATGGGAACAATGGCAAGTACCAGAAAATGGGTGACTGCCACACATCGATAAGCCTCAAAGCTGACTTGGGTCATAAGGTTAAGGGTCATGTGGCCTTGATTGCTCGGTCGTGTCGATTTGCCCTGTACAACATCAGGAAGATCAGACCCTACCTTTCAGTGCATGAAACACAACTGCTGGTACAGGCTCTTGTAATATCACGCATTGACTACTGCAACTCCCAACTGGCAGGCCTCCCTCCATGCACATTCAAACCTCTGCAGATGATCCAGAATGCAGCAGCGCGACTGGTCTTCAACCAACCAAAAACTGCACACATCACTCCACTGTTGTTATCCCTCCACTGGCTCCCAGTCGCTGCTCGCATCAAATTCAAAACCCTGTTACTCGCTTATAAAACAGCAACAAAACCGGCTCCTGCCTACCTGAACGCCCTCATCCAGGTCTACGCTCTCTCCCGCCCACTACGCTTTGCAAGTGAAAGGCGGCTGGTACTCCCATCACAACAGGGCCATAAGTCTTGAACTAGACTCTTCTCCTCAGTAGTCCCCAGGTGGTGGAACGAGTTACCAAACTCCATTCGGTCCGCAGAGTCCCTTTCACCTTTTAGAAGAAGCTTAAGACCCAGCTCTTTATGAACACCTCTGACCTTAATGATATTGATGCTATTGATGATGATGACATTAAGGATGTTGTTAGGATTATATTGACCTTGTTGATGATTAAAAAAAATAAAAAATAAAAAGGCCTACACTGCCTGTCCGCACTCGTGTCCGATCACACTTGAAGCTATTTGTTGGCTCTTACTGACTTCGTTCCCTCCTGTCTTGATCGTTGCTTGTGTTGTATTAACTCTCAGATGTACGTCGCTTCGGACAAAAGAATCTGCTATATGAAATTGTAACATTGTAACAAAGTAGCCTCTAAGAATAGCTTTGTAGCTAACACAACTTCCAGTTTGTTCTGGGGCAACTTGTTGGCTAACCAAACAAGCTTTTAACTACAACACTGGTTTCCAGAAGTGACCATATTTAGAGAAGTTGGATGTTGACAGTAGCAAAGGGTTGGCTAATGCTTATTTATTTAAAGGTATAATAAGTAGGATCTTTCCTTGCATTTTGTCAACAAGACATTCAAACTGGGCCCCTCCTCCTGGGCTCTTCATCACCAGAAGCTCACTCTCACTCTCTTGTGCGAGAACACGCCCATCCCGCCGAGCTAACGCCGACAGCATCGTGGTTACCTTTGCGCAAGTATGCTAACCGCCGGTTAGCTTGTCCTACCCAGTTTGAGGCACACCTGTCCAACAGAAAGAAGGCCAACTCTGCATCGCTCTTTCGCCATGTTCGCCGTTCTGAATAAATTGCTTGCTATGTTCCCTCAGAAGGTTTTCCCTTTTTGTGGTTCAGGCAAATAAGTAACCAGAGCAAACAAGCATCTAGTAAAATCATGTTTTCTGTCTCTTCCTCCAAAGCTACTATCCGGGGTTGAGAGGAATTGATTTTGTGACAAAATGTTGCTGCAGAGTGTCACTTTAAAGAACTACAGGGGCATACAAAGTGGAAGCAGAGGTTCCGCTGACACAGCGTATTATTATCACTCAACATGGTGTTTGCTAAAGTGCAGCTCCTCACCCTGGAGACTCAGGGAGGCTTTTTCAAAAGTTAACAACAGTCCCATCTCCGAGACCCTGTACAGTATTGACTGTTCCCCTTCAAATCAACAATGAAGTCACAATCCAGCGATTTTAAGTTGCTTCAACAGTCTCATTTGCTCTCTTTGATGTTTTTCTTTTCCTCCCTCTGTGTCTGTGGGGCTGGGTGGGTGGAGGAGGAGGAGAGGTAATGTGATGCAGAGAAGGGACTGGAGCGAGACGGAGCTCTGAGAGAAAACCCAGGTTCACACCAGGGTGGCTTACACTGCTGCTTTTCTCTCTGTTCTCACACACACGCACACAAATGAGCATAAGAGCACAAGCCATGTACACACACAGGCCCGCACACACGCATGCATATTCACAAGTGTGCGCACACATACAGTACAAGCAGAAACACACACACACACACACACACACGCATTCAGAGCGGCTTATGAGTTGTGCACCTCAATACCAGCCGCAGTATAGCCCATCTGTGAAAAGGTAAATTGAATTTTACAGGCACAAAGCCGACTCCCCTGCGGTCTTTAGAAAAAAAGCCCCACTTTGTGAGTCTAAAGCTTTTCTAAAGCTTTCGTCTCTTCATAGCTTTTTTCCCCTTCCCTTTTCTTCTCCTCCTCCCTGTCTCCCGCTCTCTCTCTGTGGGGGAAATGAAGGTGTGAGAAACACTGATCGATATGCTCATTAAAGAGTTGTGTCTTTGGGAGGCTTGCAGACATTCTGCACAACGCTTCACACAAAGAACACAGAGGGAAACGCTGCTCTGAAAACGCCTGCTAAATCACCACAACAGCATCCAAAACTGAACAGCACCACTTTCCACAATCACAAAGAGGTAACGGAGAGTAAAACAAAACCCGTCTTTCTCCCTCTTCCTCCTTTTTCTGAACTTTTCCTCCTCCTCCTCCTCCCCCCACTGCCTCTTTGCTTAGTTAAAGCACTTTTATTCTGCTTGTGCAGAGGATTTTCCAATCTGTCCATGCCTCTATTATTAGAAGCTCCCATACGTAGCCTGTGTTTCTGTATTGAGTTAACACAAACAGCTATGCAGCAAGTCACTCTGCCCACACAATTAACCCCCCCACACACAGAGGTACTGAGAAAACGCAGTTTGGATATGTTAAATCCTAATTAACAACAGCACTACCGCCTCCACTGCTCTACGACTGTGTGTGTGTGTGTGTGTGTGTGTGTGTGTGTGTGTGTGTGTGTGTCAGGCAGGTGGGATAGACACTGACAGGTGGAATAAAATTGCTAGTGCGAGGTATCCATCTGTGCAGGATCCACCATATGCATTTCAAAAACTCTGCAGGTTTTCCTGCCAAACGATGGAGAGAGATTGACACTGTTCCATCTGCCAGCACAGAGTCTATATTTGAGACGTATGAGTAAAAACTATAGACTGTAAAAACAGGGGTGGAGAGATTATTACAATATTCCGCTCGACGTGGAGAACTGATTGGCTAAAATTTCCTTTTGGAAGAAGATAAAAATAGCTCCAGAAGCATGGTGCAAAAATCTGTTAAGGAAAAGTAAAAATGGCTCATTCAAAAAGGATTTAGAAAGTTAGAACAACAGAGCAGACTGCTTTGAGTTGTTTGTCTGAGGTGCAAAAAGAAAAATCAGAGCGAAGGGAATAGTGAAAGGAATATGTTAAAGTGATAATCTGGAAGATTTTCATTTAAATAAATGTCTGTTAAGTCACTATCGCCGAATGAGATAACACAATGGTGATTGAGCCTATGGCCCACTGATGAAAGACTTTGCATTTGCAGTGTATAGTATAATTATGGAATGGGTGTCGGTGGCCACGAAGAAAAAATGGATGACTACAGATACAACTTCAACAATAAGTGAAAATCCAAAGAAAAAGAAACAGATTTGACGCTCAGATGAAAGCAAACAGTCTAAAAAGGAAAGCGACCTTCAGCGAGGAAAATCAAGAGTTACAACCGGAGCCAACCGTAGACGTCACACATGCAGCACTGTCTGGATATCTGGGAAGTGTGCTCCCGCAATTACTGTTTATCACCAAAGGTGCCGCCAAAGAGAACGAAACTGAGATCTTCGAGATTACAACTTTAATGTTGTGGGAAATAAGTTTTCATTTTTTTGTTAAAAAAAGATACAATCAACACCGTTCTTATGTTACCTTGTTAAATAAGAGGGTACTGCCAGCAGCCAAGCCTGCAAGTGAGATGACTTTAGTTTAATATTTGAGATGAGGGTAACCTGAATAAGGTTACAAACAGATAAAGATAACTAATAAAGATCATTAATGACCACATTATTTAGGATTTAATCTGGTCAAAAATGTAAGTGTTAAAATTAAAGTTGTGATTTTGCAAGGGTTATGTGTGGACTATTTCTTGGTCAGGTGTAGTGACTTTTTTAAAATCCAGATATTATAAAGAAAGCCACTGCTCCCAGCCAAGAAAAAGTGACACATACAACATAAACGTGTATTTACCAAAAGCCAAACTGTTCCTTTATGGTACGCTCTGAAAAGTCCATTGTGCACTATAAAAAACAACCTATCAAATGTACTCAATAAAATTGAGGTAATAATTTGCACTTCATTTGATTGGGTAAATTTTACCCAATGTTTTGAGTGAAGAATACCTAAATTTAACAACTATGATACACTGAAATAAATTAGGTAAGATCTACTGAACATTTTTTATTACATAACACAACAAATGATTTAATCAAAATGAGTAATAATAACTCTTGACACAGAGAGAGGCAACTTTTCACACACCTACGGGCAATTTAGAGTCACCAATAAACCTAGTGAGCATGTCTTTGGACTGTGGGAGGAAGTTGGAGTACCCGGAGGGAACTCATGCATGCACGGGGAGAACATGCAAACTCGAGCCCACTTCATCGGTACAGGGATTCGAACCAGGAACCTTAGTTGTGAGGCGACAGCACTAACCACCGTGCAGCCTTTTGGGAATTTAAGATGCTCAAATAAAAATAAATTCAAATCAACAACATGAGCCTGCTCGTGTAAATTTACTTACTAATATTCAGGAAAGTCAGCCAGTGTAACCGCCAAGAGAGGGCTACACATTTAAATGTCACATACAGACACGCCGACTACAAATCGTCTGGTATATCAAACTAATAAATATTAACACTTTCATTCATTCTATGATACACAGCAAAACAGGAATCTTAACTTTAACCCCATTGTCACACCGACACGTGCAAACATCGATTAATCCAAGCTTTGATGCATGCAGTACAGGCCCGATATCTCTGGGTAGATTTTATTACATTATTTTGGGTTGCAACTGTTACTGTTGAAAATTAGGTAATGCAGGTAAACTTTACTCATTTCAATATATTTCACTTGCTGACTTATACACTTTAGTATAATTGACACAATAATTTCAGGAATATACGCTTGTTTAACATTCTTTCTACATATAGCAAGGAGGAATACAAAGGTTGAGACATGAAATGAATGTTTGTGTTTTACAAACCACAATCACAATCTTTCCCTAACCATAACCACACCTCACCCATATTTTTTAACTGTTTTCTCAGCCTTTCTCTTTACTTTGATCATACTCATGGATCCGGCAAAAAAAGTGAAAATGTTGGCATTGGGTGAAAGAAAACACTGGCTCTGCAGTTTCATCCAAAACTGATGCTGGTAGGTTTGCACAACGACGGGTACTTCTTGGCAGTCAAGGACAGTCAAAGCATTTAGTGGCAACTTTGGATGCTTTAGATACTTGACACATTTGGCCTGTTTTAAAAAAGTATTGAGTTTCAATACCAACCCCTGACTATTACAAATGAATGCGCATAAAGAAATAAATTCCATCGAGTGTTTTTTAAATTTCTTCTCTCAAATCAGATGTAAATTTATGGCTTTCTGTTCTCCTGCGCAGTCTGCAGATAATAGAAACTGTTCACAATACTGTTCAAAATACAAAGTGATTCAGAAAGTCACATTACAAACCCTAAGCTGCTCGCTGATGGTAACAACTGAAAATCGTTGCTTCTCATTGGGCGTGGATGTTTGCTGATGTCTGCCCAGACCTGTGAGTGCTGCTACATTAGGATGGAGACTGGGAGGAGGGCTCCGTCTCTGCCTCTGGTTCCCATAGTTGGACCGGCCAGCTCTGGTTGCCTGGGTTACTGTATCCCTTGCGGATGGTCAGCTCGCTGTTGCTATGCTAATGAGAGTATATCAAAGCCACGAGCCGCAGCGGCTGCCTGTTAAGCGTGTATGTGTGTGTGTGTGTGTGTGTGTGTTATTTACTGTGTGTCACCACAGGGTCACAGAGCGGCCAGAGCTTGTAACTTAAAATGTCACGCCAATTAAGATTTTGCGAAATTAAGCAGGCGATATCAGACTTAGCATTCAATTCATTAGGCATGGAGGTGCTCCTAATGGGATTTCTCTCCTTCTCCATCTCTGTGTCGATTCCCCCACCTCTCCTCTCACCTCCCCTACTGACTCCTCCTTTTACTCGCTGCTATTTCATTATTAACATCCCCTTCTCTCCCTCTTTTTGGCGCAGTTTATCAGTTTAATCAGCCTGCGTGGGGAGAGGAGGAGGAGGACAGAGGGGGGCAGGGAGAGGGAGGATGGTAGAAGGGAGGGGAAGGGGTGGGGGGGACACGCGATCTGCATCATTCTCACATCCTCATAGTAATGCATCTTTATTAGGCTCCCGACATCAGCCCAGGAGACGGCTCTGTGCTATCACTGTCAATTAGCAGGGGAGCCGCTCGGGGAAACGGCTTGCTTCTCTTTATTAATATCTCCAAACAACCACACACACGCCGACGTATAGAAAGAGGATCTCTCTTTATTAAAACACACTCAGAGCGGCAGTGCAAACCATACATGAGACTGTCATCAGGCAGTATAAGGTGCAGATGCAGAGCTTAGGTTTCATTTACTGGGAGAATTAAAAAAAGGTGGGGGAGTCTGAAGGCTGCTTTGCTTTATTCAACACAGGGACAGATATTACATTATCATTTCATCATGGCTTTCTGGCAATATGGCTTTTTCAATCAGCGGATACAGACATTATTTATTCATAGATGCATTTTTAAAAGGCACACAAGATACAGCATAGCCAGTCTCCACAGAGTTGACACAATCAAATATACATGAATATAATATTAGTGTGAGATGGGGGAGGGGCGGCCGATGGATAAATGAAACTTTATTCATGTGGAGAACAAGGGAGGAAATGGAAGAGAGGACTGGAGTGGAGGACATTTACAACGCCGCCTTTATTCCACCACTTGCTGCACGTTTATTCCTTCACACACATTTCCATTCAGTTTGTCCGAGGCCGCTTCTGCCGTCACTTTCTGTTAGCCTGAGTGAAGCTCAAGTGTTGGTGTTGAGTGTGTGTGTGTGTGTGTGGTCTGGCAGTATATCCTTGCTTTAAGGCAAGTGTCTCTTTAATGAGGCTTTGCTGCAAAAGGAGCTCCCTAGGACTCTTGACGTGCTCTGCATTTCAAACACTCTCCTGCAGCACGCAGACCTCTGGCACATCCTTTCCTCCATCACACACACACACACACACACACACACACAGCCTCGCATCGCAGTGTGCCTGTGTGTGCGTGAGTGCATACCCCGCCGTGCCAAAGCATTGATTGGTGGGTTTCCTGAACAGAGTGAGAGCTTGTCAATGAGAGACAACCTTTCTGATGCAGTATCTTTCCCCCTGCGCTCACTCTCTCTCTCTCACTTTCTTTCCCTTGCCCTTTCTCCTCCTTCCGTCTCCATCTCCCACTGCGATACTCTCTGACCTCATGTTTATGTATCTCACTATGTCGAGCTGTTCATCAATGCTCCCGTCAAAGGTCCCACCTCCTTCTGCGTTTCTCTCCTTCCCTGCCTCGCTTCTTTCCCTGCCGCAAAGGCCCACAGATATGAATAATATAACAACTCAATCGTAAAAAAAGGATATAGCATTTCATAGACTCAGACACCTACAAAAAGCCTGTTTTATTTGTTGTTGGGTGGCAGCGAGTACAGAAGCCTAACAGGGGTGGAAGAATTTGCAAGATTTTACAAATGACAAACAAATCCTGTCAAAGAAACTTCAATTCTTGACGCCCTGAGCGATCGATTATTGTTGGACCGCTTATGAAAAGTGCAAAGTGGTTTACTATGTGCTTAACAGCTTTGGCACATATTGGATCCAAGGTACAGGCTTCTTATTGGTTTAGACAATATCAGCAGCTTAGTAATTGTTATGAATCGGCTCAAAAGCCACAAAGTGTATTTGCAGTTTGAGCAGAAAGGCTCACTGGCATTCAGCTTCCTAAACAAGACTCAGCCTGCTAGGTTTTACTTATTCGGAGCTCTGATGAACTAACAGTTTCAAGAATTGACTCAAGATGCAACAGGGATGAGAGTAGTCTTTCCGTGTGTGTGTGTGTGTGTGCGATGCCACGCTTCATTGTTTTTCAAGGAGAATGAAGTGTTCAAGAGCAGAGCAGCTCATTAGTGGCCCTGCTGAATTGCTCTTAATGAATGCTATCAGCCTCTAATGAAAAGTATTGTTCTTGAGCGCAACTAAATCAAAAGGTGTTTAAAACGCGTGCTCGCCAACAGACGCACACACACACTTCGTCAATGAGCGTTTGGCGAAGAGGTCTCTGATGGCCACGCAACACTATGGTTACAGGGGCTAACAACCCCCCGAGAAATCAAACTCTCATTTAGACCACAGCCACTGCTCAATACCCGCTCCGTTATCGACCGGGGCCAGTGGAAGTGTGGATGTGTGTGTGGATGAGTAAGAGTGTGAGGGAGCAGGAGGTGGGGCAGGACGAAGAGAAAGGGCTGAGGAAAAAGGGGAGAGAAATTGATTTACCTCCCATTGATGATGGTGATTTTGCTTCAGATATGTCAGACACCTGACCTGTTTGCAGCCCCCTGGTCAATCAGAAAAGTTTTTCTCTGCTCACTTTCAAACACAGCTCGATGCAGCCTACATTTCTTTCCATTTTGAACAAGTGGTAAATAGAAAATAGCAGTAGCTGAAAGTGTAGTGTGTGAGCTGAGACAGCCTGGAGCAGTTAGTGAGAGTTATGGAGGATTGTGTTAAAGTTGATGAGAAAAATATTGTGTCCATCTTTATGTGCGCATCCTTTTAACCTTCAGCCCACTAACTCGGAAGACTGCAGGGGATTTTCAGCATTCAACCAGTCATAAATTGGAGATTTTGCTGGCAGAGTTGCTGCTGACTCTGCTACTGGTTTCTTAAACTGTTCTAATTACCCCTCTTAAATTCTGATTCTTAAGACTATTAAGCAATAGCTGCTCCAAAACCCAAACTGTGGCAGTGAACCAGGTTGCTTTCCACAAAGTGCCCCACTAATGTCCCTGGTGAGTATTTACAGAGTAAAACAGTCAGTAGTGTGCAGAAATAATAACAATAATTCACCAAATTTGCACAGTGCCCATTTTCCTCCGGCATCACACTTGTGGAAAGCTCAAATGCTGTTATGTTATGTATATGTCGTACTGGTGTGAGTGTAAAAAACAATAGACAGAGAAGATTCAGAGGGACGTTGGGCCTTCTTTCAAGGTCAAACAACATATTTGTGAATCTATTATAGATATCCACAACTACGGAAGCCATAAGCTGACATACATCCGTGCATTTTATTTAGTAATTCCCGCTTTTCTCGAGATCTCATCTTATTCATCTCATTATCTCGAGTTAGCTCAGATGATCATGACTCGTAGCCCCAGACATAGAAACAGGCCAAACTTACCTCATGAATGTGGGCATGGCAGCACGGCTGTCCTGGTCTGTAATATCACAGTGAGCAGCCTGTTGTTTTGTTTTCGAGATCGTGGGAAAATGATCCCGTTATCACGAGAAAACCAGCTTTGTTATCTCGTTAACGAAAAAAATAAGTCGAGATCTCAGAAAAGCTACCAAAAATGACTCGTTATCACAGGAAAACGGAATCAAATGTATGGATGTATGTCTGCTGAGGGCTTCCTTGCACAACAGCTAACATTAGCATTCAACTACTTCCTAAACAAACAACAAAGCAAACAATACTGTTAGCTACGAAGTTGTATGTAACTTTTTTACAGGAAACATTCGAGCCCCCCAGTCTTAGACTTTTCCTAAAACTGTGTTTGGTATCGCCCCCTATTGTCAAAACATGTCAACATAAAGCCAGATTTTAAAAATGAGCATTCATACCTGTAACCGCTGGGTCAGATTTACCCATATATAGCATGTCCCAATTTTTGCGCTAATCATTTTGCGCTTTTAGATTGATACATTGTATGTTGCTATGGCAACACTACTGTGTGTCATCAAGATGCTCATCAAGTCATAAACTCCAATTCAACATGGATAAGAGGAAGAGATACATGAATGTAACTCAGGCATTAGATTTACTCAGTGCCGTGAGTGAAGGTCAGTCTGACAGTGGGGAGGTCTCTGGACTATCTGCTGTTCTTTGGTTTGTTTTCTGTGAAGCACCTTGTTCACAAAGTGCTTTGCAAATAAAGTTTATTGTTATATATTTCATTGTCATGTTGTCATTTTGTAAGCTGCATAAAGACACCACATCAAGCATTTCATTATACAACCTTGTGTTGGAAAATGATAAATAAAATCAATACATTCTAATAGCGGGTACATTTTACCTATGGCGGTTATAGGTATACTGAGAGCCCTGGCGGTTCTAGTGCTAATGGTATAGATAGTTATCCAGATTCCCTACATTTATATGATTTGCACCCTTAACACAGCAGTGCGACATTATCCTTTTGATGACAACATTCAAAAAAATTTATGAAGTGTGCAACAGAGGAAAATGAGCGCGGTGTGAACATGGTGAGAGGCAGATCTTTGATGCTGTATTTGTACTTGATAAACAAAACAGACCATGAAGACTTACAAAAGCCTTTTCATGATCTCCAAACTCAAAACTGGCACAAAAATGACAACAAATTGTTGTACGGAGTTTGGTTTGTGTTAATAGATATAAATTATAAGATTGTTTATATGTTATTATATTTTTATTATATTTATTACACATTTCATTCATGTATATCATCTGGCACGAATCTGCACACCGTTTCTTTTTACTGTAAATACTGGAACCTATCTACCTCATGTAAATTAACCCATCTGTTACATATTTTTCTGAATCATATTATACATTTCAGCCTCGTTGCACTCCTCATATTTGCACTATTGTCTTTCGCAGGCTTGTAGATACTAGTTTAATATTTAAAGTTAAAGTATACATAGAGCAAAGTTAAACCAAAGTCACATTCCTTGTATGTGGGCATACCTGCCCAATAAAGCTGATTCTGATCATCGTGTTTCACTAGTGAAGGAGCAATAAGCATGAATTATGGTGTAAAACAGCTTGAAAACTCGGCTGATGCTGCATTGTTCTTCTAGATGACAAAACTGATTATTATATCTGATGTGTGACTTTGGGTTGAGGAACATTTGTTGAAGCTGTACCATGTAGAAATATATATATTCTAGCAGCAAAGGGGAACGGGCTTTATCGTCTGGCTAAATGAATTACTCACACTAAAACTTGAGTACGAACTTTGTCATGAGGATGATGGCTGAACCTCTCCATCACCTCTACTGACTCCACCTTCACAGAGTTCCTTGGTACTGAGGTCTTAAATTTCCATCAGTTATGTCTCGCTGCTGTTTGGGGCTGTCACCGTGTTAAATTGCCAGGTGCAGCTTTAACAGCGATTTATAAATAAATTTTACCCGACTTAATTTCATCACTCCTCAGGCATCGACCTCAACTCTCGAGGGTGTCAGAATTGCTTTTCCATCACGAATAGAGTATTTGGGGTTGGCAGGAGAACACGAACCGAGATAGGATTTGTTGGGTGGGGGGGTGAGTGTTGGTAATGAACATGGCGCAGACCCGAGGTTGGCACAGCAGGCTGCAATCTAATCAGCGCTGCACCTTATTTTCATCTAGACGTGGGGGAGAATTAGTCATTTAAGGCGGCAGTTTAATCTTCCAATCACACGGCTTAGGTCTGCACCGTGGACACCTTGTTAAGCGCCTAGATGTGTCCAATCAGCCGGCGTAGGTGGGTTGTCAGCGTGAGTTTGCGCATGTGTGTGGTTGAATGTGTACGGGGGCTTTTAGCTGGTTAGCGTTCTCCAATCAGCGGCGTTTGTGTGTGCGCGTGTGGCTCGTATTGGTGTTTGATGCCTGTAGACTGGCACAAATTGGCAATCAGGTGAGGTTGGCATGGGCGAGGGTCTCTCCTCACCGAGATCCTGACTCCAATTGGCCCCTTCTCTCCTCTCCCATCCTCTCATCCCTCTCTTCCTCTATCACTAAAGCTGTTTTAACTTGACCCTGACAGGTGCTCCTGACAAAACCCATTACAGTCTCAATTACGGTATATATCTCACTCCCCTTCTCTGCTGTTTTTTCAATCTCTTCTCTATGCATCCCTTTTCCCTCTTTCCCTCCTCTGATGCTCGGGGACTGAAAGGAGCTCTAAGCGGTCTGTGTTCCTGCTTCCCTCCTGACTCCATCGCCAGGCTATCAGCGCTCTGCTACTCAGTTTGCTTAATTAGCCTTGGTGGGACCATCACCATCCTCTTCATTAGAAAAACAGAGCAGATGTGGGAGAGGGAAGGGGAGAGTAATGAAGGACAACAGGCTGATGTACAGGATGACACGCTGGAGGGAAGAAGAGCTCGATAGTAAGACAGCAACACCGTCAGAGTTTAAGGTTTAATTCCCCGAAGAGACGTAGTGAGATGGTCATGAATGTATTTCAGTCCCTCCAGGATTTTGCGGGCAGCTTCTGTGATTGTTGAGGCCAAAAAATCCTGATTTTGCAGCACCTTTAAAAAACAGTTGCAATGTAAATGAAATTGTAAGTAAAGCCATCTATTGGCTCAATGAGCTGTTTATCTTCTGACATCACTTCCAGTCAATTTCCGTGTCAAGATGCCAAATAAAATGTGTAAAAACGGAATAACACAAAGTCAATACAGTCCTCATTTTGCACTTGTGCACACTCAATTCTATCCATATGTGTTTTATTACACTTGCGCTGTTCTGCTCTCTATGCCGGCTGCTGCAGCAGTGTAAAACAACTGATCAGACACAGAGGGATTACTGTCTCACTGTGCAATGACTATATGAGACCAGCGCTCACACAACCATCAGCCTCTGGTGAGAAGTTAGGAACACAGCCTCTGATTGGTCATTAGACTCAACACAAGGCATCAGGAAGTGGCCAAGTGGACGGCCAACAGATTTCAACACAGAAACATGAGAAAATGATCACCAGAAAACATCAAGTGTCACGTTATTATTATAGAATCACTGTATGGAGTCTCCTTAAAGACACCGTAGTTGGAGGCCGGATAGTAGGCACATGAAAGAGAGACGATCACATCGGAGCTTCGTCGACCAAAAAAGTACTGCTGTCACATGCAGCGTGCCAACCATATTAAAAGACAATGATATATTGCATATCAAAGAGGAAAGTTTGGTGATGTAAACACGCTTCACATGATGGGATGATCAGTCAAATTTGAGGAAAACATGCGGCAATCGGCCAAGATTGCAATAATGAAAAAAAGCTTTGGTCGAATTTGCATAATTCGCAGGAACGCAACATCGCACCTTCCTGGAGGGACTGGTAACTGCTCGCATCGGTGCTCTCTGTTGGCCAACAGTTACTCCATTCATTTCAAAGGAAAGTTGATGCCAGCTCTGCCTTCTTGATTGTAAGCATGCACATACACGTGCAAGTGTCAATGTGAATGTTTCGTATGGTTGATTTTTCTTTCGGAGTATTGACAGTGACAGTAGACACAGACACAGAAAGGGGCAACGGCGTGCAATAGTGGTGTCGGCTCAGAATCAAACGAGGGATGTTGCAGCTGAATTGCATGGCTCTGAACAACTACTAAAGCCATGAGATGCCTTTATCAGTTAGTAAGACTTCTTTCGTCAAACTAGTGTTTTAGAATTAAATTGTTGTTCAAACTTTCAACAGTATCGCAAATAAACGTGTTTCTGAGAGTGTCGAACAATTCCGAACTCGGAGCAGCCCCTCTTTCTTCCTGATCTTTTATAATATCCTTTTATATATGCACTCATTATACAGAAAGAGCCTTGGATAGAATAGCATATATTAATATTGTAATATTATCTAACCCAGCTGTGGTTAGGCCTCTTCTCCTCTCACCATCTTCTCAGAAAGAGAGGGGGGGGAGGGGGCGGCAAGTTGTTGAAGGAGACGAGCGAGAGGTGCGAGGAGGAGCGAGTGATGAATCTCCCCGTCGTCTGTAACACTCTCCGCTTCGTCGGCTCTTCCCTCGTTTCTGACCCAAATCTAATGCGACAGGACTCGTTTTCTCTGTCCCCGCCCACGCACACGCGCGCTCACACACCTCCTCCCGCCTCCCTTCCTTCGCCGCTATCGCAGGAGTCGTGCACCACCCCTCTATTTTTAGCTGTTTGTCCTTGAGTTACAATCCCTGAAAATTGCCATGATCCATAAAGGACTGGGCTGTGGTGCTTGAGGGAAAACACACACACACACACACACACACACACACACACACACACACACACACACACACACACCCACAACTGCCAAAACCATCCGCCCTCCAGCCTCCCCCCTCCTCTCTGCTTGCCACCTCCAAGTGTGTGTGTGTGCAAGCAACAAATCGTTTGCAATTTCAAGTCTTTCGCCATTACTGGAGCGAATATTCCTCTCATTAAAGAGGTGAAATGGAGGGAGCGTTAAACGAGTGAAACGCCGACAGATCAGGCTGTTCTTTTCTCTGCCCCCCCACCACACACACATACGCACACACACGCACTCATCCCCTGCCTCAGAAAGTTATCCACTGTAGCCAATTAGCATGACTGCTCTGTCTAGCATTAGCCCCCCTCTTCCATATCCAAATCTCGCTCTCATTACCGTCTTTGCCTCTCTTCCTCCACTATCCTCCTCAACCCCTCTTCTCATTCTCTCTCTTTCTCATTAGAGCTGCGTCGTAACACAGTGAATCATAATAGGTGCTCTACACTGTGAAATGGCTTTAGCTTTGTCTCATTTCGCCGCTTGTAGCAGCAGAATGAGTAAACAGACAATCTATTCCACCCAGGCACAGACACACACCGACAGACACAATCAGGGACGTCCATTAATCTGTCGTAAAGCAGCTTTTTGCCCGCCTGAAGAAATCCCTGATATTCAGACTCAGAGAAACAGAGAGTGGGGGCTAATCTATGGGGGCTGCCATGCAAGGCCATGTACCATCCACTGATAACAAACAGACGAACCCGACGAAGAAAAGAGTCTATGGGGAGGCGTAAAAGATGGAGGAATAGCGGAAGGAAAAGGGTGAGTGAGGTGGAAGGCCGAAAGGTATAGAGGAGCGAGAGGATGGATGGCGGAGGTGGGGGGGTGGGAGAAGAGTGCGGCGAGGGGTGGAGACGGCGGCACCGAGGCGTATTCTAAGCCCTGAATGTAAATATGCGTGAGGGGATTATCACAGAGTGCCAGGCGGCGCTTTTGGGGCTTTGTTTCCGTGACACCATGACGTTGGCTTTGTTTCCCTGACAGCAGACGTGTGTGTGTGTGTCTGCGTGTGTGTATGTCATTGTGCGTGTTTGTGTGTGACATCCAGGCATCTGTTTCCTGCTGGAAAAGGTTAATTACATCTCCACTGCCTGACTGGACGTGCCATGCATAATCACACACACTAATGAGACCTGCGTGTGTGTGTGTGTCTTTGTCTTTGTGTCTGGATGTGCATTCTGAAAAAGCAGTTCTTCAGCGGCTCAATGGATACCTTAACCACTTGTTTCAGGTTGGAGAGTCTTTTGTTGCAGCCAAAAAGAAACACAAGCACCAGACACAAACTTTGAGACGCACACACTCGCACAGGTGACAGCTGGAAGCGCACCGCAGTGGCATTTACAGACAGGCACTCCAGTCCCACCGGGGGACATTAATGGATGGGTCTGCATCAGTGTGTGTGTGTTTGTAATTACTTGTCTGCCTATTAATGAGACAGAGATGCTACGGCATCAGAGGAGGGACTTCTCACAAACCCTGTTGCTCATTCTGACCCTTGACTCCTATCTTCACACTCCAGCTAAGCTGCTGATTGGACAGCTGCTCGGCTTTAGATTGGGCCCAGCTCAGCGTGAAAAACGAGATGGGCTCCAGCCCTCCATGGGTGACTTTGGAAATTACTGTACACCTTCTCACTTGGCTGAAGTTCTCACTAAGTTGATCTGACATAAGCAGGTAGCTGAGGAGCTGCAGAGCTCCGCTGAGTCTCAGTTCCAATTCAGCCTCCGTGGAGCTGCGATTAAGGAGGAGAATGGAGAGATGGGGCATCACTGAGAGGTGTGAATGAGAGAAATAATGGATTTCTAAGGCCCGCCATCTCTTTACACCTTATACAGTACAGCAGCTATGGCAGGACATGAATCAAACAGATAAGAAATGTTTTTTTGGAATCACATCAGCAGAAGCAAAGTTCTCAGTGAGCTGCCAAGGATAAATTAGAGTGCTGTTGGGACGGGTAAAGGGAGTGAGCTCAAAGTTCACAAGCTTTTATTTTCATCAATCTGATTGATCTGGAGGAATATGGCTTAGGACGGCATAGTGGTTGTTGAGTTTAAGAGGTTTAAAAAGTAGAAAATAAGTTGAACCTGAAGCCTTGGTCACTGATAGTGTGGGAAAAGATACAGCACCTTCATAAAGGCCCAATTGATTCAGACTTTTCAATAAAAGCTTGTGCATGCTGAAGCCCATTTACCATCTATTTTGGTATCCACATACATAAGATCAGACTGTTCAGAGCAGCAGTAACCTGGGCAATACATTCCAGTCTGTTAAAGGATAAAAACCCTGCTGAAGGTGAGGGGAGTGCCGCTGACAGCGCCGCAGTCACACCTCGGTCTCCTGGTCCCTCCATTGTTCTACCTCCTCACTCTCCTCTTCCTCCAGTTGCTCCTTTTTCTTCTTTTTGCGTCTGCGGCAGAAGCCATTCAGGCCACAGAAGCAGGCACAGGTAAAGGGCATGGCCTATCTGACGCGTCGCATCCACGTAAACCTGCAGAGAGAGAGAGGGAGAGGAGAGAAGGAAAGAGAGGAAGAGAGGCGTTAAAATGATTCCCCCTCATCTGGCAATCTGCCAAGACATCACACTGCTTGTGAGTTTTCTCCCAAGGAGTCTTTGAACACGCATGGACGCAGAATCAAAGAAGAAGAAAGGGGTTTTCATTTGTTTAAATGCAAATTGAGGCAAAGTGAGTTTTTCTCATTACGAAGTTTTTTTTTAGGTCTATGATGAAGAGATTTTGCCTTATTTGGCTTAATTTGATTCGCTCACACTTTGCCAAAGGACATGCCTGAAGTAAAAAATATGATTAAGTGAGCAGTAGCTGCCGTTTCATGCTGGGTAGTGAGTGCTTCTAGCAAAAGAGCCTCCAAGGACAATACATGCAGCAACTTTTAGCACTGTTCTTATTCTTAAAATGGTTCTTACTTTACCACCGATTGAAGATTTTTTTACCTGATATAGAGTAATTTAAGTCATATTAACACATACAGTATGCACTTTACAGAGACATGAAAGCTTGAGAACAACTGCTCTGAGAAAGGCCTCTGGCTGATACGTTAGCAATGATAGCTTAATAAAACATGAAGCACAAATTAACACATATATCTTTTTAAATTTATTTTTCTCTGTGAAATGAAAACTTTTTGAACTTGATGTGTACTTATCAACCTAAGTCGTTGAACTAGTTCTCTTGTTAGCTAGTAGCTACTGGTTATCTATAGGCAGCTAGCATTAAATAGCCCAATAGAAAAAACTTGAGCCATGTTTCTTATCTGATGAGTTAGGATTTTTTGAGATTCCAAATGTTGATTATGTGCATCTTTTAATGTTTCACTTATAATAGAAAAGGCAAAAGCTAGCCATAGCCTTTAGGAACACTGAGATGCTAGTTCCAGAAGTAGCCTACTTCCCCCCCTTAAAGTTCCAATCTTAAAGATCTCAATTTCGTTCTCTTGGGGCACCTATGGCGATCTGAGCGTCCAATTAGTTTCTTTTTCTTTGGATTTTCACTTATTTTTGAAGTTGTTTCTGTAGTCAGCGATCTTTTTTCTTTGTTTGTTCAGCCCTAGTAGATTACTGTTTACGCAACACTTGCACTTGAGGCAGCCGCTTAGCTCCACCTACCTTTAACATAGAAAAACAGAATACAACTTGATATATGAATCAGATTTATGTTACATCTATTTATATAGTCAAGTTTATTCCATCAGTTTGATTTGATGGCTGTTCCAATATTCATGATCCTCAGCCTCCATCAGTAGAGCGTTGTTGCAACTGGGAAATCAGACCAGTCTCATTAGAAATTACTACTTACACACTTTCAAATCTCATGATTTACATTTAACGCCAGCGTTCAGTCCCAGTGTAAGACGTGTTGTGGCTTTAACGAAACATAACATGAAGTAGTGCTGTTGATGGATTGTGGATACGTGTGTAACACGTATGCAAGCCATTACAGACCTGCAAACAACTTTACTCCTTCAAATTTGCTATAACCATGATCTTTATCAAGTGTTCGCCATAATGTAGTAGTTGTGGAAAGCAAGGAAGGACAACAGCATTGGGTGTAAAATATCCTCAGTTAATCTACTCCAGGGTTCCACAGAATGAGCATATCAACCTTCTTGTCTTAGCCCAAGAGAAGCTCGGTCAATGGATGTAATTTATAAAAATGCTAGTGGTCAGGAACTTTTACTTACTATGAGTTATTATCAGTCACAGGCCTACAGTAGAGCAAGCAAACTGTTGTAAACCAGTAGATGTAGCAGACGGCTGTTCATGCAATCCTGAAGGCATTATTTTGGTGTATGAATGTCTTTGTCTCTCACATTTTGCAGTGCTCTCAGCAAGAAACTTAATGCAGAGAAAGTTACTGAGATTCCGTCAATAGGTCAGCCATCACACACTGCACACACACTCGCACACACACTGCGGTAAAGATCAGCATGGTGGTCAATCGAGCGGCGTCACTCAGCGGGAAGAAAAACTCCTTAACAATTACGCTCCTTCTCACACAATTTTCTCCACATCCCTATTTGTTTCTCACTTACTCTCCCTCTTACACACACACACACACACACACACAGCCAGAAGAAGTCTTAGGGCTCACTAAACTCCCAACGTTAACATTTTTCGCTCGTGTGCTAGCAGCCAATCAGAAAGCAGCACTGAGATTAGTAGACGCGGGGTGAAACTGAGAGCTTCATTAAATACCAACCTGAGTCAGCAGCACCAGCAGGTCTCGCTGGGGAGTGGATACTGTGTGTGTGAGTGTGTGTGTGTGTGTGTAATGCAAGTTGGGGAGAGTGGTGACAAAAACCCAGGCACAAACCAAACATAAAGTGTCTGTGTTCATGTGTGTGTGGCTTTAGGGACGGATGCACATCAACCTGTCTCATATGGGGGCAATTAGCTGAGCCAGCCTGGGCTGCCTGCAAGCAGAGACAAAAACGCCTCAGGCCATGCAGTGTATACGTGTGTGAGTGTGTGTACATATATGCTATTAAACCACCATGTGCACTGCTTTTATCCCTCCTGTCATTCCATATATCCGTCTAATCCTCGTCTGCAGATCTCCCACTCTGTACCCAATGGCTTTAGACCCTATGTGACATGCCAGAGAAAATCACATAGGAATAGAAAGCCATAAAACACAGCAGCGAGCCAGTCATGCTGATAGCACGAGTAAACTTTTCTCCCCGCGCAGACTTGTGTGTGTCCGTGAGTGCGTGTAGCTCTCTCACTTCATGCTTCTAACACCTTCAGCTTGTCTGACAGCTTACAAGGCCCTGCAGAGGATTTACAACAGTGCTGAGACACCTCTCTCCACTGTGTATCCTTCTTGTCTCCTGTGTTCCCCCCCGATCCCTCCCCTCCTGCCCTTCCATGTCTCCTTCTCTCCCTCTCACCCACTTCCCGTCTTCATCATCTTCTCCTTCTTTCCCCCCCCCACACTTTCTCGCCCCCTATCCCCAGCCACGCTTGCCAGCCATCAGGAGTAGGTGTCTTGTTTTGGTGGTGTGTAATTACTAGGGGTTCTTTCACAGCCGAGCGCAGAGATGAGACAGATGAAAACACAGCCTGCAGACCCACTGAATTATTAACTGGCTGAAAATGGATGAGTCAACGTTAACAGAGAGGGAGGCAAAGCAGCCCACGTGCATCTACAAATACACACATGAAAAGCCACAGGCCTGAGTACAGTGTGGCACCATGTATGAACCGACCAGGGTGGGATCCAGAGCATGCACTGGCCAATATGTTTGGTTGATGATATTTGCCAAGGGAAAAGAAAGTTATAAAAGTTAAACTTACTCTTATTAAATCATTAATTTCAAGGCAATGATATGCCCAAGTCTCCCTACCACTGACTTATCATGCTCTATTAAGCTTACGTTACGTTAAGAATGACATGATATTTCAGTTTTTGGCCGATACTGAAAACGATATTTGGAAAAATGAAGATACATATTTGATAAAAAATAGCTGTGACCAACATATTTTATATTCATTATGTACTATATGTATGGAAATTACAATGTGTTGCAAATAAAATGAAGAAAATCTCTACAATGAACATTGACTGACCTTTAGGTTTTTGATCATTTGGTATTTATCTGCTGCAGTTTCTTGTTTCATGCTGCCCAATAAATACACCCGCACATCAATATTATAAAATGTGGCCATATCTCAGTCGAGAAATGATGGTGATAGCCAATTCACAGTTTTATTTCACATTACTCAAAACACAATCTCGGATCCCATCAGCTATAGTCTGACGACGATATAGCCTCTGGGGATAATGGTGAACATGCCGGGCGTGTGGCCAGCAGTTAGCGATAAAAGACTTCCTTTTCCGCGTGCTGTATTGTTTACATAAAAAATAAACCGTTTTTCTTGTGATTTACTTGTAATTAAAGATATAATCTCGGAGTTCTCAGTTTTGTTCCCCTTGGCACCTTATGGCGATAAACGGCAATTGTGAGCGCATGTGTCCCAGACAAAGAGACGACTACAGCTGGCTCCCTTTGTTGCGGTTGTAACTCTTGATTTTCCTCACTGGCAGCCGCTTTCCTTTTTAGACAGTTTGCCTTCATCTGAGCGTCGAATTTGTTTCTTTTTCTTTGGATTTTCACTGTTTTTTGCAGTTGTATCTGTAGTCATCGATCTTTTCTTTGTTTGTTCAGCCATGTTAGATTACTGTTTACTTGCAACACTTGCAGAGACCGGAAAAGCAGCCGCTTAGCTCCGCCTACCCTCTCTGGCAGACCAATCACTGCTGGCTGATGGAAAACACGTCACTAACTGGGCGCCGCTTGTGATCTTTTCTGCGAAAGTCACCACAGACACCCAGCCTGTAATACGGCAAATGCAAAGGCTTTCATCAGTGGGCCATAGGCTCCATCACCATTGTGTTACCTCATTCAGTGATAGATAGTGACTAAACAGGTATTTATTTAAATGAAAATTTTGAGATTATCACTTTAACAGTTTACCTTTGCCGAAATTTCATCATCATGATGCAGATTTGTAACAAAGTAAAAATGAAGCTTTGTCAGGTCTGTCCTGAAGAGGAGAAGAAAACTACTCTTATAAATGTTCATTTGTTGAACAGAGGTTGGAACGATAATTTCTGATGCATTCAAAGAAGTCGGGAAATCTGAATGCTGAACTGCTTTTATGACACAGAGTCAAGGGACTCTATCTTAAAGTTGAACTTTTGATCTAGAACAGATTGTTAGCTGTTAGCATGCAGATGTCTGTTTATAGAGATCAATAAGAAGCTAAATCGTTGTCAGATGACCGCTGATAACGTTCCGCCTGCTTTTGCTCTCCACACAGACTGTTTTTCCTGCATACGCTGCAGACTGCTGATACGTGGTCAATATTACTTGGACTACAAGCGCAGTACAAATGGAAACCAGAATACCATCCTTAAAATCCACGTCCCTGCCTACTGCCTCATAGAGATTATAGAAAACATAATGAGCAGACCATATCAGGCTTGAACTATTTGTGCTGTTTTGGGCAGATAGGGATTTAATCAACTGACATCTAGTCCCATTGTAGTCTAAAGAGCTCTCTCATTCTCACTGAGCTGGTGTTCTGAGGAATAAAAATGGTTTTTGTTACAGGCCGTACATTTTAATGTCTAATGTAGTATCATCCATAAACACGTTAACGATGGATCAGAACACACAATATTTTGGTAGTTTGAGATGGCCACTATGACAGATTAGGTAATCATATCACTACAGTCTTGTTTTAACTTGGCAGACTGCACAGTGGACTTTGAACACATGGGTGACGCCGGGATTGACTTCATTGTTCCACTTGACAACACCGAAAACGTCAATCTTTTTCTGCTCTGAAAAAATGTTCTGTGCTCCTCTCGGTCAATTACACAGAAAACACGGCGTGAAAATTGTCGAACTAGGCGAGAGAAGCCAAACAAAACTCTGAGGTGCTTCCTGGTTGTCTTTTGAAATGACACACTATCACTTCAAGTGTTTGTTTCTGAATTTGTTCCGCGATTTGGGCCATAATCTGTTGGCATTGTCACACGAAGCAATTTGGGAAACAGCCTTTAGAAACCACATCACTTAACGGAATAGTTTCCCATTCTGGGAATTGAGCTTATTGACTTTCTAGCAGATTCTTAAATGATTGAACAAACAAGATATACTGCATTAGTTATTGGCTGATTTTTTTTTAACTTAATACAGAGCTAAACTAGCTGTATGCTCGTGGTCTTTGTCTTTGTGCCAAGCTAAGCTAACCGGCTAAATCTGCATATTTTACGTACAGACCCAAGAGTGGTATTGACATTTTTCATCAAACTCCTGGCAGTGAATCATTATCTAAAATCTATTGCTTTAAGATCAAAGGAATAAACAAAGATATACACACCTGCAAGGCCGCCAATAACCAATAACTGCAAGAAAGCTGTATATTTCTGTTTAGGAGGGGGAATCCTTTCTTTTGGAGCGACTGCTTTAGCAACAAGCATGGGAACGGGAAAGTGAGAGAGCTGGAAAAACACATGTAGATAAGACAAAATGTGAGATAAGAAGGTTTGAGAATAAAGCAGGAGGGGGACACAAAGAGAGTTTGAAGCGGGTAGGATTAATGTCAAAGTCATCCATCCTGGTTTTAGTCTGTCTTTGTCAGCCTCATCCCTGTGAATACTTCCCGTTTCCTTGTCTGAGCCTGTATATGTTTATGTGTGTGTGTTTGTCCGTGTATATGTGTGTAAGCTGATTTGTGTCTTATCGAGATCCTCTGTGGAAACAGACAATGTGGTTTATTTGTTATCTTCTTGTTTGGACGAAGAGATAAGGCGATCAGTGTTTGCTTGTGCGCCTGAGAACGTATGACCATTTGCGAATATGTGTGCGTATAGCGATAGATAAGCTGAGTGTTGTGCCTTTGAGTTTGAGTGACAGAATCCTAATGCTGATCCCAATGGTCAACAGCCCAGAGACGTTCCACAGAAAGCTTATTAGACCTTTATCCATTATTTATACTGCGCCTGCCTTCAGACACACACACAGCAGAAACTCTGAATGTGAGTGTGATTCATGCTGACATGTGCCTGACTTCTACTCATGGAATATAAGTAGCCACTGAGAAACCTACCGTCCAGAGCATTTCCCATCAACTAGGCAATAACATACTGTAACTGGTGTGTAAACCCCGAGTTTGACTCTGCTGTGGCCTCAGACATTGTGGATCCCAAAGCGCTCGCTTTCATGTTTTTTGGGTTAATTTAATGCAGAGAGTAAACTACAGAGGCACATTAAAGTTCACAGAATTTAAAGCTTACATTTTAAAAGCAGAAAAGCTGATGCAGATTTCGTTTTACTTACATCTTGTGTTTGTCGTATCGGCAGCAATCCTACCAGTTTCAGTTCCCTTCTTTTTATCATCACGCGGCTACGCAGGAACATTTCTGTGCCATTTATCTAAAAGTCAGACGCATAGATCGTCTCTTCCTCTCCTTCCTGTCTCCAGGCTTCAAGCCCCAGTCTTACTTCTTTACCATCTCATAGACATTAAAACCAGTGCATGTCCTGGATTCCTTGCACTTGTTTCTGGTACCTGCACAAAGCTTTTACCTGTTTCTGTTGCATTCCTGCCCTCCCCCATCAATTCTAATCACCGTCCCAACTCTCTCTCTCTTTCTCCTCTCCTTCCCTCGCTCTCTTGTCCTAAACAAAATGTCCTCTGTCCTGCGCTCAGGTAGGAACTTCCACCCACCGACCCCCCAGCCTAGATAATGTAGAGGGGTGGAGAAAAAAAACTGGGGGGGGACAGTTTCTGTTGTTCCAATAGAAAGGCGCCAACAGTGGGTGGGATAGAGAGGGAGGGAAAGGTGGGTGAGAGAAAGAAAGAAAGTGGGGAGCAAAGAGGAGAAAGTCCGGGAAAAACTGATAAAGAAGGTAAAGCAGGAACACTGGTGGGGATTGAATGATGACCAGCCGGGCTTAGGTATTTCAATAGTGTGTGTGTGTGTTCATGTGTGTGTGTGTGTGCAGATTCAGGTACACTATGGTACGTCGGAGTATTAGTGTGTCCCTTTGGCTAACTGTCTCCCGGTCCCCGTGAACAAAGAGCCTATTGACTCTGTAACACACAGGAGCTTTCTCTCTTCTCCACAGGCCAGTGCTTTGTGCTTGTCCCCCTAATACACACAAATACACACACACTAACACACACACACACACCGCCATTCCACCTGCGGCAGAATTTATCCGCCCTCCTTTGGCCGACTCAATACTCACATCGATATGTCCACTTTTCCCTGGAGAAGCAAAAAATACCTGTTTTCAAAAGTCACTCTAATATTGAAGGACAAGATAATTCCTCTCCTTCTGTTCAACTGTGGCAAACAAGGTTACTGTAACACACTTCAGTGAGTAAAGTGGCCTTTTATTGTCCCACCTTGTTTTCTGAGAAGCTGCAATTTAATCTGCTGCATCTGAAAGTAAGTAATATGATTGACTTTGTTTGTGAGCAGTGACTTTCAGACTCACTACTGACTCAGACCAAATAAGCGAGGGCTGCGAATTATTATTACTTTCATTATTTGCGTAATCTTTTCATGAATCATTTAAATGCCAAATGACAAGTTCCAAGAGCCCAGGGTGACGTCCTCCACGGGATGGTGTTGTTTAACATAAAAATGATAAACAGGAGAATATGCAGATTGGTTACCTGTAACCAGCAACTTTTCATCCTTTTTATCTGGATAAATGACTTGTATGATGAATGGATAATAGAGGAGCTCAGTGGATCGCTGAATAGGAAGGAAAACAACAACAAAGAAGGAAGAAGTGAGAACGTTTGAAGTATTGTACCTTCTTTCTTAATAATATCTTAATAAGCTCTTAATTTTATTCTTCTTCTTCTGTCTTTTTTTGCTTGTACAACCGCGGGCGACACTTCTAGTTAAGTACAAAACTGTGCACTGTTATCTTCACTTGTAAGATATATTGTGTCTAACACCTCTCAGTGACAGTAGTATTTTGGCCCTGCCTTCAAGTGTGGCCATTCATTCAACACATACTCAGCCCACATGGAACTCATAGATTCAGATACATAGAACTTCTCTGTTTTAAAAGTGTTCGGGTGAGACGGACACACAAGAACTTTTAAGTATGTTAAACCTCTGACAACAGCCATAAAAAACGCTACGTGGTTATCTGCCAAGTACACTTTCAACGAGTGATTTCTTTGGTGCGAACGACGGGAATCGAGTCGTAGGTGAGAGCCGTTCTTTTTATAGTGCCCAAATTTCACTGCCTGCCTAGATCCACTCCCTTTTATGCCGAATTACAACAGGCAGCTTTTTTCAACTGCAACTCTGCCGTACTCGGTCACGTGCAGCGGAATCATGTCGCCACAACATAGTGTCGACGGTGAGCAACATTATAACCCACCGGCAAGTTTGTTGTTTTTTTGTTGACATCTCTGTAGTCATACAGAGTTGTGTTGTAAATTATTGGCAAATCAATGACGTTGATTAATTGTTCCTACGTTATTCTGCTGCTTCCTTTTAAATCTTAAAAGCATGGAATTTTAAATATGTGTGTGTGTTGACACGGGAGAATTTTGTGCAGGCATGTTTGCGAGTCTAAACAAAGAACGATGAGCTGCTCTTTTGAACGGCTCTTGGAAAGGAAACGGAGCCAAAAGATCCAGCTCTCTTCAAAGAGCCGTAATTTCCAACACTACTTTCAAATAAGATGAGGAATAATTGACTTAGTAAAGCCAAATAACATTTACTCCTGTTTAATCTATAGTTTTTGTGGAGATAGACTGTTAGAGTAAAGGTGGTGTTTGAATGCAGCTCCAGTACGTGTTAACTTCCCCAAGGCTGCTGACAAATAAACTTTGTGTTGTCTCTTGGCTTCTGTCAGAATCTCTTTTGCCCCCTTGTGGAGCAAAGCCAGGAATACAGAGAGCCAAAGATGCACTCCTGAGGTCCACAGGAGCTGTGTTGATTATAACCTCCAGGTTCCCACTGGGGAATAAGGCTTAACAAGGCCCAGGCAGAGAGCAGAGGGATTACCAGGTCTCACTAGCACTACAGCGGTCTGGTCGACCATTGAGCTCCTCTATGAAGTTATGAACGTGCTGAATTATAATTCTGTAAGGCATTGGCAGGAGCCTTAGAGGGGCTATGAACTGTAAGGGAGAGAGAGCGAGAGATGGATAGACACAGAAGGAGCGTGTGTGTATGTGTGTGTGTTGATGTGTACACTGCAGCCGAGAGATTTCTCGCCTCAGCTGGTTGGACAGATTACCTGAAATTGAAGGGAGGAAAAAAACAGATAGTGAGTGAGAGAGAAAGCAAGAAAAAAGAGGACAGAAAGGTCACCGTGATCTCAGAGCCGTGGAGAGAGAAAGACGGATGGATGGAGAAAGGGGGGAAGGGGGGATGGAGAGAAAACTAGAGAGAAGAGAGAAGAGACTGGAACAGGGGAGGATGTTAATCCTTGCAAAACAAAAAGGATGTGTTCCAATTTTTTCAAGTCCGTCTGATCACAATACTCATGTACCATGTCGTCACCATCGGGTGGAAACCTCGTATCTACAAACCACTACTTTTCAGGAAATTAAAAAAAGAAAAACCGGGTTTTTTAAATACTTTAACACTGCATTGTCACAGCTGGTATTGTGCCCGTCCATATAGTCAGTCACATGTATGTGTTATTAGATTTACAGATGTAAAGGGTGACCAATAGCATTGTTTTATGAAAAAAAATATTAAAATTATGAAATATGGAGATACAAGGTTTTCAAGTGTTTAACAACATAAGGGACAACATAAGCAGTCATCTCCATGGCTGGGCCTGTCTGCTTTTAAACTGCAGTGTACCAAGGACAGGCTGAACAACACGTTTTCAGATTGGCAGGTTTGAGACGTCACAAACCTAAGGAGCCAATCCCGTTAATGGACGGGGTGGCGCTATGCATATCGTTATGTGAAACCTATGGCAACCACTTCGGCGATGCGCGAGCCAGCTGTAACCATCATCGGAATTTTTGCAAACTCACTACTGACTACTAACGTTAATGTCACTGTGGCTAATTACTAAATTTCAAGTTGGCTGAGTTTCATTCATTAGTCGCCACTAAACGATCGCAGAGACGTGTTTTGTTTTCACGACGGAGGGGGCGGTTGGAAATTTGTGTCGTGGGTGGGGACTATGCAGTTTCTGGAATTTTTAATGAGGGAGAGGAAGGAGATGCCTTGGGAGGTAATTAAATGTATTTTGCACAAAAAAAAAAAAACATATCAGACACTTATTATTATTTTAACTTTAATTACACTTATTATTTTATCACTAGACAAAAAGACATACTCCAGGAAAACTAAAATAAAGAATTTTGTTAAAAAATAAGAGAACTATGAAAACACCAAGTATTTGGCTAACTTGCTTCTCTGTGGTCTCGTATTAGCTTACATTTTCATCACATTCAATTTTAACACTTACGTTTTTATCTATAATCTGTATTTGCTCACCTTACATAGCGAACTACTAACAGTGTACTACTGACTTTGCAGCTGTAGCTAGCCTAGCAATCTCGATATGCCCCGACCCTGTTGGCATCTGTTGAGTGAGGCTCTGTCTGTGTTTGCCATGTTTTCACACCTTTTGATTATTCTTTCCATGAATTGCCTAAGAACATATACGTAGTAGTAGGCTACATAAGCTACTGTATATAAAGTGGTCATAAAGACTTTATTTATTCCAGGGTAGAGTCATCCCTGCAATTCAAACTGCCTTGCCAGCTACTTGCATTTATTGGACCACATTTAGAGATTGAATGATTATGGCGACCCAAAACTCACAAGTGTTGCATTAAAATAGACAAATCTGTCTTTGAAGCACTCAGGAATACAGATAATAGTAAGGCAGGAGCGAGAAGCGGAGGGAGAGTGATTGAGAGTCAGAAAGAGGGAGAGAGAGAGAGAAGAAAAAGAGAGAGAGGGCACCCTGCCCTAGATATTCGCCTGTAAGCTGCTCACAATGCAGACATGGCAACGGGCGAGAGCGGGAGAGGAGATGAGAGGGGAGCGGGGAGATGGGCAGAGGAAAAAAAGAACGAGGGACAGAAAGTCAGGCCAGAGAATGGATTAGTGATCAAAGAAAGCCAGCGGCCATCCTGAAAGCCCCCTACGGACACACACACACGCTCAAACACACACACACATTCATAGAGAGAGGGGGAGAATCAGGGAGATTAGAGTTTTTTCCATGGGGTTAATCATTTACCTTCCTCCTTCCAAGCAGCACCTTGGCTGTGAGAATGAGCACCTTACACATAAATCCATTTGCATTAGCCTTAGTGCAAATGTTAGAGGGCAAACGCACACTCGCACACATACATTGATTGATTATAGTGCTCTAATGAGAATATATGCAGGTATAACTTTCTCTCTAATTAGTTTCATAGAGTTTTCCCCTGGAGAAGCTTTGGGAAGAAAAGACAATAAAAAAAAGCCCTAATATGACATCGACCTTTTCCTCCAGCTGAAATTCCAAAGCTGGAAGCTAAACTTCTGAAGCGCTTTTAATTCCCCCTCAACCTCTGTCTCCTTCACTCGGAAGAGTCACCGATAAAGAGATAAACAACGGGCGGGAGATACCAATTAGGGCCGTCAAACAGCAGCTCAACAAGCTTCAGCACTCCTCCGCTTCCCGGAGGAGCGCTGATAGGAAAAAAGAATAAACAGCAATGGAGGAAGGATGGGAAGGGGAAGCTTGTGCAGCAAGGAGGAGAAGAGAACTTTGTGAGAGCTCACATCTAATCAGGAAATCCTCCTTCTCAATCTCTCCAGCAGAGAAACACTCACACATACACACACACTCGCACATAGACAGAAACACACACATCTACACTGTCAGAGGCTTGACCTCCACAAGCTGATCTCGCTCCTTGGTATTCTATCGCCCTCCCACCAGCTGACCTGATTGGCTAATGACAGCTCATTTATCTTGATGCAGCACCTGCAGTGTCTACAAGGCACGTGCGTGAGTGTGTGTGTGTGTACTAGAACGAGTGTGTGCATCCAAGTGTCTATATGTGCACAAACACACACACACCCTGTATATCTCATCCCTCCTAGACTAGTTCTATCTACGCCAGCGCTGCCCTTGTTGCAACAGCTTGCACACATTGGTTCATCTCTGGGGAATGATGGAGAAGAGGCGGAGGAGAGGATGGAGTGAAACGGGAGGAGGAGGTGAGGTGTAAGGAAGGGAGAGACAATGATAAAGGAGGAACTAGGGGAAGGAAGGAAGAAGGGAAAAAGGAAAAGAAAGGAGAAAGATAGCAGGAAATTAGCAGAACAAAAGGAGGCAGAGGAAGAAAAGGAAAACAAGAATATTGAGGAAAAGACAAGACAAAGAAAATGAGAGGAGGGTGATTAAAAGAACAAAAGACGAAAAAGAGATAAAAGAGAAAGGAATGGGGAGAAGAAACGACCAGAGGACAGAACGGAGGAGGGGAGTTCAAATGAAGGGAAGAGGGATTGATGCATGTTTTATTCACTCACCGCTAACACTTCTTTAATTACCGCAGCTACAATCACTGCCAGTGTGTGATCACTGCATGTGTGTGTATGGGGGTTCTAATATGAGTAATACACAGCAACCATTAATTATCAAGTGGGCTGAATAAGTAGGAGCAGCCAAAAGGGCCAAGCCAAGTAATTCTATATAGGCTATATACTCCAAGCATCCATGAAAGGATGTATATAACACTTGGTTAACATGTTTTCACTTATTCCACTTTACATTCACAGCAACAATGGGAAAAAAGCGCACAACAAACTCTAACCAATGATGAGGGGTTCCTTCATCAAACAACCTACTTTGAACCATGGCTAGAGTAAATGGAATGGACTGCACTTATAGAGTCTTGTGACCGCTCAAAGCTGCTTTTAAACTACATGTCAAATTCACCCATCCAAACACACATTCATACACTGATGGCAGAGGCTGCAACCTACAGTGTCCAACTGTCACACATTGACACACCAATGGCAATGCCACCGGGAGCAATTGTGGGTTCAGTGTCTTGGCCATGGACACTTTTACATGTAGACCGAGGGAGCTGGGGATCGAACCCCCAACCTTCCGATTTAAAGACAACCGACTCTACCATTTAGCCACAGCCTGATTGCAGATCTTGCTAGGGTCAAAGTATGTAAACAATTTATGACAGGTACCCCCAGTGATGGGAGCGATCAGGAAATGGTCTGCCCATGTAGAGGATGCCCTACAGTCAGCAACACATGACACATTCTGGAGCAAGTTCCAGGACACCACGGTTGACGCCTTTTTCAACATCAACTGATGAATTGAGTCAGTCAATTGAGTCAGTCAATTGAGTTAATTTTAGAAACAACATAGGCCAAATTACAGTTGACTCCTGCCATAACCAGAAACCATCGTTCATTAGAACTATCCTGGATACCATACTGCAATCACAGAAGCCTTCAACTCTGGCTGCAGTCTGGAAAAACAGACAATCGAAAAGCAGCAGCCTTTAATGTAAGAAGAGCTGATTAAGCAACTACAGGTAGAAAGTTGGACTAGGTTGACTTCCATGAGAGCAACGAGCAATGTCCTAGAGACCTGACCTATTAAAAGCCCACCCTACCACCTTGTCAAGTGATGATGCATCTTTAGGACATGAGCTGAACAACTTTATTAATGGCTTTGAGGCCATCGCAGCCAGCAAGCATAAACGGCTGATCCAGAGGTTAATGGATGGGTAGGTGCACCTTTCACATTTATCACTCTTTCTGTGCTTGATGTTGAGGGCTTTTAAGCGTGTGATCAAAAGAAAGCAGCAGGACCAGTGGTGTCAGTGGATGGGTGCTTGAACTATGTGTTATACAACGAGCAAATGGTGTTCAAAATGATATTCAACCTGTTCCTGTCTCAGCCTGCTATAGCTCTTAGAAGTCTACCATCATTCCTGTTCCCAAGAACAGCCTGCCTGAATACCACCTATGGCACTTGTAGTTCTGAAGTGCTTTGAAAGGCTGGTTAAGGTTAAAGGCTGCTCTTCACTAACCAGCATGGACAGATTGCCTATTGTACCAACAGAAGATGCCATAGCACCATTGCTCCACACCACCCTGTCTTACCTAGACAAGAGAGGAAACTATGAGAGATGGCTGATCATTGGCTTAAGCATGGAACACCGTAGCTCTCCACCTCACTGTGCATGTTGATCCTTGACTTCCTGACAGTCAAACCCCAGGTGGTAATGGTGGGCAAACCCTTTCCACCCTCATCTCTAAAACTACTGGAGCACCCCAGGGTTAGGTTTAAAGCCCCCTGCTGGACTCCCTGTAAATAAAGTACTGTGAAGTTATTTTGAACTTCAACACTATCATCAAGTCTGCTGATGCCACGGCTGTTGCGAAAATGTAAAGGCCTGCCGTTGGCAGGACAATAACCTCCTGAACGTTAGCAAGACTAAGGAGCTGACAGCAGATGTTGGGAGTCGGAAATCAGAAATCAACGAAGCCCCCCTTAATATCAACTGGTCCTAGGTGGAGAGAAGACAGCTCCAAGTACCTTTGTGTCAGCATAACAGAGGGCCTGACCTGGCACACGCTGACTCAGTGGTGCAAAAGGCAAGACAGATGCTGTTTCACCTCAGAAGCTTGGCAAAAATCTGGTTGTACCTTGAAATATGAAGGAAATTCTTCTCCTGCATCATTAAGAACGTCATGACGCGTCAACATTACTACTTGGTAAGGGAATACAATGGAAAAGTCTGCAAGACCTTGAAAAGACTGGTTTGTTTGGCAATGCTCTACCCTGCCAAAATGGTATTTACAAAAAGCACTGCAAAAATAAGGCTAGGAGAATCATAGTGTATCCCAACCAGCTGGATAATGGCTTTTCCTTCTGCTGCAGTAGGTGAGAAGATAACAGATGAACCTGATCAGCACTGAAAGCAGTAATGCTCAATGAAGTCACAACGTTCAATTTCCCCCGTCAATAACATCTTTGAGCATGGAAATACTAATCGAATCACAGTCTCCAGTGTGTTCTATTCCTTCTCCCACCCTTTTCTTTGCACTGTGAGGACTTCGAGCTACTTCGGACTTTGATTACGAGAGTGGAAAGTCATTATTCGAGCGCCTTAAATAGGTTGCTTGTTAGCAAAAGGTGAACATAGGTTATGTAGGTGTTGGGTTGAGAGAAGACTTTCCTTTTGACATCTATGAGCTCATTAGGAGCTGTTTCTGGATGTCTCAAATGCAGAACATAAGCATAAGCTTTTACTTCATGACATTTGCATTCCAAAAGTTTACCCACGTATTTGCCATTCTTTCACAAGTACACCAGTTTGACTTTTCTGGATCATCTTCACTGCCGCTTATTTTTATTTTTTATATAATTTGATTACTGCAATCGCCTTACATGTTATGCCTTACTCATACCTCTCTCATTCCCTCTCCTCCTCCTCTTCCTCCTCCTTTCCTTTCTGACTGCAGAGAGAGGAGGGTTTGCATGTATTATGTCTTCTTTTGTTCTTTGCTGTCGGCTCATTGTCAAAAAAAGAGGTAGAAGGCGGTTAGTGAGGGAGACGGAGGGGTAAAGGATGAGTGTGTTTTGATGTGACTGACTGTAGGTAGATGTTGGAGGCTTCACCCACTTCTACAACCCCCACCCTCGCATCCCCACATCTCTCTTTGTGCATTCTTATCTTTTATTTTCTCTCTCAAGCCAGGTGCTGCTTATCCAGCCTTCAGCACATCTTATCCTACCCCCCACCCCTCCACCCCCAACCTGCGTTATCTCTCACACTGCCACCAAAATCTCACACTTTGACATATGAACACACACATTCCTTCAACCTGCTGTCTTTCCCCTCCTCTTCCTTTACCCCTCTCACATCTCTGTCTTACCCTCTTTCTTCGGGACCACTGGAGGCAGCTGGCGGGCCATGACCTATCGTATGGCTGCTTTGTAGTCAGCCCTGACACACAGACATGGCAGGCAGACAGACAGGTAGAAAGACAAGCACTCATCAACTCCAGATCTGTATCTTAACTCCAGTCTTAGGGCTTAATCCGGCAGCTTTCTCCAGCGCAGCCAGCTACTGTAGCAGCCAAGAGCCGGAACAGACAAATCCATACAGCTTAAACTCCCACCAAATCTTTCAAAAGTCAAGGTTCTTTTGAGCAAATACAGCACTTTAACGTCTCTTGTGTTTATTTTTATTATTATTTTGTGGGTGGCGGGTTGCCAATCGATGAAAAACACCAAATTCCAGAAAGCTGCATTGTTTCACAAACCTCCGAAAGTGAGACGCCCTTTTGTCCTCACCCATCCAAAGTCCAGCATTGGGGCCAAACTGCGTGGGGTTTGGCAACATTTCAGCATTGCTTTCTCATATTGTACTGCCTATTCGCTTCATATTATTAGCTGCAAAATGGTAAAAATTTGCAGCTAATCTTTGAACTTTTTTTTTTTCTTTGTCGGAGTGCAAGTGTTGTAGCTGCTGGCTGTAACGGGAGGGAGGGTGCCGGAGCTGCCTGAGCCGAGCGCTCCGTCCTGATTTAGAATTAGATCTATTTCTGTTCACCCTCCCAGCCCCGCCGGGAAATATTTAAATCTGCCATGGAATGTGTGAATATGTGTGTGTGTGTGTGTGTGTGTGCAACACAGAGGGGGAGCGCAGCCGAGAGAGAAAGACAGAAAGAAAGTGAAAGAAGTAAAGATAACTTGAACATAAAATTGGTTGGCTGCTCGTTTGAGAATTTGCATTCGGTACGCAGCTTTGGCATTGTGGTTTCCAATATGCCGGCATGCCAATTAAGTCAGTGAAGTCAAATCAGACAGAATGAGAAAAGAGGGAGATTGAATAAGAAATACATAGAAGAAAAAGAGGAAGCAAACGAATGGAGTGAGTGTTCGCATTCTCAATGTGAACTAGCAGGGAGTAAGACTCAAGAGGTGGTCAGTAATTCGTAAGCAGAGCACGTACAGACTTAGCCAAGCTCACCCTCTGGCTACACACACACACACGCACAGATCAACACACACATCCACTCACTCAATCACGCCAGCAGTCTGGAAAAGCTTGAGACACAATCTCTGCTCCATATCCAATCTTACAGCCATTCAAATGTCACCGCCAGCAACTTTGACCCCTGTTAACGTGAACAACAAACACACACAGAAATTCACACACACTCTACACCATCCTCACTGTCCAAACACTGCAAAAAAAGACGACATATAAACACTATAAAGAGTGTTTCAAACTAAACGACTTAAAAAAGTGAAAAGTGCGTTTATTGGATAAAGAGGCACAAACTCACCTCGGAGTGGATCCCGGCGCTCCGCCGCGCTGCTGTGCTGTAGAAACGACCGGCTGCACCCCCGTCCTCACGGAGACACATGCACACACAGGGGCACACTCACACACGCGCACCCTCCGCGGCGGCGGCGAGGTGTGTGTGAGGACAATGAGACTGGGCTGGATGGAGCTAAGCAGCAGTAGTAGTAGGAGGAGGAGGAGGAGGAGGAGGAGGAGAACGAGGAGGAGGAGAGAAGAAGGAGGGAGACGTGCGGTTGGGCGGGAAGGTGAGGAGGAGAGAGAGAGAGAGAGAAACTGGGTGAATAATGAAATACAGCAGAAGAAAACAAGATGTGAAAAAAAACGTGGAAGTGGAGTCCTTCTTGTTCCATTTGTAACTTTTTATGTGTGTAAGTGTTAGGTGTGTGTGTTGAGTGAGTATGTGTGTGTGTGTGTGTGTGTGTGTGCGTGTGTGTTAGGCTCTAGAGGGTCTACTGTTCGTCACTTGAGACTTGGCGCCCTGCCTAGGAGCAGAGAGTGCTGTAGCATGAGCAGCTTTACATCTCTTTTTAGTCTCCATGTACGTGTGTGTGTGCTGTCCTCTCAGTCAGCTCGCCTGTAGTTCACCAGCATTACAACCCATCTCATGTCTTCTTTTCTTAGAAGCTCCTCTACGTCCTCTTCATCTCTCTCCCTCTCTTCAGGGGAAATACCTCTGCCACTAATCTCCTCAAAAGTCTGTTAGACACTCACTCAGCTCTGCTCTCTATCAAACCCGTTTTGTTTGCCCTCAAACTTCAGCTCAGCAAAACACGTTAAGAAATAACCTGAGATATTTTTAACATGTTTCTTATATAAATAATCTTGTTTCGAGAATATCTATTATTGGCCATTGGAAATAGTCCGCAAAGAAAGCACTATTTACTCTGCTTTCCGTCTGCTTTCTCTCTTTTTCTTCAAGAGCTTTAGACGGGGTAGAGAAGTTGTAAGCACAGAAAGCCGCGCTACCACATTGTTGGTTTTGGTCTTTTCATATGTGGACTTTAGGAAAAATGCAGAATAACAGATTTTACTATTAAAGACGACACAAAAAAGGCATAAAAAGGAGATTTTTGTGACATAAACACAACACACCCAGAGCTCCAGGTGCATATGCGTGTATGTGTGTGTATTTGAGTGTGTGCAAGAGGTGTCTTGCAGCCTCAATCATCCAGCTCAGCCACAGAAAAGCCAATCTCCACATCCAATTATTTGCTTCTCAAAGGCAGACAGATGGAGAGAGGGGGGGAAAAACTGAGAGCGAGGTAGAGAGACGAAGAGTCAGAGTAAGAGAGAGAGAGAGAGGCTCTTTGAGGGTCTGCACTGGGTGGAGTTAATTACAATGAAAAAGAAATGGAGGGAAGAGAAAGTCTCTTCTCTGCTCGAGAATAGTTTCACAATTAGCCAAAATCCCATACAGAGCCTGTGGACACAACTGAGCAGAGAGAGCGAGCGAGCGGGTAAGAGAGTGTGAGAGGGAGATCAAACCCGAATGAAAAGCGCCAAAAGGGACCGAGAAGCTGAAGTTGTTAGAAAAAAGAGAAACAAGAGCATGCTATATGTGTATGTTTCTTTCTTTTTGTGTCTCCATACCCTCCTGAGGCGAATGCCGGCCGTCCTGCCTTCTTCCAGTCCTCCTCCTCTTCTACTTTTTCTTCTCCTTCTTCTCACTTCTCGTCTTCGTTCTGCCTCCCGCCGTCCAGGATAGTCCATCAAAGAAGAGTCCGGCTCATGTTGGATGGAGGCATCGCTTCTCTCTGAACACTCTCCAGCTTTCACTACCTTCTCCTCTTTGACTGTTTGTTTTATCCTTTCTCTTTTGCACTTTCGTCGGCCGGAGCATTTTTCTTCCTTCCCGGAGCAGTGACACACAGCGTGGGGGGGTTGAGGACAAGAAGGGGTGGGAGAGAAAGACTGAGAGAGAGAGAGTAAAAAATAAAAAGAGGGAAAAGAGCAAGTGTAGGTAGATGGAGCGGCGAGAGGGGAATGACGGGAAGAGGCAGGTGGAATTGGTAGTGACACATCGCGGAGGTGTGTGTCTGCGTGTGTGTGAGTGTGTCAGAACACGGGGGCCGTCCCTCTAGCCGTCACACCATCAACGAGGAAGAGGTGGAGGAGGAGGAATAGATGGATAGATAGATAGATAGGTGGTTGGAGGGATGGATAGAGGGAGTGATTCAGCAAGCATGCCGCCTCGTCTCCTCCTCCCTTACAGACACGCACACACACATTGGCTCAGTTCATTATCATTCACTGGATTTCGCCATGACACGCATGGCTAACCTACTCACGGAGACGGAGCCGAGCCCTGAACTGAATCCTAATGGAGGAGAGGGAGAGAGGATGAAGAGGAGGAGGAGGAGGAGGAGGAGGAGGAGGAGGAGGAGGAGGGTGTATCAAGCAAGCAGGTGTCCCCTCAACATCTATTGTTCCCTGTCAATGTGTGTCTAAGTGCATGTGTGTGTGTGTGTGGGGGGGGGGGGGGGGTTGGTTCCTTCCAGTGTGTGTACGTACAAATACAAGCACATGAGCCTTTTCTTGTGCTAAAGAAGCTGAAACATTCACACGTGCATCTTTTTCAGCCCCAAACTTCTTTTTTATTCCGGGATTCAAACTGCCGTTAGCCAAAACTCTTCAAGCTGAAAAGAAGAGTACGACAAGGATTCAGGGTTTCTCTCGTAAGATGAAAAAGTTCTTGAAATGAAATGTAGACTGTCATGATAAACAGGTAACATAAAGCTCAAATTTCTTCATATAAATTCAGTAAAAGTCAGAGGTTAAAAGTCAGCATGGATTACTTCTCAAATAAGGTTTACACTATTTAGGAAGACGCAATTCCAAAGGCAAGATCCAAATTGCTTTGTGACAACAACATGAAGGATCCATCCATCCATTATCCATAGCGCTTATCCTGTTTCGGGTCGCGGAGATGGGGGGGGCTGGAGCCTATCCCAGCTGTCATTGGGCGATAGGCGGAGTTACACCTGGACTGATCGCCAGTCAATCACAGACATGAAGAAAAGTCCAGAGAAGAATATGTCTGGATCTTAATTCCTGCGGTTTCTGACCAAAAGTGAGGTAATTTTCTACTTGCATTGCTCTGCATGTTTGACCCTGGGATTATTTGTGTTAATTCACATTAGTTAATCACAACTTTTTCCACATCCAGACATGTCGGAAAACAAAGCACCTAAAGTCTGGGTTCTTAACATCACCTGGAGGCTCCCACACCTCAATTAAAACTATGTCTGGGTTAACATTACTACCACTTTCAGCTTCTTGATGCTGAACGGTGCCTTATATTGAAAAACCTGTAAGATAGTTCAGGCTGGACGCTAACTTCGGACCTCATGTTCATCTGTTACATTGGTTTTGCAAGTCACAAGTTGGCTGCAATCAAAGGGGAATAAAATCACGACAATGATATTTTGCTTTGGTTTAATCGTAATAAACAAGATCAAAGGACGCTGAAATTACATCATGCTTTTGATTCATCATGATGCAGGTTTGTGAAAGTATGGCATTTGTGTGATTCACGTCCCCAAGCACAAATTAGCGTCTTTGAATTGGCTTTATGTTTAAAAAGAGTTGGACCAAAAATGTGCCTCGCTTTTGGCCTGAACACACCTTTCGAAACTCAGCTGGTTTTTTTGGTGGCGTGGCTGCATGGCATTTTTACTACCGCTTTGAATGTTAGTATAAGGTCATAGAGATATTTCAATTTATAATAAATATTTTAACAGAAGAATTTTGTTCTATCACCAAGAAAAAGTACAGTAATCAAATTTCGATAACAAACATTTGGTAAACTGATATGGAAAGGTCATTCTTGAATTTGAAAATATAACTTAAATGTCTCTCAGGTGAATGTTATAGCTGCTCTGGACCAATGTACTGTATGTAAGACAAAATGAGAAGATCGATGCCACCTCGAGTCTGTTAGCTAAAAGTCGAACACGCGCGAGGAGCTTATTGGCCTAGCTCAGCATACAGGTTGAAAGCAGGGGTATACAGATCGCCTAGCACTGTCCAAAGGTTGAAAACTACTAACACCTCTCAAGCTCACAAAAAGTCAAGACAAGTCAGGCTACAGTGACTACCTTGAACTTTACATCACTGGGAAGTGTCTAAGTAACCAGAGGACACTGAAGTTTCTGTTTTTTTTTGCTAAGTTAATCAGCTGCTGGTTATAGCTTTAGCAAACACAAGCGTGCTGAATCCAAATCCTCTACAAGAAAGTAATTAATATTCTTAGTGTTAAACATTGTGTGTAAGAGAGCATACCTGGACAGACAAACACAGAACAATGTGTCCTGACTCAGAAGTAAAACATTATATTGACGGTCAGAAGATGTTGTAAAAATGAAACATAAGCTGTTGTGGTCTACGGCGGATGAGTCATTCGTAGCCTGTGTAGACCGCTAAGGCCGAACTGAAATGAGACGGTCTGGTCTACAGAAGATTTTCTTGCCCCTTAACCTCGCACCACCAGAGGCGGCTCCTGCTGCCTAGCTAGCTATCATAACTGACGTCTCGTAACTTCACGTTTTATTTTACAGATCATTTGTTTCAGGGCCCCCCTTTTTTTTTTTTTTTTACACGTTTAATGCTAACTATCTTCTTTAAATTGGCTCGCAATGAATCTCGGGATACGTTGAGCCGCGAAGCAGGCTTCCAATGAATCCTTCGTGGCCTGGGAAAAGGAGGACGCATTTGTCAGCAACATCTGAAGGAGCCTTCAAAATGGGATAGCATTTTACTTCCTTCAAAGGATGCAGCCCCTGAATTGGGACACAGCTATAATTTGCTTGTGCCGTGCTTGATAATCTCTGGAAATAGACTCCATGTCTCCAACTATTTTAACAATGTTGAGATCACTAAAATCAGATTATTGTGTTGTTTGGGTAACTCTAATGAAATTACATAGATGTGCAGGCAAGCACCAATTAGGCAGGATTAATCAATTTTGGTGGCAAAACATGCTCTCCAAGCTGGTGTTTAGCAGCTATTAAGGGCTGTAAGAATGGGTAAGCTCTTAATGGTTATGATCTCCTTCAGCTGTTCAGGTTTGCTTGATGAAAAAGCTAACATACCTTAACTTTCCCTTTTTGCTAAGGTGTATGAAACAGGAATGGACTCCCTGTGGCTCAGCCGAGCAGCTTCATGCACTCCTCTGATGTTACTGTGGAAACAGACTTAAGTGTAAATTCCACCCATAGAAAGGCTTCACATTATAAATAGTTTAACTTCTAGCATACTGGTTAAATTTATCTGGACTGCTTATGAGCAAAAAAAATAAAAACAATTATGCTTATTGCTTATTAATGCTTATTATCATTGTTGTGACCAAGGCTTGAGTCATCCAATCATGATTCCCAGTTTGTGCTGCACACATATTTGATAATTAGACAGAAACTTGACAACATTTAATTTTATCATTTTATATTTAACAGCTAACATTCAAACTTATGAACACACGCAAGTTATCAGAGTCATCATGCCTCAAGTCAAGTCTCAAGTCATTAACTTGCAAGTCCAAGTCGAGTCCCAAGTCTTTTTTTTTTTGTCAAGTCACAAGTCATCAAAACAGTGACTCGAGTCGACTCCAGTCCAAGTCACCAAGTCTCAAGTCCACATCTCTGCTTATTATTGGCAGTATTTTAATGTATAATGCAAACCATGGTTGTAATTGTCGAAATTACTTGTATAGAAAATACACAGTTTAATGTTTGTGTTGTTCGAACACACTGGATAATGTCTCGTTCCAGGAGATGCAATAGATGGCATTTGACTCAGGCTTACCCTGCAGTGAGATATCAGAGACTCTTGTGCTCTCAGAGTCCAGACGTGGCTCTGCCCATCATCATGGATCAGGCTAGGCAGGCAGACCAGTTCAAGACATTGGGAGGCTGACTTTTCATTTAACATCAGTAAAGTTTGGTCCCAAAAGTAGTGAAAATTGATTCCCATGAATCCCCCCAATGCTGTTTTGTGTTAAAATGCTAAACATACTATCAACACTACCTGTGAAGGTTCTCTGTCACCCAGGTCCAGGTAATTCAAAGCTTAATGCCTTTTGGACGAGAAATGTCTTCAATCCAAGTCCTGTTGCCTATCATTACCTTGCTACCACTCTCAAGGTAATTCAGTCATTTGTCCACAATTTGTATACTTGTTTTGAACGTCTCTTTCCTTATAAAAGGGTTCCAGTGTGATGCCACCTGTTCATGAGTAGGTGTGCGTCCATAAGATTTGTTAATAAGCAATAGCAGCATTGCCAAATTGCAATTATAAAAGCTACCTGTTTAAACCATTTATAGGCATGAACTAGCTAATAATGTCAAGTTATCCAGTGTGGTGTCTTCTGAAAGTTCTGCAATGAATAAATGATGCACTTTTTAGACTGTGAGGGACGTTTTTGTTTTGAAGCCATCGTTCATGTAATGTTTTCGTGCCCCGCTCTACTATACAGGGGTAGAAAATAATAGGTACATCTTGTTATATTTGTCCATGTTGATGGAGCTGACATTTATTCTGTGTTTGTTCCATTTTGCCACAAGTCTTTGTTTGCCACTCTCTGCACTTTAACACTTTGTACTGTTCCGATAGACAGGACTGAAATCGTGCCCTGAAATTTTCTCCTTCTACTTTTCTCATTAAGGCTTCAGTGGGTGGTTTCCCTTGTTCTCATTGGGGGTTTAAGGCGGTGGGGAGCCATTTGTATTTACTGTTTCATCATGTAGGCGTTACAAAGCCACAGGAGATTCTAGCAGTTACTAAGCGCTACATGAATATGCTTTACATGTTCCAGTACAAACATGAGTTAAGTTTTTAGTCTCTGGCTACAGACAATGGTGAAACTATTTGAACTATAGAAATGTTGCATACTTTGGTATTTTTGCCTACTGTAATGTCCTTACTTGCAGTAGCTTCAAAAACTAGAATCTGTACATCCTTAGCTAAAATGTTTGAAGTCAATGAGCCATAATTGAACAAACTGTGTTAAATAAATGTAAAAAACAAACAAAAAAACATATTGATCCAAAGAAACAAAACATTTAACACATGAGTGCATTTTTCTAGTGTCTGAGATATGCTCATTTTTGAGTGCAAACACATTATGATAATTTCATCTGCAATTAAAATACAGTGCCTAAGTTGGTGTTTTTGCTTATTGTGGTGTAATTTCTTGAACTTGTAAATTCTTATAACTCTAACATCTGTGTAACTAGAGTTTTAAATGATGCTCCAGCTATTATGGTTTTATTTTAGATCAAGTAAAACAGGATTATGCACACATCTTTCAGCGCCCGTGCGCTTCACCTCCTTTCACAAGTCACGCATCGTAACGTAATGACATCATCAATAAATGTACAAGATGATGATGAGAAAGTCTAAGCTTTCTTTTGCCGGAAGATACAAATGAGGTTTATTTCAGAGAAATTCAGGATTATGACTGGCCCCTGTCTGTCTTTTTCTTAGGTGAATGTGCTTAGTGAGAACAACTAACAACATGTTCTGTGAGGCGCTGCTTGGTCGGACTCTTTGAGCTGCATTCTATGTATATCATCATCTCTACTTACTATTTTTTTTTTTCTTACTTGTCTTCTTTCATGTTCATCTTTGCTGAGCCGATAATCAATCAATCATTTTTTATTCATATAGTGCCAAATCCTAACAAAACATATCTCATGACACTACATAAAGCAGGTCTACACCTTACTTTTTGTTAAATCCATCAATCCATTATCTTTACCGCTTCTTTACCGATCACGCTCACACCTATGGGCAATTTTAGAGTCACCTATGAACCTAACAAGCATGTCTTTGGACTGTGGGAAGAAGCCGGAGTACCCCGAGGGAACCCACACATGCACGGGGAGAACATGCAAACTCCACACAGTAAGGCGCACTACATCAGAACCGGGGTTCGAACTAGGATCCTAAACAGTGTACCACTGTGCAGCCCTTTTTTTAAATCATTCAGAGCAACTCACCCTTTTTTCCACCACGTGAAAGCACTTGGCAACAGGTGCAAAGAAAATCTTCCTTTGAACAGGCGGAAACCTCGAGCAGAACCAGACACATCGCTGAACAGCCATCTGCTTTGACTCGATCGGCCGAGAAAGTGGGACTGAGGGAGAGACAGAAAGAGAGAGATGGATAGAGACGGACAAACAGACGGACAGACGGATAACCCCACGGGGTTCATTTAAATCTCATCTTGTTTGGCCTATAACTCAATCTGCAGCTGAGTGAAGGAAACAAGTCAGTCTCCCACCTTAACTGTTCTCATCTTTCCTCATCTTGTGACACCTTAGTGGCACCGAGAGTTGCAATCAGCTGCACCTTCCTCAACAGCGAGCTTTCCATCACACCTTCAATTGCAAATGTCTAAGTTTCTGTCGGTGTGTCAGTACGAAGTGCAAATATGAAATTTCTCAAGACGGGGGGAGAACCTGCATCACACGATGTGCAGACAAACACTATTTTCTTAGTGTACGGGCTGCTATTCATTTGATAAATGTCAGATGAAGCTTGGCAGGCTGTCTCACCCGCCTCCCCCACTCCTCCCCCCACAGCCTGATGGGTAATATTCTTATTAGAGATCATTTTGATTGGCTTCCTCTGCCCTTTTCATTGTGTGAGCGACAGGGAGGGGAGGGATGATGAGGTGTGTGTGTGTGGATGTTTGTGTGGATGAATATATATAGGTTTGTTTGTGTGTGTGTGTGTGTGTGTGTGTGTGTGTGTGTGTGGCTTGATGTCGAGGGTTTATGTAAACAGAGATTAGAAATGCAATAAACCTGTCACATGGAGAATGCTGCTGTCAAGGTGTCAACCTGAGCGTGCTGTCACTCTTATCTACCTTTTTTACACACACACACACACACACTCAAATGTATACACACCCACACGCATACACACGTTTGATAAGGAAGGGGAGAGGATTACAGCTGGATATTGAGCATCTTAAGCCATCCTGACTCCTATGTCAGGCTGTTGGAGTACCAGCCCAGTGTGCGTGTGTGTGCGTGTGTGAGGAAACAGTGTCACAGTGCCCATTGAACAGGCAGCTTGCTTCCCTATTTCTTGTGGTGCCACAGATTATTTCACGGCCCTTCGTCTGCTGTTTGCGTGTGATTGTGTACTAGAGGCCTCCCTCTAAGAGTCATTTGCCATGCCTTTGGTACAGGATTGTGTGTGTGTGTGTGTGTGTGTGTGTGTGTGTGTGTTTGTGTATGTGGCACCATAGCCGAGGCCCTGATGGGTCCCTAGACAGGGAGGATGAGTTAGCCTCTGCCCTGGTTTCCATGGCAGCTGCTGGCTTTATTAGACTCTCACTTTAGCCCCCACAAACACACACACACACACACTCACAAACACACACTCCACATTGTATACTGACAGGGCTACATTGCCACCCCACCCCGAGGCGTTCGCATTTTGGAGCAGTTAAGCAACTTGTCAGGAATGAGAGATGGGCGATGTGTGGCTAAATGAAGCGCAATGGAGAAACCGTCACACGATTTCACACTTGGGTAGCCTCCGGCACCGCCGCCGCCCCACACGCATACACACACACTCTCCCACACATACACACAAACACAGAGGCACGGTGAGATGAGCTTGAAATGAGAAGCATGGTGAACATCAATACAGCCCTCCATATCTACGCTCGGCAAGAACCATTCGAGATCAATATTCCTCAGACCAAACCAATGTCACATTGTGTATGCTACAAGCCAGACAGCATTAGAGCCGCTCCAGCCAACATCAATCAGCTCCGAACCATCCGTCCAACCACTTACACAGCTCATAACATGCTTCATAAAGGCTGTAACCACCTCCACACACACTCACACACACGCACACACACTCTACACCAATATTCAGATCTTAAATATGGGTTAATTTTGCAGATGGGGCAAACCATCACTGCAATATCTTTGTCCAAATACATTAAATGCTGTCCAAGACTTTTTGGTAATTTGGTACATATTTTAAAGACCCCCTCCAGTGAAAATCAAGAGTTTAACCTTGTAAACATCTCCATGTGGTGGTCTTCATGTGCCACAAGACATATCAGGGACAACATCAGCAGTCATCTTCATGGCTGGGCCTGTCTGCTTTTAAACTGCAGCTTAACAAGGACATGCTGAACAACACTTTTTCAGAATGGCAGGTTTGAGACGTCACAAACCTAAGGAGCCAATCCTGTTAATGGACGGGGTGACGCTATGCATATCATTATGTGCAACCTATGGCAACCACTTTGGCAATGTACGAGCCAGCTGTAACCGTCATTGTAACGTTTGCAAACTCACTACTGACTATTAACGTTAACGTTGCTACTACTAATTACTATATTTAAAGTTTCAACAAGGTGCCACTAAAAGATGGCAGAGACTTGTTTTGTTTTCAGCTGTAATTTTACAAAAGGAGAAACGTAGCACATAGTGGGCGGGGATTATGCAGATTTGGGAATTTTGAATGAAGGAGAAGGAGGCGATGCTTTGGGAGGATTTTTAATAAAATTTGAAGTTAAACACATTTTGCAGAAAAAACATTTTTATTTTAAGCAGAGCATTTTATGTCTTAAAACATGACTGGAGCTGCTCTTTAACGTTTCCACTCTCACCCCCCGAGTGTTTCAAACCCATTTACGTTGCCTTCCTGTACTCAAGTTTGCAATGGGATAATTGCTACGTATCATTTCTGTGTCTACAGTGAAGTGCCTCGTGGCATTAGTAAATTAGTCTGAGGTTGTATCCATGTTAACGTGTGGAGGAGGAGATTTGCATGTGTGGGCTTGTTTGGAGACTCGATGGTGTTAATCATCTTAATCCACTATGGACCCAACAGATAAGTAGCCAACCAGGGGTCAATGCAAGCACTCATTTGGTGCTAACACATCTGTAATTTGGTTCTTTTTAGTCTGAACAAACTGATACTCTGTTTCCTGTTACTACATTTAGTTTTATGTTCACCTTCACTGTCTAAAATGAGCCTGGAGGTGTGAACACGAACTGTAACTCATTTGTTGTACAATTTCAATGATGACATCACTCAAAATGATTGTATATGGACCCACATGGAAAAGGAAAACATTTCAATGACTGAAAGTTACTTTGCTCATTAGTCAATCAATCAATCAAATCAATCAAATTGTACTTGTATAGCACCAAATCATAACCAAAGTTATGTTTGATGAGTTTGTATTAATCATCAAAAAATGGACCACAAATTGATAATGATAATTGCTCTTGTCATAACCCGGGTCATGAGCCGTGACAAAAGGAGGAACTACATGTTTTTTTAACTAACCGATGTAAATATTTATTACAAAGAATAGGAATGTAAGTTTAAATACAAAGGTTATGGGGTCTGTTAATTAGTGTTATCATTGTGTCTGCTGATGAGAGCATGAGTAATGTGTGTAAAGTGTTGTATGGTGTGAAAAAAAAACTACAAAGACGGCCAAAGCCAACCAAACAATAACACAACAATGATCAAGGGAACCACACGCTGGGAAGGCCAGGGCTTAATTGCACCTTGGTAAACACAAAGCAGGCCCTGCTAAAGCATGAAGGCAGACACACTGTACCGATTGCAACTGGTCCTCATACGCATGTCTGAAAAAGGGAGGAACAGGAACAAGAGGCTTCTTATATCTTCTTATTTCAAGCACTCTTAGTCTGATTATTTAGTCTGCACCAGAGTTTGATTTACAGATGCATATATAGCAGCCTAAATGAAACACAGTAAATGTGTAAACCCCAGGCTCAGCAGAAGAGCTGAAGCAGGAGCAGGATAATAACTGACATTATTATTTCGATTCCACAAAAAAAATGGGAAGATTTTGTGACTTTCCTCTCATCTTAGCATATCATAAAGTAAAATTATTCAAATTATTCAATAAACAACTGACTTACCTGCTTACACCTCATGGGTATGAAACCTATGAACAGTATGTCATGCGAAGCAGAGGGGTCTCACTCTGAAGTGTTCATCCGCAATAACAACCTGCTCATTATACATTATCCCGCAAATTACACAGCTTACAAAATGAATTATTTGAAACAATATATTGATTTGGAAATTATTGTATTAATTTTAAAATGATTATAGTTTTTCCATTTAAAAATAGGTCGTTCACTCAGTGAGAGCTGTGTCCATAGCAATGGTTAACTCAAGCTAATATTACTCACATTAAATGAAAGAATCTCCACTGATGGTGAAGTAAGACAGGGTGAACCAGACAGCAGGAATCAGCGCAGCACCTGAATGAGGTTTTTTGTCTCGTCCTGTGTTCTGTTTAATGTTTACTTCATGTGCCGTCCTCAGTTTTGTCGATCTCTCTGTTGTAGACTTCACTTTTTGCTTTGTTTAACCTGCATTGCTTTCTCTACACTGTTTTTGTCTCTTTTCTTTTTTCCCTGTGTAAACAAACTGACGTCAAATTACTTCTTTCGGCGGATTGATATGATTACAGTTACTTCTCCGCATTGTGTGATTAGAGCTGCATTGCTAGCAACGGTCTGTTATCGAGAAATAACAGACCTCGGAATGCCGTAATTATAACCAAGTATTTAAAACAGCTGTGTAATAATCACAGTTCATTATATATATAAGGCTTCAGCACACAGAGGATGGGGACCATTGCACTAGTACCAATCAGTCATCAAGAGGAATAAATGTGACACAACAGAGACGTGCAGGCAGTTTATGGATCATCTCATATTAATAGACCACAAAGGGATTTCCACATCTGAGGGATATCTATTTTGGCGTTGCACATGTTCATTCATTTATTGCCTTCTTTGAGTGTTTTAGTGTGTAAAAATATGAGCAACTACACACAAGTCAGGAGGGAGCAGTTGAGACTGAGCCATAGGGTTAGGGGCTTGAAGCAGGATGGATTATATTTGTTCATACATAGCATCGGGTTTCCACTGCCACTGCAGGAACTGTACAGTTCATGTAGTTGGTAAGGTAAGAGTATGACATGTGACTTATGATGCCAGAGACCATGGAGATGGTTTTAATAGTTTTCATCGTAAATTCATCTGCAGAGGAAACGCAAAGGTGAAAAAAAATAAACAAAAACACTGGGACTTCTGGCTGCCTGCACATTTGTGGCTTTGTGTTTTCAGGTGGTTTCACTCTGTACCGTCCATTCAACACTATCCTGGAGACGCTGTTTATTTGTGCTGCTGTTGTCGTCATGCTTCGGTGTGATTTGCTTGACTTTTTCAGAACTATGAGACCAGTAATCTGACTTGATGGGAGTGCATTTTTTAATCAGTGGAACCTGGATCTTTACTCCACTTCACCCAGCCCTTTTTTCATTTTTTGCTGATGCATATACATGAAGAAAAATAGCGGGTTCGCCTAACACCCTGAATACATGAACTATATCCACTGGTGCCTGTGCAGGAGTACTTAGATAAGTCAAACTTCTACTCAATGTCCCAACAGTGTAACTGTCACAATTCTGCACCAGTGGGAGACAGAAAGTCAAAGACATCAAAGCAAATATCTGAAAACAGTCGGATTAAACACAAGAAAGGGGCTGGATCGCTTGACAGAAAGTACAAAGTCAAACTGGCAAACAGTGAAGGCAACACACTGCAACCCAGAACAACCTTCAATATATACTTTAAAGCTTTTAAGAAAAGCCTTGCTAAAGCCTCAGCCCTGCTTATTTGTGAGAGGCATTATAATGCACTTGACACTTAACAGGAACTTGTTAATTTAAGTGAACGGCTGTTGATGCTAAGCTTCAAATTTCCTTTACAAATGACCGGAGATTTCTTCTTGTCTTATAAAACTGTTAGTCAGTTGTATCTCTTACTGCCTTTTCTATAATCAGTATGGTTAAACCATTAAACAGCTCAACTTTGAACATATGCACTACATTTTTGTTTGGTTTTGCTCCTCGCACAACATGTACATATGCATATTTTATAAGGGTTAAAAAGAAATGAATAATAATAAAAAATAAAAATATCACCCTATTTACCGTTAAAGAAAAGTTATTGGCCATGTCATCAGACTGGATGAGCTCTCATTCACAAGAGCAGGAAGTTCAGGTTTGCCGTGTCCTTCATTTTTAATCTGTTTTGACATTTGATAAAAGGTAACATTCTCCTTCACAGCTCTTGACAATCATCAGATATCACAAATATCTGAGATGTATCAGTTAATCAGAGAGACGTTTATCCTGTAAATAAGAGAGAGAGCGCAGGGTGGAGTCACAGCACGCTCTTCTTCTTCTTCTTCTGCCTTTAGCTTCTTTCACAGTTTGCTTAATACTTAAAAGTGTTTCTTCATGTTCAAATTGCAACTGACACTTGACATTAGCATTACTTCAGTCTTCACAGCGAGCTATGTAATTACATAACACCCATGCAATCATTTAATTATATCAGAGTTTTTATGTGATGGCTTAATTCTGTGTAAATTTACTCCTTTTACTTGGATTTTGCTCCATGTTGAACAATCCTAGCAGGTGCCTGGCACTTACCCATTTAGCCCACGCGGTCATCTGTCTTTTCACGTAACGAAATGCAAGTTCACACAAACTTTAGCAAGTTTGCATCTATTATTGTTTGCCGTGAACTTTTAACTTCACAATGAAGCCTGAGTGAAAGTATAACATCTTTTGTGCCTGCTTTAACCTCTTCCATCTTTAATCACTTCCACCTCCTACACCTTCTCTTGGGTTCACAATTCTGATGTCAATATATCTGACATGACAATGATTTTCTGCCTGTTCCTCTGCTGTTGGTCAGATATCATTGTGATCCTGTCGTTCTGTCTTTCAGACGTGCTATTGAACAACACACTTCCTGTCCATCACCACAACCATGAGCCTCAGGGTGTTGAAGGAGATTCAGAGGGTTTTCCATGGACCCTGTATTGAGCCCTTAGTTGTTATGTAGTCCCAAAGGAAAAGGCCGTCAAGGTGAAGCGGTGAAAATATTCAAAAATATACCATACACTTAAAGTAATAATCTCAAAGACTTTCATTTAAATAAATGTTAGGTCACTGTCTATCGCTGAATGAGGTAACACAATGGTGATTGAGCCTCTGGCCCACTGATGAAAGCCTTTGCATTTGCAGTATTACAGACTGGGTGTCTGTGGCGACTTCACAAGCGGTGCCCAGTTAGTGACGCGTTTTCCATCACCCAGCCGTGGGTGGTCTGCCAGAGGGTAGGCAGAACCAAGCGGCTGCTTCTACAGTCTCTTCAAGTGTTGCAAGTAAAGAGTAATCTTCTATGGCTGAACAAACAAAGAAAAGGTCGATGACTACAGATTAGAGATCTTCACGGGTCTACCGGAACCTGAGGACGGGTTTGGGTCCTTGGTTCCCAGTCTGTTCAACATTATGTGTTATACCCGAATGGATCCGGGAAGACCCGACTGTTTTTATCAACACGGCATGAATAGCAGAAAACCTGGATGTGTTTTATGAGCCTTGACGGAGGATGGATTATATGCCTCGCCAGGCACAAGGGAGAAAGCTGCGTCACACAGGTAGGACAAAAGGTTTGTTTTGACAGCTGACTAGCAGTAACTTGTTAATAGTAATCAGCTGTGAAGTCGGTGCTGATCTGGTCTGTTTCGCCTGGCCAAGGTCAGGTCCGACATAACTCAGTTTGGGCCCAAGCTTTCAAATAAAAGACGGGTCCGGTTCGGTTCCGGGTAACACAATTACAGGTAGGGATGGGTACCGTATTCGGTACTTTTATAGGTACCGACCGAATTCCGTTGGTACTACCGAGTACCGATTCACGTAAAATCAAATGGTACCATGTTTCGGTACCTAAACGCATCCTCGTGACTGGAAGAGTAGGCGATTTTCCATGCCGGACTTGAACACAGCATTGCACGCACAAGAGCGTAATGACGTCAGTAGCCGCAGGTTCAGTCAACAAAGCAAGCATGGCTGATAGAAAGCGCTCGAAAGTATGGCTCCACTTTTCAAAATGCGATGCAGATTACGCTCGCTGCAATATTACAATACAATACTTTGTAACGTAAATGTAAATGCTTGTTTTCATTTACAGGTCCGTCGGACCCATTGTCAACCCGCCCTAAAGTTAAAGTGAGAGCTGCAACGGTGACTCCCTTTACAAAAGCCAAGGAGACGGCCTTTTCCCGTCAGAGGGCAGGTGAGTGTCACAGGGCAGTGACTGCTGTGGAGCTGGGTTTTAATTTGTGCATTATTAAGAAAAAACACTGCGTAGTTGTAGTTAAGGCTTCATGTTGAAGAAATTTTTGAAACAACTGCGATGTTACAATACAAACAGTTGGATGTTGTTTTGATATATTTGTCTAAGTTTATAAAATGAGAAATAAATATTTTAAATACAAAAAAATTGAGATTTTATTATTAAACAAATTAACATTTATTACCACATAAACACACACAAAAGTACCGAAAATTGGTACCGTTGAGTACCGATATCGACTCCCAGGTACCGGGTATCGGTACCGTATCGGTTCAAATGTGAAAGGTACCCATCCCTAATTACAGGTCTCTTAGGATTCGGGCAAAAAAATGTTGGACCTGTGAAGACCTCTACTACAAATACAACCTCAAATCCGTGAAAATCCCAAGAAAAAGTGACAAATTCGACACTCAGATGAAGGCAAACACTAAAAAGGAAAGCGACCATTAGCGTTCACCACTGTTTGAATATCTGGGAAGAGTGCTCCTGCAATATCCGTTTAAAACGCCACAGGTGCCGCCACAGAGAACAAAACTCAGATCTTAGAGATTACCATTTTAAACTGATTTTTTTTTTTAAATAGGTAGAGCCTTTTATAGTGGCGACAGTAGGTTTTTTTTGTCAAAGGCCCTTGAACAGCAGTATGTAGCTTAGCTTACATGTCGTAATTCTAGCTGGCTTCTCCAAAGAGGGGCTGTGCTGACCACAATCTACGTAGTACACTCACTATTGAGTACCTCATACAACCCCTTTTCATAACATCTGAAATATCCCTTTAATTGAAGTGGTGCTATTAAATAGGTCAAATTTAATTTTAAATGTGATCATTTGATCAGGCTGCACAGTGGTGCAGTGGTTAGCGCTGTCGCCTCACCAGCTAGAAGGTTCCTGGTTGAATCCCGGTTTAGACGTAGGGGGGAATTCTGTGTGCATGCTCTCCCCGTGAATTTGTTGGGTTCTCTCCGGGTACTCTGGCTTCCTCCCTCAGTCCAAAGACATGTTCATTAGGTTAATCATGACTCTAAATTTCCCCTTTGATTGACTGGCGAACAGTCCAGGGTGTACCCTGCCTCTCGCTCAATGACAGCTGGGATAGGCTCCAGCCCCTCGCGACCCTGAACAGGATAAGTGGTACATATAATGGATGGATGATTTGAGTTTTAAATATTGCAGGGAAGAAGAGTACAAAAAGCATACCAGCACAATATCACACTCCCCACCCCTGCCCTCTTCTTCACCGTAACTTTGAAAGAACCCCTATCAGTGCTTCCATCTTCTACAACCGGCATCTAGAACCGTGTCCTATCTCCTATCTTTATATCCTCCTACACTTAATAAAGATGCTTCACGTTGATGTTGTTTGACCGCCAAAATATTCCTCTATACTGCCAGAAATTGTCACACTGCCTTGTTCACCGCCCACCCATACACCTTCACCTGCAGCTGTCAACAATGTCACATGATTGATTGTGGGCTGCATATTTTCTATTTACTTTACAGGTTTTTGTTAAAGAATTGTTTGTTCTCTTTTGCTTTGAGGACGTTGTAAGGCATGTCTGCTCCCAGCATGACTTGCAAGCCTCACCATCTGGCGGGGACACATTTCAGCAGCAGCCTGAGAACACGCCAAATTAGATTTAGTTTGGAGTAAACTGCTGCTCGTGCTGCTACAAGCTGCCATTTTCTCACTGTTGGGATAACGCTAATCACCTGTGATTACTTAGCATACTGTAGGCTAAAGCACAAACATGTGACAGAACAATGTGTTGTATAACTTGTAACAGTGTACTGTGATATGAACCAGACTTCATAGTGGTTTGTCTGGATTCTAGAAGGAGTCTGCTCTGCGATATAAAAGGTGAATGAAGTGAACGTAGGTTAGCATTATAACAGCCTTTACTGTGCATCCACAGCGTTTGGACAGCACAACAATGTCCTATTTAGCACTCCAACAGCTGCACCTACTTTAATTGTCTCTTAAAGAATGCACACTACAGCTCCAAGGTTACATCAGTCATGCTGTATAAACTTTATCCACCTGCATTTTGTTGCTCGCTCCCTCGCCTCCTTCTGTCTCCCCCTTTCTTTTCTCTAACCCTCTCTCCCTCCTCTCTCCATCAGCCGTTGGTATTCTCATTTGAAAGGAGGAGAACAGAGCGGGAAAGAATAAGCATGGGGATGCAAGGACGCGTGGCGGAGAGAATACTAAGCACCGATGGGTGTTAAACACAAAGCCCTGCACAGACGCCGGTGTGTGCACACTAATACACACACACACACACACACACACACACACACACACACTGAGGTGTATCTAAGCACACATTACTCAGCGGCACATGGGCACGCACACATACACACAAAATCACACTCTGATGGGTATTAGTGGACCCCTTGGTGCGGGTTGAATAGAATGTATTTGTACCTCAGGCTTAAACAGTGAGGATTATGGGGGATACGAGGGGAATGCTAAAGCCAGACGAGAGGCCAACGACCTTGGTATGGAGGAGGAGGAGGAGTTGGTGGTTGGTCGCGAATCATTCAAAATTGCGGTTAACATGAGTGCTGAAAACAATGATAGCCCTGTGTGGTTGTTTGTGTGTGTGTTGTGTGTGTGTGTGTGTGTGTGTGTGTGTGTGTGTTTAATTCGAAAGAAGTCACAGTGTTAACACCGTCATCAAAATGTGGTTGTGAAGAGTTCTCATCTTCCCAAATGATGCAACATGTTTGTGACTGATGAGCTTGTGCTTGCTTGAGATTAGCATCGATAATACATTCCTGCTTTTGTTTTTCACCACTTTTTGTGCGTTTAAGTGTGTCTACATCAGTGTGTGCGTGAGTGAGTGTGTGTGTGTGTGTGTGTGTGTGTGTGTGTGTGTGTTTCCAAGCGCAACCATTTTCCCATTTTGCATGTGTTTCTCTGTGCCCAATTGGGTGGAAACAGGGGGATGTATCATATACTTGTTACGAGAGGCATGACAGAATGCATAATTCATTTTCATTTGGGCTCCTGTTGTAGAGCGTGTGTATTTGCGTGTCTGTGCAGATGCCGCTGGGAATGTGTTGGGGTTTTTTTTTTGGTCTAAATGTTGGAGTGTGTGTGTAAGGGATAGGGGGTGGGGGGGTTGGAGTTGGCACGTCTGTGTAATAACCTGGGATTGGATGTGTCAGGTCATTTCTACAAGTGTTAAAAAAAAAGCAGCCAGGAGAGACAAGCAATCTGATGAGTGGAGCTGCATCTCAGCTCATCAGTGGGGGGAAAGGGGGGATGGAGAGAAGGTAGGACAGAGGAGGGATGGAGGGTGGAGAGGTAACAGGGCTAGTGGAAGAATAGCCAGTGTAGAGGTGGTTAAATGGTAGAGATGGGAATAAGGGATAGATAAAGAAAGGATGGAGGACAGAGTAGGGGAAAATGGACAGAAAAGGGCTGGAGGTGAGCATAGTAAAGGATGATGGAGCTAAATGAATACATGAATAGTGAACGATTCAAAGTGGTATGAACAAAGAGTAGAGATATAAGAAGAATTGAAAGATGAAGGTGGAGGGGAGAGTGAAGGGCAACAATTGAAGAGGGGCGGAGGAATGTTTTGAGGGAGGGTTGATAAAGAGGAGGTGAAAGCAGGAGGGATGAAGAGGTATTTGGAGGAGACAGATGCATAGAGAAGAAAGACCGAAGGACAACCTTGTATAAACTGGCAAAAGGCTTTCAGGATAAAGAGCACTTTGAGAAGAACCTCTGGCAAAGTACCTCTCACTGCTCTTTGGCTCATGAGCCTTTGGCTTGGAATGTTTTTTACATTTCAACAATGCTTGTAGAAGAGTCATGCAATGAGTATCAGTTCATATCACAAAAATGTCTGTAGTGGGACAGATTTGCACCAGAAGTTGTCAACAATAGATGTAGGATGTAGACCCTTCCAAATCTTTGTTTCATAGTCTCAGAGACCACATGTCAGAAAAACTCAACGGGCCATTCCATTTAACATCCAGTCTTGGGTAATGTTACTTTTAAAAGTAGCTTGTTATGTTACTGCGTTATCTACTGAGAAGAGAAATGTGTTAGAGTACTTTTGCGTTACAAAAAATTAAACCCCTTTGCAACTCGTTACGCATGTTGTAGCTTACTGTACATGCCTGCCTTTTGAATGTGACGACTACTGTCATTGGATAGCCTTGTTTACGGCCCATAATCTGTAACTCTGCAGAATGAAAGACACAATATAACTTTTACAGCTCTTTATTATAGTCTGTCAACAATCTGTCGGTGAACTGGGCAGAGGCATACAGAATTAGGCACAGCTGTTTCAATGAAAACAATACAACACAGGCACTTAGTCCCACCAGTGTTGTGGAGCTGTGTTTAGCTGCAGATGCGGCTTCAAACTTGAAGTAGAGCTCTTCACAGCTGAAAAGCACTTATCCTTCAGACACAACGTACATTTCACCGTCATGTTGTTTATGTCCTTTTCACCCTAAAGTTCAAAATAATGGGAATATTTCCATGAAGTAAATGCTGTCCTCTCTGCCAAACCTTGCTAATATACGGCCATTTTTTTCAGTAACAGATTACTTTTTATGAAAAATATCTAAATAATGGATTACCTAAATTGCAAAACTAATGCATTACCTTACTCATTACAACAAAAAAGTAATCCAGATACTTGCGTTACCCCCAACACTGTTAAGGGTCGTAGGCATAACAATAAGAAAGTTATTGACAAAAACAAGGCCTTAATATAACATCAGGCACTCTGTATAGTTATAAAAAACATTTAGGGAGGCTGCACATTCATAGTAGGAGGTTGTGACAAAACAAAAAAGGATGCATCATCATGAAACAACAGCTGGTGACTAAAATCTGAATAGCTCTCATGGCCATTTAGCATGTACTTTTGAGACAGTGTCCAACTTCAGCTGCTCCGTCTCAGTGAGTCACAGTGCCAGGCTCCCATATTAGATCAGGAGTTAAAAATAACAATCCGTTCTGAACAACAAATCTGATACAAAGTTAAAACCGAACTATCTACACCTTTTATTCTGGTCTGGTCAAATAGAGTCAAATCTGCATCATAGAAATCTTACTTCTTGTCTACTAGCAGTAAAATCTGTGCTGAAATTATAATTATGATTATTTCTTATTCTATGAATAATAATAGCGCTGTAGATGTTTGTTCAACCCCTAACAAGGACAACGACAAACAGAGCAACAAGTTATTTCCACAAACCTTTAACCAATACTAAATAAAAGAGCCAAAGTAGAGCCAGTAGTATGAGATTGAGATCTGCTTCCTTGAGTCTGTTTAAAGCGGAGTGACAGCTGGAGTTGAGCTATTAGCTTATGGCATAGGTAAGTAAAGTTGAGTCCAATGAACTTAAAGCTTGGGTAAGGGTTGGTTGAACACTGTAAAAAAAAAAAAAAGTACTATTGTACTCAGCTGAAGGTAACAACCCTTTTATATTACAACCCTGAATACTAGATTAGTCAAATATAACCCTGAAACTATGAACAGTGCCTTTCATATTGAAATTTCAGAGAAGCTGTCAAAGAGAAAGAACTTGGGATTCAGATTTCCTTTGTTGCAGAAGGTTGCTTTCTAGATCTAAAGATGAGACATCCAGCTGAGTACTACTGACTGTGTTTGCAATGTCACTAGGTTTGAAGAGAACAGTTGTGTATCGTCTGCGTAAGATAGGATACATATGGTAATACATGCCATATTATTGAAGTAAGGCTGAGTGGTAGCATGTAAATGGGTTGGCATTGATTGCAGAGGAAGGGCGGATGGAAAGAGGTTTTGGAGGAAGGGATGAAGGAGATGTATTGATGGAAGAAAAGAGCATGGAGGGAGGGAAGAAGGGAGCTGTGGATTGAGACTGAGACGCAAATTTATAGGTGCATGGAGGCTGAAGAATGGAGATAATGAGATGCTGGATAACTAAAGGAGAACCTGATCAGGAACTGATAGAGCAAGGTGCACCATGATTGGAATACCTTGCTCGACAATGGTCTGCGTGTTTGTGTATGTCCGTGTGAGTTTGTGTGCTTTGACGTTGAGGTGAGCTGATCAGTCACCGGAAACTCCCCCGTACCTTCCTCACTACGGGCTGTTTAAGGTCACTTTGTCCCCTTAGCAACAGGAACGTCAGCGAACACCCCATTCCCCATCCACCCCTCCCCAAAACCCCCACACAACTCTGACCAAATGCCACCATCTGTGTGTGTGTGTGTGTGTGCGTGTGCGTGTGCGCGTGTGCCCTGTGTTTCCTGAACATCCAAAAATGCCACTGACAAGTGACACCATCAAACTAAACAACAGGGTCTTGCTGGGGTTTTCATATCGTGTTAGGAGTGTTGGCTTTACAGCCTCACACACACACACAAACACACAAAGCGAGGTTCTCTGTTCACTTTTCCTTTATACTCCTGTTTCGCTTTTACAGAACTTTATACTGGTTTGTTTACCTGAAAGTTTAGTACAGCCAGTGTGCTGTCCTGGGCACACACACATGTTCACACCCTTAATGTAAGCGTACCTCAGGTATTGAATTAATTGGACTTTGGGCCATGTATTTGCCTCATAGTCATGAATGTGTGTGCCTGCGCACATATCCGTGCTCCTTCTCATTTGCCTGCAGTGACAGGCTCGCCTCTCCTCGCTAATGCTAACACGCTGCTGCTTAGCTTCTAATTAAGATGTATGAGTCACCATGTCTTTCTGAGTGTGTGTGCGTGTTTGTGTGTGTGTGTGTGTCTTGTCATCATAGTCTGCCACACATGAATGGTGCTGTCTGCGTTGTGCTTGGCAGAGTTGAGTGGTTTTGCGGCCAGGAACGTTGTCTAATTTAAGATGTCACACATGCTCGGTAGCTCATGTACGCAAGCCTTTCACACACTCACTCTGCTGTAGTAGCAGGCGACACGTAGCAGTCCAAGGGCCACACACACACACACGCATACACACACATACTGTTTATAACCACACTTGTGCCGTAGAACATCTTGATGGATAGACAGTTGGGCGACGGGGTGTTGATGAGAAACACACACAAATGTCATCTGTTTTGCGAACCCACACACACAGGAACTTAGCATTTTTTTAAAAACAGCAACCACTGTGCCTTCTGTTGCCTGGCAGGATGATTACCACTTTTATCATCATGCTCATCATCGATCATCATCCCACAGACACGTGAACACTAACACAGAGAAACTTCAGCTCTTAATCACACATTTTGTCCTTATCCTTTTTAAGGATTTTACTGAGATGTCTCTACGAGCACAGTTTCACCTGGTTGTGTAGAATGGAACTAAAAATCTATTTACATTTCTTTGTATCTAATCAAGTGACTAAAAGCTGAAAAATGCTGACCTTAAAGGCCACATGCACATTCACAAGAGAAATTAAAACAGTATTACATTCCTCTGGGTTGTTTGTGTCAACAAAACAAGTGTACAGTAATGTGTGTTCTGGAGCAAAGCCACCAAATTGTCTGGGAGTGCCAAAAGAGCATTTCAAGGGGAAACAGATTGAGATTCTCTCAGTTAGGATTAGAAGATGCAATAACACTGAAAAAAGAAAAACCTCACAAAAGCTACGCAGTATTGTTCCTGTTGTTGCCTTCTTGTGTGTAAGTTGCAAATGAACAGACTACAAAATTGTATAAAGGCAGTTATTTTGACCTTTAATGGCGATCCATTCAGAAGTTGTTGCAGAAGTTGAAATATTCACTCTGGACTAGTGTTGGGAATTACAGCTCTTTGAAGGGAGCTGGATCGTATGATTCCGTTTCTTCCCGAGAGCCGTTCATCGTTTTTTTCAGACTCGCGAATGTGCCTGCACTATATTCTCCCGTGTCAACACACACGCATATTTAAAATTCCTCGCATTTAAAATTTAAAAGGAAACAGCAGAATAATGTAGGAACAATTAATCAACATCATTGATTTGCCAATAATTTATGGCACAATTCTGTATGGCTACAGAGATGTCAACAAAAACACAACAAACTTGGTGGAGGGTTATAATGTTGCTCGCCGTCAGTGGTGGACAAAGTACACACCTTCATTACCTGAGTGAAAGATACTCCTGGTCAAATATTACTCCAGTACAAGTGAAAGCTGCTCAGTCAAATTATTACTTGAGTTAAAGTGTTGGAGGACTCGCTTTTAAAAATACTTCAGTATTCAAACTACTTTTAAAAATATCTCAATGGACTGAAGATATGGCCATGGGTGCTCAGGGGCAGAATCGTCATCCTCCTGAATGAACCGCCTGATCTGAGTGACCTTTGCTCTGAGTTTGCTCTACGTTCAACCATGGAGACGTGTGAGCAACACCACTTAGACAAACCACACGCAGAACTACACAACAGTTTATTGTCTTTTGGATTTTAGAAAAGAAAAGAAAATTCATCAGCTGACTTCAGAGCAAAAGTACTGAGTAACAAGAACATTCATAGAAATGAAGTGGAGTCAAAAGTACCATATTTGTCTTTCGAATGTGGTGGAGTAAAAGTGATACGTTTCTCCAAAAAATAATACTCAAGTAAAGGACAGATACTCAAGTAAATTTACTTCATTACTGTCCAGCCTTCTAACCATCGGCACTATGTTGTGGTGACATGATTCCGCTGCATGTGACCTGATATAGCGGAGTTGCAGTTGAAAAAATCTGCCTGTGGTAATTCGGCATAAACATGAGTGGATCTAGGGCAGGCAGTGAAACTTGCGAAACATCACAATACTACTTTGGACTAAAGTGGTGGACTGACTGACCAACAGACCCATAGATGGACAGATGATGGACATGATTTAAGGGATGTCCACATCAATAAAATGGGATCTATAATAATTACTTTAAACTCATATAATAATATCAAACAATGTTCACAGCCAAACGGAAGAGTCCACGCTACAACTGTAACAATAAGGCATCACTTAAAGAGCAATCTGATGAACGATTGAAAGTAAAAGCAAACTAAAATCAGCCTCTCTTTCATATGATACCATCAAGGACATGTTTTTTTTCTGCTGTTTCACTGTTTAAAGAACATTACAGAAGCAATAGCATCGCAGGCTGTATACTGCAGTTCTCAAAGTGACCACAAAACTAACTGAGATGGAAGCAGAGAAGGGATAGAAACGGAGGGCAGCGTGACTCCGGACAGAACATGCCAGAGCTTGACTGTGTTGGCTGATCTGATGCTCCCTGCTCCAGTAACAACTTTCTGAAGTCAGGTTAACAACTTCTGAAACCTACAATGGTGCAACCTGACAGAGAAGAAAGCCAGAGCTAGGTCATGCTATAAGCTTTATCAAAAAGTTTAGCTTCAAGCCTTCTCCTAAAAGTAGTAAGGCGGTCCTCCCTCAGGGTCTAAACTCAAAGTCTGGTTGTGTTGAGGAGGCAGGTGATTAAATCCTCTTCCTCCCAAACTACTTTTCTCTGGGACTCTAGGAACCTTAAATAGGCCTGTATTTTGCAAGCAGTGTTCTTGTGGGGTGTTAGGTGATAATAAGCTCTAAGTGCCTGACCTTAGAGGGCTTTTAAGGTGATTTTATAAATGGATATAAGCAAAGCAAAAGCTTATTTTGGCTGCATTCATACTGCAGGCCAAGCGGAAAAAGAAGTCTTCTTTTTTAGAATCACTCCTGGAAATGTGCATATTACCAAGGCAACACGAACCAATTTCCATGCAGGTTGCATGTTTTGGATTACGATATTGTACCACATATTAATGTAGCCCAGTTCCAAATTCAAAAAATGCGACATCATGCAACTTTTTGCTGTCCACACTGATTTGAAAAAATCTGATGTGTGTCACACATGGGGGGACTGGGGCACATTTAATGTGAATGCAGGCGATGTGATGTTTTTACAGGTAAACATGAGACTCATGTAGGCTGATGAAGAGTTTTAGTGCTGTGCTGCTGTCGCCACAATCACACAAAAATCCAACAAGATCTTGGAGGGAAATTATCATCAACAAGGAATGTCTTCTGAGGATCTCGCTTGTACTCCAAAAAAGGTCTTGTCAAAGCACAGAGAAGGGTAACATATGGTAACTTTCAATGCTCTTCAGGCTGATATGACACAGGTAAATCACAGTGGGTGTTTGATAGCCTGACTGGTTTGCATCCACAGAGGGCCTTGTTGTTTCAATTGCTGCTGTTTTTTAGCCATTGAGGCATTTTGGCAGTCTCCCACCAGGAGGCCTCCTCTCCTGGGCCACTACGTCAGAGCCTTCAAACAAGTGCCCACACACACAAACGCACCCTATCTTTATATCTATGTGTCCTTACTGATTCCAGACTGCCAAAGTTTCTGTGATTCTACTCATCAGAAGTAATTGTATGCAAATCAGCAAATCAAACTATTTGTTTCTCTCCCTTTTGTTCTGCATGAGACATTCATTTTGTTTGTTGCATTAGAATGTTTAATCAAAGGCGGATCTTCAGTGGAGAGTGATTTGGAGAAGCCAGAATAACTGGAACATTTCACTGAATGGATGAATCATATTAAAATGAATCTGCTGAGGAGGAAGTTGTTGATTAGTTGAGCCAACTGATGCTCTGTTGGGCCTTTGCATCTGCTGTGTTTGTTGCTATGTTTCCATCCAACTTTTCAAATGTTGGAAATCATTTACAGCACCAACACTGAAGCTCTCAAAAATAAGCGTTGGATAAGCTCATCTTTGTTTTCTGCCATGTTCAAGCATATTTCAGGCTGCCGTTCACAGTCACTAAAACTAGCGTCTGGACTTCACAATATACCGTAAAAACTGGAATATAAGTCGTACCAGAATATAAGAAGCAGTTTGTTTTTGAGGGTATCCCAGAGGGAGAAAGGTTTTCTATAGCTATTTATTAATAAAAATAGCAAACAAGTTATTTCAACACTATTTAAATTTATTTTGAATTACATTCAACAGCCGACCACCTGTTTTCGCCATCTCGAGTTTGCAATCCTGCTAGCTACCAGTGCTGCAGCTAGCCGTAGCTGGCAGCCTACGGTAATGTTGATTGTTGCGAGGGTGATGGCTGCAATGGCGATCATGAGATGCATGTCCGTGTCAAAGCTTTAGCAACAATCAGGTTAGTAATCCTCGCCTAAAACAGTGAAGAAAACAGCACTGTGGCATACTGTAAATAGTAGACGTAGCTGCTCGGACCAGGAAACAGTTTTATGCGGAGATGTGGAGTCACCACTTAACAAACAGATAGCGCAATCGTCTGGTAAAATACTTTAACACAATAACATACCTCTGCATTTTATACTGGTATATTGGTCGCACCGGTAAATAGGATGCAGCCCACTTTTTAGATGACATTTTTTAAATTAAAAGTGCGTCTTATACACCGAATTTTACAATACTGGAGATGAAGATATCCCAGTTCATCATCTATATGTGGATGAAATTGAACTCAGTCAGTAAGACAGGTTTGTAAGTTCCAGATGAACTCATGAAAGTAATCGCTGTAGATGTGCTGTCACGTTAAGGATTTTCTGCGGTCAGTCTAGATGCTCTTCAGATTTGATGAGCTTTTTTTAACGTACTTAAGCTTTGAACAGAACGAAGGTTGAAGAAAGACCACAGGGAAAAAACAAGGGTGAAAGTTCTTATGGTGCCTGTCTTATAATGTGCAAGCGATTCTGTCCTGGTAAACTCCTCAGCAGTTAAGGTAAATATAGACCCCTGCCTGTACTCTTTTACTTCAAATGTAGCAATGGCAATCTGTTGGCAGTTGTAATAAGGTTGGCTTTTTAACACAACCTCTAATGATCTTCAGTCCCCTCGAGGCACGGGTAGTAGTTCAGAGGCTTTCAGCATCAATACGAGGGAACAGTGTGTATAGTAAGCATGAAAGGTATCCAATGAGCATCAGCAGGCCTGAGTGAGCTGTACTCCCGGCTAATGAACAAGGCTGACTGATTTAACGATGAAAAAACATGTGTCTAGCATGTACTTGGTATGTGGGTGTACACCTGAGACTTTGCATTAGGTTCAAAGCTAAAAGCATGCCAATCTTTAGACCAGAGAAACAAAGGCTTGGTGTAGAGCTGTAACCATGTGAACAAATGAAAACATAAAGTAAAGTATAAAATCTTACAGCTCTATTTATCAAGGAAATTGAATTCAGTGGAGCTTCTGTCATGATCAGGTGCCACTGTGGGAAAAAGTTTTAATAGAAAATACAAAAGGATGTTGACTGAAGATAATAGAAGGATATTTAAACATTGACTTTCAGTGATGGAAAAACTACAAGACCAGGAAAAACATTTATGAAAACTAAGAAATGTCTTCTCTCTTGTGACATGGCTCGAGTAAAAGTAGGAAAGTTGATCTGACAATCAACAAGTCCACAACTTTGGTCAAGACTGAGATTAAAGCTATTAAAGGGGAATCCAGAAAATGTAATTCAGTCATTTATGATCACCAGAGGATGACAAATTATGACTTTAGATGTCCACTCACATGTACTTTTGTCACAGTCCCTCCTCCATGACATCTGTGTGCCTGTAAGTGTGTGTTTTTGGATTACTTTTAGAGTTTTTAGTGTGATTGAGGAGTGCTTGGTGTGTTTTTGTTCTCCCCTCCCCCTGCCTCTCTGTCTCTTTCACTCTCCGCACACCTGCTCTGGATCTCCAATCAGCACTCCTGCCAGCCATCAAACAATCACCACCTCCTATAAGAACCCTGCACTGACAGTCAGTCCCTGCCGGATCGTTGTGCCATACGGTTTGTTTATGTGCCACAAGTCTTGCTCAACTATAGCCTTTAGCCTGTCTGCCATATCTTGCTTGTTTGAGATCTTGCTTGCCTGCCTGCCTGCCACCCTTTTTGACATCTGTTCTCCCTGTCTCCAGGACCTCTTTTTGCCAGCCAGCCCAGCCACTTACCAAGTCCGCCAGCCAGCCAACCTCTCTCTATCACTCCTCCACTCCCCAGCCAAGGACCCCTACTAGCAACTCCTTCACCATCCTCTGCCTCAGACTTCCAAATAAATCTCCATTGTGAAACCATACCAGTTGTCAGTCTGCATCTGGGTTCAGCCTTGATTCGTGACAACTTTAGTGCCTTTAAGATGTTGACGTGTTGTTTTAATCAACCTTAAGTTCTGCTTCAAACATTTGTTACCTTCAGGATAATTTGTGATCACTTTGTCCAGCACCTTCATTGGGTCGGACGTTAAATTCACCTAATGAAAAGCTTTACATTAATTTTAATCAAGTTGTCAAATATGTTGTTTTAAGATCAAAAACCTGCAACACCTACAATATTCCCATCAGCCTCAGCCCCAGATTTAAAAAATATCAATCCTTAAAATAGCATTGAGCTAACACAGGGGCTAGCATGGCTTTAAACTAGTCTTGTTTCACTATGTGGCACCACCTGTATCTATAAGTGACAATGCCAGTCTGCAGGGACGGATTACTTTGTAAATAAGAACAAATTCATTATATTCTGTAGTGACTAAATCACTTGACATTGCGAATCAAACCAAACACTTTGATTTATACCAGAAAGGACTCAGGCCTTGTCACAGTTTCAGTAGTTGTCAGGTCTTTGTGAGGTCTTCCTTTGGAAAACAATTAATATTTTAATGTAAAGCGATAAATATATCTGGCACGGCCTTCTATGGAAAACACTTGACATTGTAACTATGTCACCAATAAAAACAGCTCTAAACAGACGATGATTAATCCATCTGTCAAGAAAAGGTTAGAAAGCTTGATCTCTCCATCTGCCAGAACATATGGAAAACTGAGGACAAGTCTTCAGCCCTGACAGGATGCAAAAACAGATACAATATCGACCATGAGTGTGCAAATATAACCGAATAGAAGTCATTTAAACTTTAGACTTGCACTGGGGTCCCTTCCCACTGTCTATAATATGATTTAACATTTACTCTATTCAATCAGTGCACAAATATCAATGTCCAAAACATATTATATTTAACATGTTCAACTTATTTTTTCAGATTAATGGAAATGCATGTGGACGTTACAGCATTCAGAAGCAATTTCATTCTGTGATTCAGGAGATTACACCAACAAACCTTTACCTACAGAAACTTCACCCACGTTAAGTATAGACATCCAACATTGTAACATAAGTATTTCTTAAAATGTGAAACTGCACAATACCCCCACTTTAACACAAAAATCCCTTTTTAATTGCTGGTTTTGGCATGACAACAATGTTAGCACTGCTGTAGTTCAGTCTCCCCACATCCAGAGGAGCAGCCAGTCTCACTTGGACACATCCATCATCTAGACCTGCTTTACCTTTGTTAAATGGTGCTGAGTTCTTTTACAATATTTAAACACACTTTAAATGATTTAGTATATTGCAATGCTAATGACTCTTTACTAGCTTGTCCATTGCTGCATGGGGTGTTGCTACATTTAATTAAAGCATCACAAATGGCTTTTTTGGCATCTTAGGAGAATTACAAAAAACTAAAAAAGCAACAGGAGGAAATAAGTTAAATATGTCAGCCCAAGCCCCAGAAGAATGACTGACTGAAATCAGCTAAGTAACTAGCAACACACCTGCACACCTGGCTCTTAAAGGGAATGACAGCTGACACTGGTTTAATTCATGTTGTGCCGAAAAAACACCTATGAATAATGCAGGGATTTAAGCCAACCTCTTTGCGACCAGATTGTGCGCCGTCTAATTGGCAAAAGTGTGTCGGACACGCCCTAAATCACTTCCGCTCCGTAAATAGGACCCATTATCTTATTACATAACTAGCTGATACATTAGCATATATTTTGAAGCTGAACAAAACTTAGTCCAAGACTTGCACTTTATTGAGTTTTATGTTCAATGCCTTAATAACAAAGCTGAAGGAGGCTACAGGATGCTAAAAAGCTTTGAAAAGCTTAAGGAAATGGTAGATTAAAGAGATAATTATTGGTGGTTTCGTCACTATGAGCGGGGTCCTTTCATATGCAGTAATGTGAGTCATTGTTAATGTGATCAATATTTATAACTGCAGCTTTAAGAAAACATTAAAGAACAATTGAATATTTTATTATACTGTTTATTTTTGCAGGAAATACTCAACAGTTAATAGTAATTGCAGTGCAGTTAGCTAGCAGCTAATTTGCATCTGTTGTCCCTGAGCAGGAATACAAAAACACCACACTGCCAGTTTGCATACATGCATACCTTCTTCTACACCATATGACTTAAAATTAATTGTATAGAAAACCTTACAAGGACACGATCAACACCAGGAGAAGATGTGTACAGCATACTGTTTAAGAGAAAAATTTAAAAAACAGTATTTTTGTTTTGAAATTACTTCAATGGCTCAGTGATGGAAACACCTGCACAGAATGCAGAGCAACTCCCACAATAACAATGTATGCAATCAGTGATATCTGATACAAGGCAATTATGTGAACACCTAGGCTGCCTGCCTGACAACCTGTCAATCAAATACATCATTTAAACCTGACAAAGCTATAAATAGTTTGTGATTTATAAGAATTGTACTATTAATGTTGACAATTCAATTGTATCAGTGGCAGAACATACAAACTCCTTTACCAAAGCTCGTTTCAATGTTAAAATAACTCCCTCTGAATGTCGTGACTCGCTCTGAAGGACAGATGGTTTGAATTTTCATATTAATTTTCTACCTGAAAGTCATGACCACAAGAGAGATGTGCAGCATGAATAGTTTGACAGAACTGCAATTACCTCTGATTACTTTCCTAATCATAATCAGACAGGCTCCATGTTGTCCGTGACGGGGTTGAACTCAAACAGTGTCCTTGTCAGAGAGCATTGCCTGATAATGATTGCGGTTTTATGCCTCAGGTGAGAGAAGATGTGTTTTGTATTTGAAGTGTGTTTACTTCCCACAGAAAGCCCGTCCTCTATCAGACGCAGTCATCAGCAATGAAATTGTGATCTTGTTTTCTCCCTAAAATGATAAGGCCTGAATGACATCCATTTGTGTGAATCACCCACATGTTAATTGCCTAAAGCTAGTGTAGTACACATGTAAATTTGGTTTTGTAGTTCATTTAAAATAATTCCCAACCATTGAACATCTCATCTGTTGCAGCTTGAGCATCATGTTGTTATTTTAGGTACTGTCAGAGATGATTTTAAATAGCAGAGCAAACCAAATGGATCCTACTGGAGACGAGTTCATCAGCCACCTCATCAGACTTATGAGGCACCTCAGACTGTTGCACGCGGCAGAAGATCCTATGGTTAGAAGTGATTAGCTTTAATGCAAAAATAGGACAATAATAGCAAATGGTGCATGGTGCATATCTATTTTTAAATGCTGCTGAGATAATCTTTATATACTCAATGCCAATTGCCTTCATGTTTCTTGGGGAACCCTGCCGCTATATTTAAAAATCGCTCTTTGAAATTAAAGAGTTTTCCTCCAGCATTCTCTAATGGTCCAATACACAGGATAAGATAAGAGATAAGATAAGATACAACTTTATTAATCCCGAAGGAAAATATAGTGCCAGATCCAAAAAATGCAGAACAAATCAGAGAAATACAAAAAAACATGTGTATGGGTTAATGCTTAAGAGACAGAAAAAAAGATTACAATATTCATCTACTAAAGTAGGAAGTAATGGTGGCCATTAAATTGTCAGTAGTATTGACAGTTATTATGTAGTAAGAACTTATTTTGCACAAATTATGAATTATTAAGAAAAAGATAATATCTCACATGGTACTTACATGATTATGCATTCTAGAAATATCAGTATGAATATGGCCAGAAAAGTATGATTGCACATAATGAACATTATATAGCCGGAGAAAGAAAAGTATTATTGCACAGGGTAAACATAATGTAACGGTGGGTATACGTTGTTGTGTTGCAGTTGTTTATTGAGGGAGGTGTTCACCGTAGTGGGTAATTGGCTGAGAAGTAGTTCTAGGGAGGGAAGAAGACGCATGCTGAGCGAGTGTGAAAAGACTGAGCCAACCTGTTTTGTTGTTGGCGGGGACACCTCAACCTCGGGTCAGCTGTGGAAGTAAATCTGGGCTCTATTGAGCAACGCACTTCGCCTTTTCCTCTTTCTTCCTCCATCTGTCTAACTACCCCACAACGCTTCAATAATTCAACCTGGTATTGAAAGTGTTATTGCACATGATGCCAGTGCTGTTTGAAACCATTATATATCATTGTCACAAAGGTTAATGCCTATTTTAATCTGACGCTGCTATAGCTAAAGTCTGGTGAGGTGTTGGCACAAAGCCTACATGGTTAGGATATGGGAAACATTGATGTTTGGATTAAAGTCATAGTTTGACTTTGGGTAAGTTAGCTTTTTCCCCAAGAGTTAAATACGAAGATTGACAGCACACTATTTACTTAACATAAAGCACTGCTGTTAATAGTGTCTTACATTAAGTTAAAACACAGATCTCACCAAGGGTCAACATCCTGTAGCTGCTCTGGCAGTTACACTTCAACAGCCTCAAAAGGTCATTAAATTATTTGAAAATAAAAACAATCTGTCCATGAGAAGAGTGTAATGCTAAATTATATATATTTTTGTGATTGAAAGTTGATACATGATGAATGAGGGGCGGCTGTGGCTCAGTGGAAGAGTCGGTCGTCTTTCAATCGGAAGGTTACATGTCGAAGTGTCCTTGGGCAAGACACTGAACCCCAAATTGCTCCCGGTGGCATAGCCAACGGGTATGAATGTGATATCTGGTTGCAAAGACTAGAAACGTGCTATATAAGTACAGTCCATTTACCATTTACCATTTACATTGAACGGGCAAAACAAAATTGACCAGTGGCTCATTCAGAGACTGGCCACAGGTGACATGATCCAACACATAAATCTGATTGGCCACCAGGTTCATTCTTGGAAGGCCAGTCTCATCTCATAAGTCTGATATTTTTTTTGTATTAAATAAGTATTTATAGCTGTTATTGTTTGTCATCCATATTCATGCCCCACAGTCATATTCTGCTGTCAAAGTCCCAATCTATATCATGACAAAATCAACTCCTGTCGCACATGATGTGTAAATCCAATAAACAAGCTGTGCCAGGTGTCACACTCCTTACTGAAACGCATGGCTTTTTTAGAAATACAATTTTATACTTGCAGCGTACACATACTGAATAAAACCAATTGCTCAGTGCCTGTGAAATAATCATTTATACTTGTTCCCCACAAAAAGACAGCAGGAGCTGGGATCCAGCCGAGCTGTCAGATGAGCTGCAATGAAACAAACATGTTATTGTGAGCTGCTGATGTAATCTAAGCATTCAGTCTAACTGACATATTTCTTTACTACTTTGGTATAAAAGCTCAAATCCCACATTTCCACTCATTTTTCCTCCCGGCAGTGGCAGGAGAAATAGTGCCATCAGGTGCTGCTGTCACAATTTCAGATGTAATAAGTAATGCCTCTTCACATACTGTATGTCATTCTGGTAATGTACACAACCACCAGCACCGGTCATGTTTCTATAGCTGTAGTTTTTTTTTTACATTGTCATGCAATGTAAACATTCTCACTCAGTGAAACACCCATAAAGAATAATCTGAAATCACCCTCAGTATGCAGCATTTAGGTGCTTTTGAGCACATCGTTTTGGTTTTAACAGTCCACAAGTAGTACCACTTTAGTTCTGTCCCTTTTCATCAGTTTCATTTCCAGTTACAACAGACAGCAGTTTACAGAGAAATAGCAGAGTAGCAAAATAAAATGATTTACTGTCCAGCTGAAACTTACAGCAGAGCTGTGGATGGCAGGAGGGCAGGCAGGTGAACTGGTAACAGAAAACCAGCAATTTGGTCCAAGAAAGCAAAACTCAAGAAGAAAAAGATCCCAAGGCAGAAAGCTTTGCAACAAAGACATAGTGAAGAGAACTGACAACAAACTCAACTGAACCTGTCGTTTTTTTTAAGTTTAGTATGTCTGCTTAGTATGTGTGTCTGTACATCGAGAGCAAAGAAAACCCAGAGTCAAATTCATACAATCCTTGTATGTGCCCACATACTTGGCCAATAACGCTGATTGTGATGAAAAAGGTCCTCTGCCTGTGGAGCGAGGCTGGTGAGAATGCTGGACACAGGTGAGCAGGTGGGGCGGAGAATGTCAGGTGATTGTAAAGCTGATCATAAGTGACACTAGCCACTTCCTGCATACAGCTCCAAACCTCCAGCTGGACAAAGAAATACTAATGTTGCTCTGTGTCTGTTCCATGTGCCAATACACCTTTTTGCTGCTTTAGAGTTAGTGTTCAGAATAGATGTTAGAAGCCCTTTTTGTCATATTTGACCATTTGATTTTATTTCTTTCTGTGGGGATAAAAAGAAAATTCCAACAGAGAAAAAAAAAACTGTATTTGTCTGTTGCACACCTGTTAAGCTTGGCCTACAAGATTACAAATCTTAAGGTGTAGAAAATTGAGAAGTTTTTTCCTGTAGTTTGTGGAGGGCAACGATAAGCACACCACACAGATTAATTCACCGACGTTAGTCTGACTCTCAACACTGGGAATCTCGTTAAATCTCTGGCAGTCAAAAGTGACTTTAGTGTAAACAAACATACTCTTGCCTCTCCAAAGTTACCTACCCCAGCTTTAAGTTATGCCCCATAAACTCAAAGCTCGAACCTTAAATTGGTAACTGTTGACATAAGCTTTTTTGTAAAGAAAAAAAAGAAAAAATGGTTCTTTGCTTTGATCTTGTTGGAAGGTTGTGTTCAATGACTAGTGTTGGGGGTAACACGTTACAAAGTACTTTTTTGTTGTAACGAAAAAGTAACTAAATAACCTTTTATCATACCTTATATAAACAGCTAACAAGTTACGTTACGTAACCCTGCGTAACCCTAGCTCTGCAAGTCAGGTTATATAAAAGGTTATTTAGTTACTTTTTCATAAAAAGTAACTAAAGAAATCTAACATATTACTGGGGAAAAAATTGACATATTTCCCTTTTCCTTTTGTCGACACATGAAAGAAAATCCCTGAAGCACTGTTTCTGTTTCTCTCCTACTTCTTGGCAGGTAGCTGCTGACAGAGGATGGTCAACCTACAGTTGTGTGAGTGCGCATAGCTAGCTGATTAAACTAGCAAGATGGCAGAGAGGACAACGTTTACTTAGAGGAAATATTCCCATTATTTTGAATTTTTGGGTGAAAGGGACGAGAACAACACGACGGTGAAATGCAAGTTGTGCCTGGAGGATAAGTGCTCGTCAGCTGTGAAGAGCTCTACTTCAAATGTGAAGAAGCATCTGCAGCTGAACACGTCTCCGCAACACTGTTACCGAACGCTGACAATGACATGATTGGTTTGCTTCAATATAAGCCTAAACAACCTCAGATGGTCGTCAGGGACACTTACACAGTTGCTTTTTAAAATCAGTGGAAAGTTAGAATGTATATGATAAATAATTTAATAAGACTGAATCATGCAGCTGTGATGTGATAATTAGTGCTGGTGTTTCACAGTTCTCATATGCAGTGTTTGAAATTGAATCAGATGGTATTTCTCCTAAAGGCCTGTAATGTAAAACTGGAACATGAAGCCATTTACCTTGAATAGGGCCCATAAAATATAATGATTAGAAAAGTGCGCTGCTATTGAGGAGAACAGCTGCACTTACTGTGAATATTTGATGACTTGAGCCTGTTTAGTGTAAAGGAACGATGCACTACGGATTTGTGGAAGTCGTTTTGTGAACTGCAGGGATCCTCCTGATAGCTGAAGTGGAAGAACAGACACAACCGTGTTACTGATGACTTTGTGTTGTGCTGAGATGAATTCTTACTTGACTCCAACATTTTAAAAACTAAGGACGAGGCGGTACATTTTGGAGGATTACTGCCTGCTGCAATCGAGGGCAAGGAAATTGAGTTGGTGGACAGCTATAAATACCTGCTGCTGATAGCGAACAACGCCTTACAAAACATACAGAAGCAATCTGTACGGACGGCACAGCAACGCTCGTTTTTCCTGCAGGAAATGATCTCTTTTAATGTGAGTGATAAAAGATGACCTCGCTTCGTCAGAATTTTGTTCAATATGTTTTGACATTCTGTATCGTAAGCTGAATTGACGTGCTGAGTGTGTATAAATCAGACTGAGGAGAAATACACGGCCGGGAAAGGTTAACTGTGAAAGACGAACGACGTAATGAAATGTTGACATGTTGACTGTACAGTATCTCCCTCCTCAGAGGTCAGCTGAGACAGCATTGGCAGGACATGTGGCTGCACAGGATTAGTAGTGCGTTAGCAAATTGTATATTTTTCCCTGTTGGACTGAGTGTGACTAAGTTTAAGAGGTACTAAAGTAATAGTGGAGATACTTGAGTAATATAAAGAATTTATATATTTTAATTTTCTGTAGGTTATTGTTCCATTCTTTTTGGTTAATGTCAGCACTGATGTTGTGAACCGGGCACACAATGATGTAAAGATATGTGGATACTCTACTTAATTACATTAACCAAGTATTTGTGTGTTGATAAATTCCAACCCTATGAAGCAGGGGTTCCCAACCTTTTTGAATGCATGGACCAGACAGTAGCAATAATATTTTTGACGGACCGGGGGGTTGGGGGGTTGACACGCATCCACATAAAACACGATCACACGCACGGAAATTCAGACAGATCATGTATTTATTCAGTGAGGAGACTGCATCCAAGTTTTTAATACGGGACGACTCTACAGGCTGTCATATGCCCATATGCTGTGTAGTCCATATATCTCACTGATAAACACAGAGCTTTAGAGGGGCATCAGGCGTCATGATCAAAGTTTCATGTGATGCAAAGCCAGGGTTGCCAGGTCTGCACTTTATCCAGCTGAATTTGGCTACTTTTGAAGTGTCATTAGAGGCGCGAGGCCCTGTGCAGTCGCACACTTCACACAGGCCATTCGATGGTTCTGACTCCGCGTATGGACACTATGTGGGTTTGCGGCCTGGTACTGAACAACCTACGGCCCGGTAGCGGTCCGTAGACCGGGGATTGGGAACCCCTGCTATAAAGTATTGACCTTGTTGATGTCATAAAAGTGAGAGAGATCACCAGGCTCTCAGAATTCATCATTTAGGAAGATAAATGTAGAAAATATCCAGACGCTTTGTCACAGCCTTCACTTTGTCAAACAGACGCACAAGGTAACCGTCAGCATCTGCATGAGACGCATCCACTTTTAACTGACTCCAATGTAAACCCATCTATCATATAAGAAGCTACTGCTCTTAGTTACAAAAGACATAAAGGGCCCTGTGGTACACCCAGTCAAGTGTCATTGCTATTTTCAACGTCGTTGCGCATTGCGCCTCGGTTGTGCACCGTGTGTAACTAGCAATAGTGGGTCTGACACGCCCTAAATCACTTAGTCCCATGCACTTTAGACCATGCGCTGTCTGCAGTGTAAATAAGGCCCAAAGTCTGCTTGTCGGGGTACTCTTTAGCGATGGAACAGCACAGGACTTTCATTCAGGGAATGGGTTTTGAGTCCCGTGTGAAAGCAAAAGTCAACATTCATTGTTATAATTATTTTAATGATATTTTTTCTAAACTAAACCAAGCTTTTTTTGGTACCTACATGAATGATTTGGAGCACTGGTTTACATTTGACTTATATAAAAGCCAGGTGTGTCTTCTGCAGATTCTAAACAGCATTGACACACTGAGGGCAGCGACAAAGCATCAACAGCTGACAGTTTAAGAACAAGAAAAGATTGAAATATAATGGAAATGTGTCTAACAACAGCAGAGATATTTAAGTCTAGACCAAAGCACCAACCGTCTGTCCAACATTGTCATGCTTAAAGCTATACTGCTAGCATGGCTTATTTTAAAATGATCGACTGCAGTTAAATCCATTATAATTTACCTCTGCTAAAAACACCTGAAAATAAAGCTATTTGGCATTATTTGTTTGAGAAAAGTCAATGCTGTTAATGTGTGGACAATTTGTAATAAATCTTAAAAGCCTTAGTTGTTTACCATTCTCTCTATCTGTTTAAATTGTGCCAAAATGCTGCCAGCAGTGATAAGGCCTGAACTAAACTACATTAGGGCAGGCTCATGTGCAGCAACACCATCTGTCTGTCTCTATCGCTCTCACACACATTTCTCTCTCCTCCTCTCCTTCGCTGCACAGAGGTGCTGCTGTCTCTTCCTCTTTCCACTAACTTCCCCTTCACCCAAAGGCAGACGCCTAAAATCAATTGCATTCACTCAATTTATATCAGCTCACGTAAACACGGCTGAATGAAACGGAGGGATGTGCGCGGCTAACGTCAGTCTAAACGGCCGCAACGCGCTCCTCCTCAATAACACAACTGATTGACATCAAGTACAACGAAAGGGCACAGAAAATAAACATTACTGTTGAGGCGTAGATAACAGCAGGCTTCATTCTCCTGAACAACACTGAGGCAATTCAAATCAGACCATTATGTGTACTATCAGTTCTACTAGCGGCTGCCTCTGTCCTGTAAGTGAACCCACTGCTGTGACAGCATCAGTGCAACACACCAGGAGGAATTGCACGTTAGACACTGAAAGGGGGAAAAAAAACCTTCTGACTATCAAAAAATTTAGACCGACTGTGAATATACTTCTGCCAAGAATCGTGGCTGAAAATACTTGTGAAACTAGACAAAGTTTAAAGGCAGATTTTAATGAGGCCTCTGGGAGATTAAAGTAAATATCCTTGCATTAGTCATCAGTGTTCAATAAGACTGATGACTAATGTTGTAGAGGGGATATATGCATTATTCCATAAATAAACTATTGTTTCATCCTTCTGCAGCTGGTTGATATCACTATTCCAAATCCCCTTTGAGTAAGAAATAAAAGGAAGAGAGAAATTTCTGGATCAATAACTCACCTGCTCATTTTATCACAACAAACTGTATAATTATGTGATGCTAAGTGAAGCACATTTGAATTAATTCTGAACGCCGCTTCCTCCTCAAAGTGACGAGTGTTCCAGGAAGAAAACTCCATTTTGCCTTTAAAATATTCATAGTCATAATGTATTGGCAAACACAAACAGCTGACGCAAGTGTTTGCTCGGGGATATCGGGCTGGAAGGGGAGCAGCATCTTCCCCTCGCAGGAGGGAGAAATTCAATTGAAGGATTTGCAGAAAATCCTGTCGGGTTAACTGTGTCTGCTCCAGTTGCAAATGCAGTGTTCTCCAGCATCCTGTTGTTTCCCTCTGGGCTCTGTGTTCGTGTGTGTGTGTCTGTTTGTCAGGGACTCTGATTTTGTAACCCGCCCCCTCACCTCAAAGTTTGAAGTTCCCAAGAAGTCGGAAGTGCAAGAAATGTGAAAGTAGTGTTCTGCTGCATTTTCGTGGAAATAAGATCAAATATTATTTTTCTCGACAGTTGTGCAGCTGTGATTGAATCAATGACCTCAAAGGCCTTACATTGGCTGTTAAATATTATGAATTATTGTCCAAACATCAATCTCCAGCAGCTATGTACCAACATAAATCTTGCTTCTGGCAGCAAATACCAGTATTTATACCCTTCCAGTGTAGCCCGAGGTTATCTGCAAACTTGTGATACCCTGGCTAAGAGTAGTTTCCCACGCTCTGGTCGCTGCTGACAGTCCGACCATCAACTTAAGACACGAGAATTGATTTAGAGTTGAGAGACAATGTCTACAGCCGCCATATTGTTATCTTTATTCATATGCTGAAATCTTATTAAAGACATTAATAGAAAGCTGTAACACAATAGCTGATTGGTCCTCAGATGCTTGTCTACTAAAGATAGTTTCTCTTCTTACAACCAAATCTGCTCAAATGTGTTGTCAGTACTACTTGGATGTTGCATCTCTGTAGCTCAGTGTATCGTTTAGGGTGATAATTGATTTGATCCGAACCCTTTGGTGCATGTCCTCCCCCAGTCTCTCACACCTTACTTTCCTATCTCTCTTCGGCTGTCCTAGCTTCAATTAAAAAAACAACTGCCAAAGATATTTGGGAAAAAAAAACGTGCTGCAAACAAAAACCTGAACACTTAAGACACCAAAATGTTGCGTCTAGCCTGCAGATTGTGTGTTTACATGTGCATATCTGTTTATGGAGATTAATCAAACATGTTGTAGGCCTACCTCAAAAGAAACCCTGCAATACAAAAACACTTTAATGAACGATTCACGGGATGATGAAAGAATGTGAAGCTTTCTTTTGATCACTTTGATTTTCCTGAAGTCAAAAACGTTTTGGAGCTGCAACAAAGTCCAACCATCAACTTTGTTGTGTTCTTGTATCTGCTGTAGAAGTCCGACCGGTCACAGCTTCAGCTAGCGTTACTTAGCTAAGCCTGCTAACTCAATTGGCGTCGAGCCAGATAGGGCTAACGTTAGCCTTTACGTTACATACCACCTAACAATGAGCTTGACTTTCCACACCAGAAAGTTAACACCTTTAACGACACAAGCTCAATAAAAAAAACCTCCGACTGTCAAATGAGCGCAGCAAAGCGCTCATACTCGTCGTGAACCAGAGTTAATCCTAATGTTACATGCTATTTCTGGCTAACTTAGCAGATAATGTTACCAGCAATAAACCAACACATGATGCCCGTAGGCCCCACCTTACTAACTTAGGTAACTGCTGTTTAAGAAATAATTTAACACAAACTCATTCTATATTCTCTCTATTATGATCGGATTACCAATGCAGAAATCAGAATGAAATGAACAGCACTGCGCTCAGTCGTGTAGTAACGTTAACTTGACAATAAGTTAATGCTGTCTGCTTGGAAATAGTCACCAGGAAACGAGGCAGATGGGCGAATAAACAGCTTGAGAGCAAATAACCTCATGGCATTTCATTAACTTGTGTTGGCAACTCTGAAGACATTATACTATGGCTACACATTAGCCAATATTCACATTTATTCCAACCAACCATACTTACCAAGCTGACTTCACTAATGGCTTGACAAAGCAGGTCTATCTTCTTCTACAGATGCATTGCGCGCAGCGCACGTTTTGGCGGGATATGTAGAAAACTGATACATTTACGTGATTGACTGACTTTATCCCAACAAAAGTTCATGTACTCTCTCTGCGTATAATGTAGATTCTTCACAACACTATTACATTTTGCCTTAGAGCATCAAATGTTTGTGTAAAATGCACAAAAGATGTTAAGATAAATCCAACAGATGGCCAGTCTCCTTTTTCTCAGTGTACGGCGTCTGACAAGACAGCGAAACCCAGCAATGTCACCACTAAACAACTGTTGTTGAAGCGTACACTGAATGAACTGACAGGATGTTATTTCAGTGTAATTTGTTTATATGACAATGTGGTGAATACAGCGATTGTTTAAATGAGTGACTCTTATTCATTGTTGCTACTGGTGATGCACACAACATGCATGGTCACCGTTTATGCTATTTTGTTTGCTAGTATTTAGGAGTGTTATTTTAGTAAGAGGAGTATCCTAATATGAGCCATGGAGGTGCATATTTGCCTAATGCTAAGACACATTGCTTCTTATAAAACATTTCAGCATTTCAGAGTGGTCCTTTGCTTCTCCCATTGGCACTGGGAGCGACACTCAATACTATGCAATTTGTTATAGCTCATAGCCGAAGGACACATAAAATGTTTTCGAGAGATAAAGGTGAAAGCTTCTTAAATAACATTTTGGCACAATACTCGTTTTAAAAGCATTAGTGAAAATGAAGGTGACAGCCAGTGCAATGTAAAGAAATTGAATGTTAAAACATAAAAGACATTTTATGGGTGAAAGTTATAAAAAGCTTTCAATAATCTTGTGCCCTCAGTAGAGAAGTGGTCATGTGAAGCAGACACTGAATCTGTGAACCTGCTTCCGAGGGACTCTACAATCTTTCATCTATCACCTTTCTTAGGCTCCAAAATGTTCCCATTGCTGACGCAGAGTTTATGGAGGGAAAGGCACTCAGCAGTGACTTCTGACACAACCTCCACCTTCACCTCCATAAGGACGGAGCGCCACCTGGTCTGTAGCATGCCTAATACCCTCCAACCTGCCACACTGGGATCATCAGGCAAATGGGTTGAAACTGTCCGTTGTGAACATGGCACCCATCTATGCTCCCTAACACATTGCTGAAATTTGGGGAACCGGAGAGCCGCTGTAACCCAGACCCCATTTCCTCCAGCTCATCCCTGTTTGAGAAGAAGATAAACCTGCAATTTAAATTGTTTCTTAGACACTTATTTGTGTATCAAATACAGTTTATATTTTAGTTTGCTGAGGTCATTTGACTTAACAGTGATGAGAAAGCTCTAAAATCGAGGAAACAAGTAGAGATGTTACGATAACATATTTTTCTTCCCTTTACCAATTCTGTCCCCTGAACTTGTAATCAGCAATACTGAGTGCCAATGTGGTTCCAGTGCAATAAGAAAATATCACTGTTGGACAAGTGGTGGTATTTTCCTCTAGAAATATTTCCAAATTGCTTACATTTTTCTACCAAGAACAACTGATTCATGGTGAAAAAGGTAGATTTTCGCAGATCTGATCGCAGCTAGGATGATGTTCTCATTGATTCAGATGCATTTAAGGCAGTACCGGAGGCATTTCCAATACTGGCATCGGTATTGGAACAACTCTAAAAACAAGTGGTAGCAAGTGTAGAGAGAAACTAATGAAACCAAGGATTGAACCCTGGGGTACACCTAACACCAGTTGAGGAGATGAGAAGATATAATGATCAATTTCCACAGAAAAACTCTGACAAACAGGATGTAAACACGGGTAGACGTGAAATCAGACAACCATTGTTAAACTTCAGATTACAGTGTGGCTTTAGTGCATAACTGAAAATGGCAGGGTGGTTATGCAGGGCCTTAAACAAGCCTCATCAAAGTTGCTTTGGTCACTTTAAGTGCACACATTATGTGAGACATGCCTGTATTAGTTTCAATGCAAGTCCATCAAAATGAAAACACATTGCAAACCTCTTCTCCAGAATACCACAGCATTTTTGGCTAACCTAACTATTTCAGTGTCAATTTCCTTTGTTTAACATTTTTTTCTGTATACTCTCTGCTCCTGAACTTGTTCTGAATTGTTAGACCAGGTACATAATGTGTGGGAGTTTAGATGGTATGTTTTAAGGAGAGCGGGAAAATGTGGAGCCATTGCTACTTAAGAAGGAGGCATTCTTTATTTCTAAATGTGGCACTTTAAGCCTCGGAGGGATGAATGTGGAATAAGACTCAAAGCTATTTTTGTAGAGACTATGGATTATATTTGTTCTTAAATAAAAGGGATTTTAGGAGAACTGGAAATTTAGTTCATGGGGGGACACGGACGGACTCTGAAATGAAAAAGGGTTCCTCAGAAATGCTAAGTGATGGTGAGTCGACTGTGTTTTGAGAAGTCAATCTGCTACATTTTTATCCTTTAGCCTCGTCCTCACACCCTGTGCGCTGTTATTGACTCAGAGCTTACCACCACCCAGCTGTCTTTAAGAAAATTATATATTATGTATAAATGGTATTTATCATGATATACGTTTCAGTTACATGACTTATTAAACAATGTGTATATATAGAAACTGGAAACAGACTCAGCTTTTATTTAAAAAAAAAACGTAAGATAGTGGTTGGAAAAGATCAAAGTCTTCACCTGGAATCTGAGACCAGTCGCTGTCGGCTTTAGTGTTAGACCTGAAAGTACAAGACATTCTTTAGTTCCTGGAATCATTATGGACGACACACAGGCTACAACAGAAGCAGGGGGTAGAGGCAAGATGTGGTACAGTTCTCTTCTTTGTTGTTTGTCTTAGATAAAGTTGAAAAGGAAGATGTGATTCAGGGGTTGAAGAAGGACACGGGGGATTTTGAAGGAATGGATTTCCTCGTGCTCTGTATACTAGAGTCAGTATTTGATGTTCTTCATGGAATATTTTATAAGGCATTTCCCCGCCGACGGTTGCTTTATTCTTCTGGGAACCACAGAGAGCTTGGGCTGGAAGCAGTGCTGGACAGGACGCCTGAGCTCCACACAACAGAGACTAAAACACAAAATGTTTTACCCTTCATCTGCTAACATGGAAATCGAGTAAGGTTGTAATACAAAAATGATTTGTATCAGAAAGCCATTATTCAAAAGCGTTACCTGTCTTTGAAGTTGCAAGTGCTTTAATACGCTTCTGAATTTTGATTTTTCACATGAAAAGGTTCTTTTCTTTATTCCTCTTATCACATCATGATATCATCTAACACTGTCATGCATTGAAATGTGACATGGTCATGGTCCCATCATCTATTTTTTTTCTAACAGTGGCTCAAAGCTGATCCAAGGCTTCAGTGAACGACCAGCAGAACCACCGGCCTTGCTCAAGGGCACCTCGACAGTGCCCAAGAAATGACACGGCACCTCTCCAACTGGCCACCCTCTGTATGGATTGAGCTGCAGTCTATATTATAGAGTGTAGGAATAAAAAAAATATTTATTTATGTACAATGCACTGGCTGCCCGGAACCTGGGTGTCACAATTGACGACCAGCTAACCTTTAAGGTTCATGTGGCCTCGATTGCTGGGTCATGTTGACCATACCTTTCAGAGCATGCAACACGACTGCTGGTACAGGCTCTTGTGATATTACGCATTGACTACTGCAACTCCCTACTGGCAGGCCTTCCTGCATGCACATTCAAACCTCTGCGGATGATCCAGAACACAGCAGCGCGACTGGTCTTCAATCAACCCAAAACGGCACACATCACTCCACTGCTCATATCCCTCCTCTGGCTCCCAGTCGCTGCTCGCATCAAATTCAAATTCTAAACCCTGTTGCTCGCTTACAAAACAGCAACAGAAACGGCTCCTGCCTACCTGAACGCCCTCATCCAGGTCTACACTCCCTCCCACCCACTACGCTCTGCCAATGAAAGGCGCCTGGTACTCCCATCACAACAGGGCCATAAGTCTCTAACTAGACTCTTCCCCTCAGTAGTCCCCAGGTGGTGGAACGAGTTACCAAACTCCATTCGGTCCGCAGAGTCCCTTAAACCTTTAAGAAGCTAAAGACCCAGCTCTTTATGAACACCTCTGTGCTTAATGATATTGAAGCTATTGATGATGACGACATCGAGGATGTAGTTTCTGCTGACTAGGATTTTCATGATGATGATGACTACACTGATCTTGTTGATGTTGCTGATGATGATTATTATGTGAAAAAACAAAAAAACACTGCCTGTTGGCACCAGTGTCCGATCGCACTTGAAGCTGTTTGTTGGCTCTTACTGACTTTGTTCCCTCCTATCTTGATTGTTGCTTGTGTTGTATTAACTCTCAGATGTACGACACTTTGGACCAAAGCGTCTGCTAAATGAAATTGTAAAAATGTAACAATGTGAAAACAGATGATGTCATTTCAGTGAATGTTTTGAACACTTTTGCACACCTTGAATTTAAATACCAGTATGATTACCTGAATTAAATATCTTTTATAGTTGTCTGAGCTTTTCGTAGTTAATAGTAGACACAGATAGCTGTGAGAGTTTGCAACACTCATTTTATAAGAAATGTTAAAGCTTATATTACATCTATTATAATGAGCTGCTGTTTGGTTTTTTTGATTCGGCAGCAGAAAAACAAAACGTTGGGGGAAACTTAAAGAGGAACAATGTCCTAGAAGACGCTTCACACTAACTCAGACTGCTGACTGGAGCTTTTGTCCCTCATCACTTTCACTGAAATTGCTTTGGAAAAGGGTCTCTTAATGGTCAGTACGGACTGCAGGAATGTTGACTACAAGCAAAAAAAGTACACATGATCCACTGACTGAACCTACACTTCAATCCAGCATACAGCCAAAAATATAGTTCCCCCTGCTTTATCTCACCAGGCATACAGATTGAAAACACTGGATGTAATCCTCCAAATGTTTTAGGTACCATTGAAATAACAAAATTCGATCCAAGAAGTCAAGTTTGAGGAATTAATCCTCTGAATTTGTACCGATGCCAAAACCCTGCACAATGGTTTGTCTACAAAGGTAAGACAGCAACTTTCATTTCATCCTCAGGTGTGACAACTGCAGGTTAAACAGTAGAAAGACGCTGTTAACATTACATAGCAATCTACCGATGCTGACCAGTCTACCCATAGTCCTCTGCTGCAGCCATTGAGCAGCTTCTCTTGCATGCCATACTCTGGCTGTTACCTCTGCTTCCTAAAGACTGACCGGCTCTGCCAAGAAACACTCAAACCTCCACATCTCATCAGACACACAGACATGAGGTTTGTTTTCTCCTCAGACGTCTGTGTTCAAACTGGAACTCTAGAAAAGCCTGCAGACTTGCTGTAACTCCAAATATAATCAATGAAAGAAAAACTGCAGATGGTCCTCAGCCTGAGTAACCACTAACATGGATGTATCTCTGCTGCCACCCAGTGGTCCAACTACAGGATCACATTTACATCAGCCATGTTTGGGTACTAAGACTGAGAGGATATATGAGCCATAGCATTATGTCAGCATGGGCACCCTGACTGGTCTGCGGCTACCCAGCCGCATAAGCATCAAACTGCGATGCACTGTGTTCTGACACCTTTCTAGCCATCACATTTGGCCCTTGTCAAAGTCGCTCACATCCTTACCGTGGCCCATTTTTCCTGCTTCCAACACATCAACTGTGAGGACAAAATGTTCACTTGCTGCCTGACATATCCCACCCACTGACAGGTGCCATTGTAATGACATAGTACAAGTTATTCACTTTACCTTTCAGTGGTCATAAGGTTATGGCTGATCAGTGGATAACTACTTTTCATCTCACACATGCAAAAAGTCCAACAATTTACAACACTGATTTGTAATAATGTGTAACTTTTAAAAAATGCTATAAGGATGTAGATTAAAAAAAATTGAATTAAAAAATATGTTTATCAAGATTTTAAATTAGTGGAGGCTGCTGGTGTTCATAGGTAGAAGGTTGGTGGTTCAATCCCTGACTGCTACAGTCTACATGTTGAAGAGTCCTTGGGTAAGACACTGACCCAAGTTGCTCCTGACTTCATTTATTATGAAGAAGGCTGGATATTTTGAGAAGGTGTTTAGGGATCTGTATATGATTGGACAATGCCATCATTAATTGCAGCATCTATATCTAAATCTATAATCTATAATTAAGTAGTGTATTATAATAAAGTAGTACTGTATGCCAGCATGCATAGGTTCCTCTCTGTCTCAAAAGAACACAGAGGGAAACACTTTTCATTCCACAGACACCTGCTGGATCAAAGTCTTTATATTTGAACATGCCCCTCGCAAAGGCTTCAACAGTCCCTCTGTGATGCTTCACATTTACAGCCCTTCAAAAGAGGGAAAGAAGCCAAATGTGGATGAAAAAGAAAGATGATTAGATTGAAATAAAACTGTTCAGGCTGATTCTGATAATGAAAAAAACAATTGTTGTCCTATTTCGGTTTCTACTTTGCTTAAAAAAAAAAAAAAAAAAGGAACCAGTCAATGAAACAGAGAAGTTTGTCTTCATCTCCCACAGGCCATACTACTAACTACTAATACTAACGACTTACAGATACATTCTGCTCTTCATTTAACGTTTTCTTTACTCAGATTGATACATGCAGAAGAGACAAACTGATGTAGTAAATGAATAAATACAATAAAAACAAAGTGTTTAAACCTTTTATCAAGTGGACTCATCGTTTACTCGCCAGCCTGCCTTTAGTTACTTTTTTTTCCCCAAGTAAGGAAAACTGACTTACAGTTTAAGTGACATGTCATCATTGTCTGCACACTTTTCAGTGTTTTACTGCATCATAAGTCATCCTAAATTGCATCATCATGGAGTCATAGTTTCTAAAACAGATGTGTTTTCAAGATGTGTGTCTCTTAATTTTCTGGAAAAATAACTGGAGGATGAGAAACAACGGCTTGTCCGATTTGTCCTGCAGCTCCACAAAGTATCTGGAACTTGTCCCCTTGGTTGGACGGCTCTAATAGCTGGAGCAGAAAACAAAATGGCTCCAGGTACCTTCACCAGCATAAATCAGCCAAGTTGTTTGGATCATTTAGCTGCAGTCCACTGACTCGTGGCTTGGCCTTCAATCCAAAACAAGAATTAAGGGCCTCTATGAAAGAGGCCAACATGCTGTGTTAATTTGTGGTTACATAAAACACTCGACTGTGTCACTGCAGAAACATTACAAATCAGTTAGATTACCTGTAATGAATGGACAGTGGGTGAATTGACATTTTTTTAAGAAACATTTACACTATATCCTTTACTATATCTACACTATATCCATGCAGAAAAAAAATAAATCACAAAAACTCCAGGGCTGTTTTCTGTCCATGGGTGCTGCTCACTTGAAAAAAAAAATATTGCAAACTTACTAAACATTATATAGGGTTCTCAAAATGTGCTCTCATTATCAACATTTCAAATCTCATAACAGCTGCCCCAACTGCAGGCTGACTGATCAGTTACCCTCAGCACCAGACCATTTAGATCCACAGTTAGACCCAATAAACCTTTCAGATTATCACTGCTGTTTGCATTTATCATGAGTATATATTGTGGCAGGATGGTGAATTATAACCGTTTCATACACGTCTGGTATAAAATACAAGCTCAGATATAAATATAAATATCCATATTTAATGGACTACATAATGTATCTCTAACGCTAGCATCTGTAGCTGCATACTGACTGTAATGAAGATCTAACAGTGCTTACTTCTGTCACGGTTTCAGTTGAAACAACACGGTTAAGAGGACCCAGATGCAGACAATGATATATTTAAATAAACAAAATACAAAACAAGGCAAACAAAATGCTTACTCGGTAAGAGTCCAGGTATCAAAACCCTAACACAAAGAGCCAAGATGAAAGTCCACACAGGAAACACGAGGAACAAGGTTACTGGACGAAGGACGACAGGTCACGGACAGAGACTCAATGAACTTGCACAGAAGGGTAGGAACACAGAGACTAAATACACACGGGGTAATCAGGGACAGGTGAGACTAATCAACACAGGTGAACACAATGAGGGCAGGGCACACAATCTAAAAGGTGGGAAACAGAAGAAAGGAAGGAAGTAAAACAAGACATGACATACAAGGGGCAAGAACTACAAAATAAAACAGGAAATACAAGAAACCAAACTCAGGACTGACAGGGCTACAAAGTAAAACAGGAAATTCTCCAAATGAAATGCACAACTAAACCAGACTAAATCCAGAGAGTAACACAATAAACACAAAACTAAACAATGACAACTTCAGTTCCTTGATCATTTTTAGTCATTAAAAAGCACAGTGAAATCATCAGTTGTTTCTCTGTGTTTTAATTATGTTCATGGAGAGAATGCTATAAACCAATGAATGTATTTAGTGTTGTTGTTACTCAACTACTCTTAAAAAAACACACCATGCAAGAGCATTCTGTTATTCATGTGTATAACAGTGGATTTTAACAAAAAGTCTTAAAACTGTTCCTTTTGCAAGATCGACTGAGGGCACTTCAATCATGTTTTATCATGTTTTTAGATTTTAATATGGATATCATAGCTCATCACAGCCTCTAATAGTTTTAGAATACTTAAATTTACCTCTTGAGTCCTGTAAGTCACAATCAGAAAAAAAAAAACATTTCTTAAAAAAAAAAGTAGTATATGAAGTAGTATATAAAAGAAAATATATATGATGTTAAAATAATCTGCTTATTGCTCAGTGATGGCGAAGAAAACCCGGTTCAGAACAGGGAAGCAGCTGTGGGCTGCTCTGTAACAGAGATGGAGTGGCTATATTTAGGAGAAAACAAAACAACTACTTAATATTTATTAATAAAGATTTTCATCTTGGATCAACCATAACTTAATAATCACTTAAGTAAACGACCTAAAAAAAGTTTACTGTTACTTTAACAAACAAAATATAGTATGTAGAGAGCAGAATAACAAATACACATTTCAAAGTGAAATATATAAATGATATAAACAAGTACATGAACACTTTGTACAATGTGTTCCCACTGTGACTGGACTGACAGCTGTTGTTAACACTGCCCTCTGCTGGACACATGCAGCATTGTGGACTACTGTACTAAACACTAAATGTGTTTATGTGAAACATGTGAAATATAAATATATTTTATAAATAAGAGTTGGCACAAGGGTGTAGTTTTCTCTTCCACATGGGTAGGGACACACAGAATGTGTGTGTGTGTTTGTGTGTGTCATTTTGTAGCCGAAGTGTCTATTGATATTTAACTGCAGTAACCTACAGTATACACAAATGAAATGACAGAGAGAACATTCGGTTCACTGCTTCACTCACCTTAACTCTATTCTCTCTGTCCCCTGAAGGAATTGTGAATTACCCAGCTAATAACTACAATGAAGTGACCAGACTGAGCTTAATATCTGGATAGTTGACTTGTACCTGTTTGTCTCTCTCTGCCTCAGAATGTGTTGTAGTAACAAAGTTTTTAAATTGTTTTTATCCGTTAACTTTCAATATGTTTTACTCCACAGTATGCTGTGTATATCTTGCCAGGTTTACAAGATATAGATAGTTGTTGCTGTTTGCATTCACCCTTGATCTCATGCCAGAGTTCTGTTGAGTTTGTTGTATCACTCTTACTTTCAAATAAAGGTTAAAGATAATGAGTTTAATTACTTTTCTCACAGTTCTTTTCACTCAACAAAGTAAGAAGAACTTGTTAAAGGTCAATATTGTTTTTGTTATTTTATATAAGGTAGTGACAAAGATTTGACAGTGATGTGTTTTTCCCTCCTCTTCTCCTTTCCCGCTCTCATTAAGAGAGACAAGTACTAGCAAGTGCGGATGAGTGGAGAGCTGGCAGGCGCTGAAGGTGGAGAGAGAGGTGAAAAACATATCCTCAACATGGTACTGTGGATGGAAGCTGGCTAAACTGTAGATACAGGGTTGCAGGAGCTTTAAAGACTAGCTCCAGTCATGTTTTAAGACACTTTGCTTTAAATTTCCTGCAAAATATGTTTATTACCTTGTAAAAATCCTCCCAAAGCATCTCCTCCTTCTCCCTCATTAATAAGTCCTGAATCTGCATAGTCCCCGCCCACTATGCACATTGCCAACCGCCCCATCCTTCATGAAAACAAAACACGTTTCTGCCATTGTTTAGTGGCAACTTGTTGAAACTTAGCTAGCTTGAAATGTACTAATTAGCAGTAGTAACGTTAATGTCAGTAGTCAGTAGTGAGTTTGATGAAGACATTTTGTCTTCATCTTCCATAAACTCTAACTGATTGCAATTATAACAGCATATTGCTTTCAAAGTGGCAGTACAAAAGTGTACTGGAGAAGAGCGGCGATATGAAGTGACAAATCAATACAGGCTCCGAAAGTGACAAAACAAGGGAGGATAAATGTGTTAGCACTAACAGCTACATAACACATTTTAGATATCTCTCCTGAAAGCCCTGATCCTCGTCCTCAGTCAGGGCCTGACAACTCGTTTTAACTATTGTTTGTGTGAAATGAAGTACATTAATAAGTAATTTACTTTTAAAATACAATCTCCTCCACAATTTTCACATTAAAAGTCTTTTCAGTTTTTATGTGAACAAAAAGGCAAAAAATTCAGGAAGTGTTGAGTGAAGTGAAGAGGTCCTTAACATTAAGTAGGAGTGATTGACTGTGTAAATATTGGACATAACCCATTGGTTTTCAACTGCCGTTTAGAACTCTTGAGTTTTGGCAGTTTGGGTAGCCTATTTTTGTTTTTTTAGCCAGAAGAGACCTCCTGGATTAGAGGGTGGCACTTGAGCTGAGCGAGGGGTTGGCAAAAAAGAAGTTAAATACAGTCTGTGCCCGTGGCTAAGATTAGCTGGTGAATTCCTGGTTTACTGTGTTTTCCACAGTGTGAGATCATAGTTGACTGGAATTGTTTATTATCAGACTTTAAGTTTTATATTTAAATAAATGTCTGTTAAGTCTTTATCTATTGCAGAATGAGGTGACACAATGGTGATTGAGCCTATTGCCCACTTATGAAAGCCTTTGCATTTGCAGTATTACAGACTGGGTGTCTGTGGTGATTTTAGCGTTAAAAATCACAAGCGGCGCCCAGTTAGTGACGGGTTTTCCATCAGCCAGCAATGGTTGGTCTGCCAGAGAGGGTAGGCGGAGCTAAGCGGCTTCTCTTCCGGTCTCTGCAAGTGTTGCGAGTAAACAGTAATCTACTATGGCTGAACAAACAAAGAAGAGAGCAATGACTACAGATACAACTTTAAAAATAAGTGAAAATCCAAAGAAAACGAAACAAATACGACGCTCAGATGAAGGCAAACAGTCTAAAAAGGAAGCCAATCGTAGACGTCACACATGCGACACTGTCTGGATATCTGGGAAGTGTGCTCCCACAATTACAAAATCTTCCAAATTACCACTTTAAGTGTCGTGTTACCTTTGTCTTACTTGTCATGTTTTACGTGTAGTATGTCAGTTTGTTTGTCCACACATTGAGAGTAATGTTTGCACACATACATGGCCCATAAAAGTGATTGAGGCAATGCCTCGCAGACAGCTGGCACTTTTCACTCAAAGCGGCCACGCTCCTAATAATGCACTTTAGGCCTTTCTATAATTTACACAGATGAGTTGAATAAAAATTCACCCAGCTAACATACTATATTTATTATTTGAGCTGTTTTAGTAGACTACATGTATCCTCAACCCAGTGAGGGTTTTCATTCTGCCTTTTTTACCAACCAGCCGTTTTTGGTAATGCTGGTTGACTATAATTAGGGATTTGGTTGTTAGCTGTAAACCAGCTTTTAGATGAAAGTTTACGTCAATCTTTTGTGGAAAACATTGACATCAATTTTTCACTCTTGGCCTTGGATGTAAAGGCCAGTGGTGTGTGAGCACATGCAGCACATGCTACATAAACCAGTCTGAATATGGTCCCGCTCTATAAGTTAGTTCTGCAGAACAATGAGATGCATGTCACAGTTTAATATGTTGATACTGTCAAATGGTATGGGGATTAATTATTAATATTAATAACACAGAGACTTGCGAAAAGTACACGTATTCTCAGTGGTGTCTAGTGAGATGGATGTGGTAATAAGGGTCAACTAATGATGAGTTCATACTTTTTACATGTTTGCTTCAGCCATTTCTCTCAACTTCCTGTTGTGTTTATGTCATGTAAACAACTTTTCCTCTCAGTCCTTCATCCTTCACTATAACTGCCTACCTGCAGGCAAACCGCTGTCTCCCCGGTGTCCTTCAGTTCTCCCTTTCCACCCACGTCTAACAGCAGGCACCTGTCCTTGGAAGGCCTGAGTTTAAAACCGCCTGCTACATGTCCAGAGAACTCCCCTTCCCTGTCAGTGGATGGTAGTAATTAGCATCAGCTAGCCTAATTAATGTCACTTCTCTTCAGGAAAACCACACAGCCTCAACTGCTGGATCGAACAACACACACACTTTAAGCGTTCTGTAGGAAGCAGCAGTTGATAAATATTCTGCTGTGAAACAAAATGTAAAAGAGGGTGCAAATTATAATCAACACATTGTTTCAAGATAGTTACATAACAGCAACACATAGCCAGCTTGTGTTTGCCGGGAGTGGTTATCTGAAAACTGTTAAGTCTCAAAGAGACAGCCTCCAGAGGTTTGTCTCTGTTCACATATTTTCAAATATGTAACCTCTATGTCCTACAATCACTTTCTCTTGAGCATGAACAAAGGAGGTTGATAATGTGTATTTGTGGAAAAAAAACTATAGTTAGCATTCTGCACAGAGTAAAAGAAGCTTCTTCAGACATTTCCGTTCCTTTTTTGTTCTAACATAGGATAAACATTGAGGTCATCTATACCCCTTTCCCACCTAAATTTAGCATGTTGACACAAGTTTTTCGGACCCGGGAAGACCCACTTATAAATGCCAATTGTCTCTGTTCCCATTGACAATGGAGTATACTCCTTTCGGCCTCTTTTCTGATGTGTCACCATCTGACATCACAAACGCGCCCGAAACAAGTTTAGTAAACAGTGAAGATGTTACGGTGGTTAGGTCTTTATCGTATCTATTACTCATTCAGTCTGTTAAACAAACTACGCTGGCAAATTTGAAACGATGTTCGAACGCTGCTCGGACGGAGACGGGCGGAATTTGTAGCTGAGATGACAAGAAGTTACCGACGGAGCATAGCATCGGGCTGGAAAGGGGGAGGAGATTAGCGGGTCAACACGGTTTTTGTGTTGCCATCAATGGTGATCAGAGCCAAGGCGATAATTACCCGGGTCTACTGCGGAGTCATTTGACCTGGGTCTGAATGCGGATTGTAACCTTTCCAATTAAGCAAAAAAGCCGGATGTTAGCATGTGTTAGCGGGTTTTTTGACCAGTCTGAAAGGGGTACTAGAGTCACACCAAAACTTCAGTGTGCTGTCCCAGTAGCACTTTGTAATGATGTAATGATGTGAAACAAACTAAAAGATGTAGTTATTGAACCTAACCCCATTGTATCTTTTGTGGTTTACCCTATCTGGATAAGGACAATAGTTCTTTAAAACAATCTAATATCTTGTATACTTCTGTTTTAGCATCCTTTACTATTAAATTTCCCAAATCTCTAAACATTCACATGTTAAACATAACCAACTCAATGAAGGAGCCAGTCAAATGACCATGGATAGTCCAGCCTCTACTACAGGAAAACAAAGAGGACTGAACAGCATCACCACAGACAACCACTAACATGTTAGCCAGCCTAAATCAGGGCAACAGAGGAAAAGCTGCCGTATGCTGGCCTTGCACCAAACAACTTTTTAAGCAGTTTTGTTGTCACAGACTAGATTCAAATGTGAGGTACAATGAGATAGTTGATCGTGCTATGAACCCTCTACATCCCACTTCTGCAGGACAAACACTAACCTTCCATCCTCGCTGCTCAGCTTCTGCTGCCAAATCTTCATATCTAAGCTTTCACCCTTCATACGCTTCCACCACCGAGTCCTCCCAGGGCACTGCCATTCTATAAAATAAACTCTCCTCTGACTTGCATACCATAACACTATGTCAGGCCTCAAGTTAGATCAAACAATTTCCTCTGGAATAACAAGTTTTCCTCCCAATCTACCTGCATCTCCCAATCATTAGCACCCTTAAGCTGGCCTGGCTCTTGCCTGCTTACACCCCTACCTCCTTTACATTTCTCCCCCTCACGGACAAATTGAATGGCGGAACTCTTTTCCTGATTGCATCCTGAATTCACCTGTCGTCTTCTACTTTCAATTCCTGCTGCTAAACTTTTCTAAAACCTGGTTATGGCGCCCGGTGTACCAACCTTGCGACAGACTCATCTTACAGCCTGACAGAATATGCCTCAGGTGGCTGTCTCTGAACACAATGGGCATGATGGGCCCCCCTCTACCCAACATTCAACAACATAAAATTAAGAAGGTAAAGTCTTGTGACATAGCTGTACGGGATTAATTAACATTTTAAACTTTCCACAAGCCACAGAAACCTTAACACCAGCTTTTAGAGGCTGCTTTAAACGAGCTGCTACAGGATGCTCCATGATCCCAGAGTAATTTAGTGTGTGTGTGCGTGTGTGTGTGTGTCTGTGCATGTGGGGTAGAGTTAATTATCTCCACATCATGTGACGGTGGCGAGGGAAACGTTCTATATTAAACTCACCTGCATCTGTAATTACAGAAGTTGTTCTGAGAGAGAAGCTCTGCTGCCTGACCGCCCTCACCCTGTCTCCCCTCGCTGTCTCTCTGCTTGACCACTGTAGCAGGACCCACCTGCTTGTACGTGTCTGCCCGTCTGTCAGACTTTCCAGCTGGCTTACCACCAACATGTCTGTCTGCTTCATGGAACTGACTGACAACATCCCTGCTGTCAAATTAAGACCCTCAAATAAGATTTTCTATGGCATATTATTATTCCATATAACAGTTTTTTAGCGTCACCATGTTTTAAGAGGTCATTAAACTACTTCAGAACCAAGTGAACACAGTACTTGAGTGCATGGCTGTCACAGGGAAAACACTGATTATCGGTGTTGTGTGCTGTTGTGTCTGCTGGCTGTTTGTCCGGCTTTGCAGCATTCTGTCTTTATCGAACCATCTGTCTTTCTTTCTGCTTATCTGTCAGTCTGTCTGGAATTCACTGAGGCAGACAGCTCTGAAACCAAACAGCTTGTTCGGTATCATCTGCTCACAAATCCCATGTAATGGGACTGTTAACATATTCATTCAGTGTGTACAGCAGTGAACCAAAGCCACTGGCCCTCTCTTAGCTATTTATTAACCGCTCTTTGTTCTTTCTCTCTGTGCAGCCGTCTGTCTGAGTCCCAGCACTCGGTGCTCAGGCCTCTTTCATCTCTGTGTCTTTAAAGCCAGGATTGCATTATTCATTATGAAAATTGACTTGGTATCATGGACGTGGGCTTTCACACACACACATACACACAAAACACACAAGCCCGATTACAAAGTGATTACATTTCCCTTTTAGTCGAAGGAACAAAAGCAAAATCTGAAATATAGAGGATGATGACATTTTGACCAACGGGATGATTCAGGGATTGCAAGACTTTTCAACATGAAGAAACACAATGATTAGTGAATACATATGGAAAAAAGCAGCAAAACTTTACATTTCCATTGTTAACATCTAGGACACCAGCACAAACTAGCGGGCAGTGGTGTAATGTAACAAAGTAACTGTACTGTACTTTGTTACAGTACTTAATTATGTTTCCCCGAAAAATCTCTGTTACTCGTTACTTCGTCAATTGGGAGACATTTGTTGGTCTAATGAGTGTGGATTTTTAACTGAAAAAATGGCTTTAAATGAACAGAAACTGAGAGGTTAAACACTGATGGTGGCAGTAATGCAACATCGTGGACACCAACTGTGCTACTTTTCCTCTGCTCCGCCCGGTGCAGCGTCACTTCACCTGCACTTTGATGATCTCTCTCTCTCGCTTAACCACTCGCTATGCAGCAGACACTACTAATGTATCTGAAAATGTTTGTGATTTTATGAAAACCCCTTTATAATATTACAATAAACTCATGGTAACATAAATGCATTTAACTTATTCTCCAACTGTAATCATGAAATGTTTAATAATAGCAGCTGTGCATCAAATGTGAGGTACACACCTCAAATTATTTTACATGATGAAGACATGTTCTGAATGTAAATAAGGGGCCCAGAGTGCATAAATAGCATCAAAATAGAGGTTGATTATCCAAAAAATGGGATGTTAACTTGTGAAGATCTTGTTTTTCTTCATGTGGATCCATTTTTGAAGGTTTACAGTAAAGAATAAAGTTAATAACTCGAGAAATTCTGACCACTTTATTTTTTATTAACATTATTTACTTGTACTTTTACTTTCAATACTTAAGTACAATTATGAGAAAAGTACATTTGATACTTAAGTACAAAAAAGATCACATACTTTCAGACTTTTACTCAAGTCATTTTCTGGTTTGATATCTCTACTCTTACTCAAGTATGGCTTTCAGGTACTTCATCCACCACTGCTGGGGGGTTCTCACTTTTGGCCTAACCCCTCCAGCTACCGAGCCCGGCCGGTCAAGCTTTAGGTTTATCTTCAAGCAGGAGGAGTTGAGACACTTTCCTAAACACAAATTAAAGAGGTTGTTTGTCAGATTTAATGATACTTCCAAAGACAAGAGATACAATCTAATTCGTTGACTCAGTGATCTACAGGTTATGTCAAAAAGCACTTCTTATGATGGACACATTCACAGCACAATGTAAAAATAGTCCAAGTTAAAATCCACAAGGATTTAAAGCTTTGGAAGGCAGCTTTGAAGTAGAAAAACAAAACCACTCCCCCAAAAGACGTGAGCACGCTCTGTCAAAGGAGAGACTGCTTAGGGGGATGAAGAACAGAGCCTCGTTGTTATTCGATAAATCTATCAAACTACCTTCATCTGCTTTTCTATGTCGGCACATCATCAATCTATACCACTTGTTTAGGGTGCAATTAACCAAATGACAATGTCTTTGAACTGTGGTAGGAAGCTTGAGTAACCGGAGTGGAACCCACACATGCAGTGAAAATATGCAAACTCCGTACAGAAAGGCCCCCTAAGTCCGAACAGGAACCTCCTAGCAGTGAGCTGATAGCGCTGCCGTCTGCACCACCATGCAGCCTTAAGTACACCATGATTCAAATACATTTTTAGAAAATATAACAAGTGCATCCAAAATACACTGATTACTTTAACACGTCAAGGCAATTAAAACAAATTGCCTAAAATGATTCATTAATTAAACAAATATGGCCGACATTAATGAGACACTGCAGTGGGTGAAACATTCCTTTTTAAGCCACATTTATGTCACATCAACTTAAACTCCACAGTGGTTAAAGCTACTATAGCTATGGATTGAGTAATATGTCTTTGTGCTCACCTGTGGTAACATCAGTCTGTCCTCCACAGTCTGCTCCAGGTTCAACTTCTTTGCTCGTTCATTCTTAAAGCAAATTACAGCAAATCCCCTCAGCCTCTCTTTTCTACCGAGCTCCTCAAAGTTTGCAAAGTGACAGTGTCAGAGATCATTTTATAACAGCCAAGAGTTGTCACACTCCTCACAGAAAGTAGTGAATGCAGAACATCCAGCATGAGCAATAATTCCAGAGATTCAGCTCACTGGAGAACGCTCCAACTTCAGACCTCCCTCCTGAAGCCTCAGTTCTGAATCCTGATGCCAAGCAGTAGTCTATAACATGAAGTAAGTAAACTGTACTTCATCTTTGCAGTACACCAAGATCTGTTGTAAACAAATTCTCTGAATCGTCACTTATTAGATCTTCAAGGTGTAAAATAAAAGTGTGTTGCTGTGCTTTAAGCTAGTGGGGGACACTGAAGCAAAGCAGCAGAGCCCCTTAAAAAGCCCCAAAGGATTTGAATTAGTGAAGCAGTGGACATCAGCTTGTACAGTACAGCCTGTGGTAGCTCATTAGCCGCCAGCATCTAGCTTTCCAACAAATGTCATTGTTAAAAAACTAACTTTACTTTCCTGCCTCTTTTCGTATTACTTCCTTTTTTTAAAAAAATATATACGAGTCATGAGCCTGGTGGTTTGACACAGCCTGCTATACATCTTTCAAAGTTGGGAAGACACTGCTTGTTTGGTTTAGCTTGAAACTAGATCCACAGATTTCAGGCTTTTAGTTTGAGCAGCTGTTTCTGAGGTGAAAATTCGCAGGAGCTCTGATGCTAACACCTCATTTATTGGCTGCAGTTATTTACATTACTGGCATTCTTAACAGAGGATCCCTGAAAGAGATGATTTGTTTTTTTATTAATCAATTAATGTAAACTATTAAACCAACTTTGTAATATGTGACACATTAATTATATCATTAATACAGTTTTAATGATCAGGTTAGCACACAATAATAATGGAACACTTAACTGTGTGATAGTAATACGTTTACACGAATTTGCTGTAATAACACGGTTTTGACAGCCACATTCAGGCAACTTCAGTTTGAAAATGTAATGTATCATAAAATTCAAAGGCAGCACACTCTTACCAGACAACATGACTATTACAGCAGTAACCTGACCAGCTGATACCTGCACTGTGCAGGAGAACAGCACATTTATTCTCAGACTGCAGCAGGAGAACGGTCCTCTGACAGTCCTTCACGCTGTACTTCAGATTATAAAACTGGTCACATAGGGAAGATGATCTCAAGCAGCAGATGTCACACTACACAATCCAACACATTTTCACGCCTAACATCTGTGACATCATGTATTTTGCGGCTGCTTGACCTTCTCAATAAGGTCCATTCATTTGAACAAATTCCCTCTCTATTAGCAACACATGCGGCTACCATGATTTAGCATAAATTCCTGTAGGATAAACTCATCTTACTGTCAGGCCTGATTTTAACTCCAGCTGACACACACTCACAGATAGAAGAAAGTCCCATATAAACACAAGGCTATCAGATAAACTCGACATAAAAGGAAGGCTGATGTGATTGCAAGTAACTGCTCCATTGAGTTTGGTAATATCAACAAGTGTAACCTATAACCCATATGACACCATAGGTTCTTTTTCCTACCCTCTAATACAACCCACAGGACAGTTTCCTGCATTAGTGCACCTGCCGATGTCGGGCAACATGTCTTCATACCCACACACAACGATACCTAAAATGTGCTTAAAGTCTGTTCAGGCCAAACTACATGCTTAAATTTAGACAAAAAGATCGAAGTTTTAGTTAAGATAAGAACACTTACTGTATTTAGTTAAATTATGTCGGTGGCTTTTGATACACAGGTAACATAAAGGATGTCCACTGATGTTAACTTTTGGTTTCAAACAGGACTTAAGAATTGCTATGCGTTGCTATGTGTTGCCAGGAAGGCCCAAACAGCAGTAGACAGTGTTTCTTGGTTGCCACACTGACTGACCTCTGACACAACTATCACTTTCAGACAGATGGCCAAACAGTGTTCATCACACTGACTATCTGCTCCGACTATCAGATATTGCAACAGAGAGTAAGTGTATTTATGGACGAACAGTTTTCAAGCCATAACTGTATAAATCACTGTTTTTGTTTAATGTAATTGTCAAAATGAGTTATTTCTTTTTCAATGCCGCAAAAATCATATATAGTTTTTGTGCTTTTTTTGTAGGTGATGACAGGTACCTTTCTGTGCACATTTTTCTCATTTGCTTTTTTCTCTTGTTGTACCTGTTGCAAAGCCATTTATCACCATGATCTTGTATTTGCACCTGTGAGCTCAATCGCCTCCTGCTCAGGTGTTTGCATTTATCTGGCATGTACTGAAGTGGCAGACTGTGAGCTGAAGGCTGCACCCTGAAGAAGGCTGCTTGTGCCGTTATGCATGTGTTGTTGCTCAGCTTGTTTTTTGCCTGTCGGCACCTGCGTCCAATCGGAGTTGAATGTGTTTGTTGACACTTACTGACATTGTTCTCTCCTGTCTAGATCTTCGCTTGTGCTGTATAACCTCGCTTTGGACAATAATCTGCTAAATGAAATTCTAACATTGTAGCTACGATGAATGGGTCGAATGATGCAAGATGTTCACCCGGGAAACCAGGAGTCCTGTCTGAAACAAAAAGTTATCACCCAAGGGTAACAGAGCCTTTGTATTCGACTACAGGGAGATGAGAACTTTTCAGACATTAATGAGATTGCACCAGAGAAACATGTCAAATTGCATAACCAACTTTATAAAGTGAGAATATGTCAATGTTGTGCTTACTGAATAATGTGCTGCCCCTAGTGGCCAAAAAAGCAAACAAAGGCGACCAGAGTGCAGTGGTTAGCACTGTTGCCTCACTTTCTCGCTGCGTCTGTGTGGGTTCCCTCCGGGTTCTCCGGCTTCCTCCAACAGTCCAAAGAGATGCTCGGTAGGTTCATTGGTCACACTAGAATTGCCTGTAGGTGTGAATGTGGGCATGAATTGTTGTCTGTCTCTATTTGTCAGCCCTGTCATTGACTGGCAACCTGTCCAGGGTGTACCCGGCCTCTCGCCCAGTGACAGCTGGGATAAGCTCCAGCCCCCCAGCGACCCTGATGATCACAACCATTGATGTAAACAACATCAACCTACTACCCAGCTCCGGTTCCAGCCGATCAATACAACTTGATGTAGACTACTGAGTGATGATGATTGTTAGACTACTCTACCAGCCTTACTGGCAGCACATAGGTGAGTTTTTACACATTAATGTGACTGATTTAGCTGTTTACTTTATGATACCTAAAAGGGTGTTTTGTAGTGATAGATCAATCAATACATGCGGTTGTACTTCTTTCCCCATTTTAGGTCTTATGAAAGATAATACCATCACTAAATAAGTATGTTGACTTGGCTGCTTGATGCAGCTTCTCTGCTTATGTTTCCTGAAGTTTATGTTTCATAGACGTGCAAAAGATTCATATGATGTTTTCAGAAACATTCTTAATGTTACAAGGTACAGTGCCTCCACTGGTGCAAGCATTCTGCCTACAATGTGTTATCATAGTGTTTGCTCAGTGTGCATGAAGCCTCAGCGCTGATGATCTGCTAGGTATGTATGCATAATTTCTTTAATCTCATCACAAGTCAACTGGAGCTCAGAAATCTATATCATGACCTCTCAGTGGTGGCAGGGTGTTTTTGAGTGGCAGCAGTAAATATAGAAGATGAATGCACAACTGTTCAAATAGTAACCACCTTTGCCATCGCAATTTCACTCTGAGCCAAAGCAAATACGAGAGATGCAAAGGAGAGCCTCTGTTACTGAAAATATCCGTGCTGTCTGTATGAGAGGAGGTGCAGCTGTTGAGAGAGAATAGCGGTCTCAGCAGGAGGAGGTGTATTTATCCTGCAGAGAGCAGAGCTATTCTGCAGCGCTTTATCTCTCACTGCGCCGCTCTATCCGAAGGGGAAACTCCCCCATCTGCTTCCCTGCAGGGAAACTAGCTGAATGAGAGGACTTCAGTGATCCTGTGAGCTTCATGTTATGATGGGTAGCATGTGCATGTCTGTCCATGTGTGTGCTCTCTCTGAAGCCACATAGAGGCGGACAGTTATGTAACCAGCTGCACTGACATCTACAAAATGTACATGAAAGGCGCAGACTGTGCAGTGGGCTGCAGAGAGGTGATGGAAACACTGTTGTACTCTGTTAATTATTGAAAAGCCCTCCGACATCAGCATTACCCCGTGTGTGTGTTTGTGTGTGTGCGTGTGCGTGTCGTGTGTGCGTGTGTGTATGTGTGTGTCTGTGTAAGTGTATGGGCTGTTAGCAGTGGCAAGTCCATAAAGCATACAGCATCTGATCATGATTCATAATCGTTAATCTGTTAAAGACCCCCTCCGGTGAATATTGAGAGTTTAACCTTGTTAACATCTCCATGTGGTGTTCTTCATGTGCTACAAGACATATCAGGGACAACATCAGCAGTCCTCTCCATGGCTGGGCCTGTCTGCTTTTAAACTGCAGTGTACCAAGGACAGGCTGAACAACACGTTTTCAGATTGGCAGGTTTGAGACGTCACAAACCTAAGGAGCCAATCATGTTAATGGACGGGGTGACGCTATGCATATTATTATGTGTAACCTATGGCAACCACTTCAGGGATGTGCGAGCCAGCTGTAACCGTCATCGTAATTTTTGCAAACTCACTACTCTTATTCTACTCATCACCACGAACACACTGTAGTTTATTTTGACTGAATTCTTCATAGAAAATGTGTAAAAACTTTGGCACAGAGTGAGCACCTTATGTGTTTATTAGAGGCAATAAAGGTACTACTCAGAGTTGTGTATACAGTTCATCCATATGATGATATATTGGCTTGATGTACTCTATTTACCAGCCTTTTACACTGTTTAAAACAGCAAGTGGTTGCTGCTTCATTCATCATCTTGTAATGTCACTGTTTTGTATTTTAAATGGATGGCAGATGGTGCAACTCTGCAACTCTACATCCACTCTTACAGCAAGCAGCACCATACACTACAGGCTGCTCATGCTGCTAAATAGAGAGAGTTGTATCTTAAAATAAAGGAAATAATTTTTAATTTGATGTGATTAATGTAGCATGTTTAGCTTCCCAGTGGAGCGATGCCTGCAAACAAATTCAAGCAGTCAACTCCAGCTGCACTGTTGTACACACGCGACCCGCTGTCATCTACACAACCTTCAGTTTGTCAGTCTGTTTAGGCTGCAGAAATATCCAACCTCTCTGTCTGACTTTGAAAGTCACTGCTGCCCTCAAGCAAAGGAGTTTAAGTATCTTCGGGTCTGGGGTAAAATGGATCGTGAGATTGACAGGCAGATCGGTGAAGCATCAGCAGTAATGCGGGTGTTGTACTGGACTGTCGTGTTGAAGAGGGAGCTGAGCCTGAAGGCAAAGCTTTTATTTACCAGTCAATCTACGTTCCAACCCTCACCTGTGGTCATGAGCTTTGGGTCGTGACCGAAGGAATGAGATCGCAGATACAAGCGGCCGAAATGAATTTACTCCGGAAGGTGTCTGGGCTCAGCCTTAGAGATAGGGTAAGGAGCTTGGAGATCAGGAGGGAGCTAGGAGTAGAGCCGCTACATCTTCACATCGAAAGGAGCCAGTTGAGGTGGTTCGGGCATCTGATTAGCATGCTTCCTGGGCGCCTCCCTTTGGAGGTTTTCAGGGCATGTCCAACTGGGAGGAGACCCCGGGGCAGACCCAGAGCTCGCTGGGGGGATTATATATCCCGTCTGGCCTGGGGACGCCTCAGAATCCCCCAGGAGGAACCGGAAAATGTTGCTGGGGAGAGGGATGCCTGGGTCACCTTGCTGAGCCTGCTGCCACCGCGACCTGGTCCCGGATAAGCGGAAGATAATGGATGGATGGATGCTGCTTGCATCAGTGTTGCTGCCTGGGCACACCACTACAGCATGTAAACATATCTTTAGATAGAGATATTAAGATAGATATAACTATAATCACCAGCTTTAATAATCATTTTCAATATGCGTTGTTTTATTAATATTATAAAGCTTGTTTATTTGCACAGAATAGTTTACACTTGCTGGATTTTTTATTTGCTCTTCTTTTTGGACTAAAGTACCGTATGGCCTCACAGCTGGTGAGACGCTGCCATCCTGCCAATGCTGACACCATCAGTCACTTGCTGTTGTATAAATGTACATATGTTTTGATCTTTACCAACACCTGATGGAACCCTGGGGCCTTACCTACGAAGTGAGTTCAACATACCCAGGGCTAACCCTAACCCAACTCGATAAGTCAACCCAGGGTTTCTATGAGTGCGTTCACATTAAAACACATATAATAATATCAGTGCTCAATCATTAGAGCATGTTTAATACGTTGCACAGATTATCTTTGTTGCGTTAATGACAGACTTCGACTTATTCTCTCAACCCAGCCGTATCAAACTATGAAGCAAATACTTATTAAACCACAAATTAGAGCAGTACAAAGACTTACTTTTACATCATATAAGTACAAAAGTACTTCAGGCTTCATTGTTTTTATCAGTCTCTGTTGTAGATGTACATCAGTAAAGCACGATGAATATCTTTCATGAATATATTTCATAAAATCAGACTCAGAATCAGTCTCTCTCTCCCTCTTCCCTTTCACGATCTGCTCACAGAGCTCCTAAATCAAGAGACCTGATTGGTCAGTAGGTGGGGCTTAGTTCAGATTGATCTCTTATCCCCAACATAACCTGCTCCGGAGCGGGTTAGGTGTTCAGTATAAGTTACCATGGTGATCATCCCCGGTAAGAAGTGAACCACCTTTGTAGTACTGAAAAATTGGAGTTAACCCTGAAGCTACCTCGATAACCGCAAATCCTGCTTCGTAGTATACACCCCCGGGCTTTCTTTTGTTGTGCCAGACAGGAAGTGGGGTTCAGTGAAATTATCTGCCTGCCGTGGTGAAAAAAGACCCTGATGAGAGTGGTGAGACTGAACCAAAATAGCAAAGTTGACGGTTCTACAGTGAGAAAAAAAATAAATAAATAATAATAATCCAAAGAAAAAATACAACAGTAAAAGGTGCCATGAGGAAACTAGGCGCAGGGTTGACGAAACAAACAGAAGGGAAGGAACACGGAGGCTGTGTTCAAAATGGCATGCTATATATCACTGTGTTTGGCTGTATAATGGACTGTAGTACAGAGCTGTTCAAATGTGTTTTTTGCAGTAAGCTATGCCAGTCGGCAGTTTCCGGTTTTGGAAAGCGGAAGTAAACAATAACCTTTCTTTAGCTATAGCACCCCCTTCTGCTCTTCAGGAATGCTGCTGCCATCTGCCATTTCAACTGCCGTTGTGACGTTCCAGCGCTTTGCATTGTGGGATACAGTAGGGGAGGTAGACTGATCCGTTGCACACTGGAGATTTTTTCCGAATCAGTACGACATCCGGGTATTTTTGGCAGAGTGCCCATTTTGTTTTTGTTCAGTACGTAACAAATCAAATCAGTATGTACTGCTAGTATACAGTATGTGATTTCAAACACAGCAAGAAACTACACACGGGGTAATCAGACACAGGTGAAAACACAAGGGTGAGGCATACAATTACAAAGGCAGGAAGTGAGCCACACGAAAGCAGTGAGTGACAAAATAAACAGGAAACAATATCTAAACAACAAAATAACTTAAATACAAAACTAAACAAGAATAACTGATGACAATTTTAACTTTCAGTAAATGAAGAAAAGACTTTCACTGCATGAACAGTAGAAAATAGCCTTATGTCAATTTCACAATATATCCAAAGCATGCAATCCTCCAATATTGTGATGTACCTGTTTTATCTCTCTCCATATGCTTCATATGAGTTGGATCTTGTGCAGAGAAGAGCATTTTTAGACCGAATACAGTAATAAACTGTCCCTGTGACACTAAAATGTGCACTCCATGTGTTGCATTTTAAAGATTTAGTTTGTCCTGTTCAGACAATTTGATAAAACAGAGATGATAGAGGATGTGATGTTTATTACCTCCACATCTACTACTGTGCGGGCTAAACCAGCCGTGGACAGAAGGAAAGGCAATTAGAGAAGTAAGGAGAGAGAGAGGGAGAGAGAAAGAGAGACAGAGAGAGAGAGCTCTCTGTTTGCTCACAAAATATGAAACGGCCTCCTCGGTGCCAGCAGCTCCCCGGGATAGATTTTAATTTTCTGTAATGCGTTGTGCGTGTCCACTACTTCCCTGTGCGTGCATGTGCGTGTTCGTGTGACAGAGAGAGAGAGATGTAGAGAGAGAGAGACTTGCCCTGTACTGAGGACAAGGGCAATCTAATCACACAGAAGAATGTTCCAGGCCAGGCTGCCGGCTGTTCTCTGTTCATTGTTGTGTGTTAAGTGGCCTGTGTACATATGCATGTCTGTGTGTTCTTGTACTTGAAGATACTATCATTTAGAGAAAAGCTAAAAACCAAAGTTGTGTAATTTCGAATTCTCCTATGAATACAATAAGTCACCGAACCACCTCAAAAGGTCAACTGAGGCGACCTCTGTAGCAGTTTGTCACAGCAGCACAGGGCAGGCTGAACACTGTGTCATCCTGATTAGATTTCATTAGAAGATTATATTATTTATGACAAATATAGTGCTTTCTATTTGTTTCATTCTCCAAGTAGTATTACTTACTATTTTTTTAGCCTAAGATCATCGTGACCTCCATAGAACATAAATAAGTCTCCAGCTCTGTGCAGCATGACTCTGATGTTAGTCATCAGATTAAAGACTGGGCTTTGATTTTTCCCTTGTAGGTGTGTGCAGGATAATGCAGCATGACGGGTCACCAGCACGGTCCAATGAGTGGCTTAGACGTCAGGCCATGCGACTTCTCGTTTACCCCATACAAATGCTTTGTAAAAAACAATGTAAGCAACGGCCAGGCAAACCTGTTAGGGCAAAGATTTGTTTCTGTTAAACCCCCCCACCATTAATCATTTTACCTCTCACCCTCTGTGCTTGGCCTTTTTCCACCCTTGATGTTACCAGCCAATTCTGAGCCCACCTTCCCTCATCGTCCTGCTGTATCCTTCAGGTTATTCCTGCCTTCCACCATCACTTGATGTCAACTTCCACCTGCGCTCCCATTTTACTCACAGACCATTCTGCCTGCTGTGTTTTTGAATCACTGCCTTCCTGACCTGCTCACTTCTGCCCTTCTCTTTCTTGTAACTACCCTCTGCACTGTTATTATAACCTATTAAACCTTGCTTTTTTACATGACTTGCTTTGCCTGTGAGCTATACACACTGAGATATCCAATGCTAGAGTGCTACAAAGCACACTTTTCCTGTGTGGAAGATAAGATGAGGACATGTCTTTGATGTTCTACTTCATATTTTAAGAACTTATAACAATGTATTACACAGTGAACCATGGGCTTTTTGGGCTGGTTAGCAGTACAGCCCAGCCAGATCTAATTTACATGCTGTCAAATAGCATGCTTGACGGTCTTTGCTTCTCATACAGATGGACAATAACCAATACCAGCATCTGCATGAGTACCTCAGGGCTCTGAATTGTAAACCCATACCTAGCTCAGAGTAATTATAAAGACTCATAAACTCTGCTTAGGTTAGTGGTAAGGGGTGAAGGTTGGGCCAAACAACAAAGGGCCTTCGCCCAGGAGACGGGGTTCAAGTTCAATGTGAATCCAAAATGAATTGTCATGTTATTGTTTTAACCTACACCATGATGTTTCCTCTAACTATAACCATGTATTTTTTTTGCCTAAACCTAACCAAACAGATGTTAACCACAAAGAAAACAGATGCTACCTTATGATTCTGTATTAAATGCACCAGAGTTATGACAAAGTGTGGGTATTTGACGACCTAAGATGAGAATGCATTGTCAAACCTATGACCTTCTTTAAACCTTCCTAAAGATCTAAGACAGCGCTTACTTCTTTAGATTGGTGCCAGCAGTAAACAGAACATTTACCTTAGTTAGGGGAGGACCTATTGCATGGCAGTTGTATTGTATACACCAATCAGCCATAATATTATGACCTATTATTATTTAGGACCCCCTTTTGCCATCAAAGATGTGCTGAAGGTATCTGGAATTAAGTCCTGTAAGTTGCGAGGTGGGGCCTCCATGGATCAGACTTGTTTGTCCAGCACATCCCACAGATGCTCGATTGGACTGAGATCTGGGGCATTTTGAAGCCAAGTCAACACCTTGAACTCGTTGTCGTGTTCCTCAAACCATTCCTGAACCATTTTTGCAGTGTGGCAGGACGCATTATCCTGCTGAAAGAGGAGACTGCTATTAGGGAATCCTGTTTCCATAAAGGGGTGTACTTGGTCTGCAACAATGTTTAGGTAGGTGGTACGTGTGAAAGTAACATCCACATGAATGGCAGAACCCAACATTTCCCAGCAGAACACTGCCCAAAGCAGCACAGTGCCGCACGTACCTGGCCATCCACATGATGTAAAAGAACACGTGATTCATCAGACCAGGCCGCCTTCTTCCATTGCTCCCTTGTCGAGTTCTGATGCTCACGTGTCCATTGTAAGTGCTTTGAGCGGTGTACAGGGGTCAGCATGGGCACCCTGACCAGTCTGAGGCCCCATACACAACAAACTGTGATGCTCTGTGTGTTCTGACTCCTTTCTATCAGAACCAGCGTTAACTTTTTCAGCAATTTGAGCTACAGTAGCTCTTCTGTTTGATCGACCGCACGGGCCAGCCTTCACTCCCCACATACATCATTGAGCCTTGGCTTGACCATGACCATGTCCCGGTTCACTGGTTTTCCTTCCTTGGACCACTTTTGGTAGATACTGACCACTGCAGACCGGGAACACCCCAATTTTGGAGATGCTCTGACCCAGTCCTCTAGCCATCACGCTTGCCTTTTTCCAGCTTCCAAAACATCAGCTTCAAGGACAAAATGTTCACTTGCTGCCTAACATATCCCACCCACTGACAGGGGCCATTGTAACGAGATAATCAATGTTTTTCACTTCACCTGTCACGCTATGGCTGGTTGGTGCCTGATCTGACATAATAAAACTGATGAGAAATGATAATAAAGTTTGTTTAGTCTTCTTTTTCATGTAATTGTTTTCTTGTTTGTTCTTACATAACAATGTGGGGCAACATATGCAAAGAACATATGTGTATTTACAGCAGATATAATCACATCAACAGATCTGGGTGATCATGAAATCTGGATTACCATAATTTCATGGTGATAGAGATTATGGGAGAACAAGATTAGGTAACTGTATTGAATGCAGGCCCGCAGCTAAGAGGGATTTTTGTTAAGTATTTAATTATGTAGCAACTTAATTAAACAGCTACAAATTCAGTGCTTCCTTGTTTCTATATTTCCTCCTTCCTGCTCTCATTTCTGGAAAAACACATGTGACCTTTGACCTCTTCATGTTTCACCACACAGCTCTTTTCAAATATTCGAGTCCCCCTGCTGGTTCAGTCGGTTCATGTAGAAAAGCTCACACATGGATCCTACAGAGAACAAACTATTTCTATTTTGAGTAAACTGGCAGTTGAACTGGCCTGATGGCTTTGATGAATAGATTGGCTTTAGACTGAGGTTTAGAATGAGCAGCACAGATTAACCTGGAAACTGATTTTGGGGTCACAGTAAAACAAGCAAACTTTAGAGAGTTGAGGTACAATACTTGTTTAAAGAGACAAAGTTTAAATTTACAAATTGTACTTAGTTTTTGACTTTTCTCTAAACTTTGCTTTCTTGAGCCTGATCTTATGGCTCCGTTCCTGTCCGAGAGCTGGCTCATTGTTCTTTTTTTTTTCAGGGGGCGGTTGTTACTTGGTGTATCTGTAAAATAATCACTAGGATAATGATAGGGTAAGATTTGGATTAGATTTGAGCTTAGACATCCCACCAATAGTAGCACTAAATTACCTGCATTGACCAGCAGGCAGTCAAACTATTAAAAGAACGGCTCTCATCTACGACTTGGTTCCCGTCGTTCGCACCAAAGAGCCGTTCAAAAGAATTGGATCATTTGCGTACATCACAACAGTACTTGATGATATGAAGAGCTAATTTTTTATACTAGTACTCATTTAAATGAACCCATCTGATCAGTTTAGAGGTACCCTCGGGCACACAGCTCATTGGGAGTCACAAGCCAAAAAAACAATGGTTTCACCTTTAACAAGGACATTTTTTATTTGAATCATAGAATTTATTTTCATGTAAATATTTATAGTAACTTTAGATGTCAGATAAATTACAAGTACCTAAAAACATTACATTAACTAATGTACTCTCCACCGTATGCATAAATGTAAACATCTTTTTCTTTATCTCCACCACTGGTTAAAAAGTGATCTTTGTTCTATTAATTTCATTATTATTTCTATATTTGGATGGGTATAGGACAGCACTTTATCCTAAGCTATCGTTTTCTAAAGCCTGTTCCTGCTGGCTCTGCTCAGCTCGGCCCATGTTAAATCATTATGAACCTTCCAAGATAACATCCACCTATGAACATCAGCTGTAGCCAGGCAAACTCACACAAGGAGACCTAAATCAGTGTCCATACACAACAGGTCGTGTGCCTGTATCACTGCTGGCACTAATCATCATAACTTTTGATCACCACTGAAGAGGTGTGAAGAAAGAGAGCTATAAAATCATAGGTCTGGAGGTTAGAGTCCCACTGAGGGAAGGTCTTTATGTGAAAGGTCGTTATGTGAATGAGCTCTTCAACTTTTCTAACAACTGCAGCGATCCTTTCTTATAAAGAGTAGTGTCAGTGTTACAGTTAACGGCTCAGTGTTATATAATAATTCAATTGGAATTATTATTATTATTATTTATTATTATTGAAGGATTGCAACCTGACAACTCTTATTTTATTAATAACACATGAAAGACATGAGATGACACTTGCTCTGACATCAATACAACACACAACTGAGTCCCACCACCACCCCTAAACCAATCCACTAATTCATATCATCTCCACCCCAATTTGCTCCTAAACAATATCAGCCAAACAATTAATCACTGTACATTTGTCTTACACACAGACATTGTGCAAAAGTACAATTGCACAAACAGAAAACCAACAAAAAAAGAAAAATCAGAATCAGAAAAAAACAAATCAGTAAATAATATAGGGAATGGTCATGGTGGTCAAAATTGTACTTAATACATTCCAACAGCTGATCAATATTTATATTACTTAACAAATGATACAACAATATCATTAATGAATCTGCCACAACTTAGATACCCTTTATACAGAATGAATGTCGTATCATAGGTTTTTTTTGTTTGTTTTTTCAGAGAAATAATTAAAACAAATCAGTAGGCCATGCTCTAACAAACAAAACAATCTGCAAATCAATCAATAATAATGATTCAATGAAGTCGAGCATAAATACACCTTTCCTGTTCCTTTTTATGGTCATTATCATCGGACATCACCGGTCAATTTTCTCTCAGCCATGACACTCAGGCTTTTCTGTCGTCTCACAGCAGTTCAAATCACCCAAACTGGCAAACTATCAAACAAAAACAAAAGGTGTGGACTGTACTCCAAGTTCAGGGCGAATAGTTCTTCAGCTGTGAGGTTGACAGCAGAGCTGTAGATCACACAGAGTCTGTCTGGGAGACGTTAGAGTGGGTGAGTTACAAAGACAGGTACATTGTTATACTCCTGCTGCAAAACTGTATATGTTAAAACAACTCTGACTGTACTGGAAATGCCGGATCATTGGAAGAACATAATGTTCATGTTCATGTCTAACGTCTGCTACTCACTTCCATGCTATCAGCAGTTGCTCTATTTGTTCTCTAACTGTCAGATTGTTGAACTTAATGCATGCTAATGGAATGACTAACAGGAACACTCATATCACACCAGGTATAAATACACAGCTGCTAAAGAAGGGCTGTACTGCTAATGAAGCAAAAACAAACACACACTAGGACTACAGGTGAATACACGCTTTCACACATACATCTCCAAACACACACACACTCAGTACCTGAATCACATATTATGTGTGCGGGTATGTGCACACAGACAAAATTACGCACACTCTTGCAGACACCAATACATCGCTTAAATGCACACACTCATAGTACATTGGCAAAGTCGCTCAAGCATATAAACATGTTTATATCCCTCTTTGGTTTTACTTTCTATGAAGCTCCATGTCTAATGCATTATGAACATACTTATGATACATTAAAATGGGCTTTTAGCACTGTAATTATAGTTGTACAAACTATTACATAACATTTTTAACATCTTATACAACAAATTACTCCCAAGGTAATGTATAATGCTTCATAATTGCTGGCCACTCACTGGCATTTATCATTTTCATAGTGCTAATACATTAGATGTATTTTATAATGACTTATAACATAGTTATAATGCATTATAATGTGATTAGAAGTTACTCTACGTGGTCATTAGTTGCAAAAAGTATAATGTAAAATAACAAAAAATCAATGTAAGAAAAAAAAGGTTGTTAAATTATTAATATTATTTTTCATCTGGTTGTTGAACAGCGTTAAACACTTACTAAGACAAGACCAAGACTTTTAGTGTCTGAGTCTGAGTCAAGACAAAGACCATTACATGTCCCACACTGCATCACACACCTACTTATACACTTACAATATGTGGAACATGCAAAGCATAAGGACTCCTCAGATTGATCTAAAATATCTACATTTCCATTCCACAATTTAAGATTCCTCTTCATTCATATTTGTAACAACTTAAATAATGGCCTATACAGTATGTGTACATGTAGACGTTTACATTAGATCTTGATAAAATAATCCAAAGGCATTGCAGAGCTGAATGTGTTTGTTTCGTTTTCTATGAGCAAAAATAATACAAACACCTTATACCTTAAAACCAACTTCATCTTTAATCAACACTCCTTTTCCATGTTTTACCATTGAACCACCAACTTGATCTATAAGATGGTTAAACTTCCACTAAAAGGTGCTTATGTGCAATTTTGTTTGAAGTAACACCCAGTGTGGGAAAGATTAAGTGATTGACCCTTTTCCAACATCATGTTTCGAGTGAGTTTCCACAAAAAAACTTTCAATTGACTTCAATAATAACAAGACTTCAATTCTGCTTAAACTATAGGTGCAGCTGATCACGTTATAAAGCATTTAAACAGTGACAATAACAGATCATAAAGTGATAATAACGCATTATAAAGTGATAATAATGTATCAGAACTATAAGGATCATAATACACTATGATCTTTGCACAAAAGTTAGTGTCCGTCAGTTATATAGTATGATACTTAACCTTACAAGTCATCATAAAATGTTTTATACTGTGTTATGATAGGGGTCATAAAGCGTTGTTTATATTTGTGGGAGCTCGTAAACACATACACGTATTATAACACATTATTAATAGTATTGACATGGACTTTTTATAAAGTGTAACCAAAGTCTTTCACACACACAAACATCACAAGGTTTCATAGCTTTCATTGGTGTGTGAAAGTCCTGTCACCACCAGAGGCAGGCTGAGGAGGAGGAGGAGACAGAGAGGAGGAGGCCTGTGTTGTGATGAGTGGTGATTGGCTGTTTCCATACCAACGAGGGCGGGCCAAAGTCAGAGACTGGTGGAGGAGGAGCCGCATGCTGGTTATAAAACACTTCTGTGCAGCAGTTTCTCCTCTCTGAGCTGTCTCCTCTGTATCTCTGTCTCTTTATTTAGTCCTTCTTGTTATCTTAGCAGTCAGGCAGCTCGCAGTGCTCTGCGCACAGAACGCAGGGAGGGTGGAAGGGCAAGCTGTCAGAGTGCCTCGTGGACTAGTAAGTCTATTTTCCCTGTCTTCCTGCAGAGCAGTCTGTCCATCACCGGGGAAGACCTGTCTGCATCTTGTGGATTTATCTCTCTGTGAGTGACACCTGGGGAGGTGAGGGAAACCTGAGCGGAGAGGCAGGAGTCTGCTCCCCCCTGCTCCGTCCTTCCTGTGCGCGTGGATGACCTGTGCTCTTCTGTAAGTAGCTCTGCTGCAGCCACATCCACTCACATCCTTCATTTAGACATATCGACCTTACTGCAAGGGTCAGGGGGTCAGGGAGGGCACAGACAGAGGTGCATGTGAAGAGGCTGAACTCGGGCTTTGAGGATGAAACATGCTCAGTTTGTTTAAAAGGATTCCTCATTAGTATGCTAGAGATCCCAGAAGTCCATCTTCCTTTATTCATTGGCCACATTAGTTGCTGTTACTTGCTTTTTGGTCTGAAGTTCTATCCTGAAGTTGAGCTTTACTGTGGGGTTCTGTATGTTATAAAATTCAGAGGTTAATTGCATTACAAAATTCCAAGAGGCTCCATACAAAACTAACAACAATATTTATAGTCCTGTGCCGAATATCTGCACAAATACACACTTCTTATTAATAATAACATTACACAAAAAACAGTATGTACACACGTGTGAGGATAGATGAGGCTGCCTTATCCTCTAGTTTTGTCTCATTTTGAAAAGTTTAAAGTGTCTCTAACTGTTGCTTCTGTTTAATGTCCACCACTGCAATAAGAGCATCTTATGACCACCTCCACCCACCCATCAACCCACTCACTCTCCCACCTCTGTCCTCTCTGATGAGCCCTCAGCATTACATGTAAGCCGCCACCGGATCAGTAGTAAGATAGGAAGGACCACTCAGATATACAGGAGTCTATCCATATAACCACTGTGCACACAGCACTGTTTGCCTAAGGTATAAAGGCCTTCGAGTGTAATAGGTTGTGTGGTGTATGTGTGTGTTTGCGTGTGCACAAAACTGGTTCCCTTTTCCATGTCATTATCATGTGTTGTTGAATCATGCAGAGTTCAGACTGCAGATCTATTACAAGAATATCTGAGTGCAGCATGGTCATAAGAAGTAAGATTAATGCTGGACATACACTGCGGTACAAGGACACTGTTTTATTTCATGTCTTGAACACGGATCAATAACTCCTGAGGACTTTTAGCAGGGGACATGCATTTTTAGCCTCAGTCTTTTAGCGCGACAGCATCTATGTAGCCATCAACAATCGGCAGGAGAACGTTTATTACCAACTGAGCTCACAAATGATCTAGCAACAGCTGACAAAAAATAAAATGCTGTTTTTGTTTCCTCTGTCCTAAAGCAAGAAGCCATGATGACGCTTATAAAGTGGTTGATATGCCACAGTTATTATTGTAAACTGCATATGTGCTCAGATGCAGCTTGACAAGTGGTGCAAGGCAGAAGGGGAAAACGAGGGTTTATCAGGTGAAATTGGATTTGATTAATGCTCGAAATCTGGAGTTAAATCGAATGAAATTAGACAAATAGGATTTTGCAGTAAATGTGTGAATGGTGGCATTGTGTGGTCAAATGTTCTATTACATCACTGAGGTTGCAAGTTTAATATAGATCAGTTAATTAGGCCTCCCTTGATGCCGACTTTAGGAAGCAGGGACATCGTGTTACTACATTTCATCCCTCTGTCCTTCTTTAGTTTTCTGTCCCCTCTGATAGTTTAGTAGTTTTTTTTAGTAGCAGAGTCCATGTAAACCGGCCTCACATGATACATCTTTGAGCACTTTTGTCAATCAGAACGGTTGTTACTGTAAATTTGTGTCCAGAGTAGCAATCACTTACTGTAGCATCCTGCAGCTGAGGCACAATGGCTATGTTTACATAAGCAGCTTATTACTGAGTCCCTGATTCATCACACAGCCCCAGGCCCACTCAGCCATGATAATGGGAAGATAGACCCTACCATATTCTACAACAATAGCCCTGGCACCAGTGCTAAACACCGCTCACAGATGAACAAACACATTCAAACATTTGGTCAAACACAACAAAAAGGAGACAGTTTGCTTTGGAAACAGCGCTAAGACCACTGGCTGCTGTGAGGAAACATTGACAGGTTAAATACTCGAGGAGGCAGGCATCTTTTCAAGAATAAATCCCCTCCAAAGAACCTTACTCTAAGTTATAGTACCATGTACTCTTGTTGTGAAGCTTGTTTCACAAACAACAGTAAGAACTCCCACGTTAGAAACGTTGGCTCAGTCAGTGTTTTAGTGTTTCTGTGTTAACTGTCTGTGTTGGCAAATGTGACCGTTCTATTTGCAGGCTGCTAATTTTACTGAATTTGTAGGCAAAGCTGTTTTCCTCACATTGTTGTCATTTGGATGCCAACATATAAAAATTACACTTGCAACACGGAGCATTGTGTTTCAGTTTGTTACTGTTGCTTTCCCTCCTCTTCTGTTTAACTACAAACAAAATGCACATCTAGCTTTACCATCATATTGCTCTATTTTCCTTGGACAGTACTTTTCATAGGTCAGTGCACAGTTAAATTAACTGGAATAAACCTAAAGTAAAGCAACAGTTAGCAGAGTGCACACTTAGAAAGGAGAAACCAGTGTGATGTTTACATCACACACCAAAACTCTCTTTTCTTTCTTATTAAACATGTGAGCTGATCTTTAATGTTGCAGTAGCATTCATACAATCATGCACATATCTTTGCATAATATTGTAATAAATGTATCGTCACCTCAAGGTCCATTTACCAGCTTTCCCAGCTTTTAAGAGCAGCTTCAGTCATGTTTTAAGACATAAAATGATCTGCTTGAAATAATAAATTGTGTCTGTTTTTTCTGCAAAATACGTTTAATTAACTCGTAAAAATCCTCCCTTCTTTCTCATTAAAAATCTGCATAGTCCCCACCCACTATGCAAATATCCCCCTCCGTTGCATAAAACAAAACACGTCTGCCACTGTTTAGTGGAAACTTGTTGAAACGTAGCTAGCTTGAAATGTAGTAATTAGTAGTCGTAACATTAACTTCAGCAGTGATTGCAATAATTATGGTGACGGTTACAGCTGGCTTACACATCACCGAAGTGGTTGCCATGGGTTGCACATAATGATATGCATAGCGTCATCCCATCCATTAACTGGATTTGCTCCTTAGGTTTGTGACGTCTCAAACCTGCCAATCTGAAAACGTGTTGTTGATTTTCACTGGAGGGGGTCTTTAAGCATCCTAAGAAATCACAACTTGTTGATTAAACAAATTGTTTGACATGGCTGAGTTTCAGCTTCAGCACCAGCCTGGTCATTGTGTGCATGGCCAGCAGCCTCATACCACCCAATGCCACTGCTGCTGCTGCCAGGGTCGCATTAAACTACTAAAAAAAGACCTTAAGGACCTTAAGTGTTGCTGGGCATGCTTCCCTCATGAGCGCCCAATAAGCTTCAAAAGCTGTTCACAGGTGGGCGGGTGGTGATATTCACAACTAAGCTATCCAGCTCATTTAAAATTATCCACCCTATCTGAGGCTGCCAATGCTTTATATAGAATTATGTTGTTTTCAGGGAACACAGGACAGACGAGAATGTGGTGACAGGCTCTGTCTGGAGGAGAGAAGATGTCTGATGATAGGTCAGACAACCTGAAGTCCAGGAATTGCTTCAGCGGACAGAAGAGTAGCCAGTGTGTTCATTTTTAACCGTCATGCTCAGCGGTGTGCTTAGGTGCTTTACATAATTGCAGGCCTCTTTCTCCCAAGTTGCTAGGCTAGTGCTGCAGCTGTGATGGCTTATTAGAGGTTGGTTTGCACACTGACACAGACAGGAGCCAAGGGAAATGTATAATGTGTTGTGTGCGAGTGGTGTGAGGTAGGCTCTGAGTCACAGAGCCGCTCCTGTCAGAAGCAGGCCCATAAGCTAAAACCCAAAGGAAAAGGCCCAACAAGCAACACATCAGAATAATCACACACGTATTGTGACGTAACGCAATCTGACAGCTGCAAAGGTCTAAACCCTGCTGCATGTTTCTGACATTAAAGTTAAAAAAAAAATCTATTCTGTCTGCACCTTTAATTCAAGTGTAAATAATTGAATGGTCAGGGTTTGTTTTCTCTGAATGGGAAAATAATTGACAGCTACTTTCTGGATATTCTTCTTTAAAGTAAATAAGAAAGACCAAATTGAACCTAAATGGTATTGGAAAATAGAGACATAATGTATGGGTGGCCGAACAAGCCAGTAATAGTGAAAAGTAATTCACTCTTTAAAGTCAAGGACACAAAATGGTGCAATGCAGTGGAGTATTATCATGTAATAAAAGGAAGGGAGAAAGGAAGAACCAACGCATCGATAGACTGCCACCGATCCAAATCATATTGTGTGATTTTTCTTGGATTAAAAGTGGGTTTTCTGCTTGTTAGATCTGTCCCCTAATCGCGCAACTCTTTCAAGCCACCCACCTACTAAAAATATTCCCACATAGTGTTGTGACGCTCGCGAACGATCCGACTCTTTTGAATGGTTCTTTGGTGCAAACGACGGGAACCGAATCGCAGGTGAAAGGCTCTCGGAAAGGAACATAATTCCCTTCAAAGAGCCGTAATTACCAACCCGATTTCCACACTGAAAGAAATAACCCCCTCTACTATGTGTATTGTTTTCACAGTTTGACAAATAAACCCATAACTTGCTCGTTAAAGAAGCCGAGGTGCTCATTTAAGGTAAAAGTAACCCAGGTCAATAATAGGATATTATGACAGACAGGTATTGTATAAAAGTACTTAGTATATTTATATCAAGATTTTTCAAGATGGTACTGCATATATTTAATATATATGTGTTTTATGACGGCAATCTTTAACCGGTCTGTGGTCTAGCGATCCAAGTCTCGCGTTGTAGCTTAAAGTCTCGCGCTGTGGCGGGCGGCCAATCAGAGAGACTGCTGAGTGCTTCATCAGGAAGTAGCTACACATAAGAGCAGCTAAACGCAGGTATCGTTTGTTGCTGCTGTAGAGATCTCACTGAACCACTGAAAACTACTTTTGAAGTCAAGGAATGTTAGTCAAAATAATTTGCTGTGTTGTTGATGAAGCAGCCGACGATGTGCTAAGTTGTTGTGCTGTATGAACGCCGAATCGGCCAGGTTTTTTTTTATCCCTTTCTTGGAAAGAGAAGAGTGATGGCGAGCTGGAAGAACCGATAAGCTGGGAGCCGCATTCCAACAAACCTCAAGGGAGAGGACAGCAACAATCATCAGCTTAAAGAAGTCGTCCTAAACAGATCAACAACAACTCATCCAACTCTTACCAGTGCGGTAGGAAAGAACTCACAGACTCTTTTTGTAGTTTTTGGGACTTTACACCTGAAATGGATTTTGATTGAAAGGACAATTATAACTGAACTTTTGAAAAGAAAATTGAGTGTATTTTGAGTTGGGAATATTTTGCGAATGTTTTGAACTGTCTGGTCGACAAAAGAAAATTTGATTTGTGCATTGTTATATATATATATATATTTTTCATAAGGTATTTTGCTTAAACCCACGTCAAGTCTCCTGAGTTTTTATTAAATATTGACATCAGTTTCATTTTCCTCCACTTTTCGAGTTTAAAATCTTCTGGTTTAATTTCTCTAGTCCGAAACTTAATGTTTAGCAATCATATTATCATGATAACAGATAAATTATAGTAAATATATTAATGAATATGCTACATAAAGGCAGGAGCAATCAATCCAGGGAAAGAATGGCCAGTGCAACTTCCAAAGCCCAAACACTTGAAGACAATAGCTGAACAATTGAGCTATTTTATTTACAGGGACATGCAACTATGTAGTGCGTTGAAAGTACAACGATGCACCAATGTAGTTGTTTCTATTCATGTAAGTGGAGGAGTGAATTAGCAGGCAGTGATATGTGAGATGTATACACATGTTCTGACTGCAAGCCATGGGCGAATGGGAAAACAAGGCTGTAATAAAGGACGGATACTTGCAGGTTTTTTTAAGACGCAGCTCAATAAGCTGAACTGGCTGAACTGAATATTTCTTCCTGTCAGCAGGAAGTTCCCCAATCTAATTTTACAGAGTGCCCTTTCAGCCTCCCTCCAGTTATTTCATGCTTTCAGTCACAACAAACATCGTCCATTAGAAAGAGTCTGAGGACAACAACAGTTTGTGTTGCTGCTTTCTCACCCAAAAAAAAACTTCCTCCCACTCTCTTTGTTTTATCTCCTGACTCTTCTTCTCTCTATACTTTTCTTCTTTTTCATTTACCCCTGTCAATTCTCTCTCTCTCTCTCTTCTCATTCCCAGGAGCACATTTAGTTATTTATCTCTGCACAGCTTACTCGTTAGCAGAGCCATTTTTGAAATTGAGTCGTGCCTGGCATTGCATGGTAACAGTATCTCACCTCTTGCATCCTGACTCTCCTCTGATGTCACTCTGAGATCCTGTATGTATGTCTGTGTATTTAGGTTGCTTCCGTGAGTTGACGGTCTATAGAGACAGCAGGAGCCAAGTCAGTATGTCCTCACCAAAGCCACAACAGTTTGTAGTAGACAGCTCAGTTTCAAGCTTCATCCTGGTGCTTTGATATATGCAGGTGCTTCTCTGTTGATTCTCTGCATCTTTAAGACAGCTTCAGATGCCACCAAAAAACTTGAGGTCAAGGCTGAGATGACATGAAGTGTCAGGCTACACAGCAACGTGCAAGATTCTATTTACTCTTCATCTTTGGTGTTAAGTTATTATGGTTGCAGTATTTTTCACTGCACTTAGCATCAGCCTTTCTGATTTCTCTCTTTCTGACCTGTACTACCAGGTCTGTTTTCACTGACAGCATCTGTGGACAAAGCCAAGGCCTGGAGAGCGTAAACTCTGGTAGCAGCAGCAGTTTTCATCCCCTAGGTGAACTCTCATTTAGAGCTCTGAATTTCTTTCCATAATGAAAATAAATTGTTAACATGATTGTGATCATTCCGGTGGGTGCAGACCTCTTTCATCTCCTCTCCCCTAGCACCCCGAAAGGTTCAAGTTGTGTTAATGTGATTTTTGCAAATACAGGTTGTTCTAGTTGTACTTATGAATTAGCTATATCGGACCATGTTGACATGCTGACTCTGCAGTAGTGATTTTCAAATGAAAACATCGATGTGAACATGATGGAAGCAATGGAGGATAAACACTAGTTATGATGTCAACAAATAATGCAAGCAGAACCATCTCTGCTTCCACCTCTGTGAAAGGAGTGCCATTATTTGGGGTAGAGCTCAGTCTGTAGGGACTTGGCTTGGGAACCAGAGGGTGCACCAAGCATGGCTGGAAGCTGGAGAGGTGCCAGTTCCTTTTTTGGGCACTGTCGAGGCGTCATGAAGCAAGGCACCGCATCACCTGACTGCTTGGGGTGCATGTCCATGTGCAGCGCTCTCACTCTGACATCTCTCCATTAATGCATGCCCATAGGGTCCTGTTAGTGCATGTGTGTATTCCGGGCCTTTGTGTGAGTAGCATGTGTGTGAAAACATAGAATTTGCCCTCAGGGATTAATAACGTATTTCTTTTTCTTCATCTTCAGTAAACACTTGTTGCAGTCCCTATCAGCCAAGCATCTTGCCCCCCTACAAGCGTTGGGATGGCCTCTGTGCCAGCGTGGTTTTCAGATTATGTATAATGTCAAATTGTATCACTAGGGCTCGGCATGGGTTACAGGAACTATGTGCCTGAGAGATGGGAGCTGTGATGTTCTTTCTCCAAAACTTGGCTTAGCCTGGAGTGCCAGAGGGTGTTTTCAACTGAATGAAGAAGTAGGAGGTTACTGCACGGCCCTGCAGAGATTTTCACTGTTCACAGAAAGGTTTCCTGATGCTGCACTCACTGTTGTTTGAGCATAAATTGGAGGAACTGAGGAGACTAGTTTGTTTATATGTGACAATGATATTGATTTCTTGATTGATTTATGAGGAAAGAAAGGTGAAGTTGAAGAAAGGTGATTGGTGATGTGATTCGATCTGCTCAGAGAAGAAAGAGTGCAAGGAGTGCACCATGCTCTTTTTTTACCTCTCCATGAAGCATTCCCCAAGCACTCACATGCTTGGCAATTGCCTACGCAAACTATAGCCCTGATCGCCACAGGCTGTACAGGATAACATCAGTGTTTTTTGCAGACGATGTGGTTCTGCTAGCTTCCTCAGATTGCAATCTCCGGATCTCTGGCTGTCTATACCCAAGTATGAAGAAGTGTATTTCAAGTTCATTGGAATTTCAGGTATCTTGTTCCAGATCAAAAGTGAGCATGAGGTCAAACTGGGGCTTGTCAGTAGTCATGTGTACACTTTGACAAACTGTCATGGTGAACAGAGAGCTGAGCATAAAGGTCACCTCTTATTAAAGGTCATGAGCTATGGCAGTGTGACAGAGTGGCAGAGATTGCCAATGAAAAGACCAATGGTTTTCTTTGGTGAGTTGCCCGGCTCATACTTAGAGACAGGATGAGGATTCTGTGTGCGTGTGTGTGTGTGTGTGTGTGTGTGTGTGTGTGTGTGTGTGTGTGTGTGTGTGTGTGTGTGTGTGTGATGGTTTTTTGGCATCTTCTTAATGCCTCATTGCCAAGGTATCCCAGGCACATTAAACCAGGAGGAGATCCAAGCTCTTACACAGACAATGCTGGAGGAATTGCATGGGAAGAACTGTATGACATGGCTATGGAGAAAGTATCTGCATTGATGTGGCAAATGATTGAAGCGTCACCTAGCAAAAATGTTGAACCTTTCAGGAAATCTACACAGGCAACGTATTTGAAGCGTATTGTCGGCACGCGCGTGCCAGGACAGAACCGCTCAAATCTTATTCAACGCTGCAATCTCCACCAGCCGCGTATGCTGCATGGGAGGCGGGCGTAACACACAAGGTAATTTCTGCTGCTCCGTTAGTTTTACGCGTCAAGTCTATTTTACCCCGCTGCTGCTTTCAGTGAAGCGTAAAAAGCCATTGACTGCTATGTAAACACACACCCACAGCCAAGGAATCCATTTTAATCCATGTTTTGTCAACCACTGATGGATGTTTCTGTGGGAAGAAGAGTGTATTCAGGACAAGAGATTCTTTCGTTGAAACGGAGCGAATCTGGGGGATACCAACCAGCTGAGATGAAGAGGTGTTTTCGTGGTTGCCGTGCTGGAAATGGAGATAAAAGCCCTTTCTACCATCAGTCATCATGAGAGATGTCAACTCTCTGCCCAACAAAGGAGATATTGGTGAAGACTCAGAAAGTATACCGCATCTGCTGAAGTTCCATGTGAAGTTCTCCATGAAATAGTTGCCAGGATACAGACTAAACATCCTGAGGCATATGTTGCATTCTGCTGGGGTAAGGATGCAAGGCGACTGGACAGACTGGTGAAAAAACACACTGAAGAAGGTTGAGGCCATTCTAAACAACACGGATCATCCACTTCATAACACCTTGATTGACCAAAGAAACAACGGTGGTGGACGGCTACTCTCTCTTCGCTGCAGGACCGAGAGATAGAGAAGATCTTTGGTACCCACAGCCATCAGACTTTTCAATTCTTCAGTAAATGGTAGATGAGATGCCAGACAACTGAATTTCCCTTTGGGAATCAATAAAGTTATTGTTATTGTTATTGATATTGTTAAACAATGTGATCTCTTCAGTTTCCTATTGAAGTTATTGATTGGCTGGATGAGCCGGCAAGATTAATCTGAAAGAGCAATGAATATGTACACCTCCTCAACATCTGGGGAAACCAGTCCTATTCATTCATTCTCATTTGACTTCTACATTCACAGAAATACAGAATTTATGCACAATTAAGAAATAAGTCTATACATCATTTTGTACTGACAAAAGTTTGCCAAGCATCCTGATTGAAACAGAATTTGAACCAACAGTGAATAATAATTCCTCAATGCCATCAGAAGTATCCTGTTTTAATTCATTCACATAAATACACTCGGCCCATTTAGACTCATATTTGCTGTAGTCGAAGCCGGTGTAGATGATGCTTACGTGATGCTTACGTGATGCTTACGTGATGCTTACGTGTTGCGCACGTTTGTCTGACGCTACAGTGTGGGTGTAGATTCCAAGTTACTCAACATTTGCTTCAACATGACAGATCATCCAGCATCTTAGTGGGTGACCAATCACATGTGCAAACTCACATTCCTGGTAAGTTACTTCTTGGTGAAATCCATGTGTCTACCCCAAGATCATTGCAACAAAGGAAAAAAGTGATTTTCTCTGTGACCTTCCAAAGCAGCAAAATACTTCATCACAATTATATAAATCAAAATGATGTGTTTTGTTGTCTGCGGAGCATTTTATTCACATCTGTGACTCTTTTTCATTAGCACACCAGTGTCTAAAACACCTCCTCATCAACCCTGTGCTTTGTATTTTTTAATGAAGAGCTGTTCTCTGTCTGAATGCCCACAGTCTGCTGCCTCCATCCGGACCGGATAAGTAGCAGGAAACAGATGAAGCAACAGACGATTAGAATTTATTATGTGTCAACTACACGTGAGAACTTCTAGATAAATATATGTATGATAAACAACCAACACGTCATGTGTGGCCTGTTGCACAAACCATGGTGGTCTGTCATACAACAGGCCAGTCAGATGTTGACCCCTACACTGTTGTTATTCACTCACAGCCCACTGGACACAGAAGGCCTACTGTTCACATCGGGGCAGGGGGTGACATGTAGACAGACACAGAGAGACACACACAGGGAGTTATTGTTGCTGTCAACACTGTTGCCAATTTTGCTGCGAGTGACAGCTTCATTATTAGCGCTTCTCTAAAGTGATCTGTGAAAAATTCGGAGGAGAAGTGCGTTGCCTGAGGAGCTAAGGACAATCAGAGTTAAACAAAGAGACAAGAAGATTGTGATGTCAGGCAGACATTGGCTCAAGCACAAGCTCAACTTTTTTTCATTGCACAGAGAGATTTGTGTCAGAAATTATTGTTATTGTGGGGTTAGGCAGAGAAAACCTTTGTTTCTTCCATATCTTCTATCAAGCTTTACCCTGAAAGAAAAGCTCCAGGAAAGCTTGTGTTGACTGGGATTAAACGCAGAAACTGGCTTTAGTCATTTCCAACGTCTTTTTCAGCCAGACAGTGTTGTGTAAGTCAACAATGAGACTGCAGAGAGGAGAGTCTCTCCTCAAGCTTTGTTTGAGTTCCTGAGAATATAATCGGACCCTGTTACATAAAACTCTGAGTATTATGGAGTAAACAAAGATATGATCATCCACAAACTGTGCAGGCCTTGTGTTTATTTAGTTTTTATGACCTTCCCTGAACCATGAATCAGTCTAGTGATAAAAAAAGATTGCTTCCACATGACTGGGGTAGATTACTTACAAAAAAGGTGTTGCTTGTAGTTACAATTAACACCCAGCCGAGTTTCCTTCAGCTACAGACCCTTTTAGCTTCTTTGAAGATAATTGTTTCGTTTCCCAGCTCAACGATTCGGCTTTGATCAACCTTGATCCGAGCAGCAGCAGGAGGCTGTTTGCAGACGAACAGCTCTAATGAACTCACAACCCACCTAGCATCAAAGACCTGACATAGTTAGCAACTAGCCAGTGAACACAGTAGAACATTTAGCAACTAAATGACAGATATTTTTGTGTTTACCAGGCTGAACGCTGGACTTAAACTCATAAAGTGGCCTGAAACAAGAAGCCAGCCGTACAATGTTGTGAGAACAGACTGTTAATGTTGTGTTTTCAGCTGGTGGCCAAAATCCTCAAGTAATAAAACATCACATTTTGTCATGTTATTTTAAATAAAGGCAAAACTTAAAGTTCAGATGAAACAGCTATGGAGTGCTATTTTTCCTAGGCGGCGTACACACTTAGATGGAAATGACAGCTAACGAAGATGAGGCAGAAGTGGCAGAGGTGCTTTTAGCAGGTCAAATGTGTTTTGAAGGAAAAAGTTCCAGGAACTAATAAGAGAATAAGATTAACTGATGAGTTAACTTAGACGTTTCTAACACTGCTGTATAAGTCTGGGACTATTAATACTTCATGATATTCACAACTTTCTTGTTGAGGAACTACGGTAAATTATAATTGATGAGTTATAATTAAAGAGAAAGGAGACTTAGTCTTAACCATTTGCTGTTGCTATGTTACCAGTCATGATCTTATATAAATGTATATAGATAAATGATTTTAAAGTGTTATTTTTGTCATATTTCTTGTGATGCTCTTAATGTTCTTTATGCTCTGTTTGTAACTGTGTAAAGCACTTTGAATTGCTCTATGTATGAATGGTGCTTTAATAATAAACTTGCCTTGCCTAACCCTGAAGGCAGATTGAGTCATTGGCTTTTTTTATGCTTTCCAGAAAATTAAATACTCAATGACTTCTTTGTCATTCTCGGTACAGATACAAAAGATAAAACAGCTCAACAGCTCAGAAGTTTACTTTAGTTACAAGTTCAGCCAGTGGGAACTGTTTCTGTTGATTGTGTATTGATACAGAGCTTAAAACTGCAGAGTGTTGATGTTGTTACTATTGTAGCGTTGCGGGGTAGTTAGATGGATGGAGAAGGAGCGAGGATGAGGCGATGTGCGTTGCTAGCTCAACAGAGCCCAGATTTATTTCCTGGCTGCAGCAACAGCTAACCTGAGGTTGAGGTATCCCCGGAAAAGCAACAAGTTGGCTAACTGCTTTTCTCACTTTGCTCTCGCTCAACATGCGTCTTCCCCTCCCCAGAATGCCCAACTCCCCTTAAAAGTAGCTTTATCACAATAACTCCCTCTTCCCTCCCCCGGACATACTTCTCAGCCAACTGAAAAACAACAGCAAACAAAACAGGTACTTATACCGTTATACTATTTTAAACAAATAACTCAATGAGTTCCTAGCCAATAAATGTAAAGCTATAGACAGCAAGCTTTTAGTTTAGCATAACTGGAAGCAGTGAGTGACAGCTAGTCTGGCTCTGTCCAAACGTCTGCCCAGCAGCACCGGGAAAGTTCACTCATGAATATAAACAAACCAGATGTAACAAATCTGGAGCTTTGTTAGTTAGTTACAGTTAAACTGTGTTTAGATCGTGATGTAATATGTAGACCCTGATAGGCAGTTAGAATTGTTGTAAAAACTAAGGCAAATTGCAGTCAGCCTTGTATTTTATGACAGAAACAGCCATTGTACTTGATTTGATTTCACCACAGAGACAGCTGGATGGCAGCTCCAGCTGACCACCTGCTGACATAATGTGAAAATACTGTATGAATTGAAGCCTGTAAATGGAAGTTCCTTCACTGTTACAAAGACGTATCATTATCTCGGTTAAACAAACATGTGCATTGTTGCTTGAATGTGACGGGATAATGGCAGCTGAGGTTGAATTAGCTTCATTAGAGACGAAAAACACCAGCTGTTAAACAGTGATTCCCTCTTACCACTCTGCTTTCTGTGAAACAGCACTGTCACCACCATTCATCTCCTTTAGGGGAAGTGTGTGTGTGTGTGTGTGTGTGTGTGTGTGTGTGTGTATGTGTGTGTGTGTGTGTGTGTGTGTGTGTGTGTGTGTGTGTGTGTGTGTATTTTTAGTCCATATAAACTACTGGAGCACACAGTAATGCAACCTCAGGCCCAAGGTCAGATTTAGAGCATAGGACCCAACACACACATACACAGATGACACAGACAGATGTGTGCATGTGCTTCTCTCTGTCTTCCTCTTTCTCTCTCTCCCTCACACACACATAAAAACACTCTGTCTCACAGTGCTCAGAAAGAAGCACAGTATGAGGGGAATGAAAGAGTAGAGCAATAAAAAGCCATGGAGGATCCTTTTTTTAACGTAAATTTGCTTTGCAATCATTTTTCAGCAACATAATTAAAGCTCTTTAATCTCTGTCAAGTGTCTGTTGTGGAGGCTCTTTCTCTAGGCCTGTATGTAAGCAGATATTTGTTCTTAATATGCACATAACACAGCAGTATGGATATTTCAATAACCATTTAGATTAAATTACCTTCTCAATTAGTCTCTCTGCATACAGTATGGCCTGTACCTACCTGTTGTGCAACTGCTAGTCTGTGTTACTGTGAAAGGGGTGGCTGCTGTGCCACACTTTTGTTGCAAAGAAATGTTCTTTAAGTGGTGTCCCATTTTCTTTTTATCACCAACATAAGTGGTTTCTATTAATGGGGGTTTGAAAGCAAGAGCACTAAGAAGATAAGAGGGGATTTCAGAATTAGAGAAATGAAGTCCTTTTTTCCCTCAGTTCTTTTATTATCTTTTCTTGAAAGTTCGGATTTTTCATTTGATTCAGTTGCCCTCCACATCTCTGTCATTGCCCCCTCCCTCTCCGCCCTCCCAGAGATCACAGCTTGTGCTGGCAGCCCGTCCGACTGTCGGGAACAGGAAGCTGCCATGCCAGGTTTCACTGGACAAAAGCAGTGGTGGTCTCACCGTTTGAGGGCTAATGGTCTGACCTGACACTGTGCCAGAGCTTCTTGCTTAACTGGCCTCTCAGGGTCAGTCATTAATTCGCTTTCAACAAACTGGACAGAGGAAGAAAATGAAAGAGAGACAAAAATATCTGCCTGGAGGTTTGAATGTGAGTACATGTGTACTCGTCACCCAGCATGAGTCACAGTTGTGTATCTCCATGAATGAGCTGTATGCCTTATACGAAGATATATTGTTGACTCTGTGTCGTATTCTCTGATGACTATGCCCACTGACCTGTATAAAACCATGAAGCCACTCTAAACAATCAGCTGGCCTCATTCTAAATGAGTACACATGAGAGGAGTTGTGTATATTCATTTAACCGGAGCTGACATGGGTCGTTGGACCACAGACATATGGCTTTTTGCTGATTCAAACACACCCCTCCTCGACCCCCCAGAGGCAACAAACACTGAGTGGCTCCTGCTGATTTTGTCCAAAAGCACAATATTTGGTTTGCAATGAGCAGCTCATGTTTTCACTCATTCCTCCCACTGCAGAGGCTCTGCAAGGTGATGACATTGTTTACATGGACTTATGTAACTAGATTACTGTTGGGTTTCTGCAGTATAGTAAAAGGACTGCTCTAATGTAGCGCTTTCTTAGTCTTCAGACCACTCAAAGCGCTTTTACACTACATGTCACACATCCTTTTACACACACATTCTGATGACAGAGGCTGCTATGCAAAGTGTCATTCTGCCCACCAGGAACTAACTAACAATAATGCACATTCCAATGGCTTTGCCAGTATCTTGCCCAAGGATACTCCGACGTGTAGACTGCAGCCAGGATCAAACCACCAAATAAATAAATACCTTATATTCCTGTCTAGATTTGTCCTGGAGAAAACCGATGTCTTTGCCTACTTGGCAACCTGGTTTCTTGTGCACTTTAAAAAAGGCCCTTCCCTAAGTCCTGCCCCCCTTGACTACTGTTTTTATGTCCATCAAGATTTTAGCTCTCGCCGATAAATAGAGCTGTTTACAATGATGACTTGGCAGACTTACCATCTACAGTCCTTGATCTCAGACACAGGTACATTGATGCAGGCTTCTCATTTCTAACTAAACCAACTAAACTAACCAATTTTACAAACTGAAAAGACAAAAGATGTTGGTGGCAGAGTCCTGTAAAGCCCAGTTCAGATCAATGATTCGCAACAAAACAGTTTTAGAATGTTGCAGAGAAAATTGCAGCAGTGTGAACTGGTTAGTTGCAGAACGTCTCAAGCCGTTGCGTGGAGTTGCAGACGATTTTACTTGTCAAATCTCCAAATGCAGTTTTAGAGCTGAATGATGTACCTATTTCACTTAAGCCAATCAGGAAACAGCATAAATTGGCGAAGGCACCCTGGCCTTAAGAGTCTGAAATATGTCCTTGACGGCTATTTGCATGATATGGACTGAGGCTAAAGCTGCATGCCCCTGGCAAAGAAACAAGCATTCTCAACCCTTGATGATACAGAAAACATGAACACAAAAATCTGTGTTGATATTACAGTCTAGAACTATAATTGTCCTACTATTCTTAGGATAAGGAAAAATATAAGATCAGGCTATCTTATATATTTCCTTATCCTAATGATATGCTGTTTGGCTGCTTAGCTTCTACCTGTTCACTTTTAATGCTACCAAACAAGGCAGGGAAAATTAAGATGATATTTTACATATTTATGTTTTGCAAACAAATGGCTATCCTTAATGACATTTTATGTTTATGGAATAACACTGAAGACCAGAGCTTTCAATGTGAGCCAATGCTACAAATATACATCCAAGATCGTCTTTCACCCAGCGGAGACTGTAAGAGACTGTAAGAACATCGAGTTACAAGTGGTGAATGGGCCTTTTATGGAATAACACTTTAACCCCACAAATTAAAGCAGAAACATTTATTTAATGATGTGCTTGTTCTCTGCAATGTTTGCTTACTGTAACTAAGCTAGTTAGCCACCATGCTAATAATTGCATTTGTTTAATTGATGTTTTATCAATTCCTTTAACTGTTTCAACGTTTTTTGTTGTGTAAAGGTTAAGCAAACATCTTTGCAGAGTATCTCTATTGCCCCACACTCACCACTTCACCCTGTGGAGAAACGTAAAGCTTGTCCAACCTTCCATGCCTTATTATGCTAAGCTTATGGTTGGACAACTGCTGTTGGGGAGCGGGGTTAAGAAAAAGCTCAGTTTATGGGACTGTAGCCCACATGTACTGAAAAACCTATTGCCACAATATCTCATATCTGGCAATGCTTTACCATCTCTCTACTACTGGTATGTGTCTAAATGACAAGACTTATGCGACAAAGACAACCTCGGGCAAACATTAGACACGCAGCAGGGCCGTTACTAAGATTCTGGAAATACCAAGATTATGAGTCCAAGTGCCCCCATTTCATCTCAGATCCCCTTGAAATTTAGCCTGGAGCAAAAAGCTTTAAAATTTTAAAAGTGTGTCTCCGAACTTTGCTGCAATAATGGATCTAGCACTTAAAGAAACCCCACGTCTTACAAGAGCATATCCTAATCCCAGAAACAACCGACTTATTTGACTGAAAGCGCAGAATAGAAAGTGCAATAAAGCATCATTGAATTCCACCTCATGACACATAAAACCCACCAAGATTACAAAAAACAAACTAGTAAAAGGTTGTGACACAAAGAGGTCTTTGTTGAGTTGTTTTGCGATGCTCTACACGTCCACTTTAGAGCACAGTGTCAGCTCAGTGTACTTTTGTTCATTTGGACTACAGTATGAAGTGCCCTGGAGGTATTCCTTACTCTGCCCCGCTGAGACACTCAGGAAGTCTGCCTTCATAAAAGCTGCCTCACAAACCCAAAGGGAGAAACATCAGGCACAAACACACTGGGGCTTCAGCCAGCATAGTGGTATTGATTTCCCTCTGCAGAGTAAGCCTCTTTCCTCCTCCATTCTTAACCCCTTAATCAGCTTTATGTCCCATCACTTTTCATTACAGCTTCCAGTTTCCTCAACATATAGGCTTCTCTATAATTATTTGGCATAATTTTGACATCTACCAATAAATACCTATTAACTGCCAGCTTTTTTTGTTTTTGAATCGCCGTCAGATGATACAGTACATTATTGTTGCATAGATAACTGCAGGCATGTGAAAAAGATGTTCAGCGCACCTTCACTGTCATGATGAATGAAATCACGCAGCCCTGAGCCAAGAGCACTTTCCAGCTCTAGAGATATAAAGCTTCGGCCTGTGCTGCTGCTTCTGTTTCTCAGTGGCCATGATTGTATGTTAGCAACACTATAAAAGAGGTTTTAGCTGATGTGGCGAACACTTTGCTCTTCTGTGCAACCATGACGGTTTGTCTGTATTTGATTGATTTCAATAGGCCTCAAATTATTGGATTTAGAACTCCCTAGTTTAGTTAAATTTATAGCTGCTACTAGACTGTATAAAAAGATAGACGACATGACAGCTCCCTAATAGTGAAGCCAAAACATTTCAGGCGCCCCCTGCTGGCTGGCTGCAGTATAGGTCATAAAGCCCGCCTCCTCCATGTTAACAGTTGGGTCATAGTTCAAACTAAAAACTCTAAATACACGGCAAATCTCAAACATGATTTCTGTCATTATAGTTAGTTCTTATCATGCTGATTTACGTCCAAGTGTTCATTTTTCTGACAAGTTTATTTTTAATTAGTTATTTTATGCTGTCAAAATGATGATTGACAGCTCTGTTTACAAATCCGGCTCCTGCAGCCGATCAGTTCCAGATTAGCAGAGTGGAGGACGAATGGCGAGAGGAAATGTAACAAAAACAATCACTACAGTCATTTAAGTTTCCATACCTGTGAACGTTAACCTCAGACCTACTGAGCTGAATGCTTAGCCACCTAAGGTTCCAGCCTTGGTCATCTCAGATAACACAAACACCTGCCCACACAAGGACTGCTGTGGTCAAAAGCTGCTTCTGCTCCATCATTCGTTGTTGTTCTTGTTAATTCCCACCAGACATTAAGACAGACTTATTTTAAGCCTAAAAAGTAGCCACTCATCCCTTAATCAGAGACACCTGCTGATCTGAGACTCTAAATCACCAAAGAGGAAAACGTGGCTCTTAATGTGGCATGGTATTAAAGTAGTGAAGTGAGTAATGAGAAGGGAAAACAAGTTAAGAGAACGAAGTGGCGCCTTGGGAAATATAAAGCAATGAGGACACTGTCAATCATTTCTGTTTACCCAAGGAAAGAGGTCCTGTCTTCAGTGCAAATGTTGGATTATTACTTTTACTGGTGGTTTTACTTCTTTAATTTTTTTTTCTGTCTGGGACTGCCATATTCTTTATTTTGAAATTTATTTTGAAAAGCATTCTTTTAGCCAGAATTCATTGTTACAATGTTTCCATCCGTCAAGTCGGTGGATAGATTTAGACATTATTTAGACCACCAGTGGGATTTTCTTCTTGGGAAATTCAACATTTTTCACCCATTACTTTTCACAGTCTTGCAGTCTATGGCACCAAAATAACTTGTATTCATTTCCCCTTAAACTCCTTTGTTCTGGTTCCACTGTGTGCATGCACGTCTAACAATGGAATAATACAGTTTTACACCATTAGAGATAAACTGTATATCAAAATCCCATTACTCGACTCTGTTGAATTGTGACTCTGTTCTATTATGCTGTAGGTTAGAAAGTCACATCTGCTGGCTGTTATTGAATACAATAAGATAGTTGGAGGATTATCACTAGCATAAAGACGTACCAGAGCATTTTATATGTATTTTGTATTAAGTTAGTGTGAATGTTACAATGTTACATTTCATTTAGCAGACACTTTGGTCCAAAGCGTTGTACATCTGAGAGTTAAAGCAACACAAGAAACGATCAAGACAGGAGGGAACGAAGTCAGTAAGAGCCAACAAACGTGTAATCGGACACTGGTGCCAACAGGCAGTGAGCAGGGCGTTTTTTGTTTTGTTTTGTTTTTTTTGTTTGTTTTTTGTAATGATCGTAATCAGCAACATCAACAAGGTCAATATAGTTAGTCATCATCATCATCATGAGAATCCTAATCAACATAAACTACATCCTTGATGTCATCATCATCAATAGCATCAGTATCATTAAGGTCAGAGGTGTTCATAAAGAGCTGGGTCTTAAGCTTCTTAAAGGTGAAAGGGACTCTGCAGACCGAATGGAGTTTGGTAACTCATTCCACCACCTGGTGACGACTGAGGAGAAGAGTCTAGTTTGAGACTTAGGGTCCTGTTGTGATGGGAGTACCAGTCGCCTTTCATTGGCAGAGCGTAGTGGGCAGGAGACAGCGTAGACCTGGATGAGGGTGTTCAGTTAGGCAGGAACCGTTTCTGTTGCTGTTTTGTAAGCGAGCGACAGGGTTTTTAATTTGATGCGAGCGGCAACTGGGAGCCAGTGGAGTGACATGTGCCATTTTAGGTTGATTGTAGACCAGTCGTGCATGAATAGTGTATGCGTAAAGGACATGTTCCTGATTGTATTCAGGCAGCCATCTGACCTGTCCTCTGCAGGTCCTGCAGCAGTCTGACAATAAGCAGGGTTCGCTCAAAGAAAGTAATATCCTGATGGGTTATTGAGGCATAAAACTAACAGTAGGGAATGTGGAGCCTTGCAGTAATTTAACCCACCATTCATATCTTTTGCAATAATGAGCAGTAACACACACACACACACACACACACACACACACACACACAACCTTTTTAGTGAAGGAATCATGGCGACCCCATGACACCCGTCTCTGCAGCACACAGAGCAGGGAAAAAGAAGAGAACAAAAAGATGGATGGGAAAAAGTGCACAAGAGTAATAACTAACTAGTAGGTTTGGCTGTGGTTGTGTAACCCCCTGAAAGAGAGTATCAGATTCTCCCCTGCTGCTTTCTCCCTCATTATCAGATGACATGTTTTTGGTCAGCATGCACATAAAGATCCATCGCAGCTGCACATCACGCTCTGCAACTGGTGCCATTTAGCCATCTAGCCTTATGGTGAACTTTATCTTCTGTACATTGAAGAAACTTTTCAAATTATTTTATTTGTCTTCTTTGCATTCAGAAAAATCTTCATTTCTGTCTGGAGTTGTATTACATGGCTATACATGACAAATATTTCACATTTACCTCTTTTTTATCTTTGAAAAGAGCATCAAATTATGTGTTCTGTGTGCATTGATGGATTTGAGGGTTGATTGTACATCTAAAGGTGAATGTCACTCTCTTTCTCTATCTCCTCAGAGTCTGCTCCTCAACACCATGAACAAGATGAAGAACTTTAAGAGGCGCTTCTCTCTCTCTGTTCCCCGTACTGAGACCATCGAGGAGAACGAGTTCACTGAGCAGATCAACCAGCTCAACATACGGCATACTCAGGGTAAGAACTACTGTAAGAACCACTATTTCCCTTTTCAGCAAGGGGAAACCTGTTCATAAAGATGTACTCTGTAATTTCAATTAGGAGAGACCAGTAAATGAAGTAAGGAAGAACATTTATTTTACAATGACGATGTGGAAAGGAATCATGGTCACAAGTCTTTGGCGCTTGGACTCTATGGGGAGATATGTCATCGAAGGGCGTCGGCCCTGAGCATATCCCCCCATGGAGTCTGGACACTGGTGTTGGAGGTGTTGGCTGATGATGTCATCAAAAGGGTTGCAGAGAGTAGCCATATTTAAAAAGACAGCAACAATATGAGTATATGCTGTAGTGCTATTTGACAGATGTGACCAGGTGATGAGAACAGCTGATGTATGCAGGAAATAAGAGCATGTGTGAGGGGAGTGTGAGCAGCATGGCATGAGATATGAACAATAGAACCAGCATGCACAATATAGTCATCCTGACTGAACTTAGGCTAGAAGTGGCAGAAGTGGATAATTGGATAAAGTGGAGAATGTTTCAAAACCCCAATAACATTCAACCATGATCGGTCGAACATACACCCCCAGCTTTTTAAAGCTGTGAGTAGTCCTTTAAAGTCTGAGCATGGTTAGTACAACTGCATTGAACGGCACTTTGTCGTTTCCATAATATTGTATTTTCTTTTGTTTGTTGTCTCTTCTACAAACCGCAGACACAAACCGACACCGTACACTGCAGGTGTAGTAACACGTATGTGTTGCGGTCCACACAAAGTAGTGCCAAATAAAGAGGCTTTCTTACTGAAAAGTGAAACACAAAGTGGAATTGACTCTATCTGCAGCAGCATATAGCCTAGTTTCCGTGCCGGCACTCTGGACAGTTTCTAAACACGGGGGCCGTGCTGACAGACAGGATCTTATGTTTATTAAAGTTCTGTGTGCTGACCATCAAAGAAAGGTCAGCTTTAAATGTTTATTTACTTACTTACTAGTTTATGCTGCTGGATCACATGGCTGTATTCTTGTGCGTAATGGAGACTGGACAGTGTATTAATATCTGTGGGCACAAATGTCTGTGGGCACAATTGTCAGTGCCACAGGGAGTTATGTTTGAGTATGGTAATAAATTTACCCCCTAGTTATGTGTGTCTCAGGAATCTTCCTGAGGTGAAGCAGGTGTGTGTGGAGGCAGCGGTGAGCTTGTCCACGTCTTCCTGCACTTCGTCAGCAGATCGGTAATAAACCGAAAGCAGCATCATGATTTAAGGAGACGAAGGAAACCAAAGCTTGCAGCCTGTCCCTTAAACTATGTTTTTTCACAGTATCTGCAAACACACTGCTTTTTCCTTATGAGTAGAAGTGCTGCTGTGATTCCCCGTGTGAGCGACAAGCAGACTTGTGTTGTATGTTGCCAATGTATGTCCATAATGCACCCTTTAAATAGCAAACACAGATTGCGCCATAGACTTTAGACTTTAGACAAGGTTTATGTTGGTCTAAGGCGGAGTCACTTTTGTCATCCTCTAGATAGCAACGCGCCACCTGTTTGCCTGACCGCACCTCATATCAAAACCAACACGCCCATGGGTGCTAACGGTGGCACAAGATCACATGCTATTTACGCAACATGGGCGCTTGGCGTGAAAATGACAACTGCGCCAGGTGGACGATAGGGCCCTAAGAATTATTTTTGGAATTCCTCTTCTATCTGAGGGTTTCAGTTTTTGGCAGGGTCACCACAGTGGCTTACATTTTATAACTAATATTACAATTGCTTAATTAGCCATGTTTAAAGTCCTAAACGCTGAGCTCTACTTCCTTGTGTCTTTTGGACCCTGCGTGAATGAACAGCTTATGTCTAATAATAGAGCACAAACTGCAATCTCGTTTGGGGTTTTAAGACCAAATATAAAAGCCTGCCTTCCCTCTGGGTCTGTAGCAAACTGTCACAGATTAACTGGGGTTTTTCCGGCTACAACTGGTACCACCACCGATGCCGAGCAACAGGGGATCAGCAGGTTTCAAAGGAAATGAGGGTTATGCAGGGATAAGTAGGGCCAGATAATGCAAACGAACAGAATGAATTCAGAACTAGGTTTTCAAGTATCTCTGCTTTATTATGTAGGGATTGACTGTGGTGGTGGTATAAAGAGATGCGATAACAATGAGTTAGCTGAGAACATAGTATGTGCCTTTAGATCAAAGTGCTTTCATTGTTTACAGCTATTTGCTTTAGGGTGGGAAATAAGGCTTTGATTTAAGGCTGTATTTTGAAATTCAATGGGAAAAAAAGCCACAAACAACAACAGAAAGAGAGAATCTGATTATGTGGGAGGCAAGGTCTCTCAAGGGTTACTGAAATTGTTGCAAAGTCAAGTGCACAAGCACAGCAATGTAAACATGATGTACTGTAATAAAGTGGTTTCATACGAGCCACTTGTATCAGATTTAATTTAACAAATCAATCGAGGAAACTAAAGCTTCTGCCTTTTTCGTGGATGTAAAGCTCAGTTAGTGAGGCTGTTGTTCCGCTACCTGAAAGAGAGAAGCAGCTGGACGTGTCGTTTAACACCCCAGAGTATATCTGTGTGCAACACTGTCTCCTCCTGAAGGTCAGGACAGCTGTACCCAGACAGAGACAGAGAGAGGGAGGACAAAGAAACCGAGACAAAAACAATTGAGTGAAGAAAAAAAGAGACACGAAGAGAGTATGTGACCCAAACCCAGCGGCCGTCCAATGTTTACACTTCTCTCAAGGCTTTCCTTTTTCATCTCTCTTTTCTGTCTCACTCTTCTTTCTCCGATGTGAGGAGTATCCACAGCCTCAACTGCAGTTTAGATGGGAAAAATTATCTGACTGTTTTGCAAGGATACAAACATCACATGCCCATATGTAACACAACAGATTTCACAAACAGTTGCAACCCTTCATAAGAGACACTTATTTATTGTAACCAATTGTTTAGGGAGTTGTTCACACTGTACACCCACAACGACAACCCCCCACAGGGAGAGAACACTGTTGTTAGGTTTGCAGATGGCAACGTCGCACCGCATTTCAGACACCAATGAGAATTCATGTCAGGAGGACATCAACAATCTTTCAGAGTGCTGCAGAGAGAACAATTTGTTCAACACTGTCTACAAAACCAGGGGCAAATTGATTTTACTAGAAAGGAGACAAAAACACACCACCCGTCTACATCTGTGGAGCTGAGGTGGAGAAGGGGGGACAGGACATAAAAAGCAACTTGACAGTAGCATTTAAGTATGGGCTATACACTGCAAAGAACATGAGGGCTCTGCAGCAAGGGGTTAAAATCTACATAACATCATTGGTACCCATCTACTGTCAGCAGATGGCTGAGTTGAGGTGAGACAGTATCCTCCCAAGCAACAGCCAGTTCACCCTGCTGCGTGTGAAGAACAACACAGGAGCATCCGTACCATCAGTCTGAAGAGCAGCTTCTTTCTCAGGCTGTGACACTCCAAACTTATGCTTTGTGCCTCATATATGTTTGTTTTTTGTGTGTATTATAAACAGGCTTTAATATGCACTTTGTTGTACATCCATGGGCTGTAAAATGGTAAATAAATTACATTTGAACATGTATTGAAAAACAAACATTCCTTTGATAGGGGATTTTTACCATAATGCCAGCTAACAGTGATTGCCTTAAATAAATGAGACTGTGTGCAAATGTCTAACTGTAAAAACAAATCATGTTAAATATACACACTCATCCACTGAAAAAGATTCCCTGATATAATTTCTAACATTTAAAAACAGGAGCAGCTGGATCACACTATCAAACACAAGGATCGTCCGTCAGTCTCGGATCACTGAGCACCATGAACTAATTAGTGTCCCCTAAGGACGCATATATACACAAATACACACACAGAAGCATTCAGACACAGTTTCCTCACCGCTTTAGTCACATTTTTTCTGTCTATTAAAAAACATAGGCATGTGTATGTTTTCAATTGTACGTTTAAGGGTGTGCGTGCGTGTTTAAGTCAGTGTCCTCAGGGGTAGCCAGGACTTACTTCCTGACTAAGCATTAATATTTCACATTAGGCAGAATCCCCTTGTTCACTTTCCATATAAGTCCATTTAAAGCTGTTTAAAGCTGAGCTCCATACAAACGTGCTAATGTTATATTGAGAGTAATCACATAAGCCGCCATGGCACATCAGGGCTCTGATGAGAGCTTCTTCATGATCACAGTTGCGCAATTATTGTCTCTTCAGATAACGTGCGGCAAGAAATGAATCCTGGCTGAAAGAATAACAAACAATTTGCTCAAGTCAGTTGATTAAAATCTGAAATTAATGACAGTGACAATTTTCAAACTCTCTGGTATGAACATGCACAGCCACTCTTCCTCTTACTTAACCTGCTTGACCACATGATATTTCTTTCCTCCAGTTCAGAGTTTTCTTTGCAAATACACAAAGGTTTTACTTTCAGTAATGAGTTAGATGGTAAGATGCAACTTCTGACAGTTTCATGAAAAAAGGTGAAAAGGCAAGCGGCAACATTTTTTCTCCATCCATTATGCTGCAGTGATCTGATAACCTTACAGCTTAACTGTTGCATAAAAGTTATTTTAAACCTTGAACTCAGTCGGTATACTCATGTTTGAAATGTTCATTTCAGCTGCAGGACATCCATGCTCTGATCTCATCCCTCCCTGCAGACATGTTTAAAAGAGATGATGTGTTTGGCATGATGATTGTGGAGAATGAGTCATGTGTGTAGCAGTGTAGCTTGAGTTGAACTAGCTCGGAGGCATCGCTCCTTTCATGGCAGCTTCAATGGTCCACTCATTAAACATTGACATCGCATGCAACTGCATCCCATCAGATTATCTAAAAGCGCTCTGCTGACTGTCCCTGTTTGGATTTATGCCTCCACTGTTTTTTATTTGTTTGCATGTGCAATTACATTTACTGTTTTATGCTGCAGTCTGCTGGGGAGGCAGTATAAGACACAAGGAGATGTGGTGGAGAGATGCACACTGTAGAAGGTTGAGGCCATTCTAAACAACACGGATCACCCACTTCATAACACCTTGATGGACCAAAGAAACAACGGTGATGGACAGCTCCTCTCTCTTCGCTGCAGGATGGAGAGACATGAGATGAGATGCCAGACAAATTAATTTTCCTTTGGGGATCAATAAAGTTATTGTTCTTGTTAGAGATGCTGCTACAGTCTCACAAACCAAACCGTTACAGCATATAAAAGCTGCTGTATGACCAGCCTGACAACAATACCTGCAATATAGACCCGAGCATTCTCAGTTTAAGCTAGATGGCAGGTAGCTGTGGTCCAGCATCACACAAGCAATATTCTGAAATGAACAGGATGCAGAGTCGAGAGTCGAGAGCTGACATAACAGGGTTGTTGTGTCGTCCACCTGCTATATAACAAGTTGACGAATTGATCACTCTAACACCAGCTCTTACCAGAAGCCCTGATGGAATTAAAGAGGATCTCCAAATGGTCACGGCAATTTGAGGTTCCATTAAAAGAAAAGAGAAAACCCAGAACAAAAACACAACAGCACCATAACTGATTCGTAAAAATAACTTATAGAAATGTTAGCAAACTTGGTGACGTATACGAATGTGATTGTCCAGCCCCCCCATTCTACAGCCTTTCTGACTTTTGATAGTTTGTTACATTAAGCTTATCTTATCATATCTTAAAATACGTGAACACAGTAGCACAGACAAATACATGCTGCAGGTTAATTAGATTTAATGGCCCATCTGGTTTCCAGGCAACGTGATACCATGATGGTGTGTCCCATTCCTCATTTTTATGCAGTTCTCAAACCCTCACCAACTTACGCACTCACACACTGCACGCCTGACGCCATTAAAGTCTGTGAGTGGTCAGTGCTTAGGCTTAAGGGTGGAGATTGGGATTGGGCCTAAATCTGTGTCTTCCCCAGTGCCAGTTCGTCAGTCTCTGTCCTTTGTTCCAGCATTCCCTCTCGTAAGTCCCTGTGTTCCACGTGTGTATTGACCATACCAAAAAGATGGACGACATGACAGTTCCCTAAAAGTGAAGCTGGCTGGCTGCAGTATAGGTCATAAAGCCCACTTCCTCCATGTTAACAGATGAGACATGAGTCAAACTATAAAATCAAAATACACGTCAAATACATTTTTCATTATAGTTAGTTCTTATCATGCTGATTTACGACCAAGTGTTCATTTCTCTGACAAGTTTATTTATAATTCGTTATTTGATGCTGTCAAAATGATGATTGACAGCTCTGTTGGCAAATAGGGCTCCTTCAGCTGATCTGTTCCAGATTAGCAGAGTGGAGGATGAACGGCACGAGGAGACGTAACAAAAAAAATCACTACAGTCATTGAAGTTTCCATACCTGTGAACGTTAACCTCAGACCAACACAAAGAAGCTGTTCTGCTGTTAAAACATTTTGAGACCCTTCTCTTGTGGTTCATATGTGACACGGGCATGCGATGACAAATATGTTCCCAAATTATATTTTGTTGTGGACAAGAAGCCATATAGCTCTATGTAGCTGATAAAAAGATTAGATTAAAGTAAGCTAATGTGGGCTCCGACATAATGCGTTGGTCTGCCTTTGACTTTACTCTCTCTTGCCCTGTGTTGGTCTCGACTCAGCTTCAATCCCTCAATCTCTGGGTCTGACTAGGTCTCAGTTTAAGGCTTGACTCCAACCCTTAAGGTTAGTCTAATCCAGTCACAGTCATTTAATATTTTGTTGGCTTAAGAGCATTTTTATTTATTGTGATTGATCGAATTCAACACTTCTGTAGCAGTCAAATATTGTGAAATAACTTTGCCATGCTACATACAGTACATGTTATATCCTGTCTGGTTTTTGCTTTTGTTATGGGAGCATGAAAGGAGCACAAAAGCTGTTTCAGGTGGCTAGAAAGACCGAAGCGCTGGAGCCAATATGGTGGCTGCTGAATTGCATGTCACAAATTGAAAGTGGTATCTTTTGCTGCCATACTATACTAGCAGTTCGTACTGATTTGGCCAAAATGTAGTATGTTGTATGCAATACGCAAACAAAAGCAAAATTTGCAGTGTGCCAAAAATACCCGGATGTCGTACTGATTTGGAAGAAAACTCCATTATGCATTGTACCAGTCTATCTCGCCTACTATATCCCACAATGCAAAGCACTGGACCATCACAGCGGCAGTTGAAATAACGGATAGCAGCAGCATTCCAGCAGAAGGGAGCGCTTTAACTAAAGAAGCAGCGGTTATTGTTTACTTCTGCCTGGCGTAGCATACTGCAAAATAAATTTGAAAATACTACGTACTACCACCGAACGCAGTGTGCAGTATATAGCATACAGCATGTAGCATGTAGTATATAGTACAGCATTTCAAGCACAGCCTTATTGTTCATAGCTATGGTAATTCTGAGAGCATGTAGCTCAAAGCTCCACTGTGCCTCAGAACAGCCTCAAAGAGCTCTTAGCGTGGCTGTTGGTGCCTAGCCTTTTTAGGGTTCACAGTGTTTCATCAAAGGCTCTGAAGATGATTAAATTTAGTTTAAAAGTGTTTGGAATACGTGTCTGAAGGACTAAAACCTGAAGCTGATTGACACCTCTATTGACCAGCTTGTAGGTTTTTAATTGATCTATGTGTGAGTGTTCTCAGACAAAGCCTGGAGGTTAAATCTTCCATTATTTGTGCAGTTTATTCTCCAAAAACCTTCCACTGTCATTTCTTTTCTGACTCCACTCAGACTCTCTCCATAATTCATTTCAATCCAAGGGCTTGTTTGTCTCACAATTTGGCCAAAGCATGGAAGAACAAAATGATCAATGTTTGTACAAAAACATTTAAATAGCACGTCGTTCTCCCTCTCACTGTAACCACAGTTTCAGATGGAAACACTACAAAAGCATCATGCGGCGCACCATATTGGATTGTCCTCTTTCTAACAGGATGTCTAGCAGGCATTTATCCATATCTCACAGCAATCAGGCCTCGTGTGTGTGTGCCTTTGTGTGGGTGTGTGTGTCTGTGTGTGCATGTGTGTGCTCATATCAGTGTCGCCTTTACTGACCCCAATTAACATCTCCAGATCAAAGGAGCGGTGTAGCTGTGATATTCAAATGACTAGCAGACAGGTTGTCATTTCATCCCCCGAGCCCATTTAAACTGTCGATCAATCTGACACAAAGTGGTCTGTGAGAAAAATCATTGCTCAAAGCTCACTGTTTAACTCACTCCGACATTTTAACACCTGAGATCCACCTTTGCCTCTATCTGTCTGTCTTATTTATCTTTTTATTGTCATACACTAGCAGCCGGTGCAGTGTGTGTGTATGTTAGTCATAAGTCAGACCGGTACATAAACATTTGTGTGTATTCATATAAATGGTTGTTTGTCGAAAGGCAGGCATTAAAAATATATATCAGACGTCCTTTTAACACTGAGACCTGCGTCCGTCATTATTCATTGTCCCCATGGAAACAAGGAGTGCTATGTGTTTCATTCGCCCCATAAGGTAACAGTTGTAACACACACATATACACACTATGGGGGCTGCCGATACAAATGGACGCACATGTCCACTTCAGATGCCTCGCTTTACACCGGTAATGCAACCAACACGCGCCATTGAAATGTGAGATCAAACTGTTGCTGAAACAACACAGCAGGTATTCAAAAGACACCGACCAGGCATCAAACACACACCATGTTGTACTTTGAGGATCAAAGTCCATTCTTCCAACCTCACGGGCCGGATAGCTGTCTCTCTGCAATGCTTGTGAGCTCAGTATATAATCTTCTGACACATTGGTTTCAGCTGCCTGAACTGTGATCTCCTCTGTAGTTTTGTTGAGAATCAAAACTGAGAGTCAATGTCGTCTTCGTGTGCAGATATCAATGTTTTTCTTTGTTATGTGCATAAATAGGATGTTCTTTCTTAAAGTTGTAACCCCAAAGATTTCAGTTCCGTTCTCTTTGGCAGCACCTATGGCGATAAACGGTCGTTACTCTTGATTTTCCTCTCTGACGGTCGCTTTCCTTTTTAAACTGTTTGCCTTCATCTGAGCGTCAAATTTGTTTCTTTTTCTTTGGATTTTTACTTATTTTATCTTCAAGTCATATCTGTAGTCATCCATCTTTTCTTTGTTTGCTCAGCCATAGTAGATAACTGTTTACTCACAACACTTGCAGAGACCGGAAAAGCAGCCGCTTAGATCCGCCTACCCTCTCTGGCAGACCAACCACTGCTGGCTGATGGAAAACGAAATAAGCAAAAATATAATCAAGGAAAGAGCTAGTCTGGCTCTGAATGAAGATAACTAAATTCACCAACCAGCCCCCCTAAAGCTCACCGTTTAACAAGATGTATGTATGGTTCATGTAACCATGAAACATACATGAAAGATGGACGTTGCTCAGAGGAGGAAAAAGATATAGGTCATTTTTGAAAACTGTTTCATTGCGACAGTCTTTTCATCTTCACAGGGACGTCAGGGTGAGGTATACAGCTTTGAAGCTAGATATTTAATGACTACACCATAGATGGATGTTTGCCTTGGATGTTTAAACCTCAGCCCTAGTTTTCTGATTTAAAAAAACATTCTCTAAAGCAACTAACTGCGGGAACATAATAAATAAATGGAGGAACATAACGGATGCAGATGCTTCCAGACACAGCACAAGGTGCCTCTGACTGAGTACAAAAATAACATGGATCATACATGGCCTTCATAATGAACCAGTTCTGAACCCAGCTGAACACAGAATCTGTGCCATTTATGATCGATGCAGCTCCAAAGCTTATAACAACCCAACAGGCTTTTTCCTTGGTCACCCATCTGTGCCTCTGAAAATGATGATTGATTGTGTTATCCCTCTGTCAGGCCTGACTCCAGACAGGCTGGGTCCTCCATCTCAGGATGCCAGTCCTGTGACCCCTGAGCCAACAACACCGGGAGCTCAGTCTCCGTCCCACCTCCAGTACCACAGCAAGGCCCAGCACAGACGTTTCTCCATGGAGGTAAGTAGCAGAGGTTGTACTTTATGAGGACACGGGTTAATGAGGTAGGTGAGGGGTTAACAGACAGTAAGTTTTATTTGTTGTCATGCTGTTGTGACATGACGCCAACCTCTTCTTCCACAGTAATTAACGTGTTGCAGATAAAGCACTGATGGAAAACAGTCTTGGTTCAGGTCAGGATGACATCCGTATCAACAATGCACATGCAGTTCACTCTCCTGCTTTAACTCTTTCCGCAGGAGTCGTGTCTCTATTCTCACTATGGCAGCTCAATGGGATGAGTCACCTCCAAAGCTTTTAAACCCCCACAACCCCCAGCCCACCCCACCCCTAAAGCACGAGACTTTTTTATTGGCGATGTGAGAGAGTTCGCAGTTCCACCTTTTTTGAAAAAGTCACCCTGGAGCGGGAGTGATTCACTCCGAACCTTTCTCGTACTCATACCAGACAGTCAAGTGAAGCTATACCTGAGGGGAGCGAGTGCAGGATGTGGTGCTATCACGACAAAAATAATGGTGTGACAATGAGAGAGGCTGGGAGCTTAGGCAATCTGGATAGCTTCTTTCAATTAGCAAAAAAGATGTACCTCTTTCTGATAAACTAACACAACCAATGGTTGTATGGTTCACTATGGTTTTATAGATCAGTAACCTCTAATTAGGATGTGAAAAACCTCTGTCTTGTGTATATTGTTGTCTGTTTAGCTAGCTAGTCAGCTGCTTCCCTTTCAACACCTGAGCTCCAAAATGTATTAACTCATGATTTATCACAACCTTAGATATGACTTATTATAGTAATGAATGAGTCATTCATTAATCAATCTTAATTGACATTTAAAGGCCCTGACCACCCATAGTACAGCATACAGGTGATTTTGGGTGCACAGACTAAAATGTGTCATTGTTAGCATTAGCCTTACCCACCTTCAACCTAATCAAACATCCAATCAATGTCTTATCAAGTGAGAATGTCATGACACCTTATTAATTCACTCACTTTATGAGCCATGCTGTGGGAGCACACATTTTTTTTAATTTAACATGAGGATACAAAATGAGACACTGTGAGGTTTGTCGAGCAGTTAGCTTATTGCTACACAACGCTGATTACATGTTATCAATTGGCCATGCACAGTACTTAGATGTACCTGCAGCTACTGTGTTAAGAAAATAGGCTACAACATGCAAGAATATGGCTCTCGTGACAAGCTAAGTAGCCTATTTAGTGAACATTAAGCTAACAATAGACAAAGCAAACATTTACAGAGATAGCACACTGCTAATGTAAATTTGCAGGCTAGATATCTTAATAGCTGCTTAGCTGAAACACATAAAACATTCTTCACAAGTTATTTGTTCACTTCATAAGATGTTGGTGTGATCCATAGACACACGTTGACTGCTGAGAGTCATTGTAATGATGCAAGAAAGGCGAGCCGACTATTGCACATGTTTATGGAGGCAGGAGGTTACACATTTAAAATTATCACTGGCAGCATATTCAGCCATTGGCTGTTCAGTTTGTTACAGATGACATACATGTTTGATGTAACAGGAAACCTGATATAAGAATCAAAATGATATTCAAATATCCTACGTTATTAGTTTCTCAGTATATTTTTTCTTTTTGCATTGTGAGAAGGCTGCTATAATATCATTTTGTTGATGCATGAAATAAATGAAAACTTGACAAAGAAAAAAGAAAAGAAAAACAATTAAAATGAAGCAATTAAAAACATTTCTGTAAGACCAAACAATTGACCATTTCAATAGAAACAAATTACATAATAATAAGTTAATTTTAAGCCATACAATTAGAGAAGAAATGTTTTATGTAGCTGTGCATTTATACAACATGGTTAGGAATATATCCTAAGGGGTTATAGAAATATATAAAAAATGTCTTTCTTTGTAGTTCACTGCTGTCTCCTGTCATGCAGACCCATGCTCGCACATGTTGACACTTACTTTGCACACAACACTAACAATACTCTGTCTGCCCTTAACATGTACAGGCTACAGGTTACACAGCGAATGTGTCACTCTCTCTCTTGTCCTCTATAGTGTGACAGTGACACTCTGGCAGCCTGACATCTGCTGTCAAACCCAGACACTGATATGCACCTACAGTGGACTAAAAAGAAAAGAACAAGTGTTTCAGATATTTCACCAACTTGATCTTTTTTCTTCCAACATGAAAATATGTTGACAGCTGCGCAAACTAAAGTAGAGCTTCGCTGACAGATGCCAATTCGACAATTAGGCTGAGCCTTAATAATGTTTATGTTTTTAAGATTTATAGTCTTAAATGTTAAAGTCTGAATGTACAGCAGACAGATAAACAGATAGGAGTCTGTTGTAAACTTCTGTGTCTGTTGATTTCCCGCAGGACGTCAGTAAGCGCATGTCTCTGCCCATGGACATCCGCCTACCTCCAGAGTTTCTCAAGAAACTGCAGCTGGAGAGTGAAAACTCACCGCCCTGCAAACCTCTCAGTCGCATGTCTCGCCGTGCTTCACTGGTAAGTTACCGATATCAGTACATACGTGTATATATAGTGACTTGCATTGCCTTGGATTACAACCAGGAAATAAGCCTATTTTGATTTCCACCAAATGAAAAGCAGACATCTTTTGGATTCACAAGTATTCACAAGTGCCAAATCTAGGTACTCTAAGCTCATAACCAAGCTTATTTATATACAATATACACTTTTCAGTATTCCATCTTATATTTATTGCTTTGGAGCTGATTGTTCATCCAACCTCCATAAAGATCCCATTACAGAAACCATATCAGCGTGTTTGTTTTATCCACCTGATAGATTAGTCTTGAACAAGAACATGTAACAGCTCATATTACACAGCATATTTCCTCTCTGCAAATGATTAGTCTGCTTATCTTCCCTTCCTTTGATTAAATTTGTTCTTGCTGTATTAATATATCCAATTAGAGGCATTTACTCTCCTGCCAGGTTGATGGAGTAAACAACATTTTGTTCATAATTAACTAAGAAAACATTAACTAATGTAAGAGAATATGAATACTAGAAAATGTATGTCTTTTTTTTTTTACCCCAGTCTGACATAGGCTTTGGGAAACTGGAGACATACGTGAAGCTTGGCAAACTGGGTGAGGTACGTCACTGCCATTACTCAAACATTCACCTTTTAATTATTCAGACACTTGAAGGACACACAGCCCAGAGAGAGATGAGCGTACAGCTGCTACACTCACAGCAGCCACTGAGCTACACAAATGAAAGTTTGTTACAGATAAATGCTGTAGTTCTGTAGTGTACAATGTAAACAGCATTGCCCACACGTTGAGTCTTTATTCAACTTACAGTGTCAGGCTTGCTGTGAGTCAAACTACTAAGGGGGGACAAACCTGTCAAAACAGGAACAACATATAGTTATTATATATATTGTTTGATCAAATGGTCTGAGATGTTTGAGAATTTTATTAGTATTATTTTTTGCATCACCATTAATTGCTGCCCCTTTGATATGCACCGTGGCCGCAGTAAAGAAGCCGCCTACCTCTATGTCTATATATATTTATATAGACGAGAGAAAGGAGGAGGCAGGTAATGGCAGGTGAATGGTTAGACGGGAGACGGAGAAGTCTTTTGACCGCAAGCTCTTTTGTTATCTTTTTGACTAAAGAAGTTTTTGGTAATCCTTATGTTTGTGTGCTGCAAGTCCTATAATTAATAAATATGATTTTGATGCAACATACCGAACTCCGGGTTTACTTTGAAACATCAGAGTGAGTCAGAAACCGCAGCTCCCCGACAATGAACAGTGGCTATATTTTTGTTTAAAAGTCACTACAGTATACAAATGGTAAATGGACTGCACTTATATAGCACTCAAAGCGCTTTTACACTACGTCACATTCATACACTGATGGCAGAGGCTGCTACATAAGGTGCCCAACTGTCTCCACCAGGAGCAATGTGGGGTTCAGTGTCTTGCCCAAGGACACTTCGACATGTGGACTGCAGCAGTCAGGGATCGAACCGCCAACCTTCTGACTGAAAAACAGCCCTAAACAAGACAAACTACGGTGCCCCCATGCGTCCATTTTCTCGCCTGGCTGACGTAGTTTAACAAGAATAGAAACAGTCGTACATTTGCATTCACACTGTGTGCTCACTCAAACGTTACACTTTGTAGCAACACACTGCAGGGTCGTGCTGTGAATGAGGAGTGCTTTAACATTGCACGACACAGCCACTTAAATATCTCAGCCTTTATCTGAGAACAGTTATTGCCTTAAGGAGTAGGGAGTGATTAGTGACAGAAGCTGCCTGCATTAGACTCAGTCACAAGGCTCAGCAGCAGATAACAGCAGTGTGAGGGACCTCAAAGAGCTGCTTTTGTAGTCAGAATGTGCTTCACAAAGGTTCGGTTTATAAGCAGTGCAACACAGTGATGTTGACATGGAGTCTTAAAAAGGTTCCTCATTTACTTCTATCATCCTTTTCTCAATAACGCTGCTCTCTCTTCAGCCTGCAGAAGATGATCCACAGTTATTAAAACACCTACAGAATGATAAATCCAGGATAATGAATGGTAATCGTGACTGGGGAAGATCGAGCTGTGATACTCAGCTATCATAAATCCTATTAATCAGATTAAAGAAATATAAATATGCATTTAATTAATGGATTAAACTGCAGCCTGCTTGAAAATCTTACATTGTGTTCTTTTGTTCTGACGCTGCTCGTGGATGAGCACTTTAAACTTCTTATTCAGTCAGTCAGAATTAATTATGTTTATGCTAGAGACAGTGAGGAGAAAGTGAACAAAAACTAATTAACTTCCTCATTCTTTTGTTGGTAATAAAAAAAAGAGACATACCTACCAACGTTTTGTGTATATAGTTATCAAGAGGTGTGTGTGTGTGTGTGTGTGTGTGTCTTTGTTCTCACAGGGGACTTATGCCACAGTCTTCAAAGGGCGAAGCAAACTAACAGAGAACCTGGTGGCATTAAAGGAGATTCGGCTGGAGCACGAGGAGGGAGCGCCCTGCACAGCTATCAGAGAAGGTACAAAATCATCAGACACACACACACACACACGCACACATTTCCCTGTCCAGGGGTGTTGCCCAGGGTGGATTATAATTCTATTTTAGGGCGAGCTCCATGCCGCTCAGGTGATACAAAAGAAGGTCACATAATCATGCTGAATGTTCACGTGATGGTCATAAAGGTCTTTGGTTTATGTTTTCTGATTTCCCCACTTCAATTTTCTTTCTGCTGAGGAAATCAATCAGAAATACTGATATCGGTTATAGGGTGTTTGTTTTATCGATTATGAACTAATGTATTTTTGATTATCATAAGAACGTACATAAGAAAGACTCCCATTTTGCTATCACCATTCATCCATTTTTTAGTGATCACTTTTGGAAAGGGGGTGGAGCTAAAGAGGAGGGAGGGGTTTGCCAACCCTAGTTAACTAAAGCTAGCTGTGTTAGCAAGGTGGATCTGTAGTTCACTTTAACTGTGATTTTATTAGGGATGCTTACTTTGACTAGTGAGGGTCTTTTGGTAAACCGAACAAGTAATTTTCAGGTCATCTAAACCGTACTCAGTTTTATCGTCTACTTTACTTCAAATAGGACCGTCATTTAGAAAAAGCTTTATTTAAAGAGGCTTTAAACTAGCAACAGAGACCAGGAAGTCGTTCTGAAAATTATACTTAAGATATTGTCTGGAAAAGTTTGTACTTAGGCACCTTTTGGGGGACAGCAACTCACCTGTCCTTCCTCTGTCCAACCAGTGTCTCTACTGAAGAACCTGAAACATGCCAACATCGTCACGCTGCATGACATCATCCATACCGAACGCTGCCTCACTCTGGTGTTTGAGTATCTTGTGAGTACTTCTGCAGTGCAACATTCAGGTGTTGATCCCAAGCACACTAGTGCAATATGGGCAGATCTGACTGAAGCTGTCATGTCTTCCAGGACAGTGACCTTAAACAGTACTTGGACAACTGTGGGAATCTCATGAGCATGCAAAATGTCAAGGTAAGCTGTAAGCATGAAAATGACTCATCAGCAGTAGCATCACATATCAAACCCTTCTCTCTAATAGAAAAGACAGTATCAACCCAGATCATACATATGTTGAATTTTATTTAAATTCCAATTTAGTTTCTTATTTGATAGAAAAATGAATCACAACTTTAAAAGTGGGTTGACAGTCTTGTTTAACGTGCTGCAGAGAGGCATGTTTTTCATACACATGTTAGAAAGTGTCTTGAAGGATTTGTTAAGTACTTACTAGATACTAGATACCTCCTGTGTTTTACACATTTCATACATTTTTAGCTAACAGGATTATTGTTCACTGTTTTATTCTATGATTCTGTTTGATTTCTGATCTTATTCACATTCCTCTTTTTGACAGTGATTACATTTTATTGTAGCAGTCCCAGGCCTTCATGAGGGAGGATGAGGTCAGAGTAGTGAGGGGAGATTTGAAGAGGAGCATAGAAATTCTGGGGATTAGTTAATTCAGCAATATCACACTCGAGGTCGTGATGTTGTACTGAATATCATCACGGCTGTGATTCGGTCGTAGGCACAAGGCCGCAGATAATCACAGCTTTTATACAACAGTTAAACAAGTGGCAAATAGTAGTAAACAGTAACAATCAACAACAGATTATTTTTTGTTCCACCAACTGAACGTGTTCTACAACGTAACTGAAACTGAACTTTTGTTGCCAAACAACCCAAACATTCTCCTGCTCTCTGTGTCTACAGGTTACCACAGATCAGCTGTTTTTTATCATGTAGGCCTACATTTATCTGTATGTTTTAATTTATCATCAACCAGTTAAATAAGAGTCTTCTGTGTGATTCAGAGGTACCAACTTAATCATTGTAGACATACACGATCTGCTCGAATGTTAATTAACAGTATTTAGAACACCTGGCAGAGGCGGAGTGATACACACAGTGAAAAGTTCCAGTGATGGAACTCATGGAATGCCTCTTGTCCAATCAGATTACTTGGTCGGAACTAACTGTTATATAATGGTTGATAAAGGTCATAGGTTAGAGGTCAATGCCAATTAAGGTACCTGCTGTAGTCCTTACTCTGTTATAATCAGATTTGTAATTTTTGATCTTCATAGTCTTTGTTTTTCTCCTGCAGATCTTCATGTTCCAGCTGATGCGTGGCCTGTCCTACTGTCACAAAAGGAAAATCCTCCACAGAGACCTGAAGCCTCAGAACCTGCTCATCAACGACAAGGGCGAGCTCAAACTGGCCGACTTTGGTATGAAAAGCATCACGCTCACATGGAATATGTACATGAACCTCATACATGAACCTCATCAAATGCAAATGTGTTCATAAAGACACAAGACACTTGGGAGTGAGATTGCACATTTCCTGCCACCATCGCTTTCCAATTATATTTTACTGCCATTCTGAGATCCTATGTGCTGATTACTTTAGCACCCTTATTTCCTGTATCCTAGCAACTGTGCCCCTCTCTCTGACTTTTTTCAGTTTTGTGCTGGAGGTGGGTAAATAAGCACACCAGTGCTCCCTCACTTTTTTGCAACAGTTTTAAAACTAAAACACAGCAGATGAGCTTATAGAGAGACTATTCATACTTTTTTCTTTGATCTGTCTGACATATCATGACAGCTCTGTGTTCATGCAAGGGCTAAGATGCTATGAGGGGTTGCTGATCACATTTTAAAAGTGCCCAATGCTCTCAAAAGGTTTAACCCCACTATATGAGACTTAATGCACTATAGTGTATCATACTTGTGAGTTTTGGTAAGGTAGCGAAATAAAAGAGGTTGAATATTTCTTTTCAAGCAGGCTTGCTTAATAGCCTTTCAAAAGTTATTTTACCGTTACTTGGGGTCTCACTTCTTTAAACCCCGATCATGTTGTGTTGTCCAGGTCTGGCGAGGGCCAAGTCCGTCCCCACTAAGACTTACTCCAATGAGGTGGTAACTCTATGGTATCGGCCCCCTGACGTGCTGCTGGGCTCTACGGAATACTCCACGCCCATCGACATGTGGTGAGAAGGACAATATGGATATTTCAACAACAGGTTCTACAGTGCCACAGGAACATCTGCACATTTTGGTGTACTCGACCTACAGCACTACAAAATGTCCCTAATGTAATATGTAAAAAGAGTGTTATCTCAAATGTTAGAACTGAGGCCTTGCTGGCACACATTTGAGAGACCTCAAAGGGGCCTTAGTGCATGCAGTTTGGACAGTTAAAGAGAGAGTGCAAGTGCTGGGGAGTTTTTTCTTCTTTTTAATAAATAGAAAAATTGCCATTTGATTACCACGATCATGCCCTCTGCCCTCCCGACCTCCCTCTTGGTTTTGTACCAAGCTTTTCTATGGTAAAAGAATGCATGGATGCGAAACTATATGCACATGCACGCATAGGCACCCAACAGTCACTCAGTGTGACAAGTCACTTTGAGGAACATGTCAGGTATTTTGCTAAAGAATGAATAAATACTGTTTTTTCATATTGATGGATGGAAGTGAGGATGTCAGTCAGTGGGCTGGGTGAGAACCTGTCAGCTAACAAGAGAAGAACTGGAGAGAGGAAAATAATGTACTGTAAAACAATGTTTGCATGAATCATAAAGCAGTGTTTGAACCAACATTTTAATAACCCTTTAACAGGATGGCATAGCCTGTTGATTACAGGCATTCTTTTATATTTGCAAAAATTGCCTTTTACGCCTGCCGATATAACATCCTCAGCATCCCTGAGGCCGAGTAGGGACTTAGCTTAAATTCAATAACTAAAACACATCAGTTTTCTCTTAGACTGCCTCATTCTTCTCTAAACTGACTGCACAGACTGTCTCAACCTGGATCCACATCTAGACAAAGCTGAGCTCTTTCAGGGAACCCCTAAACACTGCAGCCCTGTTGCTGAGCTTTGCTCTTTACTTGGCAATTGGATGAATGTCTAACAAACGAAGGATCGTCCAGGATTTTCATGAATCATGCATATCTATTCAGCTCTCCCAGGTTATTAGCTGAGATGAGTCACTAGTCACACAATGGAGTGTAATTTATCTGCATGCTTTCCTTTTGTGTTTTTGTTCATTAGCAGTTCGCCGTGGTGAGAAAAGCTGTACAGCTGTGGTAAACCTCTGAAGACTAAATGTTGCTCTTTAGCAACAATCCATTCTTTAATGAGCTCACCGAGCTACACATCCTCTCATCAAACAGGCTGCACTGTGCCCACTCACAACACAAGGGTCTGCACTTGTGATCAGCACTCTTTGAAGTGTGTGTTTTTGTTGAACACGGCCTCACATAGACTTCTCTAATGTTAGACGGCCCTTTGTTGTTTGTACATCTCCATCTCCTCCCTCCTCTCCCAGGGGCGTGGGCTGTATCCTGTATGAGATGGCAACAGGTCGTCCCATGTTTCCCGGTGCCACAGTGAAGGAGGAGCTACACTTAATTTTTAGGCTCATGGGTAAGTTGGCTGCATATGATAATATTCTACAAGCCAGGATTAAACAATTAAACAACCACATTTCTTTCTGTCTTTGTCTTCCAGGTACTCCGACAGAGGAGAGTTGGCCGGGTATTAGCAGCAATGAGGAGTTTAAGACTTATCTCTTTCCCCAATACAGACCTCAAGCTCTCCTCAACCATGTGCCCAGGTAACACTTAGGTCTGTTCAGGTTTCTGATGGATAACACAAGACGAAGAGTTAAATGTCACTCTTGCAGCTCAGTTACAGTTCATACTACCATGGGGGACAAAATTGGTGCCACAACATGCAGCCAAGTGCTGAAATCCAAAAAAGTCTGTCTTTGGAAAAAGCTAAAGATATCAGCAGCTCAAAAGATTTTCAAGCGCACTATGTCTACTACAGAGGCAAATGTACATTTACAAATTCAACATTGTCTGCCTGGCTCAGTGTCCGTTCTCCTTACCTTGTTTTTTCTGGTCGACATGATCTCACTGAATGGCTAGAAGCTTAATACTTACTTATTGATATTTATTCGTCAAATCACCAGGGTCATCATTTAACCTAACAAAGATCACAACCAAACCTTACACACCTTAGCTTCAACCTCTAGAGTTTGTTTGAGTGTCAACCCCCATCTTCACATTCTTCCTGCTGATGCCCCACGTCTTATTGCCGTTTTTTCATTTTGGTCCTTTTAAAGGCTTTAAGATCTTCTGGTCAGATTCTTGTAAAAATTTTGTTCTAGATTAATTTCTCTGTTCATGCAGCCCACCACACAGAAGCTTTTGTGCAAATTATTGTTGCTGCTAGCAGACAAAGGTGAGGACGCACCTTCATGACTTGTTTTTCACTCTGGTGTGGCTGCGACTTGATTGCACTCTGCTTCTGTGAGGTTTTCATTTTGGTCAAGAGGTGCTTTGAGCAAATGCTAACATAACGATGTAAGAGTTACCATGTTCACCATCTTAAGCTAGTTCACATGCAAACAATTTGTAATTACCACTTAATGCTAAGTACAAAAGTCAGTCTTGTCAATTAACGTTTTGACTTGATGATGGTGCCAGGTTCAAATGATTACTATTCAAGATATATATGCTTTAACCAAACCAAAGTGCAAAGTTTTTGTTTGTTTGTAAGTGTATTTGGCCTGAACACAAACTTGTTTCAAAAGTAGGCATTTGAAGATTAATGGTGCTAGGACTGAATAAATTAATATTCATGCCAAGCAGGATTTCATACCAGACTGTTAGAAGTATCTTGGTGCTGTGCTGCCAAATCAGCTTTTCTAAAAATACCAACAATATTTGTGTTGATGTTTTATTCTTCTCAGAATACTGAGGAGCTTTCAAGAGAGTTATTCAATCTTTTAATTTACTTAAGATTGAAGCTGTACACTCGACAAACTGTTTGGTAACCTGAAGTGCAGGTTTAGCTGTAGCTGGTAACAATAATTTACACGGTAACATTATAATTAAAACATTTGTATGATCACCCTGATAGACAGTCCTCAGTTTGTATTTCCTTATATGGAGAATCTGAGCTCTGGGTGGCATTTTAAATTTCTTTCAGCAACCAAAAACACATTATTATTTGTATTTTTTATATTGTTTAGAGTTCTATACTTAATATGTGTATTATTTGTTACATGTTCTAATGTATGTGTGTAAATTCATTCTGCTGGATACAGCTATTAAATTCTACTAGAGCGAAGAAGTATGTTGTTGTCTCTGTTTTGATATATAACTGAATATTGCTGTTAATCAAAAACTTAAAGGTTGTTTAAAAAGAGACATGAAGAAAATGAAAATCCTCTGAATAACTTTCATTAGCAGAGTGTCTTTTCTGAATAATCACAACATAAACTGAACTTTTTTCTTTTCCTCCTTCAGGTTGGACTTAGATGGGATTGACCTGCTGTCTGCTCTGCTGCAGGTATGAGACAAAAGACCTTTACTCACCTGAATGTGAAAAACACTCTACTGTGATTCCAGTGATGGTCTAATCAGCTGCTTATGTGTCCTGATTGCAGTACGACACTCGGGGCAGAACCACTTCTGAGGCCGCTCTACAACATCCCTACTTCCTGAGTCTGGGGAATAACATACACAACTTGGCAGACAGTAAGATACACACACACCTACACACACACACACACACACACACACACACACACACGCGTAAAGACATTCTCCACAGCTCTTAGCGGTTCTGTCTGTGAACATCAGTTTGCACTTCTACTATTAAATGTGCTACTTTGCCGCCTCAGCTGTGACCTGCTAACAACATAAAAGGTCTGCAATGGTCACTGTGATCGTGCTTAATATTGATCCAGCTGAAACAGTCTTCGTTAATCTTAAATGAGGCCTTTAATTTTTTTGTGTACTCTGCCCTTGACTAGCATGTTGCCTGTTAGCTCAGCTGCCCATCTTTGTTTAAACGCATTAACTACCCATCTGTGTAGTATCAATATAAAATACGAACAATACTGGAAGAGAGTTCACATGTCATAGCAGTGAAAGTCCCGTTTAATTTATTGACAATAACAACGGCTGGCTGATCCATATAGGTGTACCAGTAAGTCCTTTCAGTGTTTCTTATATTACAGCTTTGCAAAGGTATTGAGTAGCCATATTGGTAGAATGCTAGCTAACAGACATGCAACAAAGCAGATCTTTGGTTTCAAATTTTTACTGTAGGTTTGTGTAATGACATGTATCATATACTGTAGTACAGTTACAGTGCATACATGACCAAAAAACGTTCTAAGTAAAAGAATTGTATAAAGTGTTAGATGTGTTAGTTGTGTCTTTTTTTCTGTGTTCCTGAGTCCTTCTCTCTCTCCTCTTTGTTTTAGCTGCTTCAGTGTTTTCTCTCAGAGAAGTGCAGCTCCAGAAAGACCCCGGCCACCGCAGCTCAGTGTTCCAGCCTTTAAGTAAGTTTCCATCATGTATGCTGTGCATTCACATTTGTTTCCTTATACATGTCTATAGTTTGATATACTATACTACATACTAATGACAAATTAGAAAAATCTAGAAAAATATTAATAATTAATTACTATTTGAGGGTATAATAAGTAGGATCTTTCCTTGCATTTTGTCAACAACACATTCAAACTGGGCCCCTCCTCCTGGGCTCATCACCAGAAGCTCACTCTCACTCTCTCGTGTGAGAACATGCCCACCCCGTCGAGCTAACACCGACAGCATCACGGTTAACTTTGCGCCAGCATGCTAACCGCTGGTTAGCTTGTCCTACCCGGTTTGAGGCACCTACCTGTCCAACAGAAAGAAGGCCAACTCTGCATCGCTCTTTCGCCATGTTCGCCGTTCGGAATGGGCCCAGTTGCTAATTTGAACCACTCCCAAACTCACCTGTATGCTGTGATGGGCTCAGGGAACCACAACAGCGCCCCTCCTCAAAATGTCCTGTGCGAAGCAAAACAACAGAATAGATGCAGTAGGAAGGGTCTCACAAGGGTCTGCACACACACTAACCAACACACATGTATAGAGGCCCATAAGTGATGATGTATATTATATTATATTTATATTTATTAAATCTAAAGTGTCTGAACACTTTAGATTTAAGTGCTGTGTGTTTTGTTTTGGACCACAAAAGACAAAAAGTAAATCTAATTAGCGCTGCAAAAAGCCAGCATGCTGACTTTGTTTACTCCTAATGAAAAATACCACAGAGGGTCTCAGAGGAAAATAAAATAAACAAAGTGTTGTCTACTCATTAAATACATATTACTGTCACCCATTTACTCTAATAAGCTCTTCATATACTTAATAAGTCTCACTGTGACTTTATTTTCCACTGTTTAGACTTATATAAAGCTTTCAGACCTAAAACTACACAATGATATAATTACAGTGTGCTTAGTATGCTCCAACTAAAGAGTTTGGGGGAAAGTGTTTTAAAGTAAAAGCATGAGTCACTGCTTCACTAAAAGTTTCCTGTATTACCTGTTTCAATTGATTATTGTTACACTTACACTAAATATTAATAGTGATGTGAAGTAGACACTTAAGTTGTACTCAAGATCAGTCACCACCACTTTTATAAGTTCTTGGTTGTCTTGGGTACAGCTTCATTTTACCTTGTCTTGGTCTCGAACAACGACAAGCTGTCTTTAAAGGATTTTATTTCAAGACAGCTTAAATCTCCAACTGCAGGGAAATCACTGAATTTGTTTAATAGTCTTTTTTGTATCAGCATTACCGTGATTGGATGCAAAACCTCCTGCTTCAAATAAAACCAATAATGTTACAATGTAACATTGTTACAATTTCATTTAGCAGACGCTTTTGTCCAAAGCGACGTACATCTGAGAGTTAATACAACACAAGCAAGAATCAAGACAGGAGGGAACAAAGTCAGTAAGTGCATGTGAACGGACACAGGTGTCGACAGGCAGTGCACAGAGGCATTTTTATTTTATCATCAACAATGCCGTCAATATCATCATCATCATGAGTATCCTAATCAACATCAACAACATCCTCATATTATCATCATCATTATCCTCATCATCAATAGCATTAATATCATAAATATCACAGAGGTGTTTATGAAAGAGCTGAGTCTTTAGCTTTTGCTTAAAGGTGGAAAGGGACTGAATGGAGCAATAGAGGGTGTGACCCGCGTCAGTTGACCTCACCTATTGGTGCTCAGAGAGTGAAACTCAATTGCTCAGCCCTAACAAAGCCTGAGAACGACCCAATACCAATCTCTACTCAAAGCAGGTTTTTACTGCTGCAATAACTGTCTTGTGATATGAAACAATAAGACAGGCCAAAAAAATCCAATCAGCTTTTGTGTATCAAATTAAATAACACAATGTTGGATAATGTGGGCTCCAACAAAAACGTTAAATGCCCCACTGTGAGAGCTACTGATGTGACAGAACAGAGGACAGAACAAGCAATGCACCTCCAGATACATATTAAGTAGGCTGGCACACGGCACGTTGCTCTGAGAGTGCTAATATTGATTTTGAATATACAGTTACACATCAAATATACACAAGATTATAAAACTTTTAATAGGTCAAAGTCTTGTTCTTGAGTGTTTTCAGGGACATGAGCTTCTCTCTCTTTCTCTGGCTCTCATCACCCAATCTTTCTCTCACTGGGTGTTCAATACCTGAAGGACAAGTACAAACATCACAAAATGGTCTGCTTTTTTATGGCAGGCAATTTTGTGAGTGTGTGTGTGTTGTCATGCTAAAAGCTTACACATTTAGCATGTTAAAACTCCATTGATGAGTCTGTTCAGCTTCACCTTGGTCACATTTACTACTGAAAGGTGAGGGGCTTACTGAATGAAAGGTTCTAAGGGTGGAAGGTCCTACTAGTTTCTGAGTTCTCACAAAGCAGAGCAGTTTGCTCAAAAATGTTCAACTGTCCAATCTCAATTTGTCTCTTTTCAGGTCGAGGAAAGAACCGACGACAAAGCATCTTCTAGAGGTCACAGAGGAGGAAGGGAGACGCACAGAGAGGAGGAGCTGCCTTTTCAGACCACAGCACAAAGGCCAACACCGCTCAGCACATTCAGAAGCATGCTCAAAGACGTGCACACACCTGCATGCACACGCAAACTCATGAGCACCCACTCATTTCCAAGGCAGCTGACCGCGGAGAAACACAGGCTTTCTGGAAATAAACCTGTAGTGCACTTGAAATGATTGAGCTGAGAGACACTCTCCACATACGTACAGTACCTATTTGACTTTATATTAAGGTTCTTCTTATTAGGTATATAGGTCATTTTAATTGTTAATATATAAGACTATATAAGCATTTATTGTAGCATCTTAAACAAGTTTATTGTTAGATTGTAAGACATTTATATACCTTTACTAGCTTTTTTTGTTGTCTTATTAAGATTAATACATACATGCATTATAAAGTATGTATAAATATTACAACAAACAGCTAAAAAGCTTATTAAAGGTGAGTTACATACACTGAATACATGTGTAATGCTATTTTAAACAATTATATTACTAATAATGTTTGAATAACATTCTTAAACAGATTTAAAAAAATTTTATAATTTTTTATAATCTAACAACATGTTTATGATGCTATTATTATGCTTGTGTAGTCCAACATATGATAAACCTTTCTTAAGGACATAAGGATTACACTTATTTCAAGGACCATAATTTAAAGCATTATCCATATTGCACACATTTGCACAATCAGCGACACTGAGCATGCTGCCATTACTTCGCTGCACACCCCAGAGGTTTGAAAATATGCTGCTGACACACACATGGCTTTAAAACCGAGAATAAATAGGCCCCTAGGGAAAACTGCTCGGCAGTGTTATAGTGTGGCCTTCACAAATACACATATTCTATCATTTCTGTTCAGACCACACCCAGGGCTCCAAGGTAGCTACCACAGCTGAAACCGTCATGCAGTGGAAAAAGGTGGTACTGGAGCAGATAAGGCTTTGGGTGCTAATAGGCTAAAAAAACTTTGGGTGTGTATCTTGATACATCTTTGAGCAGCAAAATGTTCTAATAAGGCTAACAGCCTCTTAAACAAACACTAAAGGTGTCACCTCATACTGCACGCAAGCCAGTGCATAATGTATGGAACTAATGATGGTTAGCTACCTGGATATGTCAGCTAGCTTCTTTGTTAAATCTGATTCATCAGTGAAGAAATGATTGCATCCCAAGTGCATCACAGGTTTCACATACACAAGCAGTTAGTAGCAACATTCATGACAGTACCTCTACTTACATGAAACGAACATTGAGCCTATCAAACCGCATTCATGTCGACAGACTTGCCTTGCTACAGTGTTTCAACTCAGTGTGGGGTTTTGTTCCATACAGTGTTAACAGCTGACTCTCACTGCAGCTTTTGAAGTTGCCTTAGTAAAATGTGCATGATATTTTGGCTTGTTAAAAATCTATATTTGATCTAGTGTAGCCAATGTGTTAGGAGGCATTTGCTTTGTGTGTGTAATAACTCTGAGTATGTGTTTGTCTCCTATTTGCACAAACCAGAAGTGTCCTCTGAAGCCTGCTCCCTTCCCTTTGTGTCTTTCCTTACGTGGCTCTAAATATAACCCCCATTTCAAACCAAAACCCCCTAACCCTAAACCAGTAAACTTGGAAAGTATGTCCGACAGGTACTTTCTGGTAGCAAATTACTCTCAGTAGGACTGACCACATTCCCTTACGTTCAGCACGCCTCCACTGCACCTATTGCAGTGTATAAAAGTATAGACTGTAGAATGCATACAAACCGCAGAAATGAAACTTTAAACCTTTCTATCGAAAGTCCAAAGTTTCTACTTACGCTCCCAAAGATGAAACCACCTCTTCCCTCCTTGTCCAGTGCTGCTGAGTGATCTTTATATAAGCCAATGACAAGGGGTTGAGGCCAAATAAAGACCTGTGAGGTGTAATCTAGGTGGTCTATTAAATTAACAGTGCAATATGAAAGAGCTTCCTCCAGCTGTTATTCTTCCAGTCACTAACACTGTACTATGCTTTAAGATCAGCAATTACTCTCCATCATTCTTTCACATGCTTCTTTAAATACGTGGACCACCCAGTTTGGTTTAGTGAGATAAATGGTGGGCTGGTCATAGACTATTTGCTTGTAATCATGATTTGATCCACAGAATCAGAAGTGGCAACTGAAGTTACTGTAGTTTTTTGAAGACATTTTGCCTTCTATCTTCTTAGCTTTGAGGGTGTCAACCATTCAAAATAAAACGCATCTTTAATCTGCTAATCATCGCACTTATAAAGACCAGAAAACACAAAGTAGGTAGATAACGACACACATGGTGTGCAACAGTGGCATACAGCCACTATAAAGGACATGGGAGCTATCATGGTGTGCTTTTTCGGCTTTCTTTTTCTACAGCAGTCCTACTGCGCCCAAGGTCCTGCCTAAAGGAGAGCCATCTGTCACAAGAAGCCATTTAGACGAAAGGCTAAATGTGTTGAAGAAATGTACTGCAAGTTAAAAGCGCAAACTTACTGATCTGCTGTTCCCAACCTGTCTGAGGACTTATGCTGCCAAACGGTTCAATTACGGAAAGAAAATGTGGGTCATTTAAAAAGCTATAAATATAATTATATCTAACTGTTAATAAGAATTAAATGAATAATATTCAAGTAAATATAAAACCTCAAATTGAAATGCATCATGTCCATAACTGTTTGAATATCAGTATGTCGAACACTGCCCATCAGCAGTCACTTACATTCCCTAGGATGCAGTGACACAAAATGGGTAGTTTATCTGAACAAGAACTTGATATGGAAGTCAACCCTGCGCCAGTAAAAGCTATAAAGCTTGTGGTGAAGTATTATGACCCTGAATACATTCAGTTTGGACTCATAATGACAGGAAGTGATGCAGAGCTGAAAGCACTGAGTGCTGAAGGTGCTGAAATCCTGCACAGGCCATCCTGTTTTCAAGTGACAATGTGATTACAACATCAAATAAGATTAAGGGACAAAGTAGAAGCAACATTGCACCATCACCAGATGTTTTCCCTGAAGCATGCCCCAGGGTCTCACTGAGGGTTAGGCAGAATATTTATTTTGGTTATTCCATCTAACTGTGTCGTCACACATATTTACGGTTTCCAGTTTATTTCTTCTTTCTTGTGTATTTTGGAAGGTGGCCCTCAGAAACGTTTTAGCAGTCTGATTTTGGCCTTAACTTACAAATGATTGAGAACCCCTGATCAAGGCTAATGAATCCACAGGATTGAACAGGTCGTACAGTAAGGGCAAAGAAAGCAGAGAGATGTTAGCTTGAGCTTCATGAGCAGAGTTTAGTCATGAGAGTGGAATACAAACAGGTCAGAGGGTTTATGTTTGTGTGTGCATGAAGAGACAAATGCCAGTGAACGTAAATTAGCGGCTGAAAGTTTTTCTACCTCCAAAAGTGAATTAACCTGATGAAGGAATTATGTAGTGAAGCAAAGGTGATGTAGAGAAACCCAGTTCAGACCTGCTGAGACGTCAGAGGGGTGTACAGCTGTGGATGTTCCCCTCCCCCCCTCCTTCCCTCAGTGGCACAAGTATTGCTGTGTGTGTTATAGTTGTGGTAAATTCAGCTATTTTAAATACTGTAATGAAAAATAAATAATATATGTATTTTAACAGATGTTTCCATTTTTCTCAGTGAGTTTGATGCCATAAAATAGAGCACTGTATTTAAAATAAAAAGACTGCAGATGATGTCTAAATGTTTTATATGAGATAAGTTTAGATTTTGTATGAGATGTGATATTTTGTGTGATTTGTCTACACTGTTATAAAATGAGAAATTGAATGTACTGTGACTGCCAACGGGCGTAAAATTGATCGAATAATTGATGAATTAATGAATAAATAAAATATTGAACTCTGGAACATTCTGTCATGTGCAATAGCTTTTTTCCAGCTACTTTCACACATCATTATATCATTATGAGTTGATGTGACACACGAACTTTCCTTTGTAGAGCTTGATAACACATGAACAGAAGATGGCGCTATTTGTCCTTAGATGTATGTATTTATTTACACTTGGTGAGGCATGAATGTACAGCAGAACAATATAATTACAATACTTTGATCCAGTGTTTTTTATAAGCAGTGACAGTTGTGAACTTTGTCTTGCTTCTATTTTCAAATTAGCATAAACACAGAAATGAAATCTTGTACATGTCCCATAACTTAATTTACACTCATAACAGGATGATACATTTCTGTTAGCTGAGCCAACCTCAAATATTGACTTTGTAATACAGTAATAATATAGGAAATCAAAGTACTAAAAAAACAAAACAAAGAAAAACACAGATGTATTTTACGATTTATAAATCCTTTGTGATAATATATTATTCTAGAGCAGCTCAAGTTTGTAATGCTATACACACAATTAAACTAAATATGAAGGAAATACAACTATACTGTCTACTGACATTCAGTTTAACCCAACTTTTTTGTGTGCCCTTTTCATTAAAAATATACGAATACTAATTTAATGTTCATATTGTTCAAAGTTTCATTCAAAACGTGTATGTATGGTGGTCTCTAGACATAAATAATGGGTATTTTCTACTTTTCTTTTTCATTATACGTCTGCAGACTCCATGATACTTCTGTTTGGTAATGAAGCCACTCGCTATTTCCTCTGAAATATTACGTCTTGTCAGGATAAACTGGTCTGAAGCCAGTCCGTAAGTGGGCGTGGCCCTGAGATATCAGCCAATCAGGGTCATGTCCATCGGTAGGATAAGTGGCACTAAAGTGACTCGTGTAGTTGTGTTTACTTTCTCCGTTGGCAGTATAGTTATGTGTGACCCAGCTGAATGAACAGCTGGCAGCCGCTCGGCCCCTGCAGCGCTCAGGAGTTCAGACAGACATGAAGCTCCTGGACGGGCGGATCTGGACGCTGTTTAAGCTCCACTGGCAGCACACGCTCACCTACTGGAGTGTGTTCTTCAGTTTCGGCCTGTGCATCGCCTTCCTGGGGCCCACCATTCTGGACCTGAGGTGTCAGACCCAGTCCACCCTGCAGCAGATCACCTGGGTCTTCTTCTCCCAGCAGTTCTTCCTGCTGGTGGGCAGCAGCCTGGGAGGACTCTTCAAGAAGACGTGAGTGTGCTTAAGGGATGTTAAACAAGAACATTACCCACAGACTACAATCAGTCAACAGTTATTTTGTTTACCTTATCATACCTAAAGAAATCTAATATTCCTTTAATGTTCCGATTAAAGACTAATTATGACTATGGTATACTTAACGGGGTATCGTACTTTGTCTAATCGAAAAGTTAAATATTATTATATATCATCCAATACACTTCGGTGTCTGTAAATGACTTGTCTACATACAAATGGAATATACATCTTATGTGTTCATGCAAAGCTAATTATACATAGAAAACATTATGAGGTGTAATTAGTAATTTTTAAGTGTAATAATATAACATGGTCATTTCTAGAATTTGAACGTGCAGGGAAATGACAAATGTTAACACACGAATACTTTCATACACATTAAGTTTAAAAAAAAGAAGAAGAAAAAAAAGACTTCAGGGAAAATGAATTTAGAATTTGTAGTTTTTTGTACAGGTTTAATATATGTATTAATTTTACACATGAAGCAGGCAGGTCTGTGGGACAACAAACAGTCAACAAAGAGAGAGTCTTACATTCGTAAATGTGCCTACAGTTCAGTTTGTAATTAAAGTCAATGAAATACTTTAAAAAATACTGAATTAAATATTTTTTTTCCTGTAAAATGTTGCAAAGTAAATAAATAAATGGTTCCCACCTCTGCTCAACCTGTAAATTAGAAACCAGGCAGTCAAATATACCATGTATGATATTTATATTCTGGGCAGTAATATGAGTATACTGTAACATTAGTATACTGTACCAGAATCACATTCCTGGCATTGTAGAAAATGTTTTGTTTATTTACCCTATGTTTACATTCAGCCCATTACAGGGAGATGGAAATACAAAGAACACATCACAGACAGAAGATAGAACACAGACTATTGTGATTAAAAAAACTGGACAAAAATTTCATAAAGTTTGGTTGGTGGAAGGTTAGAAGTTATTTTGGTGGGTGGGGTCAGCTCAGGAATTTTGGACTTTCTCAAATTCTGACAGCAGCTCAGCCCCTGGGGTTAAATAGTTAATGTGTTTGACTACAAGTAGGGATTTGAAGTATTTGAATGACCATTTTGAGATGTTTGCTGTAGAGAGATGTAGACAGACGGTTCTAAATTTCTAAATTTGACTGGCAAATGTTGAATATTCAAATGGGCTGATGGCTGCGTCAGGTCTGTGCCTTTACTTCACACATTGAGCAGCCTGTGAAGCTAGCTTAGTTACCTTAGCTTAGTTTTCTGTTAAATGACAACTGGTCCATTACACTTTTTGTCTGCCATCTGCAAGCTCTGTTGGATAAAATTAAGACAAAGATTGCGACATTCTAGTCTTCAAAGCACTTTGCATTACTGCAACATTCACCCTTTCACACGCACATCGAAACAATGATGACAGAGGCTGCCCTACAAGGTGCAAACCTGTCCATCAGGATCTAATCTGATTAATTCACACACACCTATAGCCATACCTTAGGGAGCAACTTGGGTTTCAGTGTATTCCCCAAGGATACTGCATGTAGACTGCAGGAGCTGGGGATCAAGCCTTTAATGCACTCTCATTAAAGGTTTATATTCTCACTATTCTGACCCTAAATATAAACAGGAATATGCGGGTGGCACTGTAACACTGTGGTTCTAGCTAAATACTATGTCATCATTCTCACGCTCACATGACAATGATAACATGCCGTTACAAAGAATATTATGTATTTTATATCAGTTACAGTTCTTCTTGATTGCTTTGACCTGCTTAAAAAAACTGGGATCCACTCGGTTTTCATCATCACTGTCTCAGCAGAGCACAAGACACCTCTTGCAAATGTGTTAACCTTTTCTCATTGGATTGACACATTTTCCAAACCCTTTACAGAACAGTAAACACGGACGTCATTCAAGCAGTCCAAACTCCATTGTTTTAGCTATGCTAACCAAACAGAAACCATCTGTTCCTAACTATTAGAAACTACCTACATCAGTATGAAATCACTGAAGCACCTGTTTGACACTCCTTTACACAAATCTTTTTATTATTTATTTAATTAGCAATCAGTCCGCAGGCCTTCAAAGGTGCAGCGTCTGTGTTGTTCTTTGGCAAAATGGATAAAAGAGGTCTAAGGCAGATGAGAGTGAGTATCAATTGTGGCTATTTCTTATACTCTAGTATAGAGTATAATAGAATAGATTTGTATACTTTATTGTAATGGATTTTATTTTTATTTTCGTAATTTCTTATACTCTAATAGATTTTATTTTGGTTTACATGTATTTTGTGTAATATTTACAGTGTTTCAGTTTTCAGCCACAGTTTGAAAAAAAGAATCAATGGAATCAATAAAATTTGCATCAAAGCATTTCTGATTCTGGATCCAATTCTTTGCAAGAAGGCATATTTGACAACAAATGGCACTGGCATGACAGCTACGTACAGTAATAGGCTACAATGACAAGCAATGGTGCACTGATTCGCACTGAGTGCTGTATTTTGTATTTTGTTGTCCACTGTGTAATGGTTGATTGGAGGAGCTCATACACTTGTTTGCAAGTTGTGTTGTTTGAAGGCAAAATTTGCTTTTGTTGCATATTTTAAATGTTTTGGCACGGTTAGAGCCTTTTGCATTCATTCGACCATGAGTGGAAAAGTTTCGGCCTGTGTGTTAACTGTTTTGAAAATGTGGAGTTTGAGTTGACTGCTGCATAAAAGCAATCAAGAAAAACTGTAACACAAACCAAAGCTTAGGCTGTTGAGAATGTTGTTACTTTTGCAGAAGTATGGCCAGAACCAAATAAGAATTTTAAACTGATGTTGGCGCCAGCTGAAGGTTTCGGGAATCTCTATAGTTGTTTCAATTTATACTAAGGAGGGCTTAAATGTATGTAGCACATTTCATGATTGAAGAAAAGGGTTGCAAAGTATTGTTAGTGTTATAGTATTATAGTTATCCAGGGACCATGGCAGTCTGTACCTGGGAGCTTGGGACCGAACCTCCAACCTTCTGATTGAAAGACAACCAACTCTACTGCTGAGCCACAGCCAACATACATAGATATCAAAATATTTGTGGCCACCAATAAAAAATCGGTCAACTGATATGTCAGCTTCCTCATTGATGCACGTAACAATATGTAGGAACAGCTCTGAAATGCTGTTTAATTCTTTGAAACTGGTTTGATATGTAGCTTAAAGCTTCATGATTACTGCTACAACCTATTCCAGCCACTGAACTTATTATATCCGTGCCCCTATGTCTGCGGCTCTGGGTGAAATGTGCCCTTAGCAAAAGTAATCTAGGACAAGGTTAAAGAGAGTGTGGAAAGTTGGCAGGAAAGAATGATAATACAAGGTGAAGATAATGTGGAGGTGTATTGCTGCTGCAGGGCTGTGATAAAACCACTGGGTAAATAAAGGTTAGTGAAGCAGCAAACCATCAAGGTGACTCAACTCAAACAAGAGGCTGCTCAATTTGGCCTGAGTTCCAGTTCCAGTTTTATAAGAATATGCTGAAAACTAAACTCCGTCTATTTTATTATCAACTCTGAATACAGTCTTTAACCCTGTCTTCTTCTGTGTCCTCTCCAGCCTCCTGTGCTCCCTGTCAGCCCTCCTCTGCTGCACTCTGCTCATCTCGCTCGTGTTTGCCATCATACCATTATGCAACAACGTGGTGCTGTTATCTATCGCCATGGCTGTTGCTGGTAAATCCATGGGAGTGATTGACACCATCGCCAACCGGCAGCTGGTGAAGCTGTACCAGAAGGACTCTGCCACCTTCCTGCAGGTCAGGCAGGGGACTGAGGGAGGGGAATGCATAACTATGTAAACAATAGGTAACATGACTATGTGTGCTGACCTTTATAAGGTTTGTTTTAGTCTCAGTGCTCATCAGCAGAAATAAACAGAATGAAAAGGAGTGTGAATATCTCACTTAAATTCATCAGGTAAACAGAACTCCAATTTAGTGCTTATATTGATTTTTCTCTGCTCAATGTGGAAACAGGTCATAGTTTTCTAGCATATTAGCCATATGAGCCTTAATGAGGCTTTAATGAGTTGGGTTATGTATATTGTACAAAAAGTTTTAAACAACATCGACGTGTTATCTCCTTTATGTCTCCTATATGACAAATATGGAAGCAAACATTGTAACAAACTAACACATCCAGTCATTTCAGAGCAACATATTTATCAGTTTTGAGTGGTGTTCCGCCAGCTAAAGTCCAGTATTCACTCATGTTTAGCTCTGTTTTCTTCTACCAACTCTTGAAGAAAATAACTGGCTCTTTAGTTTCACTCTTCTCACTAGCAAGCTGCCAGCTGTTTGTTGTTTGATGGTGAGAATGTAGCATACAGTTTTTGCTGTATGCAAGAGGGATCAAGAGCTGTAAAGTTTCCGGCCTTGACAGCTAAACACAAACTGAAAGTCACTCTCAAGTCCTTTCAAGCTGCAGGGGAGCTGGAGAGACATCTCTCTAGAGGTTCATCTCTTCGACACGGTTATTTGATAGATTGGTGTGAAAGTATTGATTACAGCCAGTTTAGAAAGGAGTTTATGTAAAGAATTAGCCTTAGGCCTTTTTGACTTGTTAGTTGGTATAACTGATAACATTTAAAAGTAAGACATTTGTCATCTGTTATCTAGAAAATGATTCAGTCTTAAATCATACAAGATGAAACACTAGATGAGGAATATGAAATACTCTTTCCAATCTCTTAAGAAAACCTTAACAATAAAATGGACACAGTTCCTCTTGTAGGCTACAGTAAAAAACATACTAATAAGATGCTTTTCGATCAAAAGTACCAGGAACTTTTAGTTCCAGGAACTTATCTTCAAGGAACTAAATAGTTCCTGTTGCCCATTGTTGTCTGCGTTTCCACAGCGGTCTAAAGTCCCGGGAAGATTATGCAAATCTGGTCAAAGATGTGTGGAGAAACTGTAAAAGTAACTACACCACCAGTCCAGTAGGTGGCAGTCAGAAGAAAGTCGAACAGGCCGGTATCATCATTTGTTCGGCACTACAGTAAGCTTAGCATGTTAGCATGGAGGAGATCTGTTTTGGATCATGCTTTATTGCATTGCAAATGGATTCATTGGATCAACACTGGAAAGGAGACAAGCGCAAGTAGCAAAGCAGATTCAAAACACCCGAAATGCCCCTGGATTAAATTTATACCCTGGCTCTTGCTATCGAAACACACAGCGTTCCTCAACAAGGAAGCTACAAAATTAGCTACTACTTCTATGTAGCTAATATCTATAGTGTCCACTTCTAAATCAGTCATATCTTTCAAATTGTCTTTTAGCTTTCTGGCTTTGTTGGACAGCTCACACTGAAATTAGGAGGAAAGAGAAAGGTGTATGACCTGTAACATACCCTTAAATCAAACCTGGGATGCAGCATTATTAGGATTCATAGTCAAAGAGTTTGTGTCTTAACCACGAGGCTACCAGAGGCCAATGTGATATAAAGTTAAGGGGACCTTTGTTCATGTCTCCTTCTAGGCCTTGCATTTCTTCATAGGCCTGGGTGCCCTGGTTAGTCCCCTGGTGGCTGATCCTTTCCTGGCAGAGGACAGCTGTGTCCTGGGTTCCAACTCCTCCTCTTCCTCAGACCTCGAGCACCTCCGCAGCAGCATGGCCGGGCACGGAGCAGCGCCTCACAACATTTCCCAGTATCCTCTGCACACAGAGGGCGTGGTCATCACCAGGGTAGCGTATGCCTTCTGGATCATGGCCCTCATTAATGTGAGTTTATGTCAATATTAATGTTATATAAAAACTGACAATGGCATATGATTGATTGTCCGTTATGTTTAATATAACAGCTCAAATGTGTATTACTTGTGAACAGGTAAATAACAGTGAGTGTTGTAGCTGCAGATAAGACGAGGTATGAAACATGCTGTGTTGAGTGATTTGACTAAGAGGAACCAAATATAACCAATGATAAGAGGTATCTTCCAACGAAACAGGCTCTCTTCTAATGAGTGATAATGGTGTATTGGTCCAGTTCTCATGTATCTCCATTTAAATATATTATGTGTGATTACACTTACCTGAGTATCACTTTGGAAAGTGACAATATGTTTTTACTTACTGGGGCGATGGTTAGCTTAGTGGCTAAAGTGCGCGTCCTAGTATGAACAGAGGCTGTAGTCCTCGACGCAGCAGCCTGGGCTAACACGATACCGACTCTTGCTGGAGGTCATCGTCGCCCACTCTCTCCTCCCAATATTTCTCATCTCTCTTAAGCTGTCCTGCCAATAAAAGCCAAATCCCTTCAACAAAGTCTAACAGGGAAAGAAAACACGAGCAGGTTGTGAAAAAAGCCAACAGCTCAGCCAGACTGTTTAAACAACTTAATTTGGAACGTTGACCTGAAATGTTGGTCATAGCTCTTTATAGCACGAGAAAACTACACATTACATTATCAAAGTATAAAAAACATGTTAATTTTACTATTTGAAATCGTTTCTTTTCACTTCTTCTTACCTGTGAGTCTGTTTACAACCTGTCTGATCATCTGACAGGTCGCCCTTGGAATGTCTTAGATCTCATTGGTTACCTGGTGGGTATGAAGTGTTTATTAGCGATGTGAAAGGTGGCTAAAAGAGATAGCCTATCTTGTACGCATTCTGTCCATTGGTATTGATAAATCTAATTTGTTTCTCAGATGTTTGTTTCGGCTACACTGATATGGATGACATTGATTCCAAGTGCTTATTTCTTCTTTTTCTGTAAAAGAAACGTGAATCTATCATAAGAACAGCAATTTAATACATTAATTTTCATTTTACAACCAGAAGAGAAAATTTAACACCAGCAGAACTTGTGATAAAAAGTGACAGCCCCACAAGTTGTCACCAAGATGACTCTGCAGCTTTGCTAGCAGCTCTGTGGGGGTTTAATTAGGCACAGCAGAGCTCTGAGCTAAATGCTAACAATAGGACACTCACATGCTCAAATAGACTCAACGCTACTCAGCTGGTATAGATTTTATTACGAAATTCACTGAGCATGTAATCATGGTGAAATTTGCCAGATTGCACAAAGCACAGCAGAGGCCAATGGGAATATATGTAGTATGCTGGATGAAACATTATCAAGGTATTTAAGGCAGTGGTTCTTAACTGGTCTCGCCTCAGGACCCACCACCAATGACTAACCGCGACCCAAATTACTGATTTCTTCAACCACTCAATATATTGAATAAAAACTGGTGTAATTTGGACCTGAGACGGAACGAATCATCAAAGTATGTCAACATCACAAAACACAACAGTGTAATAGTCAACCAAATTGGTGCAGCGGAAAATATTACCTTTACAGAAATATGCTAAAAAGTGCAACATAAATACTATTACTGTAGGACTCATCAAGTTTCAAGAATGTAACTGTAGCTTGGATTACCCAGTTAGCGGGGTTTTTTTCCAAGGACACATCCGCGACCCACTGAAAACTGCTCCGCAACCCACTTTTGGGTCCCGACCCACCAGTTGAGAACCACGGATTTAAGGCATTACAATTCATCTGTTAGAACAGGAATGGCTCAGCAAGGATTAAAAACATTGTCATTACTAAAGCCACCACACTAGCATTACTAAAAACAGCACAAATACTCATCCGGTGTTCACTTTTACATCATGTGTTTTAACCTGAAGACAAGCTCTCCCTCTGTTTACACTCCGGGTGTACTACAGATTGTTCTACAGTCAGTAGAATCAATTGGTTTCATTATAAGATTGAAAGGCAAAGCATGTAATTACATTTAACATTTAAACATCACTGTACAAATATCATGTGCAATTGGACCAGAAGGCCAACGAGTAAAGCTTAACTCAGCAACACTGATGTGTCTTTTTCTGGTTAGGCTTTGAATGAAACACAATGGCTGTATTTCCAATTCAGTGTTTCACAATCGAAAAAAGATACATGAACTTCCTCAGTGCTGCTGCTCCTGAGATGCTCTTCTGTTCAGAGCCAGTGAGGATTGTCCAAGTTTCCAGTCATGTTCTCTGGTGTTTGCTTTTATTGTAATGCAATTATTTGGATTTCTTTACATGCTGTAAAGCTTGATATTGCCTCTCAGATAAAGGAGTAAGCTCCCACCTGATCAGAAATACTGCTGCTAGTCTGTTTGAGCTGGATCTGTTCCAAGCAGAGGGAGAGATACAATGACAAGGATTCTGCTTTTATGAGGGGAATGTCTCAAATTTGAATCAGCTGACAGGAAACGTTGGATTACAAGACTCTTTGTGCGTGTGTGTGTGTGTGTGTCATTATGTGTGACCCGGCAGCTCCCTGTGCCAGCAGCAGTGCTCGCTTTGATGTCCCATGAGAGACTGCTTCCCTGCTCCAGCAAAAGTCCCTGTCTGCTCGAAAAAGACTCTCTGGCAGGCTCAAACCCCTCTGGAGACAGTGATGAGGGTAAAACATTAACTGTAAATGTGTGCTTGTGAACACTTTTTGAACGAAACAAGACCTCTCAGTGTCCCTGTCTCTCCAGGTCATGGCAGTTTGTTTGGATGCTGTACCCCTGCCAAACTCAAAGGTCACAGTTTTACTTTCTTCATCCTCCACGTTCTGGGCGGGGCCATCCTCTTCATCACTGACGGGATAATAGTGAGAATTCCTACTCAAACTATACACTATACTGTATATATACAAAAATATTAAACACTATAATTTATGCCAGAGGGTTTTCAAACTATGAGGAGTGCAGGGAAGTTGTTTTGTTAAAGGGTGTGGAGGATTCTTTGTGAGGTGAAGGCGTGGCATGAGGTAAAATAGATGCCAGTGTGTTAAAAACAAGGTAAAGGTAGTTATTGTAGTTTTTCACAACTTCCGTGAGTCAAAAGTCAGTCAAATCTGAATAAACAGACATGATGCACTTTTAAAGTTCAGTACAGCTGACATGTCAAGAAATTTTGTTAGAAATCAAAGAAAAAAAGTTTTCTACAGTATCAGTAATCAGGAGATCGTAGCCTGTGCATCCATAGATACACTGCAGACAGAAAATGCTAGACTTAAACATCTGTGCTCCGTGACAATATCCTGCTGTGTCCTTGTCCTGCAGGGCTCCTACGCTGGCTTCATCTACACCTACGCGGTGTCCCCTCCTCTCCTGATGGGTCATAAGACTGCGGGATGTCTGGACAGTATATTCTGGGCTGCCATCACGCTAGGAAGACTGGCTTTCATTTACCTGTCCTACAAATACACAGCACCCAGGCTGCTCACCTTTAGTCTGGTAAGTCACAATAGGAGTTCGCACAGTACTTAACCTCACTCTGTATTAAGAAAAGATACTTGTGTGTCACACTGAGCAATAATTTCTTGTAGAGACAATACAGCAGATGTCATATGAAAGTTATGATCAAATATTTGAACTGTGAACGCACATGACGGCATCAGGTGGTGTCATTCAGAGAAGGATCAAGTATGTACACAGACAACAGGATCTTAAAGCATAACTGCTTTGTCACACTCAACACTTAATTTGGGGAACTCAACAACAATAGATTTTTGTCACTGACTGAATATCTCCGTTTTTGTCACTCACTGAATGTTTTCCTTTACTTTCTGTGTGTTTTTAACTAAGCTAGTAATTTTGGCAGTTTAAAATTAGAAACTTATTTTCAGGCCAAGGGTTAACTCATTAAGATTTCTGGTTACTTCTACTTTCTGATTATTTGGGCATGAAACTTGCACTGGTTTTTATAGATGCAGAAATATAATTTTTCACCACTTTTGGGCAAACTTCTTAAATTGAATCACCTTAAAAAAGTTTTTAGCAACTAGTTGACCAGTTTTGGTCTCCATCGTCTCTGCCATATGGCTGCTAACTTTGTCTGTCTGCAGTTTGATGATACACAGCAAGTGTGGAATTGGTTCTTTAAGTTGACAAGAGTATTCTACCAAAACAATAGCTTGATAGTATAACGTTTGGCTGAGATCCAGAGTTTGTTAGTTTAGTGTTAGCCTCACTGTTAAGTAGTGTCACATCTACAGAAAACTAATGTCTTAACAGCCTGTCCAGAGTGCACAATGGACAGTATACAATGAACATGTTATGTGCATGAGCACATAGGTATCACCTTGGTAGCAGCAACGACAACAGGATTGTAACTGAAAGCCAATATACTCATACATATAATGATGCCGGGGCCACAGACTCTGTGCCTGCAGGTTGTAGGTTGTTTGCTTTGCATCTGTATAAAATACTTTGATTTTCTACGTTCATTCATTTCTTATTTCTCCAAATGTCATGACAAAAACAAGAAGTCTTGGTGGATGTAATCAGAATTAACACCAGATATGCTCTAAATATCTAATTAAAGTTAAAAGATAATACACAACATTATCTATAAGCCAATAAATATGTGCAAGTAAATCTAGAGCTGCAATAACAAAACACATTGCCTCAACTTAATAAGAGCACTAACTGTTACAGAGCTCTGCCCTCTAGTGGTATGAAAGGTAAACTGCACTGAGCCTAGATTGAAATATTATTGAGTTTATTTATAATTTGTGACGCGAGGTGGACAATTCAGACCTAATATAATTACTGTGTTTGAGTTTTTTGTTAAGGATCAAGACTTCAAAAGTCCTATTACAAACTAACCAACAAGCAACAATATGTTGTTCGTGCTGTGTGTGATTAGGGCTGTTTAAAGGAAAATGTCCTCAGCTCAAAGATACAGCAGTACAGATCCTGTCCTGACTCATGCTGTTTCTGATTGTGCTCTGAGGTTTCAACACCATGTTTTGTGTGTGTGCTTTGAGGACATAGTTCCATGATGGTTTGCAATGTGTCCTCACAGCTGATGCTTAAGGTGATGGTTAATGGTAATGGTTTTCCTCCTGCGTGATGAAATGAATGCGAGGAGAGTTGCTGGGATTGTTTCCTTTGAAATTTGATGATGCTTTGTTGTTTTGTGTTGGCCAGATGGACTTGGAGCTTTGAACAGAATCTGCTCCACATTTACAGTCAGTAACATGGTCCAACAACTCTCTGTCTTCTGCTCATTCAATGCCATATTTTGTTCTTTTTGAGCCCAAAACTATGGTGAGCAAACTCAACTAACAAAACAACAACAAGTTGTGGGAAGTTGACATTCTCTTAATTCTTTATGCATTTTTACCTTAGGGCTGCCAGACCCTGACAGCAGGTGAGCTATAGTTTGGGAATGGTTATGGTTAAAGCTGCTAACACATAGCAGTCTAGTTTACAGTGTTTTGATATTTCATTGTTGATTTAATGCTTGATTGGGCCTGTCTTCTGGAGTTTCCATTGTCCTATCTTTGTCTGCTCCCACGTGGTTGTTGTGCATAAACTCCTGCTGTTATACTGTTGTTGTGTGGGGGATGAAGTGAACTCACATAGTTGGTGCCAAGAAAATGTAAAGGTCCCTGCAGGAGGTCAGCTTTGTTTTCCAATGACACAATGCTCTGATGGACTTTATATGTTTCCTCCATCCTGTGCAAAACATCCATGCTGGTGATGTAAATCCTGCCTTTACACATTTGTACTTTTTCTTCACTAGTGAGGACAGCCGAGGACAAAGTAGAATGCAGGTCAAAGTGCAAAGTGAGTGTTCATGCTGCTTAGCTGCAGTGTAGCTGTCCCTATAGCTTTAGCCTGTTATGACTCAGTGATCAGGTCCAGTGAACATGCAGTGTTTTGTTGGCTACATTCCAAACTGCAGATAAGCCAGTCTGATTGTGTGTTTTCTCCCAGTCTCTGGATTTAGTTGGTTTACTTTTGCATTCAGGGCCAACATACACACTGCTGCAGAGCCGAAATAGCTCAGTTGGGAGAGCGTTAGACTGAAGATCTAAAGGTCCCTGGTTCGATCCCGGGTTTCGGCAGTGGAAAAGCTGTGTTTTAGGAACACACTGCCACTTTAAGGGTACAGCTGCTGGCTCATAGCCGTCTGGGTGTCTCTATAATAAGTATCCTACTTGTGTTCCAATAGGATTCAATGTTAGAGCTGATTGCGTCCTGTCTTTCTTGAATTTCCATGTTGTCCTACCCTCAAAGTAACCCATCTTGGGGAAGATTCCTTCTGCTTTACTTCTGTTATCTTGAATGATGGCACATTGCGTTGACTTAAAGCACTGTTGACTAATTGCAGCCTGATACGGGGTCTTCAGTTTCAATCTTGTCATCAGAGAGTCATCATGTTCTCCTACCTGTGTTTAAGAAGCAGAAAGAATTGCCAGGTCTGCTCATTGTTCATCATGCTGATCCCTTTGAGTTGCAGTGTTAGATGATAAGTGATGGATCAACAGATTTGGTGTATTTTTTACTTTTTTTGGTGGGAGAGAATTCAATAGAATTCAGTTCATTTAGATCAGGGGATCTCAAACTTTTCGGGGCCAGGGACCGATTACAGGGGAGAACAATTTCCAAGTACCTCCTCATAATCTGAACACAGATTAAGCATATGCTTACTACCATTTATACTCTTAGATGCCATTGTATTGTATTATTTGTATTGTAAAACATATCCACCTAAATACTTCAGACCTGTTTCATAATGAGTAACAGTAAAACATTTTGAATCATGTTAATACCACTTATATTTTATACAATTGATTTTAAATGCTTTCAGAAAATGAACAGCAGCAAGACAGCCGCAGGAACGGTTTGTTGCGACCTGAGTGAGTTGAGTGATTCATGACAGGTTGACTTGATGAGTCACAATCATACCAGTTTCTATTGGTCCAAAGTTAACGTGGCTAGGAGTAATGGACACAATATGCTTGTTTCATGTTTCAAATGGTCCTCATCTTCAGACATGCAGTTTTAAAGATACTGCACAATTTGATAACTTCTTATAAATGTATTATACTTATTTCGCGGACACCCAGGCTGTGGTTCGCAGACCCCACTTTGAGAACCACTGATTTAGAAGTTCTGACCTGGAGTGAACAATCAATCAACAGTCCTGGAGTGCTTCCTGGATTTGCAGAGTTTTTCTTTTGCATTTGGTTTGTGGGTTTGTGCGTTTTTAACTTTGCATCGTTCTGAATCTGAATTTGCAGCGCGTTTCATGTTAATGCATCTGTTTCGGCCCTTTGCAGCATGTTTTTCTTCATTTGCAGCACGTCTCTGTCGTTTCATTTGTTTTGGACTATTGCATGTTTTTTTGGCATCGCTTCTGAATTTCCAGCCTCTTTCTTCTAATAGAAACCATTTTGGCCGTTACAGCGTGATTGCCCTTGTCGACCATCGTAGGAAACCTATTGCATTTTTTTTCCTCAATGAAAGTTTTATTTTAACATCAGATAAGGGATATTTTTGCTACACAAAAGGTACGTTTGTAATTAGAATCATATACAACAAGTCAATTATTGGATTTAAAAAGTAAAACTGCTGCTGCTGGTCCTGGTGTTATTCAGCAGATCAAACCAAATCATGATGATTTAACATACTTTAAACAAGGGGGACTATTTATTTGAGGGAACTAACTGCATGGCACAAATATGAACCTGCAGTCTACAAATTCGACAGTTTACAGTGTTTGCTTAAAAAATGTGTTTTTCTTTGTATTGGATGAATTGATTGATGAATAATAATTGATGTCAGACGTCAGCGTTTAAGAAACAATCTTACAGAAAACATGACATTTCAAAAGGCATATTTTATAAGGTAGACGTGCTATCTGAGTGGTATTCATTGCATGTTTCTCTCACACGAAGTAGAAAAAAGGGTAAAGGGCGCTGAGTGTTCACACTGCTACGCTGCAGAGTAGCTGTGTTTTAGCTTTAGCTGAAACTTTATGACTCAGCAAACAGGACCTGTGAAGCATGAAGCTGTGTTTTAAACCTGCTTTCCAAACTGCAGATAATCCAGTCTGATTGTAAGCGACACAGAAACAGCTCTTGGTGTGTTTTCTCTCAGATTCTCTGGATTAAGTTGGTTTACTTTTACATTCAGGGTCAACATACACCCTGCTGCAGGGCCGAAATAGCTCAGTTGGGAGAGCGTTAGACTGAAGATCTAAAGGTCCCTGGTTCGATCCCGGGTTTCGGCAGCAGGAAAGCTGCGTTTTAGGAACACACTGCCACTTTAAGGGTGCTGGCTCATAGCAGTCTCTATAGTAGATATCCTACAGGTGATCAAATAGGATTTACTGTCAATGTTAGAGTTGACTGAGTACTTTCTTTCTTGAAATTCCTTGTTGTCCTACCCACAAAGTAACCCATGTATCTTGGCGAAATCCCTGCTGCTGTAGTTCTGTTATCTTGGATGATGGCACATTACCCTGGTTTTTAGAACTATTACCTAATTGCAGTCTGATATGGGGTCTCTAATAGGTCACTTTTAAGCTGAAAAAGCTTAATTGGGAGACCCTTGGACGGAAGATATAAAGGTCCCTGGTTTTATCTTGAGCTTTGGCAACTAACCTCACCCTTCACGTAGAGTTCCCATAATGTTTGGGACATAACTTCTGCCAATGCATCTCTCTGCTTTGGGTAATATAATCTAGATGAAGATGTGTATTATATCAGGTTTAACAAGAACAAATTAGGCCATGGTGTGTTCGCTATGTGTTTAAAATCAAACAATCTTTATAATCTTTAATGCTTACAATAATCTAGTTTAAGGTGACTAGATTAAACTAATAATCTAGTTTAGGATGAGAAACAGTGAGTTTCAGTCAGTGACATTATTTGCTGATAAGTTGTGATTTTGATGTATATTTGGTATATTTGCATTGTGGGACAGTGTATATGTCTTGTGGCAAATCAGTGTCAAAACCAGTTGTGTTCTGTCTGTTTGCTCTGAGGGAGGTGTTGTGCTTTGTTTGCTTTGCTATATTATAATTATATTGTTTAAATTCTGCACAGCAACATAACTGTGGTCTGTTTTGTACAGCGCACACAGACTTCCTCTAACTGTCTGTCTGTATCTGTATCTGTCTGTGCGTCTCAGGTGGGGGTCATACTGGTGCAGTGTCTGCTGATGATCTTCTACACCAGCTGTGTGTTCCTCTTCATCGGCACTTGTGTGTTGGGACTGTGCATCAGCAGTGTGTTCCCCTCCATGCTGGCCTTCACAGAAGACATACTGGACTACAAAGGTGAACATGCTGACAAATATGCTCTTGGTTTGCAGTGAGTGAGTCGGCCTCTCCTTTTGTGTGTGTGTGTGTGTGTGTGTTTGCATTAGGGGCGTATTGTTATTATTGAATATTATATTGTTAAAATAGCGTGATAACAGTCAGAGACGGAACAGTTTGCATCCTGGTCATAGTTCACTTCTACAGTCCTGGCCTTGGTATTTACACATTGATGAACTCATTTTAACTTTCTATCTCTTGTGTGTTAAAGGTTGTGCCACAACAATCCTGGTAACATGTGCCAGCACAGGAGAGATGATGCTGCAGCTGCTTGTTGGATCTGTAAGAAATGTATTTGTCATTCAATTCATGCCGACTGCCATGATTTTTTCCGAGGTTATTTTATTTATTTATTTATTTTGGTACATTAATATTTGCAGCACAGGTCTGTTTTACAAACTGCCTCTGTATAGCCGGACTTCCATAAATAATGCACATTTGATAAAATAAAATAACCCAACCAGGATGGAAATCCTGCTGTGGACCATCACTTTAACCTCAGCATTGTTCGGCACTTCATCAGGGCATTATTGTTCACAAGGATTAGTGAACACAGTGACTGCTCGCTGTGTTGGAATGAACTAAGTGTTAAGTAAACATTTTAAACCTGTTCTGTGGCTACATTGCTTTCCAGTGTTGATTGTATAGTTGTTTGATAATTAGAAACCTACAGTGTGTGTGTGTGTGTGTGTGTGTGTGTGTGTGTGTGCGTGTGTCTCTTCCTGCAGGTGATCCACAGTCGAGGCAGTTACGCGTTCCTGTTGTGTTGTACAATAGCGTCATTCATTGGCTTCGGCCTGTTCCTGCTGTTCCTCTATGTGGAGCACGTTCACAGAAACTCTTATGCAGGTAAGGAACAGATGGACACATACAAAGACATTGAATGGAATTGCAATTATAATAGACATTAGAAATCTTTTCTTGAGCTATAGCTTAAAGAAAGAGCACTGGTTTAGCTCAGGTTGTAGAGCAAGTCTCTGACGCAGTGGCCACGGGTTGGACTCTGAGGCCCATCCCAATCTCCACCCTAAAGCCCAAGCACTGAACATTCACAGACTTTAATAGTGTGAGTGCTTGAGTCTGTGAGGGTTTGAGAACTGCATAAGAATGAGGAATGGGACACACTATCTTGGCATCATACGCTGGAAACCAGATGGGCCATTAAATCGAATAAGAAAAAAAGCCGACCTCAAGCATGTATTTGTGTCTTACAGTGTTTACATAGGCATATTTTAAGATAAGATAAGATCAGCTTTATTTACAAAACTATCAAAAGTCAGAAAGGCATTAATGTTAATCATTTGTGAATATATAATTGTTGCCACTTACAGATAAACATATTTGCGGTTCCCGTCACTGTCGATGCTTGCATTGTTTACATTTCTTTTTTTTTTGGGTCAAACTTTATTGAATACTACTTCAGTGTATGAACATTTGTTTACATTAAGTGGGGTCTGGACAATTGCATTTGTATACATCACCAAGTTCTCTATGAACCCTGGGTAAGTTCCACAGGAAAGTCTGCAGATATGTGGACTCACGGAAAGTCCGTAATTTGGCATTGTAAAGTCCCCATCAGAGCCCTGACACACTCTGTGATTTGACAGTGGGACGGCACTAAAAACTCGCGCATTTACCGGGAACGCGCCTCAAAGACCAAGAGTGTGGAGATTGGGATTGGGCCCGACTCCTGGCCCTTTGATGGATGTCTAGCCCCACTCTATCCTCCCAATATTTCATGTTTATCTTCACTGTCCTATCTAATAAAGACAAAAAAAATCTTAAGGAAAGAGGCTGTTAAAATTACTGTAGAAAAACTCACTTCACATGCAACTTAAGTTGACTTAGAAAATTAATCGCTGAATACAAACAGTGAAAAGCAAAGCAGAAATGTGTAAAAAGCAGCAATTAGGAAACCAAAGTAACAGAGTAAATCTCGGATCCCATTGGCTATAGTCTGACGATGATATAGCCTCCGGGGACAGCAGTGAACATGTCGGGCGTGTAGCCAGCGGTTAACTACTAATTTAGCAGTAAACGACTTCTGGTTGAAGAATTCCTTTTCCGAGTGCTGCATTGCAAAAAAAAACCTGTTTTTCTTGTGATTGACTTTAATTAACAGGTCTTAAGTTTTAACATCATGAAGCAGATTAGTAAAAAGGAAAAAATGAAGCTTTGTCAGGTCTGTCCTCAAGAGGAGAAGAAAAGTACTTTTAAAATGCTCGTTTGTTGAACGGAGGTCGGATCGATCTGATGCATTCGAGGAAGTCAGCAAATCTGAACGCTGAACGGCTTTCGTGACACCGCGTCAGGGCATTTATCTCAGGTTGAATTTTAGTTACAGAGCGGATTGTTAGCTGAACTTGCTGCAGATATCCGTTTCGGGCCGCTAGTTTAGCTCAGTTGGTCGAGCAGGCGCCCCATGTACAGAGGCCACAGTCCTCTTCGCACTGATTGCAGGTTAAACTCCCGGTCTGTGATTAATTGGTGCATGTCATCCCCCACTCACCTCCCCATATTTCCTGTACATCTTCAGCTGTCCTAAAAGCAAAAAGCCAGCCACATTTCTAAGTAGAACCTGTAAATAGAGATTACAGAACAGTAAATACGAGGCATTTTTTAATACAAAATAAGAACAAGAGAATGTTTTGGGCCCCTGGATGTTATTTGGTTCACTTCCTTGCTGTGCGTCCATTAATCAACACTTTTTACTTCTCAGATATGTCTAACAACACAGAGATGGAAGAGAAGTCAAAGACACACGGCTCATGATCTGAGGATCAGTAAGAGACTCAGGGAATGATCAGACGACACAAAGGACAAAGTGTCTCTGCTGAGGAGGATGGAAAGGAACCATGGGATCAACAACCTCTGACATTCAAACATACCAGTGTGACAGAGCAGCACCTTTATCCTGGTCTCCTCCAAGGGAACAATTCTGACCAAAAGCCTAATGATCAAGCAGCTCCCTGGATGACCAATACTTGAATTAATTATTTTTTGCACAATCACCTTATGCAGAACACTAGAACTCTGCTATAGCTTGATTTTAAAGACCCTTTAAGGATGAACTATTGTCTTTTCAGAGACACAGACATGAAAGAAACATGACTCATACCAGCCTATTTATGGACTACTGTTGTGATTTCCTGTTGGTAAATGAAGCCATCAGACATAAAGAACACGATTCATGTCAGAATACAAAGCTGTGGTTAGAGGTCATTTATTATTGGTCTCACCTATGTCTTTCATTATAAACACTTCCTCTACACCTCTCACATATCATTACGCCACTTAAGACAAGCAGCTTGTAAACATTTGAAGAAGCATGAAACAAACAGAAAACTGGACAGAACAAAGCAGGAAATGTGTCGTTTCTTTTTCTAACCAGATCTAATTTTTCAAGGTAAGTTGAAGGAAAAAAACATCATAAGAAAATACAAACACAAAAAGTCTGAGACGCCTTGATGGAGGAGAAGTTTCAAATGGGCTCTATGGTTATTATCCAGCTATTTTATAGTTTTCCATCAAAGTTGCTGCAAAAATGCAAAACTGGCAACCAATTCAATCGGGCTCTTCTATAAATTCAAATAAATAAATATAGTATGGTAGTGCCTAATTACAAATCATTTTAAATCTTTTGATATATAATGTAAAAGATTACATTTACTGTATAAAATACCAAGTGCATAAATTTATCCTCCCTTTGGGGAAATATACATTTCTCAGTAAGCAAACATCAACAACATTTCGTCAAAGAGGAAATCTGCGTCTTAGAAAAGCGACACAATCCAATACTACAGGAACCCCGAAAGTTTAAGTGCAAACGTCCCATCACAACATCTGCATGTACAATATATCAACACCATATCAAAACACTTCACATACAAAACATGGATTCAGATTTCTCCCCATAAGGCTTTGATTCCTAAAAACAGCCAACGCCACAACGGGGCAGCCGCCTCCCAAATCCACAAGAGGAAAACAACATAAAGAAACACATGCACAAAGAGAACATTAAATCAGAGAACCCAAAATAGTAGATCTAACTATCTGGCCGTTACAAAAATAGAAATTAATCTTAAAATTCTATTGGAGTTACAGGAAAAATTGAAGGAGATTAAACAAAAATAAGACAGGTTTCATATATATATATATTTATATACTTTGAGTAAATTTGTTATCACAAACATTTATAAGCAGGTTAGAAAGAGACACGGCCTGATTAGATTTACTAACTCCTGTTGATGTATGTACAGTTATGCATCCTGAAGAACACTGCAGCACATTTAAGATCCTGCTGTACAAAGTCGTGGCAGACCACACGAGCTGCAGTGTACTTGCACATAAAACATCACTGTGAAGTTTTACTGCAAACTTCTGGGGCTGTGGTTTGGTCTATGCAAAGATATGGCATAAAAACATACAAGAATGCTGTCGTATTCTGTTAGTCCTGTGCTAACTTTTAAATGATAGAACTCCATCCACTTTTAGGAGATAACCTTGGGCTTGGCTGTGGTAAGGCACCTTATACACCATTGTAATGGACTGCAGGCTGCGGGGGTAAATGTGTGTAAGTTCAGTAAAAAGGAGCATGCGTGTCCCCCTACAAGATTCACTGGTCGTCCATCCCTGGGTTAGAAAGGGACACTTGGGTAAAAAAACACTTTAACATGTTCTATCCAAGTATCATGTAAACATGTGTGATGCACAATTTACATTTTTAACAACATAGAAATGTGGGATCTACCTCTTTAGTCTGTGTTATGGCTTCAAAGTCATTTACAAAACAGGTCTCATGGCTGATCATTTAGAGATGTTTAGGGTTTTTAGGGTAAGGAAGGAGCTTCAACACTCCAGAAGGTTTCTATAGTCCTCAGGATTAAACAATGATGTAATACAAACGGCTAAGGCTAGGCAAAGGTAAAAGCTAGCCCCTACTTTCTTGAGGTGCAGTCGCAGAGAGAGTAAATACAACATTAATTATTTTGCCAGTTTATGTACAAAATAAAAAATGCTGCTGATCTGTGGACAAGCAAGTGATAATCTTGAAGATTTTCATTTAAATAAATGTCTGTTAAGTCACTATCTATCACCGAATGAGGTAACACAATGGTGATTGAGCCAATGGCCCACTGATGAAAGCCTTGCATTTGCAGAATTTCAGACTGGGTGTCAAGCGGCGCCTAGTTAGACGCATTTTCCGTCACCCAGCAGTGGTTGGTCTGCCAGAGAGGGTAGGCCGAGCTAAGCGGCTGCTTTTCCAGTGTCTGCAAGTGTTGCGAGTAAACAGTAATCTACTATGGCTGAACAAACAAAGGTCGATGACTACAGATACAACTTCAAAAATAAGTGAAAATTCAAAGACAAAGGAACTAATTTGACGCTCGGATGAAGGCAAACAGTCAGCGGAAAGCGACCATCAGCGAGGAAAATCAAGAGTTACAACTGGAGGCAACTGTGGACGTCACACATGCAACACTGTCTGGATATCTGGAAGTGTGCTCCCGCAATGGCGGTTTATCGCCATAGGTGCCGCCAAAGAGAACAAAACTGAAATCTTCGAGATTACCACTTTAAAGGTTGTGTGTGATTTTGCTTTATAAGATATATCAGACTGTACTTTCAGGAATAGTTTGACATTTTGACCCTGGGTAAGAGCCAGGCTACTGTTTCACCGTTTCCAGTCTTGTCTCACTTTGGGCAGGAAAGATAACATTTTGTTCGCCAAAATGTCAGACAATTCCTTAAAAATGTCATTAATTCACACTTTTAATTTCAATGTTTTTAAGTGTTTTACATAAAAGCTACCTTTAACAATGTAAAGTGAATTTAAAAAGGCATCATCAGAGAAGAAATGAATACAGGATGTTTTGTTGTTTGCAGAGTCGACACACAGAAAGAGTTATGGCTTCATTTTCTTTCATTCCCACATGAAAGCTTACTGGCTGGAGGCTGACCAGACCACACTGGCTATCTGGCTTATTCTACTGTATATATGCATTAGAACAGTTACAAAAAGGGCATTACTCAAGGTTCATCTTGGCTTATGGCCACATGTCACGATAAGACCATCAAGGTAAAAGTCCCATTTGATATGGCGATACTAAGCCAACATTTCAGAGCAGCAAACAGTACACACTTAGGCAGGCAAGTCGAGGTTGAGAGCTGGGGACAGGATAGAAGTGGTGGCAGATTAATGGGTTAAAGCACTACCCTTCAACAAGAGTAAAATTCAAGGACAGAGCACAAAGGGGGACAGAATCATTGTCAGCTGAGGTTAGAAACAGATAACAAAATGTCTTTTTTTTGGCAGTAAGCCTGTCGCACAAGACAAGAAGGACAGTCTTTAAAAGGAAAGATTCAGATATCTGCAATATCACTGCTCTGTGTGTCCCAGTATGAAGCAGATTGTCGCTGCTGAGGGTCCAATCCACATGCAGCTACTGTTGCCATGGATATTCCTCCCTCATTTGAATTGTTATGACTGAGGATCCCAAAAAGCCAGACGTAATAAATCCATGAGTGCATAAGGAACAATGGCACCAGTGTGTATGAGTACAGGATAGCATCCATGGGGTGTAAATTGCAGATCCTCCCTAAAAACAGGTGATTGTAGTGCGAAAGTTTGTTGCAGTGAGCTTTTAAAGCACCGGAGTGATGAGGAATGGCAAAGACAGAGCTCCAATATAATTGTTCTGGATGTGGGAGAAGGAGATGGAGCAGGAGGGGGGGATTTCTGGCTGTCAGGATCCAAATGCTGTGGGGATTAACCCTATGTCTTCTGAGGGTCTGGGGAAATGGGACCTGGCGTGTTGGTCCCATCCAAACTGTGTACAGGGATCTGGAACTGAGGGGTGAGGACTGATGGAAACTGGAACAGAGCAGAAATGAGTGATTAGACGCTTTAGGCCCTGATCAGACAGGATGCAGTGCATGCAGTGAGAGGTGTCTTTTTCTAGCTGTTTGTAAGGCTGTAAGCATTTTGTGCACAGCTAATGCACCCTAAGCACCTTGTGTTTCGGCAAGAGATGAAAAAACACCAGATCTCATTTGCATATTTGCAATTTTCTATTTGAAATTATTGATGAATTACTTCCTGTGATTTCTCCTCTTTATTATGGGTCCCTTGTAGGGCTGGGCTATTAAGATCATCTTGATGTAGGGTCGTAACCTACAATTTATGTGGATAAACATGATACACTTTGGACATTTTTTCTTAATATAGATATATGTATTATGTAACAATTATATGGGATAGATTTGGATGTCTCAAAAGATACAAAGCTTAGTTTGAGCCAGTCTGCTAAAGGTAACATCCCATCCCAGACTGTTCGAGTAAACATAAATCCCACTGTTACAAGTCACAACACCTTCACTTTTTAGATCCTGTTGGTTTTTTCTACACTATATCTTTTAACGGGATCAGGACTTTAGTCATCAGATCTGTGGATCTTAAATGAACATTAATAATCTCTTTGTCCAGCTTACTATTTGGGAACAGCCTCTCACCTTCTATCAGAAGAAGAGCATGTGCCCTCCTGGGCTCCTAACTACTTCTAGAGAAACAAGTTTATCGATGAGTTTTGTAGCAAAATCACAGTATTCTGTGTTTGCCTTGCAACAGTGAAAGTAAATCTTTGTCTGGTGCCTGTAATAAGTATAAAGGAACACTCGATGAGAGCAAAAACAAGGCATAAGCTCCAATATACTAACTTGGAACAGGTGGGCTCCTTGGCGTCGTGTGGCTGGGCTGAGAGGAGCGACCGGGCTGAGCGTACTCCAGAAGTGGATGTTGGACAGCAGCGGACTTGGAGTAAGCAACAGAGTGGGAGTCTGTGGAGGAAAACAAACAAAACAGACTCAGTGTTATTGCATTAGAGCCTGACTAATGGAACAGCATGGCCGATAGTTTCTGATTTTAGATCAGCATTTATGACAGCAAGTCACGAGAAACTGCAGTAAAGAAATGCCAAAGTGGAAAAATTGTCTCCATGACAAAAGTTTGACAAAGAAAGTTTGTCTTTTAGAGAGCTCTTTTTCATCTGACAGTATCTTTGTCACAGTTCTTTAGAAGCACATTTTCAAGGATCCTTCAAAATCTGGTGATGTTTTTTGTTTCTGTTAAAAAGGGAATATCTGAAATGTTATTGTGTTCAGAGTTTTAAACTCCAAAATATTGATGTTGGTAACAGCCCCTAAAGGCTGGTATCGGTGAAGCTTCAGCATCTGTGAGACATTTTAAGACCCCCCACTGTCCTGGTTCCAGACCTCTGAAGTGTTCAGGAATTTAAACAGGTCTAGTGGTGTTGTGCCCATTGGTAAAAAGCCTGTCAACCAACCAGTCAACCAATTAAGAGAGGGTATGCCATCCTCCCACATAACTACGTAGCAACTTCCATGAAAAATGGAAACAAGGTGAATGAGATCATCTTGGATTATCAGTCAGATTATCATTGTGTGTCTACTCATGCTTATGAATGAATATGAAAAATCCTAAATGTCTCAGTTTGAGACACTAACTTTTGACGATGACAGAAACAGTGCATAGTTTATTAACTATTACTGATTTGGTGTTATATTAAAATGTACTGAAGACGGCAGCTTTACAAGCGATAAGTAGTTTTAATCTATATTTATCTGGATTAACCACTTAACCGATTAAGCGGCAATGCTTAAAGTCAAGTCTAGTGTAGCAGAGAAAGGAAGTCATACATATATGAGTTGACTGGCAGTCAACACAACACATTGTCTGAAACAGCAAATCTCAAAGACTCATAAATTCTATACATCTATTGTAGAGTCATGTAATCTCATCACAGGGATCAACAAGACACAACAACAAAAAAGAACACCTAACCAGATTACTGCTCGCACTGCTGTCACCTGCAGGTCAGAATCAGTGACTGCAGGAGGTTCTCTGTACACTGTCCTTTGTGGCTTGTCTATTGATTCCTTCATACATTATCATTTCAACACACTGGAAATCTTCACTGTTCCAAAAAGGAAATGAAAAGGCTAAAGATGCAAAATTACTGAAGAAATGAAGAAGTAAATGCTTGTACACCTGGTGAACAGATGGAAACTTTTAAAACACATGTAAGCTATTATTATTTCCTATTCTTTTATATGCCTATAAATTAAGTAGAATTATCTCATCTCTATTTACAGATTCTACATAGAAATGTAGAATCTGTAGGCAGGGACGTGGATTTCCCGGGAAGGCAAGTGTTCTGTTTGAACTAAGCTTGTAGTCCGAGTAATAATGACCAATCACGCATCAGCAGGCTGCGGCGTATGCAGGAAAAACAGTCCGTGAGGAGAGCAAAAGCAGGCGGAACGTAATGCGCCATAATGACATGCCGGCTCCCATCAGCGTCATCTGACGACGATTTAGCTTCCTATTAATCTCTATAAACAGCTAACAATCTATTCTAGATCTAAAATTTTACTTGATGAATTCCCTTGACGCTGTCACGAAAGCCGTTCAGCGTTCAGATTTCCCGACTTCCTCGAATGCATCAGATCAGTCAATAAATTAGCATTTTAAAAGTGTTCTTCTCCTCTTGAGGAGAGACCTGACAAAGCTTGAATTTTTACGTCTTACAAATCTGCATCATGATGTTGAAATTTCGGCAAAGGTAAGACCCGTTTATAAAGAGTAAATCACAAGAAAACGGTTCCTCTTTCTGTAACAATGCAGCACGTGGAAAAGGAAGTCTTGATGGGAAGTTGATTATCGCTTACCGCCCGGCACGTTCACGGGTGTCCCCAGGGGCTATATATTCTCAGGCTATAGCCGATGTGATCCGAGATTGAAAATAAGAAAACCATGTTTATAACTACATTATACATTTGGTATAGATTTGATATTTCTTAATCTAGATCTGGTGTGAGAAATGAGTAATACTCTCTCTAAAATAATATATGAATGAATGAGGATGTCCCACTATTAATTACAGCTCATCTATCCTCTTATGTTTTCATTGCATCTATAGCCCCTTATGCACTGCCAGTTCAAGGTGCGATTATTACATTCAGTCTTCTATGTAAAACGCACGGAGGCGTAATGGTGGGGAGAAGTTGTTCCGCCTCTGAGCCGGCAGGGAGGAACAGCATTGTGTGTGTGTATTTGAAGCACGAGTTGTTTATATCTCGCACAAGTTTTTCTTCCACAACACCAGAGCACTATGTAAAAACACACACTTTGGCGGCTTTACGCCGCCGTTGCTTGGTCCAATGTAAAATGGCAAAGGCAGCATAACGGTAGAGCTTCATTATGGCGCTGAGGCGGAACCGCAGTGTAAGAAGGGCTTTTGTTTTCCAATAGTATAAAGTTGGAGCTAAAACAGGAGGAATGGAAGCAACTGAAGCATGACACAAAACTAATGAACACACAGGAAATAAGCCTCAACAACCTGCATCGAAGGCTTGTATCATAATGCAAGTTTGACTGAGTCTGTCTGGCTCTTTACGGCCCCCCTGGCGAGGCTGGATAATGGGTCTATTATCAAGCTGGTTATTAGGTGGCTCAGGTAACTGAAGGTTTTTTAATCATGAGTTTGTGCAAATGAAACAGTCAGAGCTCTTGCATAAAAAAGTCAATCACAATCACAGCCAACCACCAGCTCATTTAAAATGTAATAAGATTTATCAGTGTTGCCTAGATGGCAATTAGGTTATTATGGAGGGAAAACTAAGTTTAAATAATCAATACCATCACCGCTTGACTAAAACAACCGTTAGTGCAGATGGTAAAAAAAATAAGCAATTTTTTTAAACGCTTTCAAACGCTTATAAATGAAGGATGAAAATAACTGTATTGGCCATATAAAACACATTTGGCACTTTTTTATGTAGTCCACAGTCAGTATGAAAAATATATAACAACTATCATTTCTGCTCCTCTGTCTTGTTATTAAAGAAACTGACCACAATGTTGGGTTTATAAACTACAAGGTGCTTAACATTATAGGTATTTGTTACATATTAAAAGGCTACAGTGGCCATATTTTGTCAACCGTCATTATATATTACTTGTACCTTCTGTTTTGTACTGGTTTTGTTTGTATAAATGTTGCTGCATCAATACTCTCACCTGTAGCATTGCTGGTGTGAGAGAGGCAGTAGGCAGAGAGGGGCTGCAGAGGTTCATGGGAGAGAAGTCAGAAGCGGTGACCAGCAGAGTTGGCGGGCTGATTTGCAGGACTCTGGGAGGCTTGCGTGTCTTTCCTGAGCTCTGGGTGCTGACTGTGGTGCTGCTGCTCACCGAGGATGAACTGGTTTCAGCGTCCACCAAACTGTTCTCCTCTCCAGACAAACCGATGCTGTTGTCCACCTGGAGGTTCAGTATTTGACATTATAGAGGAACAAGAAAGAACACAGACAAAAACATAACATTGTTTAGAATAAACAAACACGATTTCTATATGACATGTTTTTTCAGTTCCTGAATGACCACCATACATTATAAAAGCCTTTTAAAACACATTATCCTGTTACTACAATTAATGAACCATTATTTTGAGAGATGTGTTTGTATGTATACTTGCCTTCTCCAGTGCCTGGGTGTCTGCCGGCTGAGAACATCCAGACTCCATATCACTGTCAATCATCAGCTCCTGTGAGGAGTCAGGCACTACGCTTGGGGACGGGCTGGCTGAGGTCAGGTCTGGTATGCTGAACGTTGGTTCCGATGGACGGATGTGTTCAAATGAGTAGACGGACTGGGGTGGCAGGGAGGAGTGTGTGCTGATGTCTTCAACCCTTGTGGGCAAAGCTTGCAGAGAATCCAAGTGGTTGGACATGAGGGTGGGCTCTATGACAACCTGAGGAGGCGGTGCTGGTGCTGGCTTCAGAGGGGTGTTTCCAAACTTGATGACGGATGGTAAAGCAGATGGCTGTTGCTGCTGAGGCAACTGCTCCAGGCTCTGGGCTGTGGCAGTGACACCTCTCTTGTCAGCCATCTTCTCTGCTGGGTTCTCTATTTTGATGGACTTGAAGAGCTGGCGTCCATTTTGCAGCGAGTTGAGAGTAAAGGATGTGTAGAGGCCAGAGTGGATGTAGTCATTACGGTTTGACTGCTTGGTGCTGGAGCTTAGAGCTGCATTACTACCTCCTACCTTGCTGTGGTCACCAGAGTCATCCTCCTGCAGGGTGCTGTCTCCTCTCTTTGACAGGGGAGGGATGCCCCCTGCACCCACATCCCCGCCCTCGGTTCGGGTAGTAACATCTCCTTTCAGGATGTCAGGATAGGACACAAAGCGATAGACGAACTTCTGACCATTCACCTTCTTTATGATGTTCTGGAAGAAACACAGAAGCAATTTAAGATCAAGATATGTTGGAAATGTTTATATTCTTGCGCATAAAATAAAAAACGTTTTTTAGACAGAAAACAGCCAGTGTGAGCAGAAACAAGACTTTTCTTTATGTACCATAGTTTGCCTCTACTAAAGAGGCACAAGGAGAAAAAAATAGAAGAGTGAGACCACAGCAAAGCCTTGTGCGTGGGACAGCTCTGTCCTTCCTGTCTGTACCAGACTAGCAGCCACACTAATGCTGCTGCCAAACATACCAGAGCAGCCCTGCCCAGAACGCCCACAGGGTCAGGCTCTGCTTCTGTCAAACCACAGTCAGAGTGGGAGACTGACGGCACTCTCCCCCTCTGTTGCTTGTCTCTAAGCAGGACTTTGACCATCCTGAGGTGCAATTAACTTGTGTTTTGCTATGTACTGTGCACTCTTTGGAGCAGCTGTCTGAAGGAAACTCCCACTACCTCAAAACATGTGTGGTTATGCAACTTGGGCTTCATGTAAAAGGCTTAATTATGACTGACGAATAATGCTAGACCAACAGATTTGAGAGGGAAAGATGATCACAGTCAAATAACTGTATTAAAGAACATTTTCTTTTATTAAACATGAAAGACCAATTCTAGCACTGAACACTGCAAAAATACAGAACAAACACATATGAGAAAGTTAAACAAATGTCAATGCGATAACATTAACGGTCATAAACAATAGCTCATGGTTCACTGCTCTCTAGTAAAGTGAAGACAGCAGTAGTAGTGCACTATATTCCGGTTTGCATGTTTAAGGGGATACTTTAAACAGAAAATGGTTAAGACTGAAATTTCAAGTATTGTAAAGGCAACTACTAGTTGTTTATTTTGAGATATACAAACAAAACAGCTTGGTTTACTCACACATTAGCTTCTACTCAGCATATGAAGTATGAAAGTAGCCATGTTGTAAAGGGCAGTAAAATATGGGAATGTTGTTTATTAACCTTTCACCAGTGCATCTCAACAAACAGGTAACAACTTCCTTTCCCTGAAGTAAAAAACATTGCCAGTAAAAGCCCAAATTTGATGGCCTTTAGCACATGTTAATTCCATTATTCCAACATAAATCTTAATTGCAGGCATGATTAAAGAATGAACATTAACTTTAACTCATTATACACTTCCAGTTCAAGGCGGGATAATTACTGTTACGTTATGTCTTCTATGTAAAACACACGGAGGTGGAATGGTGGGGCGAAGTTGTTCCGCCTCTGAGGCAGCATTGGAGGTAGTAACAGAGGCAAAACAGAGTCTGTGTAAACAGCGGAGCCGGCAGGGCGCAACAGCAACGTGTGTGTGTGTGTGTGTGTGTGTGTGTGTGTGTGTGTGTGTGTGTGTGTGTATATTAGAAGCACGAGCTGTTCACCTTGCGCACGTTTTGTTTCCGCAATGCCAGAACGCTATGTAAAAACACACACTGGGGCAGCTTTAGGCCGGCATTGCTTGGTCCAATGTAAAATGGCAAAAGTTGCATGACGGCGAAGATCGTTACAGTGCTGACGCGGAACCGCAGTGTAAGAAGGGTTCAAACTACATAACAATCCAAACCCAAAATAGGTACCTAGCATGACTTGGTTATTAAATGACCTTTGACGAGTATGACATAAGCTGTATAATTGGTCCAAACAGTAAAATAACAGTGTGGGTTTGTAGCCTACATTTGAGTATTACCCTGTCTTTGTTATCAGTGCCAATGTTGTTTTGACTTTGATTACTTTACTATTGTAGGTCCTGGTGCTGTCCCAGGCGGCAGCCTGCTAGAGTCACTCCTCGTTGTCTGTGTCTGTTATTTATTGTATTTGATATCTTTTACCTTCTTCGATTTTCTTTTTTATGAAAGTAGTTATTTACTTTTTGGCTTTAAAATGAATAACTGTCAATACTACTGTCAATTTAACTGCCACCATTACTTCCTGCCTACTTCTGTAATAACTATTGTAATAGTGTATTAACCCATACACTTTATATTTTATATTTTCACTGATATTCAAGTTGTTTTTTGTATTTCTCTTACTTGTACGGTATTTTTTGGAGCTATCTGGCACTATAATTTCCTTCGGAATTAATAAAGTTCTATCTTATCTTATCTATTTTGTAAAACAATTAGGATAACTGTCTGCTATCTAGTGGGATGGACACAACCTCTCAGCTGAGCATGCACACATTTTCATATAGAGCAAGTTGTAATGTTACCGTAACAAAGACATGTTTGTCTTTCATGTTGCAAGACTAGTGTTTCAGACTTTGGCTTCGGGTAGAAAAAATGTTTACTTTTTGGAAGCGCAACATGTCAATCGACACTCTTTGTAAGAATCAAGAATGATATAATAATGTACCTTGTATGACTTAAATGACTCATCAGCTGTTCTTTTTTGTAGAAACTTCTATTTTTATTTTGGATACTTAAAATAGATTAAAAAAAAAAGATTTCCAGTGTGAAAAGGGGCCGACTTTGGTTAATGGAATCAAAGACAGACTAGCAGAAACATGTGACTCAATTTAAAGCTACAGCCCACCAACCACATTGTGGCCAATCCACCAGTCTGGAGGTTGTTATGGCCAACCATATTCTGACATAATTCTGTCCACAACATCCAACGATGAAAAGGCTGTAATTGGTCCAAAGATTGACAAAGTTGAAGAACACCACATGCATATAGTTTGGGTCAGGGCTAGGGAGGCTTGGTGGTTAGTTAGGGAATAATATGTCCAATAGGGTTTCCTTTGGGAATGACAAGGCAAGGAGATATAAGAAATCCAGAATGTGTGAGGGGTAGAAAAACAGCTGGCTGATGGTTGACCCAATATTGCTCTTGTGGTGATAGCATAATTATTGTGCTATGTAAAACTTAAAACAACACCAGGACTGAGCTAAGGTATAAAATACAAGGCAGTGACTCTCAGTTACCAAAAACCCACTGCTTTGTCCTACAGGAGGGAAGAGTAGATGAGTTTACCTTGTCGTAGTAGTATCTGAGGGCCCTGCTGAGTTTGTCATAGTTCATGTTGGGCTTGTTCTTGCGGGCTCCCCACAGCCGGGCCACCTCCTCAGCCTGCAGGAGTTTGAACTCCCCTTCCTCATTGGTCCAGCAGATCAGCTTGTCATTACTGGGATCCAATAGGAGCTGGAGAAGGAACTGCCACAGGGTGACAGAGTTGTCCATGTCTCTCACTAAAGAAAACAGAAGTTGGAGAGGAGAACAATCATAATGTTAATAAATCACAGAACTGCTGTTCACCCCATAACGATGTGCAGTATATGTACACTACTGTAAATTCAGATTATTACGACAGCTAGTTTGACAAAGTGCTGTAATTTAGTTCTTGATGTATCCGCACTGCTCTGACTTGTTTCATTTAGTTACTGAACTGAAGAATGGGTGCAAGCTTCAGCATACAGTATGTGCACAGATAGCAGCCCACAGAAGCACAAATAAATGCAGTATATGAGTAAGTCAGTACACAATGTAGATTACAAGAAAGTGCACATGTTAACAGTATGAGCACATGTTGTAATGAATGTAAATAGTTATCTAACAGCCAGTGAATAAGAGGCTGTTTTACAGGTCCAGGTGCACCGTCTTGTAAAAACACTATTCAATCACATGGTTCCCACATTCCAGCGAGATAATGCCACCATACATCCTGGGAAATTAAATCCAGAGTGATTACATTAACAGCTGGATGGAGCCAAAAGCTAGACTTCCACCTTCATTATCCCGTGGTAAGCTAAGGTGGGTATTAAAGGCTATTCAGATGGTAAAAAGTGAAACTATTCCTGTTAGGCTGATGCTTCCCAAAACTGTCATATATGTAGACCTGCTGCCACATTGTTCACATAAGCCAATTACTCAGAAATAAGAAATAACACCTCATATAAATACCTGTCCGCCTATAAAATGTGGCACTGTGATGTGGCTACTGTTGATTCCTAGTAGAAGCTTAACATCTTGTTCACATCTGGCTCTCAAAGAGTGGCAGAACACCATATGGTATGAAAAATGGTAAGCCCCCTCACAGTGACAGGTAACAAATTATCATGAAGAAGTTGATTTAAACAAAAGAGGCTGAGGAAAGACATTCAGATAGACCCTGCTAGGATAATTATATTGACAAAAGGGCTATATCCCGAAGAAAATAATAGCCTAACACATATTTCCTATGTATTCTATATTCATTACAACAGCACCAAATAATATCACAAAGAAACTTTGACCTGCTTAGGCTGACTATGTTCTTGCTCAGAAGGTGTTATACATAGCCTATTTTAGCAATGCAATCAATTTTCTATTTTTCTGATGTGTTTTTGAATGACGTCATTTGAGAAATTCTATAGGCCTACATATTTTAATTTCATTTCCGAGCCTCTCCTCCTGAAACAAACAAGCCTTATTGCCATTCAAAGGTTAGACCTAAGCCACGATTGGCTACGTGTATTTGGAGTGACCGCGTAGCCCCTTCCCCACATCGACTGTCCCACGTGGGTGGGCAGCCGCACTGCACTGTCACTCCAAAGTTGTAGAAAACATGGCTGCTCTATGATAGGTTATTCTGCCTGATGTACAAGCCAGAATTGCCAGGAGGTATCGGAATGGTAAGTTGAAATCTTGACAACTACTTGACTACAAGCTAGTGCAAGAAGGCAGCCTGAGGTGAATGACAGTGAATGACGATTGGTCGGTTTCAGGGAAAGCAAGGTTCTAACTAGAAACCTGCAGCCATTCTGAACAGCCTATTTCAGAGGCGTCCTTTTTAAAAATGTCATTCTGGATAAACTGAATTATGCAGTTTTCACTTTTTCACTGTGAACAACAAACTGCCAAAATGTGACACCCTTGCAAAATATGAGAATATCTATTCAAAACGTATGGCCCCTTTAAATGAACAGGGTGGATAGTGAAGACCTGCCAATACAAAAACTTTTACAACAGACTTTTTATTGGCCAAAATTTAAATGAATGCATGTCACATACGGACGTCATTATGCAGGCCTACTGGGGCCTGTGTTTAGTATTGCACTACTTTGTTATTTTTTTTCTTCACAACATCCAAAAAGATGACCAACACAATTTTGGGGAAATTCTTGCTGCAAAGGTGCTTGGATTGCACTATGACAGCTAACCAGCCTTCATTGAGTTAACTGAAAGAGTCACTGTTTTTTATGAGATTGCATAGAATATTATACAAAAAGAAAACCTTTGCTTACTGTATTAGATAAATGGGACATAGGGACGCTGATTATTTCAGGTTCACGCTTGGTCTCAGCAGCATGCTAGTTTTGTTGCATCCCACCACAAACATTAAAAAAGGCCTTATGAGATAGAATAATTAAAGCCCTGATTAACATATTAGCTCATCCAACACTCCATCTAATCCATTGCCTTTACTGATCACTGCAGACCGACTGTTTGTTTTGTATTCTTAACTCACTGAGGAAAGTAGAAAACTGGAAATTTCAGACTGAAAAATCAACTCCTTTTTGAACAATTTCATGCTTGAAAATCTTTCACACCCAAATCCAATATGCACCTTGACCAGGCCAAAAACAGCAGGGCTAACTGGTGCCTTCTACACGAGTGTCTCAAACAAGTCAACCTAAACTTCTGCAAGGAATGCAATCCCTCCCGTCTGTCATTTCAGGTAGGTGCAACTCTCAAAGGTCACATGAGGCTTCTTATTTCTCTATTTTGTTCCTCGTCATCCCCTTTGTCCTCTATCCTGTCACCCTTGAATAGATCTCTGTTCACCACCATGACAGATGTTTCAACTTCTAAAATGCATCTCCAGAAGAGAGGAGTAAGGAGAGAACAACAGTTATGAGCAAGATGCACGGTTGTATCTTGTGTGGCACTTTTTTTTGGCATTCGTGATGTTATAAAGAGGCGGGACACAAAGTTGGGATATATAATATACAAAAAGTTTTCATTAACACTGTGATGCTCATCTGATGATAGTAGGGATGGGGACGAATACTTGAGTACTCATTGTTAACGTCATTATTCGAGTAACGTTACACTACTCACGCACCCATGCATGTGTTGTTTTAGGCTAAAGCAGTTTAACTCAGTTACATGCACCATGTCAGCTGTGACCAGGAAAAGTGATGTCTGGAAGTACTTTGACAAAAAAAGACGATGATAATGTGTTGTGTATGATACGTGGTGTTAAACTTGTATGTCATAGAAATACTAGTTTGATGCTTACAGCACAAGGAGAAGCCTGTGGAGACAGACAACAGGCAGTCTCGCATCACATCATTTGCTAGCCCTGTTAGCACACAACGTTGTGAGGATACCAGAGTGAAGATTGACCTACTAATAACGGACATGGTGACTGTAGATATGCTCCCATTAAGCGTTCTGGAAGGAGAAGGCTTCCGTGAGCTGATGACGTTTGTTGAGCCGGAGTACAAGCCACCATCACGCCGGACAACAGCTACTAGAGTGGAAAACATGTGAGGTACGTGTTCAGCAACACAGAGCAGAAGTCCACACAGTCCCCTACCGCTGTGACGTTTGACAACGGAATGTAACAACAACGTTAATTGAAGGGCCTGTTAAGGTTGTTTAATGCATTTGAAATTGCATTTGCTTTCTAATGTTGGCCATTTATTTACATCAATGTGAATGTGTTAGATAGTAATGTTCTCTTACAGGCATATAGCCTACTATTTCCAGGCCGGGAGGTCCGTGTCTGACGTGTGTTTTTTTAATGGTAAAATATAAAATTTGCGAGTACGCGATTACTCCTTCATGAGGTAATTAGATTACTCGAATATTGAGATTACTGGAAATGCCCATCCCTAATTCATAGGTGAAAAAACAAAAACAAAGGGCAGATTATGCAGCTGTACCACACAAAATTAAATTAATTACGGATTAAAATGAATGCGCTGATGTTTCATTTTCTTTAACACTCTTTCCCTCTGCTCCTATCTCTTCCTTGCACTGGCATCACAGGTAGGAGGGACTGAGACAGGAGGAGGGGAGGCAATAAAAAGGTCTGGTATAAACAGAGTTTGAGAAAAGGCTATAGTTTCTTGTTTTCTAGGGCAAGGTGTGATGTTCTTTTCAGCAGAAGAAGGGCTACCTGCAGATAAAAACAGGTGATAGATGAGAGGGTTCATGCTTTGAGGAACGATGTCTCATATAAGTAGGCCCACCCCTTGTCTTCAGAACAGCTTCAGTGCTCCTTGTCCTGCTGTTTCCCTGCATCTAGACTGCCTGTAATTGTCAGACAGATGAAAAAGAAGTAAACGGACTCCCCATGAGCTGTTGTTGGAGCCTTCAATTTCTTAAAATTGAAGGCTAAGCATATGTCCTGATATCTGTTGCGTAGAGCATGGGTTCCCAACCACCTGGCAACGGACTGGTACCGGGTCTTGGGTTGTTTAGTACCGGGCAACGAAAACCCAGTCTCTGACATGTTCCAAACATACACAGATTACACTGGAGAGAGGATGCCCGCACCTGATGGCTCTCATCCTGGATCACCTGTTGACAGAGTTTGAGAGATTCTTCCCCTCTGCAAAGAACCCACAGATCAGGAATGAGTGCCGAACCTTCATCTCTCACACCAGTACAAGAGGACAAAGTACTGGAGTTAAAAAAACAATGAGGACCAAACTCTATTCGCATCCCAATCTATCCCATCCGTCTGGATTAAATTAAGGGAGAACTTGCCACAATGATATTGAAGACATTGTTGCCATTCCCATCAACATATGTGTGCCGGATTTTTCAGCTCTGACCACCACCAAAGCAAGCCTCCGCAGCAGATTGGATGTTAGAAACACACTGCCCTTGTCACTCAAAAAAATAACACCATGCTACGACCACCTTGTCTACAGAAAACAGGCTCAGGGCTCACATTGACGGTGAGTTAAAAGTTGTGACTTTTTGTGTGTTGTACAGTAGTTTCTGTGGCATTTTGGTTTTAATATGCTTCATATATTGAAATTGACAGTGACATTAGAATTGATATCGGTATAAGGTATAAATGTGTGTGAATCATTAGTAGATCAGTTACCTTGCATGGCACAGAATCAGTGTATGAATATGTGTTTGAAAGGGTGGCCTAAAGAGAAAGGCTCTATAGAAGTGCAGCCAACTTGCCGTATACATAGCCTAGGTTTTATGTAAAATACCCTGCAAATCACACCCCAACTACTGAGATGTTATCCACACAAGATCATTATTTTCACCAAGTTAAATTCCATTTTAAACAAGCTGTATGTGACTTGTGCTCTCCATGTTATTATCTGTCAACAAGTGTGTGTGTGTGTGTGTGTGTGTGTGTGTGTGTGTGTGTGTGTGTGTGTGTAAGCTTCTTATGGATACAAGTAAATCTGCCCAGATTCATCCAGACCTGCTGGTATGGGGACACACCCCCTTCACACACAATCTGTCCCAAACTGTCATTTTAAAACCGGTGATATTGGGGTAAAAATAGGACAGCGTCAAAACTGCTGCCAGAGAATAAGATAACAGATGAACGTTATGTAACGTCCCACATTAGCAGCAAACGTTATCTATGAAGCAATGAGATATCCAAGGCTAGGTCAAATCAGTCATATAACATGGGTTATTCATGCGCTCTGACTTGAGTGACTGGTTTCCACTGTCAGAGAGCCAGGCACCCACACAGAGCAAAATAAAAGACCACTTGTTGATGAACAACGATAGTTTCGTTATCTTCAACACAGACAATCAGTCATTTCCCAATAGTATAAAATCCTAGTGTCACCCCCAAATGCTAAACCTTTTGTTTAGCGTGTCTGTAAACAACAGAGGAGCCAAACAAATCAGGGTATTTACGTTTAGTTTGCTAACAGTAAGATAGCTGTGAGCTAGCTTCGTTAGCTTGTATGCTAACATTACCTCGCTCGCAGAGCCCGCTGAATTTCCGAGTCGTCGAGCCGCGTCGAAATATTCCCCAAACATCGCTGGAAAGCTTTCTATTGTGCCATAGCTCAGTAAACAAGTTTTTAATAAAGTGTCAACAAAATACCTGGACATAAAATACATTAAACTGCCTTGGGCTCTCACAGGCGATATATCCTTTAGAGAAGAAAAAAATGTTGCATTCAATGTGACTCGTTTACCACAAAATCGAGAACCGTCGCGTTTACTCAGAGACAAAAATGGGATTTTGTGTGCAAATAGCAGGGGGTTTTGTAAATCAGAAATCATGCCGCATTTTCTCTTATTATTTAAACCAATGTAAATGTGGAAAAATGGTCTTTGGTCATACACTTTTTGTTATCGTGGTTATCACCACACCTCAAAGCAGTGACAGCGATGAAAGAATAGATAATTTAAATTTTGATTAAGGTTATTAAGGTTTCGCTATGTAGGCAACACAACTGTCGTCGTTTCACTCGTTAATATGGCTTGCACGTGCTTCTGGCATACAGGTTACATATGATAGCAGCACGTCCTGGAAGAGAAAATAACTACCTGTTTTCTCCTCTGTGTATGCCTTTCAAATTTCCGTTGCTTCTGAAAGCACGCAAATCTGTCATTTAACTCGCTGAGATCACTTCCTCTCTCGTTTCGCTGGTTATGTCTTTTATTTTGTTGTTACTTTCCCACCCACTTACAAATTTCCCAGAAATAAAATATAGCAGTGTGTGATGACTCTTACTTACACGATTTGCTATTTATTTGTCTAGTGTAGGCGTTTGGTTTATAACGTGTAGCCACCTATCTAGGCGTCTAACTATTATTATACGAAATCAAAACAAGGAAATAACATCGTTTATTAAATATGATAAAGCTTAACTTTTTAATTACACAAACTTGTGTAAAGATAAATATTTTCTCTGAAGAGCAAACGACTAAAGCTGTGTCAAATTGCAGTTAGTCCAACAACTAAAGTGGAGTGCTTATCGATTTATTCAGCACTTTAGAATCAGAGTCACTGAAAGACCTGTTTGCACCTATGGGAAATTATCCCAGTAATGAAAAGAATGAAATCAAACAGGTGGGCGGGGAAGCTGCCTAATGCCTGAGCAGTATACTACCACACTGCATTTCACATGTTTTCATTCTCATCTTGATTTTCGATTTATCCAGCATTGGTCTGGAGGGGTCACTTGTCTAGGCTATCACGCACAACTGGTAAATCCCCCTTTCTGGATTTGATGCAAAATATTTAATGGAATTGTAGAGGAACTCATTAACTTGCAAACTCAATCAAGATTTAATACACTGTAAATTCTAACAAGTTTACTTATAAAAAAAAAAGTAAGTACTTCCTCACTTAAGGAAAAGTAAGTAAAATAACTTAACTATGTCAAGTTGTGTGAAATTATCATGTGTTTAGAATTAACATGCATTATTTGCTGTACTTTTTAAAATATGTGAACACTTAATGTATCCAAGTAGCTACACTGTAAAATCTGATAAGTTTAACTCATACCATTTGAGAACTCTTTCATTTATTGTTAAGGTAACTTAAATAAATGAAGTAAACATACCCATACCATTCAGTGTATGCAACTTAAAACGAGTATTCTGAACTTATCAATTAAGTAAGATGAACTTAGTTAAGTAGTTTATCTCAACTTAAAACTCTCTTGTGTCTACACATTTCAATTGAGGAAACTGATTACTTTAAACCTTTGAAGTTGTATTAACACAAAACTCCAACACTTTATTCAGTTCAATGCTGTACAGTGACAACATGCACTTAGCCACACAAGGTAAACATTTCAATGTAAAGAATTATTCACAGCTCCTGAGATGAACTGAAATACTTAAGATTTCATGTTACAATCTATAAGAAAAAGGTGTTTAAATATTTTTTATTTTATTTTATTTTTAAAACCCTTTTCTTTATTATTATCAAAATGCACCATTCACTTTATTCATACACTACAGTAATTTACTGTTGACTAATTAAAAATAAACAAACACTGGTTCTACATATTAAACACAGCAGTGAGATACTTTTAAATGCAAAGGGATGGTAAAGTAACTGGACTGGTGCATCCACACAGATTCATGCTGAAGCTGGTGACTACAATGTTACATGCTTAGGATGTTGGTAAAAATCTATTTATTTAAGACCGTCATACAAGTATTAAGTAATGAGTTGAATAAAAAACGCCCTTATCCAAGAAAATGCATGAGGCAAGTGTAAAGATGCCACAACCAAATATTTAAACAACACCACAATAGAGTAAAGAGTTCATGTTATTAACAGTTTGAAACACAAACAGAAATATGGTCCGAATTTTATTTTAATGGTTAATTTTAAGTTTCGGAGTTTCATCGTTTTGAAACATACAGATATAAAACTTTTTATGTTCACGCCGACAGGTAATTTAGAGTAACCAATTAAGCATGTCTTAGGACTGTGTGAGGAAGCCAGAGGGATCCCACACATGCACGGGGAGAACATGCAAACTCCAAACAGAAAGGCCCACTTCATCCGAACCTAGGAACCTTCTAGCTGTGAGGCGCCAGTGCTAAGCATGGCACCACCGTGCAGCCCCTGTAATTGTCTGATTTTTAAAAATTAATTTGGGAAAGTATTTGGAAGGGGAAATGAAATTGACCACCAAGAGCGTTAACAACATTAGCAATGAGCAACAGCGGCAAGGAAAAACTTCCCTTTAACAGGCGGAAACATTGGACAGAACTGGGCTTTGGGTGGATGGCCATCTGCCTCGACCAGTTTGTTTGGGTGGTTTGGGGGATATTTTTTTTATATATGGAAAGGAGTTGAGAGAGGAGGGGGGATAGAAAAAGGAAGATGAATGGGATAAGGGAGATGGGGGGGGGGTAAAGAAGGGGACAGGTAGATGGCTGGGATTCAGCTGGAATGGCTGAAGGAAAGGAGGGGGGAGAGAGGGATGGGTGAAGGGGGGTGGAAAGAGGGAGGAGGTGAGGGAGACGGAGATTGTTGGGGTGGAAAGGATGGAGGATGGGGTGATGGATGGAGGATGGACAGAGGAGGGAGAGGTCGAGGATGACAGAAGACAAGGATGGAAGGAGGGAGAAGGGGGAGGAAAAGGAAGAAAGAGGAGGAGGATGAAAGGAAGGAGATGAGGGAGGAAGAGGAAGCTACTGTTGCTTGGCCTCGGACAAACAACAAGCAGCTTCCTCCATCTTCGTGTCCTTATCACCTTTCTTCCTTTTTTAACTTTTGGTTTCTTCTGTTCATCTGCTCATCCTTTTCTTCTTTTCCCTTCTCCTCCTTTTCTTTTTGTTCCTTCTCCTCCTTTTCTTTGCATTTATTCTCTTCTCTTTCTTGTAGTTTCCTCTGCTCCATCTCTTCCTTTTCTTTTTGTGTCTTCTCTTTTTCTTTTTGTTGTCTCTCCTTGTCTTCTCTTTTATGTTTATTTTGCTCCATCGCTTCTCTTTCTTTTGGTTTCTTTATTTCCTTCTCATCCCTTTCTTTCTGTACTTTGAGCTTCTTCTCTTCCTTCCTGATCCTTGTTTTCTTGTCCTCCATGTTCTCCTCTTCGATGTTTATCTCTCCATCTTTCATGTCCTCATCTTTTTTTTTTCATCTTTACTGTTTCGCTTTCTTCTCTGTCTTTCTTTTTTCTTTCACCAGCTCCAATAAATAAAACAATTTCTTTAATCCGATATACTTCAGTATTTTGCTGTTACAAAATGTTACTGCATTTAAAAATTCTTGACACGTGTTTTTAAGCTTCAACAATAACTGCAGAGAGACAGCAAATTATACATTTTTTAACTATTAATTCTTAATCGTAACAAGCATAACCATAGCTACCACAAACACAATACACAATGAATCTTCTAAACTGTGCATAACTGACAAGCAGCTGTAAACTCTGCACATTTAAAATGTTAGCAGTCATAAAACAATTGATATAATTATCCAAAAACACAAGGGTAGCATTTAAAAAAACACTTTGAATAGAAACAACCAAATGCAAAAAATGGTGGCAAACAACTTATTTCCAATTAATTGCAGTAAGGGTAGTACATGCAGATGAAGGATGTTTGGCTTTCCTCCATGTTCAGCGCCCGGAACACCATTAATCTCTGCATATACTACCCACAGTGCAATGACACAGAGCCGTTTGAGAATCTGCAAAGTTTCACTTTAAGTATATTTTATGGAATTTGGACCAAGCATCCTCATCCATAACAATTCTATTTGAAACGTATTCAACCTTTATAACTTCTTTTAAAAGTACTTACATCAAACTACTGCTTACATGAACGTCTTCATAACAGTGTTGTCTCCTTGCTTATTGACTTAGCTCCTAACTTTAGTTGTAGGTTAGCTTTAGCTCTCTTAAACTTGTTGTAATTGCAACCTTTTGTGAAAGAGGCTTATATGTTCTTCATAATCCTTGTATATATATATATATATATATATATATATTTTACCAATACACCAATACTTTTACAATACGTTTTTATTCAGTGTAATGGCCTTTTTTTCCACAGATGACATTTTGCCTTCTAACAGGAGGAAAAGCATAGGTGTTAATAGTAACTTTAACAATGGTTCTGTTCTATTCAGGTGTCTGATAAAGCCATGACAGGCAGTCAGGATGCCATGAAATTGAAGCAGCTAAATGGAATACAGCCATCACTAATGCTAGTATAATACTACAATACCCTTTTCCTACTGTGATATGCTAAAAAGTCTTCTGTGAAAAAGGCCTATATGCCTGTCGAAAATAAAAAAACAACAACAAATATCCTTTTAAAAGTTTAAGTCTTATAGCTCCAAGAGAGCAAACCATGCTTTCAATCGTAAAGACAATCTCATCATTGTGCATTTAAAATGCAAGCAGGAATTTTGATGGCTCAATTCTACCTGAATTTAATAAATAAGAACTGTTTAGGGGTTTGTGAATGGCAAATGTATACTACATTAAGCTACGTGTGTTATGTAGTAACCTAAATAGAATCAGTGCCATGGCCTATGGGCAGACAATTGCAACCAGAAACTCCTACTGTGATGTATATATCATCAAATGTAAGATAAGGCAAAATATATTTCCCTTTCTCAAACACACACATACATAAACAGAAACACAGAAACCCACACACACACACACAGTTGTCCTTCATTTTTTCTGTATTTTTTTTCTTCCAGAGTGGCTAAAGCATGGGTTGGCCTATCTTTATCTGGCCATTTAGATTTTTTTTTTTCTCTTGGTGACTTTTTCCTGAGCAAATGTTTGTGTTCTTACTCCTATTTACTGACCGACGATTAAATACATGTTTGATAAACACTGAAGAGGCTAACAAGCCAGCAATAGCGAGCACAGTATACCTGCTACTTAGTGCTAAAAATAGATATCATTACAATAATACTCGCATTTAACTCACCGAAAAGCTGGAGCACAGTCTTTTTGCACAGCCAGAAAGTCCCATAAATCCCCCAGAGAGAGACAGATTATTTGTCCAAATGTTGAATGATAAAATCCCCAAAAGGCTCCAACAACACAAACAGGTGAAGTTAAGTTCAGTGACTTTGTGTCTGTGTCTGCCAGCAGCTCCCACCTGTCACTTGAGTGAGGCGGCTACTATGATTTAAAGCTTAATATAATTAAAATGTGTGTGTAATAAAAAAAAAATCAGCCCCCGTACGTACGTTATGTTGAACAATAAAATTAGCTATTTATAACAAAACAGTGGACACTTGAGGAACTGCAGTTTTTTGCACTTCCGCATGGGCTTCATTTTTCAACACCGGAGGTTGCTGCTTGTTTATAAAGTGCCAAAAAAGGCAATGGATGGGCCAACAAACATGTTATGTGCAAACTGCATGTACATAATTTAACTGATGTAACTAGTTTGTGGTTAGACCTCAGCCATGACTGGCTGACAGTATAAGAAGTGACGGCATAACCCCCCCCCCCACGAGGGATCGGCCACACTGCACTGTCACTCCAAAGTTGTAGAAAACATGGCTGCTTTAGGATCGGTTATTTGGCCTTATATGTACGAGCCAGAATCGCTAGAACGTATGGTAGGTTTGGTATCATTACTGATACTCTAAATATATTACAACCCTCAGCCTGATGTTTGCTGAAGTTTGATTCTCTTGTTTCCTTATGACCTTCTTCTTCAACGCTGAACACAACTGTTCCTTCAGTGATTTATTTGTACACATTATTAGTGATCTGTTCACATTAAACACAGTAATTGTAACGGGTGTGGTGAGGACCCAAAAGCAGCACAGGCAGACGGGATATCAGTCGGTAATGACCTTTATTATTCACTGCAGTCTTTAACAGTTTATACAGTGGCAGGGTGAAAAGTCTTGGCTCACAGTGATCTTCTGCGAGATCTGAGAAGGAGTGAGCCTGGTGTCGCTGACTGAAGGCAAAGCCAACAACAGGTGGATTACCTAGCTGGCAGACAGGTCCAGTGGTGAGCTGTGTAGCCACAGAGCCGAGCAGGTGTGTAACCAGGAGGGAATAGGCGAAACTCGTGGTCGAAGACAGAAGGCTGAGGTAATATCCAGGGCAGAGACGAGGCAGGCAGGTCGGGGACAGACGAGGTCGGCAACAGGTGATCAGTCCGGGGAAAAACGCTGGAAAGTCAGGCATAGTACAAGAGACAGGAGCAGGCTTAAATGCAGCCAGGGCTCTCACAGGTGTGGAGAGTTGGCCTGATGAGGAGGCGTGGCTGACAGGTAGAGTGGAGCAGAGACAGGTGTAGGGAGTTGGTCTGATGAGGAGGTGTGGCAGACTGGCAGAGTGGAGCAGACTGTGACAGTAATGTAAGTCCTGCTGTTTACAGCAACATGTATAAAACAACCTTTTGATTTTTTATCAACCATCACTTTTATTTAGTTGTTAAAAATCACACTCTGGGATACTTGTATCCCAGAGTGTGATTTTCTTTCATTTTTTTAATGAGCACTGTTACCACAAAGTTGCATAGATGAAAGTCAATAACTTTATATGCATTTATTTTATGTTTACTAATTATTTATTTTTTGGGGACAATTTATAGTAGCCAAATAACCTGCTCTGCATGTCTTTGGATGTGTGGGAGGAAACCGGAGGGCCCGGGGAAAAACCTCCACACAGGAAGTCACCAGCTGGTCGGCAGGTTCTCCCTGTGAGGTGACAGTGCTAACCACTGCACCGCCATGCCCCCCTTACATGACACCATGTTTGTTTTGATGTCATATTTTAGAATAAACCTTTCAAACAGCAGATATTTTGGATTGTTACTATGGCAACTCAAAATGTCTGCTGTGAGATTTTATTGGTGAGGTTTATTGAGGTGGAGTGTGTGGGGAGGAGGGGGTGAAGAGTAGGGGGGAGAAAGGAGGAGGGGAGAAGGGAGGAGGAAAAATGGAAGGAGAAGGAGGGGAGGGGGGGAGAAGGTGGAGAGAGAAGGAGGGAGGAAGAAGGGAGAAGGAGGGAAGGAGGGGGGAAGAAGGGAGAAGGAGGGAGGGAGGGAGGAGGGGGAAGGAGAGGTGAAGAACAAGTAGAGGTCTTCTACTTGTTCTTCCACCTCTGAGGCTTCCTCAACCTCGAGGAAGTGTCTGGCCTGCTTCCAGATGGACGGTCTGTTTTCCATCTTGGGAACATTCTCCTCTGACACTCCCGGCTCCTCCACAGCTTCAGGTGCGGATGGACCTGGGAGGTTCTCTTCCAGGACCATCTGCTCCTCCGGCTGCTCCTCTCTCCTTGCACTTTTCCTCTTAGGAGGCAAGTTCGTTGTTCAGTTTTCAGGAGCTGAACATCGAGCTGAGTTCCTGCAGCTCCCTTCCAAGCCGGTTGGAAGATCTGCTCCTCTCCTGTTCCTCTTGGAGACTCTGTGTCATCTCCTTCTGCTCCTGGAGCTCAGCGGTGAAACGTGCCTGGCTGAGTTTGTGCTCCATTTGAAGCTCCTCATAGTCCTGTTGGATGATCTTATGAACACTCAGTGGAGTCTTCTCCTCCAGCTCTGTCCAGAACATCCTCTCCTTCTCGAAGGCATTCTGATGCAGGACAGCCACCTCCTCCACCATCCTGTGACGGAGGGCGTCCTGCTCGCCTCTCAAGGTCAGGATCACTTGCTGGTCCTGAGATGCTCTATCAGCGTGAGCCTGCGTTTGCTGCTGCAGCTCACACTGAAGGCTCTCGGCCTGCTGTCTGGCACTGAGGATGTCCGTTTCGTATCTGAGGCTGAGCTCATGTTGAGAAACTTTCATCTGGTCCAGCTCTTCTTGGAGGAGCCTCTTCTTCTCTCTCTCTGCCTGGAGCTCTGCTGCAAACTTTTCAGTGCTGATCAAGTGTGCCACTTGCAGCTCTTCATAATCGGCATGAAGGTCTTTCTTCTTCTTCTGCCTGTTGGTGTCCCTGACTTGTGTGGCGATCTTAGTCGTGCTAAGAGCCACGTCAGTGCTGTATTTTTCTTTGTCTCTTTGCCCCTGTTGATGAACATTTCTTTTAGGCTCTTTTGTTTGGCGAGCTGCTTCTTCATCTCCTCCAGCTCTGCGACAATGAGCATCCTCTCCTTCTTCTCGTTGGTGCAGTGAGCCCTCTCTGTTCAACAGGTCGTTGAGCTGGCTCACATCCCGACGGAGAGTTTCCAGCTCCATCGAGGTGTTCTGCCGAGCTCTTCCTCCGGCCTGCTGTTGGGAGGCGTTCTTGTTCCCTTTGGCGTTTCTTGCTCGCTGCATTTTTTTGTTTGTTGATTGTCTTTGGAGGTCTTGACAAAGTGTGTCTCTCAGTAGTGTGATTGATTGAATGGTTGGGAACAGTCTGACTGTGGGACAGCTGCTCTCTTTTATAGGGATCTGATGATGATGTCACTGAACAATTTTGTCTCTCATTTTTCAGCTACAAACACGAATATTATCGAAATAGTAGTTGATATAAACTATAATTATGAAATAGCATTATGTTCTGTTGCAGCCTAAACTGACCAGAGAGATCGGGTGCCAGACAGAACCTGTCAGCACCAAACATGCTGCTGGACAGGTGAACATGAAGCCTAACAGAAGAGGCAAGGTGAGCCATAATGGGCAGCATTGCATATGATGTGCTTCTCCACATTTCTGTCATGTCAATTAAAAGATGTAATTTAAATCATGATCTTCAGATTTATCGAATCCATGTGTAATAAATGTATTATAATAATATTGATAATATTGACACTGTCAAGACATGCACATCCGTTTCAATTGAACAGATTTTTGTAGGTGTGACAGTTTTGGACCTTAGCCAGTTGTTTGGTTGCAATAAGCCTACTCTCAATAGAACTTCAGCTGGTGCTCCCACATTTTACTTTGTGTCGCTAGCTGCTGCTCAATGAACATAAAGTTAACTGTAAAGCCCTTTCTCTGTGCACAGCTACTCAGGCCCAACTCCTAACAGGAGTGTGTTATGTGACACGGGCACACTCATGGCTGTTCCTGAGGCTCTGGCAATCTCTGAGGTTCTAAGGACTAGCTCCACTCCAGTCAACAGACCAAGGTGTGAAGCGTCAACTGATGACTCAAGCTATCAGCTAGATGGCACAGACACCACCATTACAAGGTAAAGGATTTAGTTCACAATATTACTGCTGTTTCTGCTATGGTTTACAGTTTTAGCCATTGTTATGAGTC